>NC_081841.1:4733476-5333476 GCF_963259705.1 Myotis daubentonii
GAATTCAAAAGCTCGTCTCCTTGAAAGCCTCCCTCATCTTGGAGGAGCTAACGAGGCGGGTCAGAGCCCGGCAGCCCCGGAATCCTAGTGCTTCCACCTGGATTATAAGTCCCACTCCGTTACCGACCGTCAGCCCACCACGGGGCCATGCTGGACAACCATGGCCTTGAACCCGCATAACCCCGCATCCACAACCCCTAAGGTGTTGGTGCCCCTTAACGGATGTGGAAACTCAGGCGCAGAGAGGTTAGGAAACTGGCCCAGCCTCACACAGCTGGTCACGGAGCTGGGATGAAAACGCAGGAATCCTGGCTTCCATGTAGAGAATGCCTGCACTGTTACGCTTTCTGCTGCACCACATGCCTTTGAAATGTCTTTCAGTTCCCCGGTGCCCGTCTCCTTGGCAGGGCACCCGCGCCAGCCCATCCCAGTGATTTTGCCTAGTATCTCGGAGCGGTCCTTCCTTCTCTCCCCGCCCCAGGCATCCTCTGCAATCCCACGACTGCCTGGTTGAGAAGGTGCTTTTCTGCAGCTCTGATCACGTGATCTGTTCACTTACTGACTACCTACTATGCGCCAGGTGGTCTAGGCTCAGATACAGCCGTGAATAAGACAAACACCCTCCTTGAGCTTACCAAGCTGTCTCATCTAGGAGGAGACATAGCACCAAGTACACAAACAAATGTATACTCACAGATCTGGAGACAACGCACTGGAGACCAAGGAGACTGGTAGAGCCGAGTCCGGCTGCTGAAGTGGAGGGCTGCGAGAGGAATGCTCTGAGAAGGCGCCCTGCACCCCAAAGGGTGAGAACGATCCAGCCTTGTAGAAAGCTGGAAGCACCTTCCCCCTCCCCCTCTTCTCCCCCCTCCCCCCCTCCCCTGAACCTTTCTCTCTCCTAAGCTCCAAGGGCCCTTTTTCCTTCTGTACCTCTAAATAAACTTTCTCTTATTAAAAAAAAAAAAAAAACAGGAGGGAAAAGGCAGGCAAGAACTCTGCATATTCAGGGAACTTAAGGTCACTGATGTGGCTAGAGCCGGGCGGAGGAGAAGAGCAGGGACCGTATTGTGTCGTGTTTGGGGGCCTGAAATGAAATAGGGAGGCATGACATGCTGCTGCCTCTAGTGTCCCTGGCAATCTGGCAGTCCTGCCTAGTGCGGGCAGGAGAATGAGGGAGCCCCGCGGCGTCCCCTGGCCTGGGCCTCCCTGTACCCTGCCCTAGCACCTGGGGCTGGAGCAGCCAGGCTGACGCCCAGCTGACACAGGGCTGGGCTGGGCTAAGCCAGGCTGCAATCGGAATCGGCCATCTGTACACACACACACACACACACACACACACACACACACACACCGGGCTGTGGGCCTCCAGCCTTCTCAACACTAAGGGCTCACCGCCATCCTCACCTTCAGTTTTTAAAAAATATATTTTTATTGATGTCAGAGAGGAAGGGAGAGGGAGAGAGAGATAGAAACATCAATGATGAGAGAGAATCATGGGTCGGCTGCCTCCTGCACGCCCCTGACTGGGGATCAAGCCTGCAACCCAGGCATGTGCCTTGACCAGGAATCAGAATGTGACTTCCTGCTTGATGGGTCAACGCTCAACCTCTGAGCAGCAGTGGCTGGGCTCATCTTCACCGTCTTGGCCTGACGTATCTCCCGGGTCCGTGTGGGGCCTCATGCATCGTGGCCCCAACAAATACCTGTTGACTCTCTGCCCTTTGTTTTGGCTCAAGCACAAACGGAGCAACATCCTGGGACACTGCTTAGGTCCCTTCCGGAGTCACCATTCCCAGCGGCTCTCCAGCCATGCCTTGGCCTCCATGGAGGGGTGTTTTATTATTATTTTAAATATATTTTATTGATTTATTTTTTTTACAGAGAGGAAGGGAGAGGGATAGAGAGTTAGAAACATCGATGAGAGAGAAACATCAATCAGCTGCCTCCTGCACATTCCCTACTGGGGATGTGCCCACAACCAAGGTACATGCCCTTGACCGGAATCGAACCTGGGACCCTTCAGTCCTCAGGCCGAGGCTCTATCCACTGGGCCAAACCGGTTAGGGCTGAAGGGGCGTTTTAAAAGCGCCCCATTGAGGACGGATCCTGGGCCTGTCCGGACACCACCCAGGGCATCCCTCCGTTGCTCAGCCTCCCCTCCTGGAGGACCTGGAGGAAGTCCTCTGAGGCTCAGATCCGGGGAGCCGGGCCTACCCTGCATACCTGGTTGGTTTCCACTTGTAACTGAAAGGTTCTTCTCTTTGCTGTCACTGCTAGAAAGCTGAGACCAAATTCTCCCACGCCAGCAAGTTCACAGGACCGTGCGTATCTCAGGGCCAATCTCTCCTTTTCATCCTTTCACTTCATCCCCCAAGAGATATCTGTCCTGGGCTTGCCGTGTGCCTGGCACTGGGGAACCGACAGTGAACAGAACAGATGACACCTGTGTGGTGCCCTAGCCGGTTTGGCTCAGTGGATGGAGCATCAGCCTGTGGACTGAAGGGTCCCAGGTTCGATTTTGGTCAAGGGCACATGCCCGGGTTGTGGGCTCGATCCCCAGTAGGGGGCGTGTAGGAGGCAGCCGATCCATGATTCTCTCTCATCATTGATGTTTCTATCCCTCCCTCTCCCTTCCTGTCTGAAATCAATAAAAACATATTTAAAATAAAAAGGACAAGAGGGCCGTGAGAGGAAGAACGCCACAGGAGCGGGAACCGCCGCAGGCAGAGCCCTGAGTGAGGAGTCAGGAAATCAGGCAGAGGGTGGGCACTCGTCAGAGGGATCTTGGGGTGGGGCCCCGCAGGGCTGTGAAGGCGCTTCCCCTGTGAGATGGAGCATCGCAGGGTCTGGAGAGAAGGACGGAGACTTGCTGAGCGATAGATATTTTAACAGCGTCTCTCTGTGTCAGTGTTGAGCGCAGACTGTGGGGGACGAGGAGGAGCTAAAGACGGAAGCTCAGGGTGGAGGCTGCCGCAAAGGCCCAGGTGAGGGGTGCGGGAGGCGGGACCACGGGGAGCAGTGGAGGTGTTAGGGAGGGTTGGGATCTGGGTGCATTTTGGAGGTAGACACAGCAGGATTGGTTCAGGGGTTCGCAGGGGTGTGAGAGACAAAGGAGGGTCAAGGAGGACTCCCAGGTGGTGGCTGAGCAACCGGCAGAAGGGAGAAGCCATTTTCCAGGGTGGGGAGACTGGGAGGGAAGCAGGTTTTGGGGTGGGGGTGACCAGCAGCTTGAGTTGCCGAAGGGCGATGGAGGAGGCAGGATGTGTGAACGTGGTGCTGGGGAGAGGGTTGCCCCGGATGGACACGTGGGAGGCCAGCTGCCCATGGCTGCTGCCCTAAGCGGTGGGCCTGAGCCAGCAGGGTGTCCAGGCGGGGAGAGGAGTCTGTGAGGTGGGGAGCCTGGCCCCAGGGAGCCATGTGGAGGGCGTGTGTGAAGGAGGAGGGAGGGATCCGCCGGGACAAATGCTGCCGATGAGGACTGAGAATTCCCGCCGGACCTGGCCATGTGGAGGCCATTAGTGACCGTGAGAGCAGTTTGGGTTGAGAGGGGGGCCCCAAACCTGACGGGAGCAGGTTGAAGGGAGGGTTTGGAAACAGCAGGCACAGACGATGCCTTCAAGCAGTTGTGCTGGCAACGGGAGCAGAAAATAGGGCACTGGCGGGAGGGAAAGGGGGCCAGGAGAGGGTTTTTTTAAGAAGTGAAAAAGAATCTTAATTGCTTTTTAAAAATGTAAATTTTACTCAGGTTTGAGTAGGTAATATATTCCCATGATTCCACACGACAAAGACTCCAAATGGTATTTGGTTAAAAATTCTCCCTCCTACCCCTGTCCCTCTCCCAACCCCCACCCCGGAGACAACCAATGCAATCAGGTGCACACAGACTATTACTTTAATTTTTCTCCCTTTTTGACACAAGTGGTTACATCCCATACACGCTGCTGGGTGCCTGGCTATTTTTAATACTTAACAATATTTTCTGAATATCATTCTATATCAATACACCAAGCGCATTCTCATCCTTTTTTATGGCTTCATATTATTTCGTTCTATGACATCCCCAGCCCCCCAGCGATGGGCTGTCATTTGAGGTCAGTTCTGTTCTTATCTCCATTTTGCAGAGGCGACTGCGGTGCTGCGAGGTTCATCGGTTCCCGCACGATTGCTCGGCGAGCGCCGGCGTGGGAACTCGGCCCGAACCGCACGCTGGGCTCTCCTCCGCCTCCTGGATTGGTTTCCCACCGTACTTCTCCCTCACTTCTACACTCTCAGCAATTACTTTGCTATCCTTTTGTTCATGCAAATAACACGGAGTTACAAGCGCTGACCATGTGCCAGGCACAGAATTAGGCCCAGAGGACGTGGAGGGACATGACAGGACCTCGCAGGCTGAGTCTTTGTGTGCTTTTGTAAGCCACCTCCAATCCTCCACGGAATGATGCGGAGAATTAATCAACAAGCTGGTCCCTGTTTTTCTCTAATGAGGAAGCCAAGCGTGCCAACAAATCGCTGTTACAGCCCTGTGAGCCCAACATCGTGAAAGAAGCCTGGGAACCCAGACCACTGACGACGGCAATGCCTGCCCTGCCCATCCCCCAGCCTGGCCCTCCTCCGGTTCCCCATCTCTATGAAAGCCTCCCCCCCACCCCCACCCCCCAGCTAGTGGCTAAAGCCCTCAGGGATTGGCTCCCCCACTTCTGTCCCCAGGTCATTCCCCTTATGGATGAGACCACGCCCTGAAGACCTCTGGGCTCTGCCCAACTTCACTCTCCAGGGCTTCCAGCCTTGCCAGGGGCCTTCTCTTATAGGAGTCACCCAATAGCATCCTCCCTGGTCTTCTTGTCTCCACCCCAGCCCCTTCCCATCCACTGTCCATCCAGCTGATGTGTCACGGTGTCATTTACCTGTTCTAGCCTTCTTTTTTAATATATATATATATATATATATATATATATATATATATATATATATATATATATATCCTATATAATAAAAGGCTAATATGCAAATAGACTGAACGGTGGAACCACCAGAACTGAACAACCGGTCGCTATGACGTGCGCTGACCACCAGGGGGCATGTGCAGAACATGGCGGGCATTGGCCACAGCGGGATGGTGGAACAGGTGAGTGGAGGCGCCGGAACAAGGCGGGGCACCAGTCGCTGTCATCGGGGCAGGCCTCTGGTAGTTACTGAAAATTCTTTGCTTCTGTGCACCGCGGTCCCACCTGGCACTCCCACCCGGCACTCCCACCCGCTGCCAGCACCAGAGCCGCTGCTCGCACCCGCTGCCAGTACTGGCCCCACTTGCACCTGCAGCTGGCACCAGAGCCACCACTTGCACCTGCTGCCGGTGCCCGGTGCTGGTCCTGATCACTTGGCACCATCAGCAGGTGCAAGCGGTGGCTGCTGGCCCTGGTCACCCCTGAGGGCTTCTCCACCTCCCCCTGCTTCTGAGGGGCGATTGAGGCAGCAGCTGCCACTTGCACTGGCTGCTGGCACCGGCCCCAATCTCTCTGCACAGTTAGCGGGTGCAAGGAGGGCCAGCGCTGTCAGTGCATGGGAGTGGGGCTGCCGGCAGACAAGGGTCGGGGGGCCATGGTGGGAGGGGCTGGGCGGAGATGTGGAAGATGGGTCGAGACCCGCTCTTGTGCCTACCGCAACCTTGTGGCCCACAGTTCCTTTCAAGGTGCACGAATTCATGCACTGGGCCCCTAGTGTGTGTGTGTGTGTGTGTGTGTGTGTGTGTGTGTGTGTGTGTTGTGTGTATTGATTTCAGAGAGGAAAGGAGAGGGAGAGAGAGATAGAAACATCAATGATGAGAAAATCATTGATCAGCTGCCTCCTGCACATGCCCTATTGGGGATAGAGCCTGCAAGCTGGGCATGTGCCCTTGATCAGAATTGAACCTGGGACCTTTCATTCTGCAGGCCGACACTCTATCCACTGAGCCAAACTGGCTAGGGCTGTTCTAAACCTTCTAAGGCTTCCCTTTGCTTCCCTCTGGCTAATGTCCTAGAACAGGGGTGGGCAACCCCTGGCACGTGTGCCAAACATGGCATGCCAGTAACTTTTGCTGGCACGCGAAACCCTCTCTTATAATCTTCCATTTACAATTTTTTTCTTAATATCAACCTTTTATTTTTCAGATAAATTCAGTGTAGGTGCATCTTAGATAAATAAATAATTTTACACAACAAGTTCTCTTAAAGACCATAGACATGGATTGATGAGAGAGGGGAAGATCAATTTCTATGCCTCTGCCTTAACTCTTCCTGCCTTCCTAGATCCAACTAGTGTTTTGGTTTCATCCACACATGCTTGTGAATCTTTGTTCTCAGTGATGAATATTGTTAAGTCTCATAATAGGAGTAGCCTGACGGATGAAAGTAGTAGCTTGTGCATATCTGTGAAGGCCACGAAATATAAACCTGATGTAAAATCTCTGTCATCAGTGATGCAGCAGCAAAAGTCCCACTGATAATATCAAAGGGAGTCATAAAGTTTTCTGTCAGACTATCAGTGTACACGTATACATTAAAAAATAAACGTGTTTTTCATCATCATATACTGTGTTTTTGTTGCTCGAGTGAATTTTATTATTTCTTCAAGGTTCTTCACATATGTACACCTTAACAGATATCAAGTAGGGGTAACATGTTCTCAAAAAATTAGGGTTGGCACGCAGAAGAATTTTGAATCAGAGATTTTGCTGGTTTTGGCACTCACTCACTAAAAGGTTTCCCACCCCTGTCCTAGAAGAACAGCCCAGTGGTTAGGATAGGGGGCTCTGGAGCCTGAACCCCAGCTCTGTAATTCATCAATTCTGTGACCTTAAAGACATACTTAACCTCTCTGCCTTAGCTGAGGCAAAATGAGGTAATGACATAAAGGGGAATGAGAAATGACAGATAAATTAGTAATTATAATAATAACTACCTCGACCTTTTAGACTGTTGTGAGGATTAAAAGTTAATGATATATTTCCCTGACCAGTTTGGATCAGTGGCTAGAGCGTCAGCCTGTGGACTGAAGAATCCCAGGTTTGATTCCGGTCAAGGGCATGTACCTTGGTTGCAGGCACATCCCCAGTAGGGGGTGTGCAGGAGGCAGCTGATCAATGTTTCTCTCTCATGGATGTTTCTAACTCTCTATCCCTCTCTGTAAAAAATCAATAAAATATATTTTAAAAAAATAAATAAAAGTTAATAGTATAATGATAAGGCCCTTGTGATCTGGACCATGTCTAGGTCTCTAATCTCACCAGTTCTCATCTTCCTATAAATCAGCTAAAATACTTCTGATTTTCTGAGAGCATCAAATTCCCTTTCTCTGTTCTCCCTCCAACCCCTCTGAGCTGAAGCTGGGCCAGGGGCCTAGTTCTTTCCCATTGGATCTCCAACAGCTAGACAGTGTTTTGAAAGAATGAATGAATGAGAAAGGCATTGCATTCATTTTTGGTTTTGTTTTGGAGGAGAGAGAGAGACAGAGAGACAGAGAGACAGAGAGAGACAGATAGAGAGGAAGAAACATCTGTTTGTTATTCCGCTTAGTTACGCATTCATTGGTTGATTCTCGTATGTGCCCTGACCGGGAATCAAACCCACCACCGTGGTGATTCAGGACAACACTCTAACCAGCTGAGCTCCCTGGCCAGGGCCTGGGTTTTAATGGATGAATAAAAGTTTTCCAGGTAAAGGCGTGATGGAGGCAGGGCTATAAAAGAGCTGGGTCCGTCTTGGGGCTGGAGAACAGGAGGGAGGTGAGGTTGGAGAGGAAGGCTGGGTTCCAGCCAGAAGTTTCTGTGTGGGTAAAGGATTTTCATGAGGAAGGCGTTTGTGACAGTGGCAGCTGCTTGCAGGAGAGAAATAAGGCTGGGAGCTGGGAATGTGGCTAAGCTCCAGGGGAATAATGAAGAGGCCTGAACCAGGGCAGTAGCTGTGGGAATAGAATGAAGAGGGAAGATTTGAGAGAAATAATATGATCTCCTAAACACTTTAGTGAATGCCTCCTCGGAAAGATGGTAGGGGATTGTGGGCATAAAAAGCAGAAGTAGTATTTCCCCCTGCCTTCAAGTAGCTCAAATCCTAGGAGAGGCAGACAGACTTATGCCGGAAGCAGGTCCATCCTTGCTGCAGGGAAGAAACATCTGCACAGCATATGTTTCAAGGGACCTGGTATATATGGCATACTGTTCTTAATATGTTTGCTCACCTTGGCGCTATGTGTTTTAACCTCTCCGAGAAAGGTTGTTTCCCCAGGTAGGGATTTTTCCCTGAAGTTAGGGAGGGAATAAAACCCCTCAACTAAGTTCCAGACGGGTAGTTAATCACTTTACGAACAATCACGCTTAAGCTACATAATCTTTACTCCCAGGAATGGAGATAAGAAATGTCCTAACCTTTGGAATAGAAATTGATAGGATTAAAATCAACTGGTATAAATACAGATGTAATAAAACAATAAAACACAGAACCTGGCTGGAGATCCTGGCTAGAGAACCTGGCTAGGCTGCTGATCAACTGAACTCTGTCTCCATGTCATTCCTTCTTCGCCGACTCCGTCCACACCTTTGGGAACCCCTGGACCTGCTGGGGCTGGACCTCAACAGACTTATACATAAAAATATGGATGCAGGGAAGGTCAAATTCAGTACCACTGCCACCGTCTCATAGAGAGAGCTCTATATGTGTAAAATCAGCAAATTAACGTATTATGCATTTCTGAGTGCGCCTGTCACCTACCCCAACGCTCTTTGTAAGTTCTCAAATTTTTATTTGGTTAAAACACACTACAGTCTATTTCCACAACCTACCAACCTTAGAGGCAGTATAGTGTAGAGAAGGAGTGGGGACCATCTGGCCCTTGGGCCGTAGAAGGCCCTCAAAATAATTTGGTCTGGTCCTGCCAAGTCATTAGGGGTGAGTTGATTAAATGTTTGACCAAAATATAAAAGGCTGATTTTTAAGTTGATACTTTTGTATGGCCTGGGAATGATGTTATAAATATCCAAATGGTCCTTGACAGAAAAAAGATTCCCCACCCCTGGAGAGGTTTAGACTTAGCAGCCCCTGATTTTGGACAAGTTATTGAATTCTCTTAGCCGAAGCCCAAGTTAGCTATCAGATCAAGATGAATTAGACTGGAATGTGGGGGAAGAGAAGGTGGAGGTGTGGGTGTGAGCAAGAAGATCCATTAGGGCCTTGTGAGCTACCATAAGGCTTTGGACTTTATTATTAGTCCAGTGAGAAGCTCTGAGGTGGTTTTTTGGTCCCAATGTATTACCACTTTTCAATTGAGATGTAATCGGACTATAATAAATGCAAAGATCCTAAGTGTTGAGTTCCATGAGTTTTGAGAATTGTATACATCTGTATAATCACCACCTAAAAGAAGATACATCATTTCTTTCTTTTTCTTTAATTATTTCAGAGAGGAAGGGAGAGGGAGTGAGAGATAGAAACATCAATGATGAGAGAGAACCATTGATCTGCTGCCTCCTGCACATCCTGTAGTGGGGATCTAGCCCGCAACCCGGGCATGTGACCTTGACCGGAATTGAACCCGGGAACCTTCAGTCCGCAGGCCAACGCTCTATCCACTGAGCCAAACCGGTAGGGCAAGAGACATCATTTCTATCACCCCAGAACGGTCTTGCCTGTCTCTTTCCAGTCAATTCTCCCGTGTCCAGAGTTCTGAAGGGTCTAAGTAGTATATTGTGTTTGCGTTTTGAACGGACCACTCTGGCTACAGAGCAGAAGACAGCCTGAGACCAGCAAGGAGTATGGCACTGGCACAAGCTGACTGGTTGCACTGAGGTCGCCTAGCAACCAGAGAGCGTGGTGCAAGGGTTGACAGTTCAGCGTGGGGGGGGCGGGGGGGGGGGAGGCGGTATAGGCCCCGCCCCATCCCACCTAGGCCCCGCCTCACCCCGCTCCGCGAAGGAGCCAATAGGCAGCGCCGCCCCACGTCGAGGGGCGGGCACAGGCTTCTTATTGGTCGGTTTTCCGGAAGCCATAGGATTCGGAATCTCGCCCGAAGTCGTGCGACCGCCGGCTGCGTGTGGGTACGTGGTGCGTGGCGGCGGCGCGTGGCGTGTGGTTGGGGGTCGGGGCGGCGCGGCGCGGGCTCCCTTCACGTCGGACAGAGTTCCCCTCGCGTTGAGCCTGTTTCCTCCCTTTGCAGTAGCGGAACATGCCCCGCACGGGACACCGCAGCCCCCACCGCACAGCCAGATTGCCGGCCGGAGGGTTGTCGCAGCGCCTGGGGCCGCACGGAAGCGGCTCGGGAACCCCACAGCCCCAGGCCCAGGTGCGCGACTGACCCTCCCGTTCCCCGAGCCCGCAGCGCAGGCCAGGATGTTCGTCTTGGTGGAGATGGTGGACACTGTGCGGATCCCCCCGTGGCAGTTTGAGAGGAAGCTCAACGACTCCATTGCCGAGGAACTGAATAAGAAGTTGGCCAACAAGGTACTGGGCCGCCGGGGTCGCGGGTGAGCCCAGGCGCGGGAGGCCCGCACTGCCCACCCGCGTGCCGCGGGCCTGGCCTCGGTCTTGCCAGACTCTGGCCTTGGGCAAGAAGCTGCTCTTAGAACTCGGTTTTCTCACCTGTACGTGGCAGTCCTTATCCCCCAAGGATGTCGGAGGGAACCAAAAGGAAGTCTGGTTTGAGAAAGGCCCCTGTAACTGCGAAGTGCGGGATGCCACACTTCCCAAGTTACTTTGCAATCTTGGGTTCACACTCTGGGCCTCGGGTTCCTTTTGTAAAATCGAAATAATAATTGCTGCCCCGGCCGGTAGAGCTCAGTGGTTGAGCATCGACCTGTGAACCAGGAGGTCACCGGTCGATTCCTGGTCAGGGCACATGGCTCGGTTGTGATCTCCATCCCCAGTCGGGGCGTGCAGGAGGCAGCCTGTCAATGATTAATCATTGATGTTTCTATCGCTCTCTCCCTCTCCCTTCATCTCTGAAATCAATAAAAATGTATTTAAAAAAATAATAATTTCTGTCCAACCATGCATTGTTTTTGTGAAAATGGATGGTCAGGAGGTTTATCCATTAATTTTTAAAAAATACATATTTATTGATTTCAGAGAGGAAGGGAGAGACAGAGAGATAGAAACATCAATGAGAGAGAATCATTGGTCGGCTGCCTCCTGCACGCCCCACACTGGGGATCGAGCCCACAACCCGGGCATGTGCCCTTGACCAGAATCGAACCTGGGACCCTTCAGTCCGCAGGCTGATGCTCTATCCACTGAGCCAAACCAGCCAGGGCTATCCATTAATTCTTGCAAAAATATGTTTGTGCACCTTCTGTGTGCCAGGCCTACGTGCCTTAGTGCCAGCTCGCCAGAGAGTTACTGCCTTTTCTGGAGTAACCCTCCCTCCTCAGTTACTCTGTGACATGTCACTCTTTCCTTCTTAGCACTTCAGTTTCTATGCTCTATTTTCTTATTTTTTAGTGGGTTACGGTTTCTCTCTTTTCCTCTGCATGAGAGCAGGGACCTTTGCTTTCTTCCCCTAGTGTCTCCCCCATATTAGGCAGAGTCTGGCGTAGAGTAGATGTCCCATAATTGTCTGTTGATTGAATGAATGACACAGACAAGGTTCTGCCCTGAATGAGAGGGTCCCACGGTGGAGTGTGATGACCAGTTGAGGAAAAGGCTGTGAAGGACAGGTGTTCACAGCCTGTGGAAGAAAGGAACTTCTCCGGTGAGGGAGACCGGCTGCTTTGTTAGGGAGAGGAGGAGCTAACTAGAGGATTCCTTCTCTGGGGAGAGGGGCTGCCCCAGCGGAGAGCTGTGCAGAAAGAGGAAACAGCACGTGACCTTTGCAGGGAATATTGTACCTTCATGGCGTGGAGGAGGCTGGTATGGCCTGGGCAGGGGCGAGCCCGCACAGGGCCTGTCGGACTTCATGGGCTATTGGTGTTCATCTGTGGAACAGCAGGTGGGGAGGAGCCAGCACGGGAAGACTGGCTGGCTTTAGACAGAAAGCCAGTCCCTTCCATAGAGGCTGAGCTCGCAGAAGGGGTGTGCAGATCTAGGGAGAACTCACGGAGTCCTTGGTGGATGGCTTCTGGTTACTTTGTGATGTAGAAAGCCAGGGGCCTGTGGGGGGTCATCGTGGAGAGCAGGTGTGCAAAGCCCAAGAATGGAGCATAGTCCCTTTGTGGCATGGATCCTTTAGTGACCTGTTGAGACAAGTCTCTCTTTCTGTTTTTAAAATATGTTTTTATTGATTTTTAGAGATAGAGGAAGGGAGAGAAAGAAACATCATTGTGAGAGAGAAGCATTGATTGCATGCCCCCTACTGGGGTCCAGCTTGCAACCCAGGCATGTGCCCTGACTGGGAATTGAACTGGTAACCTTTAGGTGCATGGCACAGCGCTCAACCAACTGAGCCACACCGGCCAGGGTGAGACAAGTCTTTATATCCATATATATATATATTTTAAATTCCTTATTGTTGAAAAAAATGTATATATATATATTTAAATATATTTTTATTGATTTCGGAGAGGAAGGGAGAGTGAGTTACATCAGTGTTGAGAGAGAATCATTGATCGGCTGCCTCCTGCATGCCCCCTGCTGGGGATCGAGCCCGCACCCAGACATGTGCCCTTGACTGGAATCGAACCCGGGACCCTTCAGTCCTCAGGCCAACACTATCCACTGAGCCAAACTGGCTAAGGCTCTATATTTGAATCATTGAGTCATCTGAGAGGAGGCCAAACAGAGAAGTTCATGGTCTAGCTGAGGGCGTAGAGCTTGTGCTGGACTTTGCCTCTCCGTGGTGAGGTCTGGCCAGGACTCGTGAGTTCTCCGAGCTTCTTGCTAATCCTTGAACCGTCCTGCAGGGTCTCTCATTGGGAGGTGACGGTGCTGGTGGCAGATTAGCAGACACCAAGCAAGCGGCCAGTTGTTTGGAGCACCATGGGGTGGGGATGGGCATGGGATGTCCTCTGCCCAGTCTTGGGACCTTGGCCACGTGTCACTGCCAGCCTCAGTCCCTGTGGCCTTGTCTGTGTATCTGAGACGTTGTGAGCAGAACGGAGATGAGTTGTGGTTCTGATGTTCACTGAGCCGTGAGCTCTAGCACGGACTTGGGGACCTTGGGAAGCGTAGGTTTAACCAGGGGTTCCCCTACCACTATCCCTACTAGTAATAATAGTGATCCTTGATTGAGTGTTATTGTTTCTAGCATGTGAGCCAGGTACTGGGTAGCGGTTTCCCATCCATTCTCTCTCTCTGTTTAACAAGCCTGCAACCTGGTATGTCCATTTTCGCAGACAGGGAACCAAGGCTCAGAGATGACCTTGGAGGTCCCACAGGGTGGAGCTGGCGTAACCTGGATCTGCCTTGTCACCAAAGGCCTGTTCTTCCCAGAGCTCCCCCTCCTTCTGAGGTTCCTTATCTGTGCTTACTGTAGGCAGGACCCCAACTCGTCTCCAGCTGTAAAACGGGTGATTATACCTGCCTTGAGGTGGTGGGCCTCAAAAGACACGGCCTGGAGCTGGGCCTCGGGTCACTGAGTGTGTGTGTGTGTGTGTGTGTGTGTGTGTACATTGACGCACATAGGTCGTGTACAACGTGGGACTCTGCATCTGTCTGTTCGACATCACCAAGCTGGAGGATGCCTACGTGTTTCCCGGGGATGGTGCGTCGCACACCAAAGGTGGGTACCCTCTTCTCCGGGGGCATTGGCTCTCGTGTGGCTCAGCTCTCGGGGGTGGGAGTCCTGGTCTGGGGTTGGGAGACCTGGGGCCTAGTCCTGACTTGCCAGGAATTGACTGGTGGGCGGACTCTTCTCTCTGGGCCTCAGTTTCCTCATCTGTAAGAAATTCCCAAGGCCTCGCGGGCCATCCACGTTGGAGCAGGGCTCAGCACTTAAGCCTTCGAGGCGGAATACATCCATCGCACAACGGGCCGCAGTGTTCCCAGTCATCTGTTGCCTCTGGTGGCTCACCATGTGCCTTTGGAGGTGGTTGCTCCAGATGGGGCTCCCTGGGCACAGGATCGTATTGTTCTGCCCCCCCCCCCCGCCCCCCGTCAGTGCAGTGCCCAAGCCGGCCTGGCACAGGCTTGGTAGAGGCTCCCTGGGGATTTAGGGAGCTGAACTGATGTTGTGTCATGTGGGGGACGGGGTTTTTCCATCCCGTGGGTGAGTGACCCTTGGCTGCCCTCATTTGCTCTCCGTGAGGTCAGATGAGGACCATAAATCTTCATGATGGCTTAGATGTCCGTTTGCCGCCTCACACACAGGGAGGGGTTGCCTGCTGCCCCCTCTCCTTCCCCCAAGCCTTCCTGCCCCATGGAGCCTCAAGGAGGCAGCCTGGCAGAGAGCTGGGGGCACGTGGGCCTTGCTGTCCCTTGGCAGCTGAGGGTGCTGGTGGCGGAAGCCTGTGTTTGGGATTAAACCTGTCTGAGGAAGGCAGATTCAGCCACATGGCCCTGTCTGGTGGTCCAGAAAGACGTGGAGTCTCCCCATGGCAGAACAAGGCAGAATAGCTGTGTGACTCTGGGCAATAGTATGACAGCTGATACGGTGAGGTGAGATTGAGATCATCACTCGGTGGCCAGCAGGGGGCAGCCTCATACTTACATTTTAGCCCTGGGTGTTCAGGCCAGTGTGAATGCCCCCCCACCCCCCATTCAGTGCTTTAAGTGGGGGCAGGCGTGGCAAGGTGATGGCTTCTGCCAGGGCCTGGCTTGCAGTCCGGCAAATGCGGGCCTCCTCGGACAGGGCACGGGGACCCACAGAAGCATGCATGCAAGGTTATCAGCTCTGTCCCCCTTCCTTAATCTCAGGGCGCTTGTAGCATTTCAGGTCAGAGCTGTGCCTGGGGCACACTTCACCAGTCCGGGGGAGCCTGTGCCAGGTGCTTCTGCCCTTTTAGAACTTAAAGGCGAGAGCCTGGAGGAAGGTTGGAATTGACTTTGTTGTCATTGGCCCAGAATCGGCTGCCACTAGAGGGACTCAGGTGTGACTCATCTGATGGATTTGGGAGCCAGCGCTCAGACCCAGGACCACTGCTGCTGGCCTCTTATGAGGCCCAAGCGGGGACCTCGCACGGGACGGCGTGAGGTCCCTCTGACTCAGCTGTGGGGCCTGGGCCCACAGGGGGACTCCTGAGTGGACTGCTGGGCAGGCTCCCGGAGCAGCTACGGGGCTCCGAGTCAGTGTGCTGGCGAATGGGGGCCGCCCGGGTTGAAGCAGCCGTTCCTCACGTGCCTGCTCGTCACTGACATGCCCTCCTTTCCAGTTCATTTCCGCTATGTGGTGTTCCATCCGTTCCTGGATGAGATTCTGATTGGAAAGATCAAAGGCTGCAGCCCCGAGGGAGTGCACGGTAACGGCGGCCCTGACTCCTCAGACGACACCTGGGAGCACGGGAGGGGGGGGGGGACAGAGGCTGGGGCAGTGGCCAGGCCAGATGGCCTCCCTTTAGCTTCAGTGCTGGGCCCCGTGGTCAGGGGAGGGTCAGATATAGAAGCAGAATTTTACCGGGGTGAGCAAGAATATTCAGCCCCCTCCTGCGTTCATGTAGCGGCGAAGACCTCAGCGCTGTGAGCTTCCCCGTGAGGCCGGACCTCAGGGGGTCCTGGAGCGGACGGAGGTGACTCAGGGTGGTCAGCACCCACTGGTCCATGTCGTGTGTGGTGTCCACCTCAGGTTTTGGTGGCTGCTCAGGGTGTGTGAGTGGTATAGGCAGAGGCCCACGTGGGACTCCGAGGTGGGGGGGATGGGGGGCAGATTTCCATGATGACATCTGCCCCATAGGCAGCACACAGTAAAGGGCTTGCCTCTTGAGTTTCCAGACCCCTCAGTGTTGACCTGTCCATGGTAAGCCCCTGTCCCTTGCTGTCACTTCCAGTCTCTCTAGGGTTCTTCGAGGACATCCTCATCCCCCCCGAGTCACTGCAGCAGCCAGCCAAGTTGTATCCTTCCAGTGTTAAAGCTCGGGCCTCTGAAAGACGGTCCTCACTCCAGGGTGTGGCTGGGTCTTGGGATCTGCAGCTGCCGGCCTCTGCCCACCCCCCAGCTGTGCTTCCCCACGGACCATGATGCCCCATGCCTGTGCCTCTGTCTGGGCTGCCCAGCCTAGCTGTGTAGGTTGTAGGCAGGGATACTGCCACTTCCGGTGCACTTGGCTTAGTTGTCCCTGCAGGAATCATCTCAAAGATGATTTCCCTGGAGAGCTTTGCCCTGACTGGCTCCTCTCCCCTCCTCTGGTCTGTAAGTGGTAGCATCAGCCTGCACGTGAGGGCTTGACTGAGGGTCCTGGCTGGGTTGTTGCACTGCAGGTGTCTGTTTCTGTGCATCCTCACTGAAGGGACCCCACTGCTCACTGGGAGGGACCCCATCCTGTCATGACTGTACCCATGATGCCCAGTGCAGGACCTGGCACAGGAGCGGCAGGACCACTAGCCGCCACTAGAGGGCAGTGTGGCTCCAGTGTGGGCGCCTTTGGGAGAATCCGCTGGCTGTCCTCCCTGGTTCAGCAGAGCTCTGGCAGGGCCAGGGTCACGGTCTGTGTGTGATTCCAGAATTTGTCAGAAAACCTGACCCAGTCCTGCTGGTGCTCTCGCCAGCTGTGGGCCCTCAGGCACCTGACCTCCACCACCAACCCCTTGCATTGCCTGGTCAGTGTCCCAGGTGCGGATGGAGGGGTGTGGACTGGCACGGTGCACAGAACACAGGACAGCTTAGCTAACACAGGGATGACCAGTGTGTTTACCGCTTTACCACAGCCTGTGAGGGGGGCCTTGCTGCAGCCCCCATTTTATAGATGGAGACCCTGAGAGGGGGGCCTGACCCCAGGTCACAGCTGGCGGGTGGTGGGCTGATCCTGCACTTGGCAGTTGGCCTCAGAGGATGCACAGGCCGAGTTGGACCTGGCAGGGGCACCCCAGGCAGCAGTTGGCCATGGCCATTCCTGCTTGAGAGGCGAACTCCAACTCCGCTCTCAAGCCTCCTTCTTGCTTTGATGACCTGCAAAGCCTGTGGGTGCTTGGTGGGGGCCCCCGAGTTCCCAACCTGCTCCTGCTCCTCTCCTCGGGCCCAGACCTCACCACTTGCTCATGGGCCTGCCAGCCAGAGTGAACTCAATCTGGGATTGGATTTCCGGGGGAGGGGGGAGGTTCTGTGGGAGGAACCCCCAACCCTCTGGAACTCCCAGGGTCCGGTGGTTGCCTTGACCTGCACCCCGCCCAGCGACGATGCCGAGCAGGTGTGGGTGTGGGAGTATGAGACGGAGGAAGGAGCACACGACCTGTACATGGACACCGGCGAGGAGATCCGCTTCCGGGTGGTGGATGAGAGCTTCGTGGACACGTCCCCCACCGGGCCCAGCTCCGCCGAGGTGGCCTCTACCAGCGAGGAGCCGCCGAAGAAGGAGGCCCCGTACACGCTTGTGGTGAGATGGCGTGTGCTGCCGAAACCCTGGGGCCGTGGTGTGGGAGCCGCTTCTTTGCGTGGTGACTGGGGTCCCCCTCCTGGAGCCCCTCCCCCAGCAGGTCAGAGTGCAGTCATGTCTCCCTGGGAGCTGGGTTTGTGGCTGGGCCCTAACCCTTGTGCGGAGTTGCAGGCCATGCGGTGCAAGGGACAGCCGAGCCCGATGACTAGGCCACTGATAATGGAAGAACCAAGGAGGGGACTTGGGAGGAGTCAGTCTCAAGAGTATGGGTGGGGCTTCAGGGAGGGTGACCCTCAGGGCTGCTCCCACACCAGACCCAGCACGGCCTGAGGTGACAGGGAAGCTGTGACCCGCCAGAGCTGACGGGTTCGTTTTGCCTTTTACCCTCATGAACTCAGTGAAAAAGTGGGTGTCAGGGCCTTCTGGGGTCATCAGCCCCAGGTTGTCCACTTTGGGGGCAGCTGTGTCTGTCGGAAACGCAGGTGGCCCCGGGCATCCTCCTACATGGATTTGGCTGCTGGGGCTCAAGGTCACCAGGCCTTTCTGGCGGGAAGAGACCACAGGTGGCTCGGGAGGGCACTCACCACTCACCTGCGGTGCTTCTGGACGGGCCTGGGGACGAGGAAGGGCATCTTACCCCAAGGCCTTGGGGCCAGGGCCGTGTCCTTAGTGAACCAACGCTTTCCTTACAGGCCTTACACGTTGGGGCAGGAGGGGAGTCTGGCTGTGTGTGCCATGTGCCAGCTGGGAGCACTGGGCCTGCTGGGCACCCTGAACAAAGGGCTCTTTTTGCCTCCTGAGTTGGCTCAAGCCCTGAAGGTAGATGAAATGTGCCTGTTCTCCTCCCGCAGGGATCCATCAGTGAGCCGGGCCTGGGCCTCCTCTCCTGGTGGACGAGCAGCTAGCCCTGGTGCTGGACGTGGACCGGCCCAGTCCACAGGCCCTACCCCAGCCTCGGAAGGTGCCTGAGGACAGCAGCAGCCCAGATGCCGAGGGGCAGTCTGCAGTCTGCGGAGGGAGCTGCTGGTGGGGCCAGGAGTGCCCTGCCAGCTCGTCGCTCCCTGCCATCCTGGCCTTGCTCCTCTTCCCAGAAGTCCCGCTCTCAGGGACAGAGACTTTATTGAATAAACAATGGCAATGGCAGCTGAGGAGCCACCTGTCTCTGGCTGCTGTACGACCTAAGGTCACCGAGTTGCCACAGTTGGGACAGTATGTCCTCCCTCTTCACATCACTTGTGGAGACGGCCCCCCACACATGGCAGGATTGGGGGCTGAGATCCAGGCTGCCGCAGGCCAGGTGTTGGGCCGGTTGGGCTTGGTGGCTCCCTGAGGTCACACACGGAATGAGAGGCCGGC
The DNA here is from genome assembly GCF_963259705.1 of Myotis daubentonii. NCBI lineage: Eukaryota > Metazoa > Chordata > Mammalia > Chiroptera > Vespertilionidae > Myotis > Myotis daubentonii. The sequence continues at coordinate 4,752,255 of NC_081841.1, forward strand.
CTGGGGTAGCTGCCCGGGGCTGTGGAGCCATCAGTTGCTGGGAAGAGTGAGGATTAAGGGACAAGCACCTTCCTTCCCACTAATGTGGCAGGTGGAGGCCATGGGCTTTGCTGGCTCCAGGTGAGGACTGGTGACCAGCTGTGTCATGGCCCTGTCTCCCATCCGTATAGCAGGAAGCTCGGGGACAGCTGTCGCTCTCAGGCCATGGCCACCACAGGAACACCCTGTGGGTCTGCTGCGGCCCCAGATCCTGGCATGAGGGCAGGTACCACTGTTTATTCAGAACGGCTGTGCCACGTTCACCTACTTCTGGGACCAGGACACTGGTTTTGTAGTAAATCTAGGTGAAGGGGCCCCTGTCCTTGCCCTTTTGGCCGCAAATGGCACCAGAGGTGTGGGTCGTGCCAGTGGGTGTGGCTCCAGGGGGAGGAGCAGCTGTGGAACAGGTGCCTGCCCCTGCCTCCTGCCAGGAGTGCGCATGGCCCAGCTGTGACCTTGGACAGGGTGGCCTGTGTCCACTTGTGTCTGGAGGGCTGAAGGCCCAGCGAAAGGGGAGGCAGTGGTAACCGAGTCTGGCAGGTGCCGCCAGGGCCCAGGTTTTAGCTGCATCGGAGGGGAAGGGCTTTCCCTGGGAGGCCCACCTGGGAAGGAGGGAGAAGGGGGAGTCTGCTGGCCCTCGTCTGCTTCACTGCCGCGAGCGGTCCAGCTGTGGCTGGTTACTGAGGGCCTCCACCAACCTTGGTGAAAAGAGCCCCCCAAACCTTGGAGTTGATAACAGCACAGACACCACCACTCACACAGGAACAGTCACTGAATGTGGGTTCTTATTTTCCTTGCAAGATCAAAAGGTTCTTTAAAATCCTTCAGCCACCAGTGAAATGATCAGACAGGAGAAAACTTTACATGGGAGTCTTGTCATCAAAAATAAATACAGCTGCATGGAGGTGCTCAGGGTCTGAACCAAACGAAGAACGGGAAGGCAGGCTAACAAGCCCCCAACCATGGGCCGTGTGGGCCGAGGGAGGCGGGCGGGAGGCCTGGCCCTGCCTTCTCCGTGCAGGAAGCCCGAGTGGGTCGGGTCAGGTCGGCTTCCGGTGACATGCAGCACCCCACGGTGACGCGAGCGGAGTCTGAGGTGGGGCGGGACCTACTGCTGCAGCTCCTTCATCCTGTTGAGGGCACTGCCTGCGCGGAACCACTCGATCTGGCCCTCGTTGAAGGTGTGGTTCAGGAGGATGGTCTCCTGGGAGCCGTTGGGGTGCTTGATGATGCATGTCAGGGGCTGCAAGAGAGGAGGCGGGTGTGGGTGGAGTGGCTCTTAGGCACACGGCCCTGGGTTCTGCTGGAGGGGCAGGGCACCGCCTGGGGCCTTGGGTGCCAGCAAGTGAACCAAGTCCTAGGCCAGGTCTGGGCCGGGGCAGTGGTAAGACCTGAATAATACAACTCCTGCTCTCTGGGGGTTGCCTAGAGAATTTAAGGGCCCTTCCAGCTGCAACAAAGGCTCATGGGAAGAGGTGCAGGTGGGGCCAGGTGTAGGAAGGGAAGCAAGGTGGCTGCCCCCTGTAGGCCCCCCTCAGGAGGGCCCTTGGAGAGATGGGATGGCCAGCCTGTCCCCTTTCCCTGGCCCCCTGACCTTGCCAGGGGCAAAGTCCTTCAGGCCCTGGATGGTCAGCTTGTCCACGGGGTGAATCTTGTTGTAGTCGGCTGGGTCAGCGAAGGTGAGGGGCAGCAGGCCCTGCTTCTTCAGGTTGGTTTCTGGAAGGCAGAAGGCACGTTCAGTCCACATGGGCAGGGCCTGTCCCCCTTCTCTGCAGGAACCTCCCCAGCCAGAGAGCTGCTTTTCCTAAGTGCAGTCAGGGCTCTGGGAGACTCCCTAGCCCTGCCACTGGGGACAAACCTGGGACAGTGACTACAAGGCCCAGGTCGGCTGCGCTCCCAGCGATGCGCTGCCTCTCGCTAGGGTCCTACAGCGAGCGCTGGTGCTGGGTCTCTGTAAGCCTTCCTGGTGGACATTCACCAGCAGAAACCCTGTTGGCCGTGTGGCCTGGATTTCAACTGTTGAGGTCCATACATCTGGAAGCAAGATCGGTGCTTGCCAGAGACGAAGCTGTGGGCGTCAGACTCAACATGAGTCTGAAGGGGCAGAGGCTGGCGGGTGTGGAACAGGAGCCGTGGGCACAGCCTAGAAACCAGGCACATGGCTCCAGACCCAACGCTGGGCCTGGCTCCAGCTCACCGTGGATCCTGGCGAAGCTCTTGGTGATGATGGCCCGACCCCCGAGGTGGCGAGGCTCCAGCGCCGCATGCTCCCGGCTTGAGCCCTCGCCATAGTTCTCGTCTCCAATCACCACCCACTGGATGCCATGTTTCTGTCAGGAGAGGGAGGAGGGAGGAGTGAGGAAGAGGAGGACCTGGCCCCTGGCCACCCTGCCTCTGGGCTTCCTGAAGTTCACAGGTCATGGGACTGGAGAGGCCCCTCCTCACCTGCTCCCCAAGGACAGGTAAGTCAGAGGCGAGGCCGGCCCTGACAGTGGGCAAGGGGAGGTGCACCCCACCAAGGCGCTCGGCACAGGCAGGCTGGGTGGAGGCCGCAGTGTGGGAGCAGAGCCCAGAGCAGTGGGTGTTCAGTGGAGGTGACATACATGGAGCTGCCTCCATGGCCCTGGACATCGTTCAACTGCAAAGCTACTGGTGTGGGCTCCTGGATGGAGAGCACCCCTCCCCTGGACCACCCACTCTGCCCCACCCAGCCATCAGGAGGTGCCAGGGACCCCGCTCCCGTTCCCACTGACTGACCTTATAGTAGCGGGCAGTGTCAGGGACGGGACCAAACTCCTGGGTGACAGCATTGCGCACAGAGTTGGCCTTGCCATTTTCAATGTTGATGGCACCAATGAGCAAGTTGTTGGAGATGTTGTCCAGGTGCCCACGGAACTTGAGCCAGGGGCCGGCAGCGGAGATGTGGTCAGTGGTACACTTCCCTTTGACCTTGGGTGGGTGGGCAGAGGGGACAGAGGTTGGTGCATGGCCCTTGACTGGTGGATTAGGGGAGAAGCCCTCTAGAGGCAGGCAGCAGACCCAGTGACAGAGAAGAGGTGCAAGATGTGTGGTTGTAGCCCTGGCATTGTCACCTGTGGGCAAAAGGGCTCAGGCAAGGCCGTCAGCCACCCCTCAAAGGCCTTGGGAGTGAGATCTCCCGGAACGGACACTCAAAGGGGGCAGAGGCGAGTCAGGGCCGCCAGGCAGATCTGCTCGCCATGCCTTCAGGCCGAGGCCCCAGAAAGAGAAAGAAGCCCAGGCTCACTGCTACCTGTGCCGCTGTCTGGAGACTCCCTAGTAAACAGCATCATGCGTGTCTACCCTGGTGCGAGGCCTCTGCCCACACCACAAAGGCTGGTATCTGCTCAGCTCCCGAACACAGGCCACACCACCAGTGCCCAGTTCTGGGGACAGAGCAATCGACGGCTCCACTGAGGGGTGGAGACCCGCTGATCTGGGTCACACGTGCCTTTCTTGCCCTCCCTGTGGGGCGTTCACTGCCCACCCACTGGAGGCGGCCCTCCCAGCAGCAGCCAGATGGCGGGAGCCCCAGACAGCGGCTGCCCAGATCCAGCTCTGCCCGGCACAGGGCAGTGAAGGGGACACTGGGCTGCAGATGCCCTTGCTCCTCTGCAGCCAAACCTCCCTTCCCGCCCTCACCTTAACCTTGCCCTTCTCCTCCCCAGGCCCAGGGGAGCACACGTGGTTTCATGGCCGTCCTGCCGGTCAGGAAAGGGTGCCTGGCAGGCTGGGGCTGTTCTCCTCGTTCCCACGTTGCTGACCTTGATCAGGATTTGAAGGTCCTCCAGGTCTTTGCCATCCCATTTTTCAAAAGGCTCCAGGAGCTGCAGACGCTGGCTGGTGGGGCTCACGTCCACCCGCTGCCCACTGCCGTCCTTGGGAGGGTGCTGGTAGGTGTCCTGCCCAGGGTCGAAATTCTGGGGGCGACAGGGACACAGGTGTTGAACCCTCAGTCCCCTCTCACAGGAGCCAGCTCCCTGTGCTGAAGCCCTTCCCGCCCAATGAACACAGTGCTTCACTGTCACGAACGGGGCCACCATGCCTGCCGGGCCCAGTGCCCGCTCACCGTGTGGGGAAGCTCGTCTGCATTCGGGGCCTCCAGCTTGAACTTCTTGCCATCCTTGCCCGTCAGGAAGTCCGTCTCTGGGTTGAACTTGAGGGTGCCAGCAATGGCCAGGGCTGTGACAATCTGAAATGGAGGCGGTCAGTTTGTTGGTTAACACTGAACGCCACTCCGGTCCCCCATCTCCAGCCAAAGCCAAATCAAAATGGAGCACAGCCCAGGAAATTTCCATGTCTCTGCAGAGGCCAGAGCTGCAGGAATAGCTCTGGGACCACCAGCTATCGGGTCTGCAGAAGCCTTGAACCCAGGGCAGGCTGGCCTTGACCATTCCCCACTGGGGTCTGGACCTCAGTGTCCTCCTCAGGGCAGGGCCAGCACTGCTGGGTATACTCCCCTCTCTCAGGTGTGCCACCCTGGACAGGGAGAGGCCCTGCTGTGATAAAAATGTCCCTAAGTGGAGCCCTAGCCAGTTTGGCCCAGTGGATAGAGTGTCAGCCTGTGGACTAAAGGCTCCTGGGGTCGATTCCAGTGAAGGGCACATGCCCAGATTGTGGGCTCCACCCCCAGTAGGGGGCGTGTAGGAAGCAGCCAATCAATGACTCTCATCATGGATGTTTTTATCTCCCTCTCCCTTTCTCTCTTGAATCAACAAAAATATTTTTTAAAACCCTATATAATAAAAGGCTAACATGCAAATCGACTGAACAGTGGGATGACTGGTCACTATGATGCGCACTGACCACCAGGGGGCAGATGCTCAATGCAGGAGCTGCCCCCTGGTGGTCAGTGCGCTCCCACAGGGGGAATGCAGCACCAGAAGCTGGGCTCATGGCTGGCGAGCACAGCAGCAGCGGTGGCAGGAGCCTCTCCCACCTCCACAGCAGCGCTAAGGATGTCTAACGGCTCCCGGACTGCCAGAGGGTGCAGGACCGACCGAGGGTCCCCCTGAGTGCACAAATTTCGTGCACTGGCCTCTAGAGTGAGTGTGTGTGTGTGTGTGTGTGTGTGTGTGTGTATTTAGAAATGTCCCTAAGTCGGTAGCACACTGGAAACATGGAAGGCCATCTTGTCACTCATTTTTAGCAAAAAAAACCCCCAAAGTATTTCTCAAATACTTATTTTAAAAAGTCAAACCAGCCAGCGTGACTCAGTGGTTGAGCGTCAACCTATGAACCAGGAGGTCACAGTTCAATTCCTGGTCAGGGCACATGCCTGGGGGTTGCAGACTCAATCCCCAGTGTGGGGCGTGCAGGAGGCAGCCAATCAGTGATTCTCTCTCATCATTGTTGTTTCTCTCTCTCTCTCCCTTCCTCTCTGAAATAAAAATAAATTAAAAAAAAAAAAAGGGAAAAAAGGACTGGCTGTGTGCCAACAACGGCGGAGGCTGAACCCCCACCAAGTGCCTGGAGCACGAGGCTCAAGCCATGTTCATCCTAAGGAGGCCTTGTCCAGCTGACAGCGCCCCTACTTTCCGTGCTGCTCATGAATCCTGACAGGCTCCCGGGGCACAGAAAAGTGGCCCCGCCAAGCCGAACGCTGGGTAGAGGCACGTGTCCCAGTGTTAATTCCAAAGCTCCTGTTCCTGATCACAGCTGTACTGAACAAGCACCTCTGACTCCTGGGACGTGAGGGGGCCAAGTGGGGGCATCAGGGGAGCACGATACTTGGTGCTGGCAAGGCCTGCGACCTTGGTTTCTGCTCCCATAACCCCTTGCCCTTCACGGCCAACCCTCCCGGAGCAGGCCCGTGGGTCAGATGCCCTGGCCCAGCCCCATGTCCCTCTCCCTCCCTGACTGGCTGGGGCAGGCCCAGAGCAATCCCAGGCGAGGGCGTGGCGAGGCCCTCTCACCTCTGGGGACGTGACGAAGGCGTGGGTCTCGGGGTTCGCGTCATTGCGGCCTGTGAAGTTCCTGTTGTAGGAGGTGACGATGGTGTTCTTCTCCCCCTTCTTGATGTCCTTCCTGCCAGGCCAGAGGACAGGGTCAGGGGCGTCTGGCCTTGTCGCCTGGCCCACGCTGCCTACCTCTTAGAAGGGGTAACAGAAGACCCTGTAGGACTCCCGCAGACAGAGCAAGAGGGACGCTTGGGGCTCACAGGTTCACTTGAGACCAGAGGAAAGACAAAGGCAGAGCCAGACCAAGGCCTGACTCTGCCAACCTGGGCACTTCCCCCTCAAATGGCTCTGTGGGGGCCCCGCTGTGTCCATGAGGATGAGGCCTCCTCGGCTTCAGTCAGGTGGCCGCCCAGTCCCACTGCCGGGCTCTTCCTCTGTACTTCCAGCCCAACTTCCAGTCCTGCCTGAAGCTAGAGCCTCGTCTCCTTCCCAATAACATCTCCCCGCAACCTCTGGGGCTCCAAACCCCAGGACACAAGGGCCTATCCAACCAAAGACGTGCCTCTCACCTGTCCCACTGGCCGATGCAGGGGCCACAGGCGTTGGCCAGGACAATGCCGCCCACATCCCTCAGGACCTGTGCCTGCGGGGAGAGAGGACAGGCGTGATCGGGCAGAGAAAGGTGGCTCAGCTGCTTGAGGGAGGAAGCGCTGTCTGGAACCCTGGGGCAGCTGCCCTCGCCGACAACACTGTGGCTTGTCCCTCCTGAAGCCACATTCCTCAGCGGTGGGAGCCAGGGGTAGGGGCACATGGGCACTCACATAGCCGTCCCGCTCAATGGTGGCGCGGATCTGCTCAGAGCCCGGTGTGATGGTGAACTGGGACTTGCACTTGAGTCCGTGAGCCAGCGCCTGCTTGGCCACAGCTGCTGACCGTCCCATGTCCTCGTAGCTGGAGTTGGTGCAGCTGCCGATCAGACCTGGTCCATTGTGGGTGGTGGGGCCAGGAGTCAGGAGGAGACAGTGACCGGAGGTCTCCACTGACTTCAACTACCCAGACCTGGTCAAGTGTTCACCAACTGTGCTGGGCCAGGGGCTGTTCTTAACAGACACCAGCTGGAAGCAACCTGACTGTCCTGAATGAATCAGCTACTCATGACCCAGCCATTGAAGGGAAGTCAGTGTGACCACTGAGCACGCCCCTGCTCTTACGATAACGGACTCTGCAGGTGTGTGCGCACCAGGGGCTCCACTGAAACAGGCCACTGCTGGGTGAGGGCGACCGGAGATGCTCATTCTCTCCCTTTAGACTTTCTGGAATTCTCTGGTTTTTAAAAATCGGTTTATAATCAGGGGGAAAGAGTTCTTTTTAAAAAGTCTATTATCACAGTTATTACAAAAGTCAGGATGACATACTATCTATAGGTATCAAGACAGTCTAATCTCTTACCAATTCAACTTTTTTTTTCTAATTATTAAACCACCAAATGTTTTATGTGCTGCCACTAGTGAGGTAGACCACGTTACACAGCGCTTTATGCCACACACTGCAGAGAGCTCTTGTCATGTGTTAACTTGTCATTCCTCCCAAGAACTTCGACGAGTAAGTACGATGACCACCCCATTTTACAGACAGAGAACCAGGACGTGGGGAGGGAGGGGACTTGCCCGTGATCACCCAGATTCACACACAGGCCACCTGGCTCCGGGCCCATGCTCTTCACAGCACACTTACTGTGACAACGGCAGGTGCTAGTGATGACGACATGCCAGTGTGTCCGTTTACAGAAAGTAAAACCAGGCACCCTGGGTAATATGGTGACATGTTTGTACAGAAGGACACACACATGAACATGTGCGTGTGCACAGAAACAGCACACATCTCAAAGAGCTCCTAGAGCCGGTTTCTAGTTGGGGGCTGAGATGAGGGGTGTTTTACAATGAGCATATTTCTTTTACACCAAGAAAAAGTAATTTCTTTAAAAAGCCATAAAAAAACTCCAAACAATTTCAGAAAGTGCCTGGTACATTTAGGAAGCACCGTGGTGAGCACAGGCGACTGCCCACAGCCCCGCAGACCCACTGGCCCTGAGGCCGGCTCCCGGCGGAGGGGCAGCAGCTCACCTACTCTGATGTCCACAGGCCAGCCTTCCTTCTCGGCCACAGCGCCCACTTCTGCCACAGAGTGAGCCAGGTCAGGGGTGAAGGGCCCATTGATGAGTGGCTTCAGCTGAAGCAGAAAGAGGGAGAGAACACATCTTGGAGCGTGGACAGCCTGTCTTCCTCAGAGGCTGGCTGGCCCCTGCTCACCAAGTCCCCACAGAGAGCCTGGGAGGCCAACTACCCCCATGGCTGCCTGTCCTCTGGCCTGGTCTGCAGGTCTCAGGGCCCCAAACTGCTTAAGCCTGGGAATCTCGGGCCTGACCTCTGACAACAAAGCGAACTCCAGGACATACTCTTGGCTTTTGCTAGAGCTAAGGTGTGGCAAACAACCAGTTTCCGAATCAGCCACAGCCCCCTCTGCGCGCCCCTTGGCCATACAGCCCTCCTGCAGCTCCCCCCCCCCCCCCCAATGCACTGGAGCCTGATTCAGGCAGCAGCTGGCAGGGGCACGGGGGAGCCAGAGCTCAGGAGCCCTGCTAGTGTGCAAGCCAGGGCCCTCCCTGACTTCCCCAGGGCACCCCAAGTGCAGCCTGAACTCCCCACCCTCAGAAACTCCTTGGATCCAGTTCCCTTCCTCACCTCATTAAGGTTAATTTCAATCACTTGGTCATATTGGCAGCCAGGGTCAGGTACCAGGTGATCCTTGAACTCCTCAGCTAGCTTGGCAATTTCTGAAATCAACAAGGGAGGGAGGCTGAAGTACTGTATGTGAAACAGAAACTGGTCATGAGTCCTTGAGGCCTCATCCATCCATCCATCCATCCACCCCCCCAGCCATCCAAGCCACAATTACCCTGCACCTGCCCAACACTGGGCCCTGGGCACTGATGGCAAACAAAGAAACAAAACAAGCAGCACAGGACGCTGTCCCTGACCTCGAGGAGCTTGCCTAGTGTCAGTGAGCCAGCGTGACAATCGCTGACAGACAGGGACATGGGGCACACAGGAGAAGCGGGCTGAGATCAGGGAAGGCTGCCTGGAGATGAGAAGTGCTGAGTTTTGAAGAAGGTACTTGGTAATGGACAGGAGGGGAGGGCCTTCCAGGTGTGACTCCGTGTGCTCAGAGCTCAGAAGCGAACAGACTCGCTCTCCCCTCAGCGCCCTGGCCTCTGGCTCCACCAAGCACCCTCGCTCACCGCCCTACTGAGGCTAGAGATGCCAAACTAGAAGCTCAGGGAAGCGGTGAGGGAGGCTGGGAAAGTGGTTCTTGTTCACAAATGCTTTTCCTCCTCCCCTTGTTAGGGCAGGAATTATACACATAACCAGGTCCGTGCCATTTCCGAGCTTCTCGCAGCGGGCACCAGGGGCCAGGCCAAGAAGACTCAACACTGAGCACCTGAGGCCCTTTGAGAAGCTGGTGAGAACTAGACACCCAACTCCGAACCAAGAGCACACACATAACTGCAAACACTTTGAGGGGCTCTTCAGCGCCCCTGAAGCCAGTCTGGAGACGCCGGGTTTAGGAGCCCTGTCCTCCAGGGAAAGGTGGAGCTGATGACTATTCTGCCCCCACCACCCTGCCCCTGCCGGCTCACCTGCCCGGCCCGTCTTGTTCAGGTAAGTCTTCATCCTGTGGTTGTAAGGAAACACCGACGTAGTGGCCCCGATTTCTGCGCCCATGTTGCAGATGGTCGCCATGCCTGAGGAGAGAGAGCCCTCGTGTGGGTCCCACACACCTGCTAGGCGTGCTCACCCCCTTCACACCAGGGAGTGGCAGCCCTTCCTCCCTTGCTCACACGGCCACCAAGTGGCCCAGGTTAAAGCCAGGGCCAATGAAGAGAGGCCATGGAGGCCAGAGCTCAGTTTTGGACTCAGAGAAGCCACTGAAGAGAACACAAGATTCAGCCCCTACAGGCCGAGTTCTAGTTCTGGACTGGCTGTCCTGCTCAGCAGAGTAGCAGCCAATGTACTGAAGGCTGACCTGGCCCGAATGCCCGGTTACAACGGTGTCTACTTTGCAGGTAAGGGAACTAGCTCAGAGAGGTCCCAGGTCATGCCATAAAGCAAATGCAAGTGCAACATTCAAGTCTAGGTCTGCCCGCCGTCCTTTAGCCACCCATGGTGCTATGTGGAAATGTTGCTGGCTCCCGGCTTTCCAGCAGTAAGACTGGAACAATGTCCACTGGTTGGACCAGAGTCCCACACAGAACTGGCAAGGCTGCCTGGCCAGTACAGCTCAGTGGTTAAGTGTCGACCTATGAACTAGGACAGTGATGGCGAACCTATGACACGCGTGTCAGAGGTGACACGCGAACTCATTTTTTTGGTTGATTTTTCTTTGTTAAATGGCATTTACATATATAAAATAAATATCAAAAATATAAATCTTTGTTTTACTATGGTTGCAAATATCAAAAAATTTCTATATGTGACACGGCACCAGAGTTAAGTCAAAATGCTGACACGCCGAGCTCAAAAGGTTCGCCATCACTGGACTAGGAGGTCACAGTTTGATTCCCAGTCAGGGGACATGCCCAGCTGCAGGCTCGATTCCCAGATGGGGAGTGCAGGAGGCAGCCAATCAATGATTCTTTCTCATCACTGATGTTTCTATCTTTCTCTCCCTGCCTCTCCCTTCCTCCCTGAAATCAATAAAAAAATAAAAATAAATAAAGGAGTAACTGGCAAGGCTTACAGATGTCCTGACTGCTGTCAAAATACTGGCCTCCTAAGGCCACTGGGACATAGGTCTGGGTTTGTTGACTTCCTAACTGAGCTGCCAATGGCAGGAAGGGCAGCCTGTGAGAGTGGCCCCGGCCCCAGCACGGGACGGGAGCAGGGCCAGCTGGACAGAGCTCCGTGGCACCGAGACAGGCACCAGGGGCACCTGGACTGGGCCATCTCTCAGGCTGGTCCAAGTCTCTCCCTGGGTTTCTGAAGGCCCAGGCATGGAGGTCATGTCATCAGGAGTGATGAGCAGGAAGGGCCCGGCTCCTCCTAATCCAAGGGAAATGAGTGAGGCTCCAACTCCAGCCGAGAGAAGGTGTGGGAAGGGGTACGAGTAGGTGAAGCCCTAGCTCTGGCTCCCCAGTCCCCCCGCCACCTACCTGCGTCCTCTCTGGGTCATCCTCTGCATCACCCAAGGTGCCCCAGTGCCATGGCCGGAGCAGAAGTTGGCTCAGCCCCCAAATTCAGTGTGGCCACAGGGAAGTGCCCTGCCCTCCTGAGGGGCCTCCATCTCCTCCCGTTTAATGAGGGACCTGGACTAACCATCTCCCTCTGCCTGTAAGTGTCCACCCCAAGGCCCCAAACTGACTGGACGGATTCTCCGTGGAACGCCATTCACGGCTCCTGCGGCTCCACTACAGGTCCCATTAGGCCCAGCACAGGCTGCGGCCACTCCACGCGGCGCCGCCCTCACCAGTGCAGGAGATGGACTCCACGCCAGGTCCGTGGTACTCCACGATAGCGCCCGTGCCACCTTTCACTGTGAGGATTCCTGCCACCTTTAAGATCACATCTTTGGGTGAGGTCCAACCGGAGAGTGAGCCCGTCAGCTTCACACCAATCACCTGAATAGACGGGGCAAGACAGCAATTACAGGTCCTGTGTACCATGTGCCAACCAGGAATCCACCTCCTGGATTTCCCGTTTCTGCTTATTTCTCCCTGCCTCCTTTCCAAAGAGGTGGGAGGCTGACCTACTCACTCATCCTTTTTGGGTTCCACATATCCCATTCATCCTCAGCAACCACCCCTCCGCAGCCACCCAGAGCGAGCCCTTCTCGACTCCTCACCTTGGGGCACTTCAGCTCCCAGGGAATCCCAGCCATGACGTCCACTGCATCAGCACCCCCGACTCCAATGCAGATGGCCCCCAGGCCACCGCCATTGGGGGTATGGGAATCAGTGCCAATCAGAAGAGCCCCAGGATATGCATAGTTTTCCAGAATGATCTGAAAAAGATCTCAAGAAACCAAGATCTTAAGCTTTAAAAGCCTTCAGCCCCGCTGGTGTGGCTCAGTGGTTGAGCCTCAACCTATGGACCAGAAGGTCATAGTTCGATTCCTGGTCAGGACACATGCCCGGGTTGCGGGCTCGATCCCTAGTAGGGGGTGTGAAGGAGACAACTGGTCAATGATTCTCCCTAATCACTTATGTTTTTATCTCTCTCCCCGCCTCCTTTCCTCTCTGAAATCAATAAAAATAAATACTTTTTAAAAAGCCTTCAGCAGAGAATGGAGGTGGGGCCCAAAAGAGGTCTGTAAAACTGCCCCCTGCTGAGACGGCCAGAGGGCCTTCCCAGGCACTCCTCCAGGAAGGGTCCCTCCGGTGGGTCCCGGAAGAGCCAGAGATGTGAGAGACAGGTGGCCTGGGCTCATGAATTGCTCTGACAGTTCCTGGCTGTGTGACTTGAGTTTGTAAGTGCTTCCCTGCACCTGTTTCCTCATCTATAAAACCAGGCAGCCCGAGCCAGATTGGCTCAGTGGATAGAGCGTCAGCCTGTGGACTGAAGGGTCCCGGGTTCAATTCCGGTCAAGGGCACATGCCCGGGTTGCAAGCTTGATCCCCAGTAGGTGGCGTGCAGGAGGCAGCCAATCAATGATTCTCTCTCATCATTGATGTGTCTATCTCTCTCCCTCTCCCATCCTCTCTAAAATCAATAAAAATATTTTTAAAAAAACAAATAAATAAAAACAGGCAAACAACTGTGCTTACCTCATGCATCACTGTGATGGCTCAGTGAGATTATGTACATTAAACTGTAATAGTGCCTGGGAGATGCATTTTTTAACTTATTATTTGCAGCAAGATCCTTTATCTGAGTTTCTGTTGCTCATCTGTCAGATGGAATTATTCCCCCCACCCATATGGGTGTTGGGAAGGACCAGTGAGATCAGAGGTGTGAAAGGCTCTATGAACTGTCAGGACCGACCCAGTGGTGGGCAGGCTCCCTGCAACATCACAGAAACCCCAGGGCCTCTGCTCCGGCCAGGCACCTGCCTGGCAGACAGCAAGGTACAGGGAGCCCTCCTCTTAGGAACAGAGTTGGAAGGTCTGGCCCCTTCCCAAGGATGGCAGCAGGCCGGGAGGACAGGCCAGCATAGAGGAAATCGCTCACAAAAAACAACTGATGGCGAGAACTCTGGTTAACTGTTTCATTCTCTCGCCCTCCTTGCCTCAGTCATGTACAAAGACTGATCCGTGAGGACCAGCACAGAGAAGTCAGTGGGCCCACAGGATGCAGACCACAGTGTGGTCCACGCCCAGAAGGGAGAGGCTAGTGCAGACCCATGGACTACAGAAAGTGTCACAAAGACGCTGGTTATGACGGTGACCTTGGTGGTCAGCTGGATATGGCTGGGTGAATGGGGGTAGGGGTGACGGTGGGAGAAGTGTATTTTAGGCTGAACGAACATCTAGAACATAAAGCTGGAAATTCAACCATCTGTCCATACAACACACACATACACGCAGGACCTATTCTGTACTGACCCGGCTGCGGGCCCAGAGGAAGAAATAAGCCACCATCCCTGTCCCCACCCCCAGGGCACAAAGTCGGGGAAAGCACTTGGCACACACTGGGGTCACTGTGAAGGGGTCCCACCAGAGGGCGCCAATGCTGGGCACGGGGAGGGGGGTGGAGGGGGTGGGGAGTGTGTGGGTGGCGGGGGAGGCCCTGGCAGGGGAGATGCAGGGAAGAATCTGCCAAGGCATTCAGGGAGGGAAAGGAGTTAAGGTTTGACTTGGACATGGTGGATTAAAACTGCTGGCGAAATGACATCAAAGGGGGGAGAAAAGTAAAGAATTCCCTGGGAATTTTCTTTTAAAGAAACAAATACAGCCCTAACCGGTGTGGCTCAGTGGATAGAGCGTCGGCCTGCGGACTGAAGGGTCCCAGGTTCAATTCCGGTCAAGGGCATGTACCTGGGTTGCGGGCACATCCCCAGTAGGGTATGTGCAGGAGGCAGCTGATCAATGTTTCTCTCTCATCGATGTTTCTAACTCACTATCCCTCTCCCTTCCTCTCTGTAAAAAAATCAACAAAATATATCACACACACAAAAAAAAAGAAAAAAAAGAAATGCAGGTACATCAGCTTCTTCCTGCTTAAAAAAAAAAGAAGAGAAAGAAACAAACAAATACATCAGGGTGTATGCTTAGCTGGCGGCCAGTGGCAGGGGTGAGCGGCTATTACTCACATCCTCAAACTTTGGCCCAGGAGCTTCCAAAACAACCTGGGCATTTGTACTGAGGTAGAATGGGGGACACCTGGATTAGGGTGTCCTTAGCAACAAAAGGCCAAAGCTGGGTCCCCCTGACTCCCTGGCCCTGCCACTGAGAGAGGCTTTCTGGCCCCTGCAGACCCATGTGACCTGCTGCCAGGCAGCCCTTCCTGGCAAGGGTGATGGTTTGAAAGGGCAGAGCAGTGATCCGTGGCTCTGGTTTCAGTGGGGCAGTGCTGGGTCCCACGGGTCGGATTACAGCCTGACTCAGCTCATCTTGAAGGTGGCCTGGGAAGGGAGGCCTGGGATGGAGGTGGGGACGGGTCACCTTGGAAAGGTGCAGGGGCAGGTTTCCCATGTAAGACAGATGCACCATCAGTGCAGAGCCACAAACCAGAACAGTGTCATGTGATGAAAGGCTCAGCACCTACCTCCCCAAACACAAACACTTGCACTTACAGAGTCACAACTGCCAACCAAGAGACAATTCCTGTTGGAGAGGCCCTGGAAGAACTGCTGGCCGGCACGGCCCCATGGCCTATGGGACCTTCATCCGACCGATACCACGAAGGGCCAAAAAGACTCCTAGGAAGCTGTGTGCCCTGAGGGGGAAGCGGGCCCAGCGTGAGAGGAGGCTGCACGGCAGCAGGGAGCACTGGCACCAGGCCAGACGCCTGGATGCAAATCCAGCTCCATCATCAGGTCAGGTGGCATGATTCCCCCACACACATATGGGCAAGTAGATTCACTTCTCTGTGCCTCAGTTTCCTCACCTGTAGGTGTGGCTAATAAAAGCCCCTACTCATAGGGTGGTGGTGCGCACTGAGGAAGTGACTCTCTGAAAGTGCTAAGTCTCTGCCTGGCCCACGGCATGTGCTCAGCTAGTGTTAGCTGTCCATGCAACAAGGAGTCACACTTGTGTAAAAAAAGCAAAACAGAAATACAAAACTATACTGCTTAGAAGAAGGGCAGCCAAACGTAAACAGGCCAAACGTAAAATGCTGGTTACTGAGGTGGTCAGAAGGGACTATTTTAATTTCTTACATGGAAAGTGAGAATGTGTAACTTGACACAATGAAAATTAATTTAAGAACGGGGCTGACTGAGATGTCGTCATCCATCTCCCCTCCTCCCTCCTGAGCCCTGAGCCCCTGCTCCCGCAGGCCTGGGGGTGCCCTCTGGCTCCCTAAGGGCAGCCCGCCACCCCCCACAAAAGGCAGGCCAAGCCCTGCATTACCTGGTGAATGATTCCAGAGCCAGGCCGCCAGAAGCCCACGCCATACTTGGCACCTGCAGTTGCCAGGAAATTATACACTTCCTGGTTTATGTCCTGTTGAAACAAATCAATACCCAGCGCATTAGTGACACAGTCTGTGTCTGGGCCGACCCTTGCTCACGCCCTCCTCCCACCCAACCTCCCCCACGGCCTGACATGCTGGCCCTGTGGAGACAGGCCCTCTCCCGGGGCCTTCTACAAATAGCCCCAAAGGGCTTGGCCGGTGGCCCAGGGTTTCGGCTGGCAGGCCTGGGAGAAAAGCAAGGGAGCAGAGACAGGCCAGTTTTACGATTCCTGGTCAGGGAGCAGGTCCAGAACAAGTTCCTTCCCTGCCGGGGCCTCAGTTTCCTCATTTGTAGAAGGAGCTGAGCTACATACCTCCAAGGGCCCTCTGGCACCCAGTCCTCCCCAGGGCCAGCAGGAGGGCAGGCCGACGCAGGACTGAGTGCACTCTCCACCTGAGCCCCGGGGCCTCATCTGTAATCCGGGCTGACCCTGACCGAATGCCCAACTACGGAAAGGGCATTGCGCTAAATATCCTCACCACCCATCCAGGAGTGAGAGAGGTGTCCTCATGCCGTTTACAGGCGCCAAAACAGAGGCTCAGAGGGGAAACCATGTTCTGGAGATCCCAGAGTAAAAAGGAGAGGCCCGGGTTTGAAACCAGGCCTGTTCACCCCAGAGCCCGAGAACTACAGTCTGATATGAAATAACGAAGGGCACCTCCCCATATCTCAGAACACTAGACCAGCATCTGGCACAGCCTAGGTGCTCAGTACTTGGCAATATATTTGATGGCCCGAATGAAAGACTGCCAAATGGACTATGTCCTGAGATGTAGGTTTCAGCAAACCCGTGGGGCGGCCAAACCCATTCTGCCTGTAATGAGAAGGCAGCCTCCTCAGGGGTAGGCAGGCTTCCCAGCACCGGATGGGAGCCCGGGGTTTGCCTGGAAGCCATGGCATGCCCCCAACAGGTGAGACCCCACTGACAGGAGGTAGCACCACCTCGGACTGCAGAGTCCTAAAGGCAGCACCAGGAAATGAGACCTGCCAGCCTCTGGGCAGGAGAGCCACGCTCCCAGCAGAGGAGGGACCCACTGTCAGCTCCCCTGGGCCCTCAATAAAACACCCTCAGACCACGTAACCCCGTCACCTAACGCCAGACCAACCATGACCCTTCTGAGGGCCCACCTGGTTCTCCCAGGTGAAAGAATGGCAAACAAAGAACTTGGGTTCTCAGAGCGGTCTCTGTCCGATTAATTATTAATATACTGGCTTTTTCATTTAAACACTAGTCACTTATAAAACCGGTACCAAGGGCGGGAGGCAGGCGGTCGTGTCTGGGTGCATATGCACGGGTATCTGTGCAAGTGGGGAAGAGGCAATGCGGTGCCCCGAGTGGTCCATCAGTGTCGGGGCCTGAACTTGGCCTAGACCAGCGGTTCTCAACCTGTGGGTCGCGACCCCTTTGGCGGTCGAACGATCCTTTCACAGGCGTCGCCTAAGACCATCCTGCATATCAGATATTTACATGACGATTCATCACAGTAGCAGCAACAGTACAGTTATGAAGTAGCAACGAAAATAATGTTATGGTTGGGTCACAACATGAGGAACTGTATTTAAAGGGCCAGAAGGTTGAGAGCCACTGGCCTAGACCCTTCAGGCTGCCTGTGTGACCCTGGACAGATCACTTTGCCTCTCGCCCCAACCATGTAAATCTGACCACATCCCTCCCCTCCTTAAACTCTGCAATGACTCCTAGGATGGTGCCCATCGCCCTCAAGGCCCTGACTCCACCTGCCCCCCAACACCCCATCCCACCCTTCCACACACAGAGCTCCGGCCCACAATTCCCTTTCAATTCCAAAAAGGCATGGAGTTGCTTCCTGCCTTGGGGCCTTTATACACACTGTTCTAGAATGTTCTTCCTCCAGTTAACATCAACTTATCTGCTCAGGTCGGTTCCGGCCCAGGTTACATCCTCAAAGAGGTGCCCTTTCCCCTCCAAACCACAAATCTGACAGTTTTCTTATTCTCAGCGTCCTGCGCTTTCCCTTCATAACATATACAAACTGGCAATTTCCTATTTATTTGTGTGACTGTTTAGCTCTGTCTCCCTACCAGACTAAGACCCATGATGCAGGGCCCATGTGCCTTGTTCACACTGCACCCCTAGCCCCTAGCAGTGTCTGGCACAGAATTAATGTTCACAAACATTTGTTACATAAATGGGGGAATGAGCTCGGAAACCTGATCCTGTGGATCTCGCCTCCAGAAGGCAGATTCCGAATTCACAAAGTAAGGGGGGGCCAGACCCTGAGGGTGGTGGCCCTGCTGTGGGCAGTCAGTCACCCAGAGGGGTGATAAGGTCCCAGTTCCTGGGCATGCCCAGTTCCGGGCACACAGGATCCCCTGCAACGCCACCATCACTGCTGCTGTGAACACGGAAACCCCGGGCCTGCAGGCTGGGCTCTCTCAGCTGAGAACAAAAAGAGCCGCTGTGCAACCAGGGCACAAACTGGCGGGCCAGCGGGGGAAGAAAGGGCTTGAATGGGAAAGCTGCCCTGAGCCATTCCCATGGGTCTGAGGGGCTCGCTGAGCTGTGCTGACCCTGGGAGCCAGACCACTTTCAATTGCATGCCCTGCTCTGTGCCTGGCTGGGCCGAGGCCCTGCCAGCATTCAGCTCCTGCCAACTGCCCCCCATGAGGGGCGCCCACTTCCACTGCAGGGGGTGGAGAGGGTGGAGGCCCAGATCTGGGAGAGACCTGCTGTTGCCAAGTGTTGAGCACACACAAAGGTACCACAAGCAGAGCCTGGGCAGGGGCAGGGATTTGGTTCCTAAGGAAGGGTGTGGGGAATTCAGTGTGGCACACAGCCCCTGGCGTCTCATTAAGCAAAACAGAAGAAGAAAGCCCCGCCCCCAAAGGAGGCCAGTCAGTAAGAGAGGGGGAGCTGGATCTGGGTCTGGCCCTAACCATCCCCCTCGCCCCCATGCGGCTGTAGGACTTGACTAGATGGTGCCTTTGCTGCCTCAAATTTACATTATAGCCATCGGCCTACCTCCCTGATAGGATCTTCGGGGTCAGACAAGAGTGTGAGTGGGTGCACACATGATGCTGGGAGAACAGGAAATTTAAACTACCCTCTCCAGAGCAGCTGCCAACATTCATCAGAACCTGATGTCTGCATCATTTTTCTAATTCTATATAATAAAAGGGTAATATGCAAATTGACCCTAACAGCGGAATGACCAGAACAACTGCTCAACCAATCACTATGAAGCACCCCATCTTTCAGTCCCTTTCCCTGGCCAGCAGGCTCTGATCATCCGATGGCAAACGGGGAACCTGGGGTGGGTGGTGCCACACAGAGGACAACCGGCGGTGGGGGTGGGAACAGCCAACCAACCTCTCAGTCCCTTCCCCCGGCCTTCAGGCTCCGATCGCCCAATGGCGAACAGGGAACCAGGGTGGGTGGTGGTGGGGGCAGGGCCAGCAAGCGGGCAGAACGTCTGACCCCTGGGTCCTTCCCCCAGGCTGGCAGGCTCTGATCGCCCAATGGCAAACGGGAACTGAGGGAAGATGGCCCTGATCGCAGGCCAGGCCTAGGGACCGTACCCATGCATGAATTTCATGAGCCAGGCCTCTAGTATAACAGATAAAGGATCAGAAAAAAAAATACCATCAATGTAGTAAGATTAAGGATGATTTTGTTTTTTAGGTTTTCTCTGTATTTTCTAACATCTTCAAAATGAGTAAATGATATTTTAAGAATTAGAAAAGTATAAAAACAATTAAAAAAAAAAGACTATTCCCGGCCAGCATGACTCAGTGTTTGAGCACTGACCTAGGAACCAGGAGGTCATGGATCGATTCCCAGTCCGGGCACATCCCTGGGTTGCAGGCTCAATCCCCAGTGTGGGGCGTGCAGGAAGCAGTTGGTCAATGATTCGCTCTCATCATTGATAGTTCCCTCTCTCTCTCCCTCGAGGGCTTTGCCTCTCACCTCATGTCACACCATTGTCCCCCCACACCACCTTCGGCTCACCTTGGCCCGACGAAGGTCTTTCTCACCCCCGACCTGGGCCTCGATCAGATGGTCGCAGTGGATGGTGGACGGCACCGCCACCTTGGGCAGCCCACTGCTGATGAACTGCAGCATGGCCATCTGGGCCGTGGCGTCCTGCATGGCCACGCGGTCCGGCCGCAGCCGCAGGTACGTCTTGCCCCGCTCGATCTCCTGATTGGCTGGGTCATCCAGGTGTCCATACACAAGCTTCTCAGAGAGGGTCAGAGGCCGGTTCAGTCTGGGGGAAGTGGGAGAGGTTGCTTGGTTCTGTCTGCACAATCCCCTGCCCACCCACAGCACTGCCCCTCGTGCACATGGTCACCCTGAGAGAGGGCTGGAGCGGTCCTGCTCACTGTGGCATCTCCAGCACACAGCACAGTGCCTGGCACTTACTAGGTGATTCAAAGTTACTTGATGAATACGTGAAACACAAGAGGTGGTGTTTTGTTTTGTTTTTAAGAATATTTGTTTTGTCAGCATATTAACCACTATTATCTCATGAGCATCGATTACATATATTTCATACCGTTTAATCCTCACTGTATGCTTGGCATTTAATAAAACAACCAAGAGGGAGCAGAGGCCAGCGGAGTGGTGATAGCTGCTCAAGTTCGCAGCCAGGCTTTCCTTGAACCCTGTCTCGGTCCATGAACAACTCCCCTGTGCTGTCGGCCCCACAAGACAGAGGATCCAAACCAGTACCCCGACACCCAACCTGCCCACCCTCCATTCACAGCCTCCACCCCAGGAGGAGGAGGCCTTCTTACCCTTTTATGCTAAAGCCTTGCCCATGAGCCCCACTTGCTCTTCCCCCTTTAAGAGAGGCGTGGCTGTCAGCTTTTAAGAACAGAAACCCCTATCACTGCCTCTGGCCTTTCACTGGTCCTCCTCTTTTCAGACCCCATTTCCCTTCCTTCCTCATCAGGGCCAAAACAGCAGAAAAGTCTGACCCTAAGGGAGGTGCAGCCCCTGCCAGGACTCAAATGCTTCCTTCTCCCCAGGGTTCCCCCAACTCAACTCTCAACCACCCACCTGAGGCGCCCTGGTGATTCCCTGCTGCTGCCCACTGCACCTGGCTGCCCACACGGCACAGCAGCCCTGGCTGGACCTCACACTGCCTCCCCCACGCACGAAGCTTACGCCAAACCTGAGGCCTCCTGGGAAGGCAGAGTTCCACTCACACCCAATAAGTAAAAAAAATAAGGGTATCAGATAAGGAGTCAGAGGCTCTGGGTCTAGACCTGACCCTTTTACTAAACCAATGTGACAGATTAGCGACAGTCCTTTTCAGGGAGCTCACCAACTCTAAAGTCCAGGACTTTGACTGGAATGAGGTAACAGCACTTACAATAAAACAGCTTTACTGAGGTATAATTGGAGTGCAATAAACTGCATATATTTAAAGTACCCGATTGATAAGTTCTGACGTATGTATACACATATGTCATCACCACTATCAAGATAATGAACACATCCATCACCCCCAAAAGCTTCCTTGTGCCCTCCCACTCGCCTCCATCCCCAAACCACCATTGGCTGTTTTCCGTCACTACAGATTGGTTTATGACGGCACTCACTTGTAGCTCGACCTTGCCAGCACTTTACTGTATGTAACTCATTCCATCCTCACAAGACGATGAGGGAGCTGCAGCGCAGCGGAGGTAACGTGCCCCAGGTCACGAGTGGAGAGCAGAGCGCAAGGAGCCCAGCAGTGTGGCTCCAGGTCCGTGCTCCTTCCATCGCCCTGCACTGTCTCAACAGGGCTCTGCTGGGAAAGCGGGGACCCCTCTTCTGCTAGCCTGGGCTCCAGCCCCTCACTCTCAACTTACCAAGTCCCTGGAGATAAGAGTTCCCTCAGGCGCTGGCTCTGTGGGCAACAGCAGAGCAAGTGGCAATTCTGAGAATCCCTACGCTCTGCTGTCATGAGAAGCTTGAATAAAAACAGTGCTGGCCTGAGGCACAGCCTGCCCCCTTTTGTGCAGCATCTCCAAGGCTAGTGGGACATGCAGTGAGTTACGGAGCACGACCCCTCTTTCTGGGTCCCAGAGGAGGAAAAAAAAATAGCACATGGACTTTAAAACTAAAGGCCTTGACAGCAAATGCCTGAACTAGTATAAAAAGGTCTGACAATGACAAAAGCCCAAGGACGAGTCCATCATCATATTTCCTTAAGGATTAACTGAGGACGGCAAAATGGGCCCTCTATATTCCCCTGTCCCTCTGCGTCACCAAATGGCAGAGCCAGTTCCCAGGAACAGAACTGGACCCCTTCTTTTTATTTTTATTTTTTATTTTTAATCCTCAGCCAATGATATTTTCCCATTGATTTTTAGAGAGAGTGAAAGGGAGAGAGGAAGGGGAGAGAGAGGCATCAATTGGTTGCCTCCTGAACACACCCTGATCCAGGCCAGAGATCTAGCTTGCAACCAAGGTATGTGCCCTTGACCAGTAATCAAACCCATGACCCTTCGGTCTGAGAGCCAAGGGTCTAACCACTGAGCAAACCAGCTAAGCCAGAACTGGGCCCCTTCTGTCACGGACACAGGGTGGAGAAAGAGTCCCCCCTGCAAGTCCCCTGGATTTCCAAAACATTCTTAAATGTGTTTAATTCACTCACATCTTTTTAGAATAGCCTCACTCTACCTTCTTTTCTACCTACGGGTCTCTCAGCCGTGGTACCCCGGGCAGTTTGGGGCAGATGATTCTTTGTTGTGAGGCTCTCTTCTGCAATGTAGGATGTTCAGTAGGGTTCCTGGCCTCTACCCACTAAATAACACTCCCTCCCTCAGCGCCCCCACCCCCCCACTGACAACCAAAAATGTCTCCAGACATTGCTAAATTCCTCTCGGGGACAAAATTGACACCCACAACCCCAGTGAGAACCCCTGCTCTATGGCAACATCCTTTACCTGCACTAATCTGGAAAATGCTGAAAGTTAATGGACTTTTCTGGTTAATGCAGGGTTGTAATAAACAGGCAAAGAAAAAAAAATCTTTTTTTGGTTAATTTTACTAATATAATTAAAAGCAAAAAAATTCCCAGTGCCTTAGAGGGTAGTTTTTTGGTTAATTTAAAAAATATATATTTTTATTGATTTCAGAGAGGAAGGGAGAGGGAGAGAGAGAGAGAGAAACATCAACTATGAGAGAGAATCATTGACTGACTGCCTCCTGCACGCCCCCCACTGGGGATCGAGCCCGAAACCTGGGCATGTGCCCTTGACCAGAATTGAGCCAGGGACCCTTCAGACCGCAGGCTGGTGCTCTATCCACTGAGCAACCCAGTTAGGGCTTTTTGGTTAATTTTTTAAAGAAAAGACTAAAAGGTGAATAATGTTGTAATACTTTAAGCAATAAAACAATTAAAAAAATAAAAGGTGAATAATACTCGTTGTCACACTATTGTACAGCAAACATCTATGTTAACTCTCCTTTTAAGCACGATAAAGAGCAAGGTGGAAATGCTTTGTAGTCTAAAGGAAAATCCATCATTTTCCCACCGAGCTATGGTCAGAGAGCTCCAAGAATAAATAAAATGTTGTTTCCTTGGGAAAACAATATTTTTACCAGATCCCATATTGATGGGGACAGTGGCTGGAAACTGTGAGTGTATGTTAGAACCAGCTGGGAAATTGGCCAGCGCTCCTGACAGTTTGATGAGAGGCTGTTAAACAGCATATTCTGATTTAGTGGGGTGGGGCTGGGCCTAGGGTTCTGCATGGCTAACAACATCCCAGAGGACGCTGCTGCTGCTGATCCCTGGACCACGTTTTCAGGAGTAAGACCTTCATGACCCAAAAAAAGAAAGACCTTCACAACCTGAATCGGAATTGCTAGGGGCCGTGTTGGCTGTTTTCACAAGTATCCCAGGTGACTCTAATGTGCAGCCTAGATGAAACTCACAAGACGGCTGGAACTGACACTGGGAGGCACTGGAGCTGGATGGACCCTCAGGCCTCTTCCCCAATCTGACACTGACATTTTTTCTTTCTTCTTCTTTTTTTTTTTTTTTTTTGGTTAGGTACCCCTACCAAAAGCTTCACTCTGAGGGAGAGAGATACTTAGTTGAGCAGGGTTAAGAACGAATAAAGTAGCCCCAGTATGTACAAGGGCCTTAGTAACTTCCCTTTTAATGACACTGATTTTCTTATCTGCAAAATGCGGAGGGTGTAACAACTACCTACAGAAGTTGTTGAAAAGAACAGAAATCATGTATGTGATGTGCCTAGACCAAACTGGACACCTAGGTAGCTCCTATTAGTATGACCACCCTTGCCAAACACTCACAGGTCCTCACTACAATTAGATAAAGACTCAGTCAGTCCTTACCCTTAGAACTGACGTGAGGATACCAGTAAAGAGGCAAACAGAGACCACAGAGAGGGAGTGTGGGAGAATGGCTAGAGCACCGGATGAGGACATGGGACAAGGTCCCACCACACGCTCACTGTGTGGCCTCAGGCAAGTTGCTTCTCCACCTGAGCCTGTTCCCTGGCTGTAACATGGGTATATTCATGTCTGTTCTCGCTATCCCCAGGGTCACTGTCACCAGGTGGGGAGTTGTTCAAGTTCCAGGAGCAGTGCTGGCTGGTGTATACCACCAGCCCCCGACCCCATCCTCCCGCGGCATCTTCGTCATCCTTCTGGTGCCACCATCTAGCCCAGGACCAGGCACACGGGACAGCAGTGCAAAGATGGCTGCCACATTACCAAATGAGGAAAGGGAGAGCCCATAAAGATATGCTCCAGATCCCACCCGAGCTCTCCTCCGGGCCCACTCGCATGAAGAGGAAATAGGTATTTCTCTGGCACGTAGGCCCAGTCCGTGTCACCAGCTTCTTGGTAACAGACTTTTCCTCGGCAGAGGGAGAAAGACCACCGCCAATCGGCAAAGCCTCTCCTCCGCAGGGGCCACTGCACCCTAAGCGCCTTGCTCCTGCCGTCACCCTCAAGCACCCGCCCTGCTGCCTGAAAGGGCAGGGAGCAAAAGCAGCACCTTTCGCCGTCCCCCAGCTCCCCCCGCGGCCTTACCGTTTGCGAACAATGTCGATGTTCTTCTCTAGCAGGTCATAGCGGATGTAATCATTGGGCTCGAAGTGGCTCATGGCCACCTTGGCCCGTTGGCACAGGACTGAGGCCACATGGTACTGCCGCACACCCAGGGCTTTCTGCAGGAAGAAAGGCAACAGCAACCATCAATGGAGGACGCAGGGTGGTCCACCCCTGAAGGATCAGTGTGGTGAAAAGTGAGAAATGACAACGTCAAGAGCTATTCAGTGCCCGCAGCCTCGGTTTCCTCACCTGAGGCACAGGGATGAAACAGATGATACAGCAGCCACAAGGAACACAGCCTGTGGCAGGAGAAAGGGTAAGGGACTTGTAGCCAGAATGGCTGGAGCAAAGTCAAGTTCTATCAGCTTAAGAAATTCATCATCATTTGAGCACCAGAGGAGATGGGAAATGGGGGCATAACCAGCTCCGCTGATGACAGGGTCACTGGAAAGAGGAGATGAGAACATCTGTGAAAGTTCTCAGTAAGCTGGGAAGCACTAACCATGTCGCGGCTGCTACTCCACTGCACTACACATTCCTTGAGGGTTAGTATCAAGCGCTATTTGTCTGATTTATCTCTGTACCTAGACTACCTGGCACATACTAGAGATTCAATAAATGACTGTTGAGTAGATGGAAGAATTAATGAGGAAAACTTCATCCATGAACTTTGGATATTTTCTCATCCCTTCGACTGGGTAATAAAAAGGACAGCTTCTACGTGGCTCCTTTTCTTTGACTGCTCCTGGGGAAGACAGTCGCCATGTTGTTAAGACATTTCCCTGGGAGAGGCCTACCTGGAGAGGAACTGTGGCCAATACCAGCACCATGTTGCCAGGTGTGTGAGCACACCATCTTGCAAGCGAGTGTTCCAGCTCCAGCCAAACCTTCAGATAACCGCACCCCTGGCTGACATCTGGACTGCAACTTCTTGAGCGATTCTGACCAGAACCACCCAAACAAGCCACTCCCAAATTCCGAGCCCACAGAAACTGAGCAAGAAATGTTTGTAGTTTCAAATACTCTATGTTTGGGGGCAACAACCTGTTATACAGCAATAGATAAATGATTGTTATGATGGGGTCTGTATTAGTTCATTTTAAACTGTGGGACAACCTTCCAAGGGTTCATTGTGACCAGGGAAGAATAACTGAACCCAAGAAATGACGGAGGGAAAGGAACAGCCACTTCCCTTCAAGGTGGTATTCCCTGTCTGAGGGGGAAAATGCCCTTGGGCAAGGACAAGGCAGAGCTCATGCTACTGCCCAGGTCCCTTCTTTGTGTCACCAGGACATTTAAATCCAACCCCTGCCGATCTCAGCATCTGAACCAATACAAGCGCACAAGTGCCATTCCCTGTGCGGGTCACCCATGGTGAACACCAACCCCACTCGGAACAGCACCCCCAGCACTGCCCACCTCCCCACCACAGCAGGAGCGCTCAGTGCAGACTTCAGCTCCACTTGTCCTCCAGCTCAAAATCCACCAAGGGGTTCTCGCTATCTACCGCACTGGGTAGGGGTGAAGAGCCCACCAACGACGCATCAGAGGACTTCGAGCAGCCTGTGCACAGAAGGACCAACCTGCCGCCGGCCCAGGGGGGCGACCTGGGCTTGAAGTCTGGCACGCCATTTACTATCTGAGTCATCTTGGACAATTAACCCTCGTTAAACACTCATTTCCACACAGAGCTACTGTGAGGACAGGAGCTTACGTAAGCACTGGGCGCAGTTTCTGTTATTACTCCAGTGCATTCACAAGCACGCACTCGGCCTCTGTGTTTCTCACACAAATGAGAAACTACACAAGCTGTTCTGCCCCTGGCTTTTACCATTTGTCAACATGTCTTATACATCTTTCCAATGCCCATATACAGATCTATCGCTTTCTTTTTGTAAATTAACTGCCCACCCCTCCCCAATATGCCTTTTGTCTAGGTAGTTCTCATTAATCCTTCAGGTTCCAAATTAATTTCACTTTCTCAGAGAATCATTCTTGAACTCCCAGCCCAGTGAGAGCCCATTTTATATTCCCACTGACTACTTCTTTTTTTTTTTTTTTTTAATATATTTTATTGATTTTTCACAGAGAGGAAGGGAGAGAGATAGAGAGAGTTAGAAACATCGATGAGAGAGAAACATCGATCAGCTGCCTCTTGCACATCCCCCACCGGGAATGTGCCCGCAACCCAGGTACGTGCCCTTGACCGGAATCGAACCCAGGACCTCTCAGTCCGCAGGCTGACGCTCCATCCACTGAGCCAAACCGGTTTCGGCTACTTCTTGACATTCATATGTGAGAGCTGTCTGCGTGGTTTGTAAGCTCCTCTGGGGGAGGAATTGTGTCTGCTCACTTGTTACTAAATTCCCCAGGCCTGAGCACCAGGTCTGACACACAGGAGGTGCTAGAAAACATCAGTAATTAAACCGATGAATGTTGCTTCTTCTTACCAACCAGCTCTCTCGTGTTGAGCAGGGTTAAATACAGAGCAGGTGTGGTTAACCGTGTGCGAGCAAACTGGTACGAAGACAAATCAATCATTGACTAGTCTCAGATGCTTTTGGCTAGAGTGTAAACAGGTTAACTTTTTTTTTTAATCCTCACCCCAGGATATTCTTCCCATTAGTTCTTAGAAAGAGTGGAAGGGAGGGAGGAAGGGAGGGAGAAGACAGAGAGAGAGAGAGAGAGAGAGAGAGAGAGAGAGAGAGATGTGAGAGAGCCAACATTGATTGGTTGCCTCTTGCACATGCCCAGACCAGGGCAATGATCAAAACCTGCAACCCCACCTGGCTGGTGTGGCTCAGTGGTTGAGAATGAACCAAGAGGTCCCCAGTTCAATTCCTGGTCAGAGCACATGCCCAGGTTACAGCCTTGATCCCCAGTAGTGGACATGCAAGAGGCAGCTGATCAATGTTTCTCTCATTGATGTTTCCATCTCTATCCTCCTCTCTCTAAAAAATCAATAAAAACATATTTAAAAAAGAAAGGCAAAAAACCTGCACCCCAGGTATATGCTCTTGACTGTGAATCAAACCCTCGATCCTTCAGTCCGCAGGCCATGCTCTAGCCACTGAGCAACCGACCAGGGCAAGATTAACATTTTTGAGAGACAATTAGGCACCACCTATTAAAATGTAAAATGGTGGGATGTAAAGACAAAGCAGAAAATGGAAGATCAACCAGGCAGAGTCAGGAAGGGTGTGGTTCACCATCCCAAAACCCGAATTATAACCTGTGGCTTACAAGAGGCAACATGGCAGTGAGAGAGCTTAGATCTAGCTCCAAAGTCCAGCTCTGCCCTGTACTAGTTGTGTGACCTCAAGCAGGTTTCGCCTTTGAACCCATCTCCTCATTTAGAGAAAGGGAATAATACCTGCAGAATTACATGAGGTATGAAATGACATGAATGGGCCCCAAAGAATGGCAATTAAATGTAAAATGCTACAAGCAGTTTTTTGGGGGTTTTTTAAAGTAGCACTTACTAGGCTTTTTCCTACCATTTAAAAAAGTAGGACATATTTCATGGAGAAAAGTTAGAAAATACATAAAACACACAATTGGATTAATTCCCTGAGGCCCGCCCAGGGATACCTATAACCACCACTGCTTCACCACTTTCTGGCCCGATGCCAGATACCCAGTGGTATTTAACACTCAGTGTTTCCAAGAGAGGCACCAAACACTGGTTCCACAATGAATCTCCCCTCCCCACAGTCCCTGGTACCACGGTACCCACACTGAACAGGTGTCATGGCTGAGGTTCCGAAGCAAAGACTGAAAATAATAACAATCATCAGTAGTATAGTTAACACGCTACTGAGTGCCAAGTTATAACACTATGAACAGCCCTCCTGTATACAAGTGCCACAACAGATGAGGAAACCGAGGTCTGGGTGAGGGTAGTGACTTGACCAAAGTCTCACAGATAGAAAATAACAGAGCCAGCATTCAAATCCAAGTATCTCCTGACAATTCTAAGTACTGACCTGGACCTGAATGAGTTAAAGAAATTGAATGAATCTAACCACTATGCTGTACACCTGAAACAAATATAAAATAATATTGAATGTTAACTAAAAAATAAATCAAATCAAAATGGAATAGATGTCAAACTGTTAACAGTGGCTATCACTGGAGGGTGAAATTATGGAGAACTTTTAACTTTTTATAATCAGAAAAATTTTTAAATATTTCTTTTTAAGCACCACACACGCTATTTTCTGCAATTTGCGTTCTACTTCAGAATGTTAAAAAGCAAAAGAATGAAGACAGAGTTTTCTAAAGAACATGAATATTAACCTCTATTATACAAAAGTAACTGGCAAAAAATTTAAAGATTTACAACATAAAGTATGAGCAAGGGTTTGGGGGAGAGTGGCCTTGAATTGGAGAACACTAGTAAAGTCTTCTCAGTGAGAACTGGCAATAGATACTGAAACTTTTTATCATCGATTTGAGAGAGAGAGACATCGATTTGTTGTCCCACTTATTTATGCATTCATTGGCTGCTTCTTGGATGTGCCCTTAACCCAAGATCAAACCTGCAACCTTGGCGTATTGGGACAATGCTCTCACCAGCTGAGCTACTCAACCAGGGCCTAGCAATTAAAACTTAGTAACGACGGCTCTTATCGAGGCAGCAGTGGTAGCAGCTGCTCTTCCAGTGCGACGCTGCCCAAGGACGACAAGAAGATGCTGGAATGTGGGCCAAGAAAGACAAAGACTCAGTGAACAAATCTGGGGCAAGGCCAAGAAGAAGACGGGATCCAAAGACAAAGTTCGGGACAACCTCAATAACCTAGTTTTGTCTGACAAAGCCACGTATGACGAACTCTGAAAGGAAGTTCCCAACTATATAAGCTCATAACCCTCAGCTGTTGTCTCTCAGAAACTGAATGAAGATCCTGGGCTCCTTGGCCAGGGTAACCCTTCAGGAGCTCCTCAAATCAGGGGTGGGGAACATCCGGTGAAATCATGTGGTCTGGCCCTACCAGGGCATTAGGGGTGAGTTAATTAAATGTTTGACCAAATATAGCAGCCTAATCTTTAAGCTGATAATTTTGTATAGTCTGCGAATGATGTTATAAATATCCAAATGGCCCTTGGCAAAAAAAAGGTTCCCCACCTTTGCCTTAAGTGAAGGACTTATTAAACTAGTTTCAAAGCACAGAGTTCAAATAATTTATACCAGAAACACCAAATGTGCGGATGCCCCAGCTGTTGGTGGAGATGCAGGAACAACAGGTCTCACCAACTGTACATTTTGAAAAATAAAACTTTATTAAACCACAAAAACCTTAGTAACAACATAATGACCTAGAAATTCCACTTCTCCATATCTACCCACACCATACCTATACACAAGGCAGCTGCAAGAATGCTCAATGAGCGTACGAGCACAACCAATAGATACAGACAGTAGGGGGGTGAGGGCATGTGCTGGGGGGTGGGAGCGGGTGAGGAAAGGTCAATGGGGGAAAAAGGAGACTTACATAATATTTTTAAGCAATAAAGAATTTAAATTAAGAAAAAAAAGAGTGGGGGGGGGGGAGAATGCTCAAAGCACCATTAAGTGAAATAGTTAAAAAATTAGAAACAACATAAATGTCCATTTATTTTTTTTAAGGTTATGTTTTAGCCCTGGCCAGGTAGCTAAGTTGGTTAGAGCATCATCCTGTAATGCCAAGGTTTTGGGTTCGATCCCCAGTTAGGACACATACAGGAATCAACCAATGAATGCATAAGTAAGTGGAACAACAAATCAATGTTTCTCTCTCTCCTTTCCTCTCTCTCTCTCTCTCTCTTTCTCTCAAATCAATCAAATGAAACAAAAAGTTATACTTCATCCTGTGCAATACTGCACAACACTTTAGGAAAAATCCCCAAGACTCATTGTTAAGTTACGTAGTGCTTTAACACTCTGTACTTCTGTATGTACATTTATGTATGTGGATTTACACCTCAGAGGACACACCCCAACCGACGTGCTTCTACTCCTAGGGAAGGAGGAAATTCAATCAAGGCCTGATAGAAAAGGAGGATTTTAGCTTTGTCAGTTGTGTTTCAAATATTTATAATGTTTCCATTGCTACTTGTATGATTATAAATGTACTATTTATAATTTGTACATGTTTTTAATTTGAATTGTAAAACTTAAGAAACATTGGGAGGAAATTTACCAAAATGTTAATTTTTTATACCTCTGTATTTTCCAAGTTTCTTACAAGTACCTTTATAAACAAGAAAAAAAATAATGAAAAAGGTGAAAGAATTACAAAAAAAATAAAAATTAAAAAGTAACTCACAGACAACAGTATGGTGATTACCAGAGGGAAAGGGGTGGGGGAGATAGAAGAGGGTATGGGGGATAATAGTGATGGAAGGAGACTTGACATGATAATGTATTATAGAATTATATACCTGAAACCTATATAACTTTATTAACCAATGTCACCCAATACATTCAAAAAGTAAAAAATATATATTAACTACAATAAATAAAAATTTAAAGAAAAGAAAAAAGGTAAGAAATTAATTTTACCTTAAAAGTAGGTATCACTGAGTCTTATAATATGCTGATCACTTGGCTGGGTATGAGTAGTCCAAATCATTATTATTATTATTATTATTATTATTATTATTTAAAGTATTACATATGTCTCCTTTTTTCCCCATCGGGCCTCTCCCCAGCCACTCCCACCCCCCAGCAGATCAGTATTATTTTAAAAAGAATGATGATTTGGGCATATTTTAAAAAAATAATGACTTACTTGGGTTTTGTTATTTCCTAAATCAAAAAGTAAAACATACTCAGTGCTCAGTTCAACCTGGCCCAAGGGCCCAGAGACATTCCTAAGTTCACCCATAAGGCCATCCAGCCCAGATGTCACAACAATTAGGACATGGAAAATTTTTCCCCATACTTGGAGCCCAAGTCTCTGGCCTTGTGAAATTCTCCTGGATAAATACCAGGCTCTTATCTAAAAGACAGACTTTCACTTAGTGTTCACCCTTCACTTTCTTAGAACAGAGGGGAGGAGGGCAGCCTCAAGGCAGAAAACCTCTCTTTGGTAAACTCCATAACCCGATGCGACAAGATTAGGCTAAGAAGCTCATTTTTTTCCAGAAAGTCTATTCCACTACTGGACAGGCCTAATACTTTACAACAAATGCTTCTTATATTGAACGGAAACGTGCCTCCATTCTCTCAGAGGACAGATTCTAGTGCTGGAGACCTGGGCTCAAATCCCAGCTCTGCCCAACAAGCTCTGTAGCCTTGTGTGGTTTTATTTAACCCTCGAAACATTGCTTTTCTCATCTGTAAGTGGAGTTAACACCTTCACAGGCTGCAGTGAGGATTAAAAAAGAATGCCTGTGCCCTAGCCTAGTGGCCAGCAAACTGCGGCTCACGAGCCACATGCGGCTCTTTGGCCCCTTGAGTGTGGCCACGAAGTTTCAATCACACTGTTCATGCGCGCCCGCACGTGGTATTTTGTGGAAGAGCCACACTCAAGGGGCCGCAGTTTGCCGACCACTGCCCTAGCCTGTTTGGTTCAATGGATAGAGCATCAGCCTGCGGACTGAAGGGTCCCAGATTCTATTCCGGTCAAGGGCACATGCCTGGATTTCAGGCTTGATCCCCGGTAGGGGGCGTGCAGGAGGCAGCGGGTCAATGATTCTCATCATTGATGTTTCTATCTCTCTCCCTCTCCATTCCTCTCTGAAATCAATAAAAAGAATTTTTTTTTAAAAGAGTACCTATGTGAAAGTACCCAGCCCAGTGCCAGACACCCTTCCCAGCCCTGTCCTTTGGAACCAGATCAAATTAATTTAGCAACTCTTCCACACTTTAGCCCTGCAAACTGTTGAAAACCATAATTGTGTCTTCTCCAATCTAAGCATCCCTATAGGGCTTCCTCTGCTATAAACCAACTCCCTAATTTTACACTTGGGTGGGAGTCTCCCATCAGGGTGACCAGTAGCCAGATGCCCTGAGATCTGTTTTGGGTAAATGTCAGCTGTCACCTGCTCTGTGCCAGTGACACTGTAAAGACCTCAGCCTCGCTAACTGCCCTGAAGATGCAGAGGAAGTGGCCTGCCCAAGGCCACACAGCTGGGAATGCTGAGCCCATGCCCTTCTCACATGCTCCCGACAGTGTCTCTCAGCCTCTGTTTAGTGGGCTCTCAGTGTGTCTGGTGGAGTGACTCCCAGGTCTTGTAGGGTCCCCTTCCTTGCTGGATGGTTCCACATCTCCAGGGCCCCCAAGGATTAACAAAGGCTCTGCTGACCCTGCATTTACTGACACAGGACAAACTCTGAAGGAAGGAACACACTCAATGTTGACCCCACTGGGGAGCTAGACCAGAAATGAAATGAAAATAAATGAAAGGCCCTGACCGGTTTGGCTCAGTGGATAGAGCGTCGGCCTGCGGACTCAAGGGTCCCACGTTCGATTCCAGTCAAGGGCATGTACCTTGGTTGCGGGCACATCCCCAGTGGGGAGTGTGCAGGAGGCAGCTGATCAGTGTTTCTCTCTCATCAATGTTTCTAACTCTCTATCCCTCTCCCTTCCTCTCTGTAAAAATTCAATAAAATATATTTTTTTAAAAAAAGAAAATAAATGAAAGAAAAAAGAAGAAGAAACAAAGTGAAACTGTGCCAGGCAAGATGACAAGGTTACCCTCCCAACAACTGTGCCAAGTGGGATGATTACCGGTCACTGCGTTCCTAGCTTAGATGAGAAAATGGTGACTCAGACAGATGAGAAAGTAAATTCCACTAAAATGTAAGTTGCACAAAGGCAGAAAACGTGTCTATTCCGTCACCTCTGTATACTCAGCGTCCAGGACAATGTCTGACACAGCAGTTGTTGAAGAAATACTCGGTGACAGAACGGATGAAGGCAGAGCAATGATTTAACGCTTTTAAACTCAAGTAGTGAGTTCCATGGCAGAGGCGGTGCTAAGCCTTCAGTGCCTGTTCAGAGACACAGCACATGGGAAGGTGGCCCACCCGGGGCCTGTCACATGCACACCCACGCAGAACTCTGGCCTCCCCATTTGGCCAAGGTCAGACATACTGCTCTCTTGTCTCAAGGGACGGTGTCTTCCCCTGGGACCACTTGTATCCAGAGAACAGTCCAAACCAAAGGAACTGACATCTTCTCAGGCAGGAGGCCAGCCTGGCCGGGCCAGTCTGACCTTCTGTCCATCCTGTGAAGCGCGGCATATGCCAGCACTGCCTTAGGGAACGTGTCAGCGGGCCCGAGCACTCAGAGCAAGTGAGCTGTCCCAGCAAGCGGGCTCCTGAAGGAGCCCGGTCTCCGGAGGCAGCTGCTTCTGTAAGAGAGACGTCTCCAGCCACACGCTGACCTGGCCAGGTCCAGGGCAGAAACACTGCACCCCCAGTGCCAAGGTACAGAAAGGGCATCCACTCCAGAGCGGGATGCATCTGGCTTCGAATCTCAGTTCCCCCAGCTGAGCCTCAGTTTCCTCTTCTGTAAAATGGGAATAAGAGAGCAGAGATCTTGTGAAGAGTAGAAAGAATATATTGCTTGGAAATGCGGAGAAAACAGTCTGGAATAATGCACACAAAATTCCTGTCAGTGGTTGCCTCCGGGGCTGGAATGGAAAGAAGGCTGCTGTTTCCCACTATGCCTTGTACTCTCTCCCCAACCACCAGAAGGTCATAAACACCAGGACGGCGCATCTCAGAATGGAAATGGGACTGAAAGTGTCTCATTTATCCACTCTTCCTATCCTTGAATGCCTAGCACAGAGTCATCCAACCTAAACAGGCCTTGCCCAGTGGTGGGATGGCACTACCTTATGAGGCAGGATGATGACCTCGAGGTCTTGGGTAGACCCTGATTCCTCTGACCATGACCCTTCAGGCACACAGCTTGCAGCAACCTGCTGCCTAGCTCTTCCTAGCAGGGAAGCCTCAGGTGGGCACTGCCTAGGCGAACAACACAGGAATGCATGTCAGTCAACACCTTCCTAAGAAAAAGCATATTCCCACACCTCCGCTGTCTCAAACAACTTTCTCCCACCCTTGGTAGGCGATACTTGGCACCTCTCCTAAGAATCCAAAGTGAAACAATTCCCTCCTGCAGGGAGGCAATGAGCTAGCTCAGTTGCTATGCAACTGGCAGGCACAAAAGTGATGCAGTCCTTTTCAGAGACTTGGAAAGGTGACAGGAGGTAGTGTCTCTCGAGTCACAGCCTCTAATGGGCTCCAAGGCAGTAGGGGGTTCCTTTAAGGAATCAGTTGATAGAATCACTCATCTGTCTAGTTCTCCTTTGCTGCTGGCGTCAGCAGCAAACTCCAGGCACACAGTGAAATGCATGCAAATTCCCAGCCCTACTCAGGCCCCCAGGCAGCAGCTCTGCACCAACGCACTATTTCGAGCTCAGGAGGCAGCCTGTGAGGCTGACCCACAGCTTAGCCCAGGGGTGGGCAAACTTTTTGACTCGAGGGCCACAATGGGTTCTTAAACTGGACCAGAGGGCCGGAACAAAAGCATGGATGGAGTGTTTGTGTGAACTAATATAAATTCAAAGTAAACATCATTACATAAAAGGGTACGGTCTTTTTTTTTTTTAGTTTTATTCATTTCAAAACGGGCCGGATCCGGCCCGCGGGCCGTAGTTTGCCCACGGCTGGTTAGCCTCTCCCTCTCAAGCTCTGCAGGTATTCTAGGCAGAAGGCATTCACCGCCCCAAACAGACATACATTCAGACAGGGCATGGAGCCAACCGAACTGTGTCCCCTCTATTTAGCCTACTCTACAGACGTCTAGTTTCACTCTCTACCCCAGGGGAGGACTCCGGGGAAACAGTTTGGCTGAGTGGTAGAAAGCCTGCATTCTGCAGCCAAACAGATCTGCATTCACAATCTGGCTGTTTATACTAGCTGTGACCTCAGACAACTATTTAACCTTTCTGGGCCTCAGTCTCTATATCTTGAAAGCAGGCTAATGATACCTACTGCTCGGGTGGTTGTGCGGGACAAACAGGCAGTATTTGCAAAACAAGATCTAGTTCAGTGACTGGCCTGACTACATGTGCCAGGGCAACCGCCAGGTCCAGGGTGGTCCAGTGTGGAGCAAGCCCCTCCCGCATGCAGCCCCTCCCCTGACCTCGGCCCAGTGTATTATTATAGCAATTGAGTGACCTCTTCCTCACCAGCATGTATATAAGCTCTTTCACAGGCAAAGCCCTTGTCTTCAACCAGCTCTGTAGCTCTCTCCGTGAACAAAAACAACAGTAACACCACGAACGTCCAGCAGAAGGTGAAGGAGCCCATCACTGAATTGGGGGCAGGGGTTAAAGGAATTCTTGAGACCCTCAGGTACCTCCTCCCAGCACTGGCCACAGAATTAAAGTTTCCAATCAGAAACCATCTCCATTTCTATAGTCGAAAACAGAAATACTCCTACTGCCCCTAAAATCCGCACGGAATTTAACATTTAATTATGAAAATAATATAAATGCAATTCAAGAGTTCATTTTCTCAATGTTGTCCTTCAACTTAGAGAACAAAAAAATAGGAAGCCAGTGGATTCATTTCTACCTCTTCTCCCAACTCTTATGAGCAGTACCCAAAAGGTTTTCCTGAACAATCAGTACATTCCCAGTATCCATGGAGATTACTGAAGGAACACACAACTTTCCTAGAGCAGTCTTTTTTAAACATATGAGCTGAAGGCCATGGAGTAAGTGCTGGGGCCATGGAGTCTGTAGGCCATCTGCAGGGCTAGGGCCAGAGACTAACATTCACCAAGTGCCTATACCCTGCGCCAGATTTGCCTCAAATACTTTATACATGCAGTCCCATTTAATACTCACAACAGTCATCCGAGGCAGAAGATACTGTGCCCATTTTACAAATTATGAAACTGAGGCTCTAGAATATTAACTATTTTGCCCAGAGCCACACAGCAAAGATGGAATTCCAGTCTTGGCTCCAAAGCTGGTGCCCTTTCCCTTGGCCCAAGCTTCGCAGAATGAAACCAAGAAAACCATTCTTCATACCTTTCAAATCCCCCCAAAATAAAGAAAAGTTTCTATAGGTTCATTCTGGAACAATCTGAGGAAAAGTCTGTCCCTTTGTCAATGTTAGAAGTGGCCCATTTCTAAAATAACACCAGAAACTACTCACAAATTTCTATATTGCATTAGAGTTTAAAGAACTTTTCAAGTATTATTAGGCCTTCAGGACCCTCTCTGAATGGGAAGGTAGCTATTAATTGCCCCATTTTGCAGATGTGTAACCTGTGATCTCAGACAACTACTTAACCTTTCTGGTTAAACAGAAGCTGAGGCCTTGCTTGAAGCCTCACAGTGAGTCTGTGGTAGAGAAGTAACCCTCAGGTTCCGGACATTCTGTGCGCTGTGCTTTAAAGACTACACGCAGCCTCCTTGCAGCCCCTCACCTCCTTCATGCTGACAGGCCCAGAGGCACCACTGCTTCCAAACCAGATGGGCCAATGAAGACAGACTGCTCAAGCATTAACATTCATTTTTTAAAAATACTTTTTTATTGATTTCAGAGAGGAAGGGAGAGGGAGAGAGAGATAGGGACATCAATGATGAGAGAGAATCATTGATCGGCTGCCTTCTGCGTGCCTCACACTGGGGATCGAGCCCCCAACCCCAGCATGTGCCCTAACAGGGAACTGAACTGTGTGTGACCTCCTGGTTCATAGGTTGACACCCCACCACTGAGCCATGCCAGCCGGGCGCATTAACACTCATTTAAAAATATTTTTTTATTGATTTTTTTTTTTTTAGAGAAAGAGAAACATCAATGTGAGAGTGGAACATCAACCAGCTGCCTCCTGCACCCTGGGATCGAGCCAGAAACCCAGGCACGGGTCCTAAATGGGAATCAAAGCGGTGACCTTTCTAGGCACGGGACGATGCCCAACCAACTGAGCCACACTGGCCAGGGCAACACTCATTTTAAATACTTTCCAGATGGCCTCTTAGAGACACCAGGCACCAGAATAAGGCCTGAGAGAGAACAAGGCTCACCTCGCACATGATGCTCATACACAAGTGAGGGACCCTAGGGCAAGACACTTGGCCCTACCCAGAGTCCTTACCTGTAAAATACAGGTAACTTGCTGAGAGCTGATTAAAAAGATCAAGAATTTATAAGTGAGCTTCGGCCCACACCTAAGTTTTACAAGTGCTGTGCAAACACATGACTACCGAATTCAAGTTCATCCATCCCTCAGTTGCTCAAGCCGCAAACCTAGGCATCATCCTTAATTATTCCCTATCCCTCACACTCCGCATTCAACCCATGTGCCTCCAAAATATCTCCACTACCAGCACCAGAGTCCCAGACACCTTCACCACTCCCTGGTTAATCCATCAGCCACACTAGTCTCCCTGCCTCCTCTTTTCTCTCTGTGGTCCGTCACCCAAGCAGCAGGCTAAGTGATTTTTCTCAACCATAAATCATATCCTGTTGCTCCACACCTTAAAACAGTGATGGCAAACCTATGACACGCGTGTCAGAGGTGACATGCGAACTCATTTTTTTGGCTGATTTTTTTTGTTAAATGGCATTTAAATATATAAAATAAATATCAAAAATATAAATCTTTGTTTTACTATGGTTGCAAGTATCAAAAAATTTCTATATGTGACACGGCACCAGAGTTAAGTTAGGGTTTTTCAAAATGCTGACACGCTGAGCTCAAAAGGTTCGCCATCACTGGCTTAAAAGCTTCATTTCACTTGGAGTAAAACTCAAAATCCTTAGGAGAGCCATGACTCTGGCTGCTACCTCTTGCCTGGACCTTCCTTTTCCCTCAACATAGCAACCACTGGCCTTATTTCTTATCCTCAACACATTAAGCTCATACCTATCTCAGGCGCTTTGTACATGCTGCTCCTTCTACTTGAAGTCTCCCCTCCCAAAACGCTGCGAGACTGTCTTCTTATCGCTGAAGTATCAGCTCAAATGTCACCTCTTCTGAGAGGCCTTCCCCAACTACCCGGTGAAAGCCATGCCACCTCCCACCCCTACTCTGCCACACTATCCTATTTTATCTTCCTTTTAGCACTCAGTAGGCGCATTCTATTTGTCTGCTTCTTCCTCTTCTGTCTCTCCGGAACTACAGTACAAGTTCCACCATGCTGGTTCACTATTGCACTCCCAATGTCTAGAACAGCACTAAGCGTAGAGTAAACTTTCAACAAATGTCTTGGGAACAGCTGGTCCAAAAGGCAATGGCGTGCTCCCTTGGTCTTCAAGACAGTGATTTTACCCCCTCTCTCAAATTTGACATTGGAAGTTTGTTTATTCATCCAGTCAATCATTCATTCACTCAATTCAAATCAACAGTTGGCTACAGGATATCTGAGGAGACACTACAGTGAACATGAAACCTACATGGCACTTTATAGAGGCCCTTCTAACTTCTGCCAAACGTCAGGTCTCTTCGTGGTTAACTGCCATCTCAGATCTACAGACAAAGGTTACATGGCATCCCAAAGCCACATGGGAACTCAGCACCCCAGAACTTCAAGGCAAAACCAAACACCTAAGAAATGTATTTGCAAATTCCCGACTCCTTTTATTTATCACCCACAGCCCTTTACAGAAAACTAAATTTTTTTTTAAAGTATATTTTATTGATTTTTTACAGAGAGGAAGGGAGAGAGATAGAGAGTTAGAAACATTGATGAGAGAGAAACACTGATCAGCTGCCTCCTGCACACCTCCCACTGGGGATGTGCCCGCAACCCAGGTACATGCCCTCGACCGGAATCGAACCCGGGACCCTTCAGTCCGCAGGCCGACGCTCTATCCACTGAGCCAAACCGGTTTTGGCGAAAACTAAATTTTTAAAAAACAGAAAGTAAATGTGGATTTTCAAAAATTTCACCTCCATTTTCTTCACTCTGCTTCTAATCTTACTACCTGGTAGCAGGCACTGTCAAATGATAGAACACTTTCAATTTAAAGAATGCCGTTCTCAGCTTATAGAGCATTAATGGTACCCTGGGCAACAGGCTGAATCTTGATGCCAAAGGAAAGCAGAATAGTGCAGTGGCTGGGGCCTTAGGCTTTGGAACAGAAAGGTGCTAACTCAAATGACATCTTCTAGTGATAAGGCCTAGACAAGTTTATTTTATTTTACTTAATAACATTCACTACATGCAGGCAGGGTTCTAAATACTTTGCAACTATAATATGATTACTAGACCAGTCTGAAGTACTCTTATTATCTGTATCTCACAGGTGAAGAAACAGGCATAGAGAGGTGCAGTAATGTGCACAACGTTACAGCTAGTGAGTATTAGAGCCAGCATTCGAATAAGGTAGTGTGATGCAAGAATCCATGCTCTTAACCATTACATTATGCTTCTGCTCTAATCCTGTTTCTTCATCTATAAGACAGGGCGAATAGGTTTGCCTTATCTCACAGGGTCATGTGAGATTACTGGTACACAGTAAGGTAAATGTTAGCTAGTGGTACTATAATTGCCATCATTCTATTATCTACCTTCACCTTTGGTCCAGTCAAGGGCAGAAGAAAAATATTTTGGCTGAGAAAGATCTCCAAGGTTCTCTGAAGTAGAATACGTTATAATATAGTGGAAACTCCATGAGGACAGGAATTGTCTGCTTTGCTTATCATTGTATCTGAAGCAAGCCATGGTGCTCAGTAAATATGTGGTGAACGATGCCAAAGCCGGTTTGGCTCAGCGGATAGAGCGTCGGCCTGCGGACTGAAAGATCCCAGGTTCGATTCCGGTCAAGGGCATGTACCTGGGTTGCAGGCACTTCCCCAGTAGGAGATGTGCAGGAGGCAGCTGATCGGTGTATCTCTCACATCGATGTTTCTAACTCTCTATCTCTCTCCCTTCCTCTCTGTAAAAAATCAATAAAATATATTTTTTAAAAAATGTGGTGAACGAGGTAGGAAAATATTTAATGCGTAGACAGAGTTCTGCCGACATGACAACCAAGGTAGTTCCATCACATCTCCAATGGAGCTAAACACGAAAGAGGTAAATTTACAAGGTATCAGAGGGCAGTGTTAGCTGGCCATCCGGCCATTACTTAACACAGCCTGGCTATTCGGAGGTAGTGTTGGTATAATGTTGTTCATTCATCTTCATGAACAGACCTGAATTTTAATCCTGACTCTGTCCCTGGAAGTCACCCAGGCTCTCAAGGTCTTGGATTTTGTCTATCTGTAAAAGAGGAAGTTGGACTACATGATGATCAGAAACTGTCTCATGACTTTAACAATCACCATAACAATCTGAATGGAAGCCAAATGACAGATGAGGAAACTAGGATACAGAAGTAACTTGTTCAAGGTCACAGGATCAGGGCAGAATACAAACTATAGCCCAGATCTCTTCTACATTGACCTAACACTCATGCTTTCCAAAACTCCTTTTCAGTTAAAAAATACTGTGACATTAGTTCTTTCTTTCACGCTCCCTATGTCTGTAATCATTTTTCTTAATCTTTCCTGACTTCACTACATCATGGGGCAGCAGGGTCAGGAAGAAACAACTACAGTATTTCCAGTGTTAACCTGGAGAATCAAAAGATCTGAGGTGGTCATTAGGGAAAATCCCTTGTCTTTGCCCAGAATTGGGAGGTCAGAAGTATTTTTAAGATGAATGATTTAACTTTAAACATATGGTTTAAATTTAAGCAAAATAAAAAAAAAAATAACTTCTAGTAACGTAACGCTTGCTGAGTACAGCAGATAACAATTTCTTTTTAAATCCAAGTTGTGCTACTTGATTCAAAGTAGATTCGCAAAGTTAAAAGACTTTCTGAGAATGTTTACAAACAATTGCCTTACTTTTATTAACAAAATACATGCTAGACATTGAACCACCGCGTACACACCTTCCTAGGGCTGTCATGTTAGAAGTGAAAAGCCCATCTGGCAGTTACAGTAGGTTTTCTAGATGGTTCATAACAGGAGAGTCAAGGTCAAACTGTTGAGTCTCTTTACCCTTTCATCTAGTAGCTGGAAAGCAACTAATTGTGAGCTCAAAATACTCCATGCTGGTACTCTCAAAAACATAAATGTTAGCTCAGAAATCGGACGGTGGCTCGGAAAGTTCGGTGAGGACAGGCTGACATGAACAAGGAGGACAGAGGGGCTATAGGACAAGATGCTCAGGCCACTCCGGTGGCAGCAGCAACTTTCACCTACTTTCTAGCAATTTCATTCCTTATCAAATGAGAATAATCATTTCACCAGGTGATTATATGGCTTAAAATATGATCAGCAATTAAAACAATCTTGCGGTGTTGTGCAAACGGGAGAGATTACCGTTCTTACTATTTATTACATCCGGGGCCTGAAGACCCCCCTTTCATTCCTGGCCATGAATTCCACAGAATCCGCAAGAGATGGGCCAGGACACGCGTTTCTTCTCCGGCCTCCAGACCCGGCGGCTATGAATGCACCTCGCCGGCAAGACCCGCTGCCGAGAGGTGAGAAGTGAGGCCTCCAAGCTCTGGGCCTAGCGGGCTCAGCAATGCCCATGCCCCCCAGTCACCTTGTCCTCACCTTGAGGGACCGAAAGAAACCCTACGGGGAAGGGGAGTGCGGTCCTCAAAAAGAATGCCTCCATTCTTCACCCGGCCGCCACGGCCGCCACCCACACTTCCCGCAGGGCGGGGGCAGGGCCGGGAGAGCTGACAGCGGGGACGCCTTGACCTCAGGCACTGGAGGACCCGGCACGGGCGCTGGGCCCACGGCCGCGACAGGTACACAAAACGTCAGCGCCGGTCGGGCCGGCCCGGCCTCGCCCACAGCCGCAGGCGGACTGGCAGGCACCCGCCCCCGTGAACCCAGAGGGCCCCGAGCTCGCTCACCTGCAGCCGGGTCACCAGGAGGCTGTAAGGCGCCATTTTGTGCACTGACAAAGATGAGGTCGCGTGAAAGTGACGTGCCACACGACCA
The DNA here is from genome assembly GCF_963259705.1 of Myotis daubentonii. Classification (NCBI taxonomy): domain Eukaryota; kingdom Metazoa; phylum Chordata; class Mammalia; order Chiroptera; family Vespertilionidae; genus Myotis; species Myotis daubentonii. The sequence goes on from NC_081841.1 coordinate 4,794,908, forward strand.
ATTTAAAGCCTTCGGGCAGGGGGCGTGGCCTGAGGCAAGAGGCGTCACGGAGAAGGCGGGGCTTCCACTGAGGCTCCAGAGCCCGCGAGCGCAGTGGGCGGAGCTCCCGTGTTAGCAACCAACTTGGAAGAGGGGAGAAATCTGCATAACAACATTTGTAGGAGTAACTACCCGACAAAGACGTCTTATCGAAGTGCAAATTTCCTTTTTTTATTGATTTCAGAGAGGAAAGGCGAGGGAGAAAGGGATAGAAACATCAATGATGAGAAGGAATCATTGATCGGCTGCCTCCGGCATGCCCCACACTGGGGATCAAGCCTGCAACCTGGGCATGTGCCCTTGACTGGAGTTGAACCCCGGACCCTTCAGTCCGCAGGCCGACACTCTAACTACTGAGCAAAACCAGCCAGGGCGAAGTGCAAATTTCTTATTTGTACTTCAGGTTGTCTCTCCCATCCAAATGGGGCAAAGACAATTTTCTATGACTCACAGGCCTGCCGGGACTTGGCCCGCCCGCTACAACGGAAACTAGTGTTTGGAACGTAGGGGTCAGATCGCGCGAGAATGAGCGGGGCTTCGTGCAAAACTTGCGAACGCCGACAGAAGCCTCGAGGACCAATCACGGAGACAAGGAGGCAGGAACAACGGGGGTTAAAGGTCAGGCGGAAGTTCCCGGAGTTTCCGGTGGCCGGCTGGAGCGCGAACTATGGCTAAACATCATCCGGACTTGATTTTTTGTCGCAAGCAGGCTGGTGTTGGTGAGACAGCTTTCATGGCCGCGGCTCTCCGGGTGGGGGTAGTATTAAGAGTTGGGGAGTCAGGGCTCCATCTCTTCCCAAGGTCTTGCGTCGGAGGCGCCACGTTTCCCGCCTCTCGGCGGGTAGCGTAGGAGCGCGCGGGTTCTTGGCCTCCGTTGAAAAGGGGGCGGGGACGCGCGTGCTGGGAGCCGGGGGCGGGTGGCCAGGGTGGGGTCCGGAGAAACTCCTGGTCCGGGACCTGGGAGGGGCTTCAGGAAGGTGTGGCTTTGGAAAGTTTGTGAGGGTTAAGGTGGATGAAATCGCCCTTTGCAGTCCCTGCTTCTGTTCCCACCCCAAACTCGAGGATGTTTTTCTCCTCTTCGCCAGAATCGTAATTCTAATTGTCCTCTTTACCGTCTTTGTTCTTGCAGCCATCGGAAGACTCTGTGAAAAGTGTAAGTGGAACCCGCCCTCCCAGACACCCCACCCCTCGCACCCAGTTTCTGTGGAGCCAGCAAGAGGCTGTAGGTAGATGTTCCTGGAAGCGTGTGAACACTGAACGGCGCACTGCAACCAAGGCCTCCTCCACCTCCCTACCCCAGCTTCCACGTTTTAGACACTATTATGCTTAGGTTTTGAGAAAATCTGTAGCTGTGGATAGGAAGTAGCTTGAGCCCCTCCAACACACAGTTTTTGCCAATCATTTATATGGACTTATCACCTACCAGATGCTGTTCTGAGCTCTTTACTTGTTACTCGATTAGCTTTTTCCAATGTGTTGTGGGGATTGAGGTGAACACTAAGGAAGCCAGGTTTTGTAATGCCAAAGTAGAAGGCCCTAAAGTCACTGTCTGAGGAGACTAGTGTTTTTCCCCATAACAGGAGGAGGGCAAGGAATTGCAAGTGGACATAAGTCTGTTCTCTTTTTCTCACAGGTGATGGCAAGTGTGTGATCTGTGACTCCTATGTGCGTCCCTGCACCCTGGTGCGCATATGTGATGAGTGTAACTACGGCTCCTATCAGGGGCGCTGTGTGATCTGTGGAGGCCCGGGAGTCTCTGACGCCTATTATTGCAAGGAGTGCACCATCCAGGAGAAGGATGTGAGTGTATTCTAAGCTTTGCATCTGATCTTTTATTTAAAAACACTTTGCCACTTGGCCAGTGTGTCTCAGTTAGTTGATCTTCATCCCATGCACCAGGAAGTCGCTGGTTTGATTTCTGGTCAGGACACATGCCCCAGTTACTGCTCAATTCCCAGTAGGGGGCGTGCAGGAGGCAGACTATGGATATTTTTTTTCTCTCCCTCTCCCTTCCTCTCTCTGAAATCAATGAAGACATTAAAAAAACAAAAAAACAAAAAAACAAAAACTTTGCCAGCCGTGGCAAACTCCTATAGTCTGTAGAGATTACTATGTTCAGCTAGTCACCTAGGTTATAATTTCTTCAAATTCTGTGAGCCAAACTGGGTGTAGTCCGATAAAAGGCAGTTATTTTCCATCAAGGGTAAAAATGCAAGAGAAGCAAATCTTTGTCAACACCGGCAATTTGGAGAACCCTCACTCTATTCCTTTGATGTCTCTGATTATTTTTATTCAGAAACGACACCCTGCATTTTGTAAGTCCTAGCAGAGTGCATGGTGTGTAACAGCCACTCAGTAATTCTCTTTACTGTCATTAAGGACTGCTTGGGTGGAGGTAGTGACATTTGAATTGGGGACAATTCAGGTTGATTTCAGCTTTAAGAGGTTAAGAATTTCTTGGTTTGATAATGTGGAATTGATTGTGATTCTGTCTCCTGACATTTTTGGCCCTTGACATTATGTGGTGGCAGTGGCTAGCTGTTCAACTCCTTGGACCAAATGCAAGATAGAGGGCTTATAGTTCTATACTAAGGGTGAGTTTTACTGTTTTTCTTTTTTTTGTTAATCCTCACCTAAGGATATTTTTTCCATTGATTTTTAGAGAGAGTGGAAGGGAGAGGGAGAGAAACATTGATGTGAGAAAGACACATTGGCATTGGGGATCAACCCTGCAACCCAGCTTGCCTTTGAGCGGGAATCAAACCCAATAACACCCCCCCACATACCACCCCCATGTGTGGCCCAATGCTCTAACCGTTGAGCAACCGGCCAGGGTTAGTTTTACCGATTTTATTTCGCCGTCTTCTTGGGAGGGAAATCCCAGGAATCTGCTTATTTTCTCCTTATGACAGAATAAGAGGAAGTGTGATTCAATAGGCTAATAGAAGGTATCTGGTTACCGAATCTAGGATAAAGCAAGAAATGTATAATTCTTAATATTCCCACGAGCAAAGAGTAGTTTATAGATGTTTTTCTCCCTTATTCTTCACAATAACTTTGTTAAATAGGAATTATCATTATCCCCATTTTACAGTCCCTCAACCAACTAATAAGTGACAAACCCAGACTATCTGACTAAACTTTGTGGGGTCCCCATTACCCCAGGTTGTCCTTTTGTAAGTCTTTTTAGTAGGAAGTGCCTATGTTGAGGAGAAACAACCTTGCCACCTCAGCAGTCTATGTATGTGGATCCTGTCTACCCCAGTAAGTGTGACATGTCAGGCCAGTTAAGACTGTTTATTACTTAAGTCTTCTGTTATTTAGGGAAATGAGAAGGGTCATTGATAAAGGATGACAAATGTAATTCCATAAGTACCTTTGGCTGTCACATCATATCCTGCTGCTCTGATCTGCCACCTAGATTCCACTCCTTTAGAGAAAGGACCTTGGTTTGTGTATTTGTATCTCATCTTCCCCACTTCTTGGTACAGTGCCTGACATGTAGTGTAAGGGTGGGACACATTTTTGGTGCTATCCCTTTAAGTCTTCCATAGGCGTTCCCCCTACAGATTGGTACATAGTAGGCGTTGGGTAATTATTTATAGTCTACAAGTAATGAAACCATGGTACGACGACAGCAGTGAGGAGGAAAGTACAAAATCTTAAACCAGCTAAAGATTCCATTATTTTCTTGAACCTTTTCATGGTTGTTGCTAGCGTTGTTCTCTGGCATAAACTTGGAGCCAGAGGGTGCTGAATAGGTGCTAATTGCTCTGACTCATCTGCATGTGGTGTGTGACCTGATACCTTGCCTCATTCTGTCCCTGAGCAGGATTCTAGACGTCCCTTCCCCTACTTCCCATTATACAGGAATGTTCTGAGGACATTTGAGATGACACCCAGCTTACGTTGTTTCCAAGGAACCCAAAGCAGCCCAGTGACATGATCCAGCCTCCCAGGCTTACAGATCACCATGTAGATTAAGGGCCCAAGACTTTTTCCTATGCAGAAATTTTCCCACAACCTAAGGAGGAAAGTTAAAATTTAACCCTCATTATAGTGCTCTTTATGCAACTTTCATCATTTCTAAGGGAATTAGACCAATAAACAAAGCTGGGTGTTCTATCTAGTTTTTCAGAGCTTCGAGAATGCTCAGGCGTCAGGGATAGTGCCTGTGGGTGTTGCTGCCCGAGGACTAATTTGTAGTTTCTTCTAATGCAGTATCATCTTGATTCCCTGTCCCAAAATAGAACACACCAGAGGGAGATACGTACAGAACTGAAAGGAAGGGAAAGGCAACTTTTAACTGCTCTGATGTTCACTGAAACGGGGAGAAGAAAATGGTAGAAATAGCACGAGTGAGAGGCACAGCCTTGACCCCCCTAAGAACAACATAGTGAGATGGTGGTGATGATTCCTTTACTCCTTTTACTTACCATTTTCCTCAGCTGTCCCAACCAGAAAACAAATAGCTATTATTTATGGTGTTCTCGCTATGTGCCAGGTACTATGCAGGACATTTTTTTGAAACACTTTTTTAAAATTTATCTTTATTGTTGAAAGTATTCTAGATGCCCCCTTTGTTGGTGGTTTTGTGTTTTCTGTTTTTTTTATGCTGAACATCTTTTCCCCCAAAATCCTGTGTGATACAGATGAGGAAATTAAGGGTTAGACATGTTAGGCAACTTGGCTCAAGGTCTATCTAACTCAGTATTTCTCAAATTTTTTTTTCATTGTTGCCCCCTCCCCCCAGGAGAAAAGTTAAAATTTAAATTAAATGTTCCCCTTAACAAGAGGAATTAAGTACTAAGGAATAAGATTTTTGTTGCATGAGGAGGAGCTTTAGGTCATAAACCACTGTAATGGCAAGGATGTTTTTGTCCCCTTTGAGGATGCATGGTCTAACTCAAAGCACTTAACTCCACCATCTCACTATATTGTTCTTAGGGGGGTTAAGGATGTGCCTCTCACTCGTGCTATTTCTACCATTTTCTTCTCCCCATTTCAGTGAACATCAGAGCAGTTAAAAGTTGCCTTTTCCTTCCTTTCAGTTCTGTACGTATTTCCCTTTGGTATGTTCTATTTTGGTACATGATTAGTGTTAGTTTTAAAGTTTTACTTGAAAGTCCTGACTGGGTTTTCATCAACTGGTACAGGGTAATTTTTGTAGCTTGCTTTCCTGCCATAAAAATAGATTTGACACACCGCCCTCCTCAGGAAAAAAACCCAAAGACACTGGATTCTCCTTAGTGATTGCTACAGAAGCCCAGCTTCTCCCTTCCTCTCTCTCTAAAATCAGTAAAAACATTTTTTAAAATATGTTTTTAGTTATTTCAGAGAGGAAGGGAGAGGGGAGAGAGAGAGAAACATCAATGATGAGAGAGAATCACTGATCGGCTGCCTCCTGCATGCCCCCCACCAGGGATCGAGCCCGCAACCCGGGCATGTGCTCCCAACTGGAATCAAACCCGGGACCCTTCAGTCCGCAGGCTGATGCTCTATCTACTGAGCCAAACCAACCAGGACTCAATAAAAACTTTTTTTTAAAAAAGTCCTAGCTCAACTCACAAATATTCTCCTGTAGCATCCTCCAAGTTTTCTTTACAGTCCTTTCATCTTCCTTTCCGTGCTCTCCATTCACAGGCATTCCAACATAAGCCAACCAGTTCCATCCAGTTCCCACATCCTCACCTCTCACATTGGTAGAATTTGGGAACAACCATGAGACCCATAAAAGATATGTAGAAAATAAAAAACAGGAATTTAGGCAAGAAAACAAGAAACCTGTGAGTCAGTAAGAAAAATGTCATAAACCCCAAGATCTAATAATCCGAGGCATTGGTTTCCAAACTTTTAAAAAATATGTAGTCCTATCTTCACAAAAATATCTTATATAGAAGCTGTGTGTGTGTGTGTGTGTGTGTGTGTGTGTGTGTGTGTGTGTGTGTGTTGAACCATTATGAAATTGCTGATACTTGTTTTTGGCAACTTCTTATAACTTAACTAAGAGTTGACTATCTGCCAGGCATTGTTCTAAGTATATTTACTGATTCTTGATTCTAAGAGGTAGGTTTTACTATTATAATAATTTTATATGTACTAAACAGAGTTTTATATGTGACTAAACAGGGAGGTCAATAACTTACCAAAATTCAGGTAGCCTCACTCCAGAACCTACCGCCTTAACCTAGGCTACAATGAGAATGGAACTGCACACATTGGTGTGGCACCTCTCAGGACTCTAGGGCTAGATAAGTACAAGTTTGTAAACGTTAACCAGTTTACCTATTTTACAGCTGAGGAATATGAGCCCAAAAGAAGTGGCTTGCCCACAGTCACACAAGTCAGTATAGCACAATAAGCCTAAACAGGTTATCGTCATTCCACAAAATTTCATAGCATCTCTAAAGGTCTTAGAGCACTGTTGTGTTTTAATGTCAGGCTACTTTAAGCCAGGAAAAGGCAGCTGTCCCCTCATTTGTACGAGAGCTTACAATACAGAGTACATAGCTTACTAGAGCTCACCTAGCAAGCCATTGATGGGACTGGGCCCACAGCCTGGCTCCCTCAGCACACCAAACTCCACAGATGGTAGTTCTCAATGTAAAACGTGGTATATATTTTCTAGAAAATAATGAAATGTTAGCGTTGGCTTTGTGTGTTTTCAGATATTTTTGTAGTATTGATATTAGTCCCTGGAAAAAGAAATCAGCTGAATTAGAAATGAGATGTCTAAGGACTTCATTGATTCATTCTGTAGCCCAGTGTCACAGGAAGCAACAACCTTTGGCATGGATAAAATGAAATCATCAGATCTGTGAAAGTTTTTTCCAGTAGCAACTCCCCTAGTTTTCCTGCCATCATTCCAAATCAACTAATGGAGTCGTCACTTCTGCAGAACACAGCTTCCCTGGGGCTTCACTGAAACCACTCAGGCTCACAAAATGGCCAGGGGGCATGTCATTACACATCAGAGTAGGGACTGTCAGCAGCCACCTCTGACACAGGAGTACTCTTCCCCTAAGACCATGTGTCAAATTAAGTGAATTAATAAGGACACATTAAACCCAGTATTCTGTGATATTTAAAATGAAGTTATTAGCCGAAACCGGTTTGGCTCAGTGGATAGAGCGTCGGCCTGCGGACTGGGGGGTCCCGGGTTCGGTTCCGGTCAAGGGCATGTACCTGGGTTGTGGGCACATCCCCAGTGGGAGATGTGCAGGAGGCGGCTGATCGATGTTTCTCTCTCATCGATGTTTCTGACTCTCTATCTCTCTCTCTTCCTCTCTAAAAAATCAATAAAATATATTAAAAAATAAAATAAAAAATAAAAAATAAAATGAAGGTATTATTTCCTAATAGTCTTTAGATTTTTTTCCTTGGTGGCATTCTCTCCTTTTTTTTTTTAAGTATGTTTTTATTTATTTTTAGAGGGAGAGAGATAGATAGATAGATAGAAACATCAATGATGTGGAGAATCATTGATCAACTGGCTGCCTCCTGCACGCCCCTTATTGGGGCCCAAGCCCGCAACCTAGGCATGACTGGGAATTGAACCAGTGACCTCTTGGGTTTATGAGTTGATGCTCAATCACTGAACCACACCAGCTGGGCACATGCACTCTTTTTTGGGGGGATAGTGGAAGAGAACCAGAGAGCTTGATCTGAAGATGATTATTCCTTATCTTACCTTTCACTAGAAGAAAACCCTTTGGACATTTTAAGAGTTTTAGATCCTACCTCACTATATCATAGTTATTAGCAACCGAAGTAGGCTAAGAACCCAACATTGTAAGTGCAGACCACCGGACTGAGGGTAGACAGGCCCTGGCACATTCTAGGTGCTTAGTAAGTTCTTGACAACTGATCGAATAGGATAACTAAAATAGCAAAATGAATGGCTGAACCACTAATCCAAAAGTTATTTTTATGTTAAATCCCTCTCAATATAGGCTCAAGGACTTTTAATAACTTCTCTATTCTTCTCTTTTCCAGAGAGATGGTTGCCCAAAGATTGTCAATTTGGGGAGCTCTAAGACAGATCTCTTCTATGAACGAAAAAAATATGGCTTCAAGAAGAGGTGATTGGTGGGTGACCTCTTTCTCCCCTCATCAAGCTGCTGCAGCTGCCAGAAAAGACGCCTACTACTGCCAACAGAAAGGGAGCGGAGTGCAGAACATCGCCCAAATTGCCTGTTAGTACATTGGCACCTCTTCACCCTTTCCTCTCCTCTCACCCAGATAAGGTGGTAGGAATGGAAAAGGATTCTTCACAGAGTGCTCTGGCAGACTAAATCAGAGAAAAAAATGATAGATTAGTTCATGGTTTTTCTTGAATTCAAGAAGCAAGACTCTTTTTTCCACATTGACAAGTTCTCTCTACATCAGAGCTTCTAAAACAGAAATTATATCATTTCAGTGATCTTTTGACTATAAAACTACCTGTGATCTTACAGCAGCTCTTATGGTAGTTGTCTTTGATGAAACATCAGCAGTGTGGTAAGGAGCTCTTGGAACAGTAAATGTGGGTGTTTAATCTTGTAACACTTACCAGGTGGTGCTGGTTCATGTTCTAAGAAATTGGAAACCCTTTCTGTTGCTATTGTATTAATAAAGTAGGTGTTTATTTTCTGGTAGTTGACCACCATCTAATTTAAGTTTAACTCCAGGAATTTATTTTAGTCACCCAGGAATTTGTGATTCAGAATAGAAGTACTGAGATTCATTGAGCATCTCATGATCTTATTACTACGTGAAGAAATTCAAAACTATTCATGCCTTTCATTATAGGTGAACCAAAGTCATTTTTAGAAACTATTTTTCCTGTCCAACTTTAATTTTGAACTGAATAGATAGCTTCCAATGATGGGGAAGGGAATGTGACAAAATGTGTTCAAATTGATGAGTTAGGAGAACTGAACTTAGTTGATTTGTTTCATAAAGTGCATATATACTCACATTAAGGATTTTTTAAAATAAACATAAAAACATATAAAAATAATAACAGACGAAGGGCAAATTCAGACATACTTGACCCCAACTCAACTGTCTGTACTTTGTCCCCACTAGAGATGATAAGCAAGTTACCCTGAGGAGGTGCATTCATAATTTGCAACATCTAGTCAAGTAGGCCTTTGGACACCATCTATTTGGAAAAGGTTGCATGTCCAGAGGATCCAGGGTCTTAGCCCAAGGTTGTGCTACAACTTGGTGGCAAAGTCAAGGAAAGAAATGAGTCTTCTGACTTCTTTGGTTTGGATTAACAAAAAAACTCTTAGTGATATATTGAGTGTCCAAAATTAAATTAAGATAATCTCTGCCTTCAAGAATTTAATAAAGGAGCCTGCCAGACACAGTTCCAGTATAACCCCTAGGATGCACAAAGGAAGGGTTCTTAGCACGGCTTGGGGCACCTCAGGAAGGCTAGGGGAAGGTCATGGCCACAGGGCTAAAGCGGTGACTGGCACTACACTTTCTGTCCGGAAGACAACACAGGCTGGGCACGTACGTGTGAAGGCTTCCCATCTCGCCCCTTGCACCTCACCTGTTTCCTGCACTCCAGCCGTGGGCCTCCTTTCGGCTCCTGAAGCTGCTGCTCTGCTTCCCTCCTCAGTGCTGTTAATCCCTCTCCAGTGCTTGCTCAGTCTTGCTCAGCTAATTCCTTCCTACTCATCCTTCAGACCTCAGCTAAATATTTCCTCAAAGATGCCTCTCTGGACCCCCAATCCAAGTCAGTTCACCTTACACTTCTACATAGCACCATACGCACTTCGTTTATAGCATTTGGTAATTATTGACTGCTACTAGGCTGTGTTCAATGGTGGCAGGAACCAACTCTTGGTCTGTGCAGCAGATAGCAGGTGCTCCATATTGAATAAATAACTGAAGTCAAAGAACCCAGATAATAAATTGAGCTTTGAAACGTGTTGAACGTAAAGGCCAAGAGCGGGGTGGGCAGATGAGGGCCTTTGTGGGTGGGGCAAGACAATCTGGGATGATGTGTTTGGGGAGCTCTCTAAGCAGTTCTAAAACATCAGGTGTGGGTTGTTACAGTATGTAAAGTGGCAAAGAACAGATCATTTTCAGATTATAATTACAATGTGTCATTGGTTCTACAGTAATTTTAGTTTTAATATATGAGTCAAAATGTTTTGCTTATTAACCACCCTGGTCCACATAATATCGTGCATCTAAAAATATTTTCAAAGCTACTCCTTAATTTCAACAAAACACCACCTTAAGTGCTCTGTCAGTCTCCATGTGAATGCCTGTAAAAGGTCTTGCAAGGAAACTTAAGATTAATGCCCAGTAGGATATCAGAGGGCATACCCACTCCACACTAATCACCAATGGGGCAAGTTCAACCTTAGCCCAGTGAATTCCTCTGAACTCTACTCCTCTTTCACCTAATTTCATAATCCTGTTTCTCTCAGATACCAAGAGAACAATACAATACAATGAATGAGTTAAAAATACCTGAGATAAAGTAAATGGTTTTGATTTTTTTTTAAATGTTTTTATTGATTTCAGAGAGTGGAAGGGGAAGAGAGAGAAACATCAATGATGAGAGAGAATCATCGATTGGCTGCCTCATGCATGCCCCCTACTGAGGATTGAGCCCTCAACCCAGTCATGTGCCCTGACCAGGAATTAAACCGTGACCTCCTGGTTCATGGGTCAATGCTCAACCACTGAGCCACACCGACCAGGCAGTGGTTTGATTCTAATTAATTTTTGTCTACCTTGGACTTTAGAAATTTTTTTTTTCAATTGTAAAAATTAGCATAATTATAGTACCAAATTCTCTGGGAAAACATGGCTTACAAGCTGAATTTTAACCAACAGTATACAGTTCTGTGAAGAAAATTAGAATAATGATCTGTGTATGGCCACAAAAAATCAGAATGGTCTTCAATTTTATTAAATATTCAGTTCTAGGTTCTAGAAAGGATGGGTGTCTTGCTTCCAGTTTCTCAAGTACACAGTACACATATTTAAAACATTGCATTTATTGTTCTTGCTAAAAAAAAAAAAAAAAAAAGGAGTGAATCTAGTTCCCCCCCCCCAAAAAAAAACAACGTTGTGAGAAGTGTGTGGGCTTTATAATCAGACCTTGATTTCTGTTATGCTATTGACCTTTAGTGAGTCAGTTAGCCTTTCTGTGCTTTTTTCTTATCAAGGATAATAGTGCCTACCTTTTGGGGTCATAGGATTAAATTCGACCTTGTACGAGCCTGACCTTTACTGGAAGGCTTTACATAAATGGTGGTTCTTTTATAGTGGGTCTCTGCTTCTCCACAGGGAAACATGTAAGTCCTGGCACTGAAGGTCCTCCAAATGGCTCCCTCTCTTCCCTGCCCCCAAGGTTTTCCTCTACTTCTGTCTGTGCTCCTCATTAGGCAGCTGAAGGGACGTTCCTTGCACACTCCCTGTTGTCTCGTTTTCCTTTGAACTAAGCCAGCCACTTCACATCAGCCAGCCAACTCGGTACCTCTTCCTTCTAAGCTCCTAATATGTCATGGATACTTCCAGATACTCTATACTCCACAACTCTCTCTCACTTGGACTCTTTTCATGCCTAGTATATACATTTAACAAAAATCTCATGAAATATTTACTCTGTGTATTGCACTCCAGTATTTTCATTTTTTTTTTTTCTTCTAAAGATTCTGGCTGAAATCCATTAAACCCAAGTGATTCATTACCCCAATAATGTGTCATGACCCAGAGTTTAAAAACAACGAATTAGATCATAGACCCCTGAGCTCCTTTTGCTTCTCCCTCCACTACAGAGCACTCAACAGGCAGCCACTCAAACAATTACACTGAACTGGAAAAAGGGTCACAAACTCAGGAGCCTGGGTGAATAATATAATTGATTGAAAGGGGGAGTGTAAGAAAAATAACCCGAACATGATGATAAATGTTACGTGACCTTTGGCCTCCCTGTCTGGGAGACAATAGGGAGTGCCGGGGACCTTGCGAGGATCAAGAGCACAGGCCCTGTTTTAAAGGAGAGGGGGCTGCCATTCAACTCCAGTTGCCAGGTTGAATGCCCAGTGTTGCCAGATCTTTTGAATTAAAGACAAGTGGCTAATTAAGATCTTTGTGCAGTCTTCCAGTTTTTAAATGTCAACTCATTTAAATTTTTTAATGTGTTAGTCTGTGCCAAGCCAATACATGCACCAGATGTGGACGTTGGCCTGCCAAGTAGCAGCTTTTAAGTTAAGAAAATTAACTTCTCAGGGAATCAAACTGAACTGACTACATTTCAGAGAGACTCACTCTGTTCTGACCTGCAGCTGTTTAATAGTAGTTTGAAGCTACGATGTACTAGTAAAGGTGAAAGATTCTTGGTTGGAATTTTCTGCCTAAAAAAAGGATTCCAATTCCCATATTTTCCCAGTTTTTCAGTTCCTTATCAACTCTATCCCAAATGGCCTGTCTGCCACCACCAAGACTAAAATGCAGTTACTCTATTAAAATACTACAGTTTCAGCCCTAGTAGGTTTGGCTTAGTGGACACAGCCGCTGCCTGCGGACTGAAGGCTCCTGGGTTTGATTCAGGTCAAGGGCATGTACCTTGGTTGCAGGCTCCTCCCTGGCCCGGGCCCTGGTGAGGTATGTGCAGGAGGCAACCAATCAATGTGTTTCTCTCAGATACTCGTCTTTCCACTCTCTAAAAATCAGTGGGAAAATATCAGCGGGTGAGGATTAAAAAAAAGGGGGGGGGGGTTCACTTGTTTACTATAATTCACTCACATTGGTTGTGATGCACGAACAGCACGTCATTGCCCTGCATCCAATCGCTCCTCCAAAGCCAGTGCCAGCTGTGGCTTTTTTTGCTCCTGCCCTGCTGGGGCAGTGGATCTGAAGAATCAAACTGAGGAACTGTTTTCTTGGATAACTGAAAAGGAACTGCCAGTTTTCTCGCCCTGGCATGTGTATATGAGAGTGACTCACCCCTGAGAGGTAATTGGCACTAATGACCAGCCTGACTTGTCACAGCAGCAAAGCTTCCGGCATAACTCGCTTATGCCTAGAGGGGAGCTGCCCGCCTCTCCCCTCTGCACATGCTTACTTCCGAAGCTCGCCGTTTTCAAACATGGTTGTGTGCTTTTCAGGAAATGATTATTCAAAACGGGAAGGGACTGTGGAATGCTTGGGTTAGGGATTCAGCTCACAAGCCCTGGCAAGATGAAATCATGCTGGGTAGAGAAAAAGCGTCTTCCTCGCCCCATCATACTAGTACTAGTAAGTGGAAACGAGCAGTTAGGAAGGGTGGTTACCTTTTCCCCCGTTTGCTTTTCCTGTTGACATGCTAACCCTTTATCCAGGGTCCCATTTGCGAAGGAGGTTGGATTTCTGCGTTTGTTTTCAGTGAGGCTGCTCGGGGTTGCTGTTTCCAGCAGTGCAGGAGAGAGTCGAATAAAAGCATGAACAGGAATTCAAAGCCTGCCTTCCAGACATCAGTGCCCTCGCTCAGCCTGCACTGAATGGTAGAGTCCTCCATCCTTTATCTGCTTATATGGACGCCCCCCACCCCCTTCCCGGGATACCCTAGGAGAGTTCCTTTCAGCTCACCCTCACCTTTCTCATCATTTTGTCTTGTAAGGTTTCCTACTGGGAAATGCACACAGAACTCAGCACAGTGTAACTTGGCCAGAATGGTTACCTTTAAGAATAGCAACTATTCGAGCCAGGCTTTGCATACGATCTACATTTTAAGGATGGGAAAACAGGTTTGATGATGTAAGCAAATTTGTTGCCGTTAAATCAGGATTGCATGGTTGGTGGCAGAATCGGGATTCAAACCCTCCATTTCCATTGCTGCCTCTAATAAATTACTACAAATACCAGCTTCCCTCGCGATGCCCCGCTGCTCAAATGCGCGCTCTCCCCAGGGCTGTGTTTCTGGGCTCCGGGTCTCTAACCTTCGTGCGAGCGGTTGGCTCGAAAACCCAATCAGATGCCGCCTCTACCCTCACTGACCAATGGGGAGGCTGTTGCTAACACACCAGTTATATTTTTAGCTGCTCCGTTCTCTGAAGCCCGCGGGTGGGCGGGGCCGCTCCCAGAGTGGAACGGGCGGGGGGAGGGGGAGAGAAGAACGGGGGAGGAGGAGGGAGGGGAGAACAGGGCAAAGAAGGGAGGGGAAAGGAGCGAGGTGGAGCGGGAGGGAGAAGAAGGGGCGGGGAGGGGGGTATGGCGGAGGGGCGTGTGTGTGACGCTCAGCCTCGCTGACGCACGAGGCAAGTAGTCCCTGGAGCCCCAGGAGCTGCAGCGCTCCGTGGGGGGGATGGGGCTCCCGGCTCCGCCGTGGAGTGTGTGCTCCAGTTCGGGGTTTCTCTGCTGCAGTCAAGGAAAGCGCGTGTAGCCCCACACGCTGCTGTTGCGCTCGGCCCTTGCCAAAAAGAACGACCAAGGGGGAAACGTGCCCACTGTTCGTAGCTGGAAATTTGGGGGTCTCACCACCCGCCGTGCGTTTGGCGGCTGCGCTGGGCTGGAACTGTCCGTAATGAGAATAAAGGTCGGGGTGGGAGAGATGGGGAAGGGGCGACTGAGGGAGGGACAGGAGCCAGCGGACAGGGCACCCGCCTCCCTCCCCGCACTCCGCGTCCTACCGAGTCACAGTGACCCAGAGCCGCGTGGCCAGGCCCGGGCAGGAGGCGAGCGCGCGGCTGGCGCTCCACATCCGGGACCGGCACCCCGGCGCCCCCAGGCCTGGCCGGCGCAGACCCCCACCCCCCCGGCGGGGCTGACAGAGCAAGGTGGCGGGTCACCAGCCGGGGAGAGAGCGGGGGCGTCCGCAGAGGGGCCGGGCCCCGCCGCGAGGTAACGGGGCGCCAGAGGCGGTTGCCCTCCGTGGCCGTCCGGCTTCTCCCTCGCCTCCCGCTTCTCCCGCCCGGTCCCCCTTGCCCTCCCTTAGCCGTCCCGGACGCCCTCTGAGGACGCACGAGCGCGCAGAGCCGGGCTGAGCCGAGGGGATGAAGCCCGAAACGTCTCCAGCGCTCGGGTCGTCCCCTCGCCCCTCCCATCGCCCCCGCCGCTCGTCACGGGCGGTGCGAGGGCAGCCGCACGGCCGGTCGCCCGGAGCTGGAGGGACTCGCCGAGGAGGCCTGGAGGCGAGTGTCGGGCCGCCGACAGCCGTGCTCCCCGCAGCCAGCACACCCCTCGCGGGCGGCGCGGTCCCATCCCAGGACCCTGCCCTCCGGAGCCCGCTGTCCACCTGCGGACACAGCCTGCACGACGAGCGGATCTCAGTAGTTTGGGGCCTGACGGACATGACTACGAGGAGGCGCCGCGATGCGCAGGGCAGGCGGCCTCGCTGACGTTGGAGCGGGGACCGGGGTGCGGGGCAGACTCGGCCCGGCGGGGGGGCGAGGGCAGGTGCCCGCGCGTCGGCAGCGCCGGGGGTTCCGCCGCCCGCCCGCTCGGAAGTAGTCCCGGCCGCCCGGCCCCGCCCCGCGGGCGGAGGACGCATCACGCCGGGCGGGAGCGGATCCATGCGCAGGGTTGCTAAGGGTGAAACTTTTCATTGACTTTGCTCACTTCGGGCCGGGGCGCGGGCAGGTGCGGGTCGTCGGCGGAGGGGAGGGAGCGGCTTGGGAGACGCGGGGCCCGAAGGGCAGCACCGCCCGCCGGCCACAGCCCGGACCGTCCTCCGTCCCGCGACGCCAGCCACCCTCCGGCCCGCCGTCCCCGCGCCGCCGCCGCCGGCCGGCCCTCCCGCCCCCCGCCCCCGCCGCGGAGCCCGACCTCCTGGAAAGCTGCGAGAATTACTACTGAGAGCCGGAGCCCGTGACCCTCCGCCTCGCCCCCAACCCTCCGCGAAGGAAGGGACACCGCGCCCGGCCTGGCGGCGCCCGTGGAAGGAAGGGAGAGCGGCCTCCGCCCCGCGCCCAGGACCGCTCTGGAGGGAGAAGCCGCCGGGTCGGCAGCCCGCCCGCCGCCGCGGAGACCCGTGAGTGCGTGGGGGGCCCGGAGACCCGACAGTCCCCACGGCTTCCGCACCCACCCCCGCTCCTCGCTCGCTGGACGCTCCACGCTGCTGTCGCGCCCCCGCCCCACACCTGGGCAGCATTTCCCTTCCCCCGGGAACCCCCTTCCCTCCGCGCTCCATTTCCCCGCCGCACGCTCGCTCGCTCTCAGCCTAGGGTACCCCAGAGCTCCCCTCTCTCCCTCCTCCAAATGTGGCCCGCTTCTGGGTGGGGTGCATTCCCCCTTGTCCGCTCCCCTCAGTTCTTAATCTCCCTAGAGACTGGCTAGAATTTTCTTGTTCCTCCAAAACACCTAACTCCCATCACCATTGAGTACATCAGAGGCAGGAGGAATGCAGGCCTTGTTTTTCTGCTGCTTTTCCCCTGTGCGGGGAAGGGGGGGCAAGGATTAATAGGGTTTGTATCTGGCCGGGTGAAGCCTGAGGGATGAAGGGTGGACAGTCCCCTTTTGAACCGGTCACTGCTGGCTGTCCTCTGGCCACTGAGCCGGAATTCAGCATTTGGGCTTAAGCTCTTTATCCTCTTTAGTGTTTTCAGGGAAAACTGGGCCAGAAAAAAAGTGCCTTGAGAGCAATAGCAGTGGGTGGATTGATGGGGTGAGGTGCCCGGGAGGAAGAGCCTGAGCTCCTTCCCTCCTGTCCAGGGGATGGACGGTGTCCTTGACCAGAAAGGGGGGGAAGGAGGGGGCAGCGAGAGGAAAGGCAACTGGCAGGCCCTTTCCCAGCCCCCAGGGAACCAGAACCCCATCCAGCAGGCTTCAACTTGGGGGCCAGCGGCGAGGGTCTTGGGGCCAGCTCAGTACACTGACCTTTTTCTCCTCTCCCCCCCGCCCCCAGGAGTGGGTCCCTCATCTTAGATTTTCCAGCAGAAAAACACCCCCGTGGCTTTCTTGGGCACCTGTCCCCATCCCCCTCCTAAGGGGGGGGAGGGGGGAGCAGGCTTGTGTGGAGGGAGGGATTAGAGAGGGTTAGCGCTCCGCAGGGGAGCTTTGCTGAGAAGCTGGTAAGTCTGGTCGGAGAGCAGGCCTTGCAGTGGGAGGAGATGCAAACAGTTTTAAGTGTTGGAAGGGGCCGTGCAGGTGTCAGAGGCACAGTTTTTCCTTCCCTGCCCGGGAACCTTTTCCCATGTTCCTCTCCGGGTCTGGTTACTGGGACTTGGATTAGAAGAGGCGTGAGGTTTGGGCCCCGCTGGCATCGGCCGTCAGATTGTCGGCCTGGCGCCTCCCCGCAGTTTATCTGGGAATTTCTTTGGCCAAGAGGCCCGGGGAACAGGCTTTTCATTCCTGCCCTTACTTTCTTGGCTGTTGGGATGCTGGAGCCGAGCCCGCTGGGCGTTGAATGAAAAGGCTCTTTTCTTTTTGAATCCACCGAACCTACAGCAACTCCAGACGGAGACCACCAAGCCCCAGGAATACAGATTAAAGCCGCAGGGGCAGCGGGGCGGGAATGTGACCTTATCCATTCCAGTCCGCCGCCCTCAGCCGGGAAGAACTCATTTGAAGCAGATCCTTAGTTCCGCGGTCATGGGAGGTGGTGGGGAGAAAGAGTTCAGCCTCTCGAGAAACCAAGGCATGGATACGGTAGGGTGGTAAACCACAGCGCGTGGGCCTGACGAGGAGAATTTATATAAAATGTACTAGGCCGAGGGCGGGGGATGGGGCCATCCGCCACAGCGCGCATGTGCATCGGAACTTTTCCATGGTTCTCCGACCGTCGGCCAGCTCCCTTTACTGGGCATGCGTGGTTTGCCGGCCGAGCCTTCCCAAAGTGCGCAGGGAGGTGTAGTGTGCAGAGGAAGTAGGTCACTTGCTTCTAACTAGAGCGTGAGGTTTGTGGGGACTACAACTCCCAGAATGCAGAGCGCAACTTTGCTGCCGGTCTCTCCACTTACATTGGGGTTCAGTCAAGTCTCCCCGGCTTCGGAGGAACCGAGAGAGCCCTAGAAAAGGCCCTCCTAGGCGGAAGGAACCTGGCAGTCAGACGGGGGCTGTGCCAGCCTGTGTTTGGGGGTGATGGTGTGGGACGGGGGCGGGGGGGGGGGGGGGGCAGGTGCGGGGCGCACTCAGTTGCCACAAGTCCTGGAATCTTTCAGCCACACCCGCCCAACGGGGCGCTCCAGGACCGGTGGGATGGGTTTGTCCCCTGTCCCCCTGGAGCTCAGCTCTGACTCCCAGGCACCCAACTTATGACACCTACTGGCCTTGTCAAAATTGAGGATCCCTCCCCCCTGACTCCTCTGTCCACACTCACTTGAATCCAGTTGTGCTTGGTTGTAAGACGATTTGGATGTTAAAGCTTCAGGTGCCTCAATATTTTTATAGATTCTCATGGTTTGGGGAGCCTGGTGGCTTCCTCTGCCCTCATCTCTCCTTTTCTCGTTTAAAACATAACTTCATAACTTTATCTTCTTAAAATTCTTCCTTTGTATTTTTGCTAGATGTTTTCTCTGAAATCCCATCACCACATCGTCTGCAGCCATCCTTTCCCCCCCATTTTTGTCCTTTTACACACTTTTCTTTAAAACACAATTCAGCGCAGGATTAACTTTGTTGCTGAAAGCAAACTAGTGAAGGGGGTAAGATTCTAAATAAGATAAGACAGAATTTAGTCTCACATTTGCAACTTTTTGGTATATTGACAAAATGTAGATTTGCTGTTGTTAAACACAGCCTCCCCCCACCCCACCCCCATTTGCCACCTTTCTGACCTTCTGCCCCTGAGTCAAGGTTGGAAACGTTCTTAGCGTCCTTTCCTGCTGCTTAACCCCACTCTAGTTGTTCCTTTTATTGAAGGGTAGTTATTTCTAAGCTTTCTAATCTTACCACATTCTATGAATATTTTATATACAAGCTCTAGAATTTGCCCATTGCCTAAAAAAAAAAAAAAAAAAAATGGACAAACTCATCAGAGTGGTTATTTCTATCTTTAGTTAAAGACAAGACAGCACCAGTGCTTTAATCCTGTGTTCCATAAGCTTCTTGAAGTCAAAATTAGAGCCTGAGCTGATAGAGCAGAAAATATCAGTCTGGTTGTCTGGCATTTTTGTAAGGTTCCACCCCACAGCCATCTGGCTTAGCCTGTTCTCCAATTAAAGAGGCAAAGGTGGCATTATATATACTTCCTTATTTGTGCGGCAGCATCACTGAGGTATAAATTGGTGTGCAGCTTTAGTTGCTGATGCTGCAGAAACTGGTTAGCTGGGCAGGGCTGATGACAGTGGTTCTATTGTATATTGAGGTGGGAGGCTTCTATCCCAGTGACTTTGGCTGCATTTGAAATGCTCCCATGTTGAGGCTGAACTGTTTAGGGGAGGTTAACTTGAAAGGCAGATATGCACCCAAGTTAGAGAGGGCTAGAAAGGTGTAGGAGGCATACCCGAGGCTGTGTGTGCCTGGAGAAGTGTCAGATGCTGGATTCAGGTCTCTTTTACTTTTCTGAAAACACTGTCTTTAATTAACTTCAGGCTCATTCTTGGGAACCAGGACCAACTTTCTTCACAATTTTTCAGTCTCCTCTGTGTTTGGACACCTCTAGTGGGCCACCACTGTGGCCCTGCCATACCGCTCTTCTTGAGTGGAGACCCAAGTTCCTGGTGGCTAGCTTTGCATCTGGTGATGAACTCAGGCCTCACAAACAGAAAGGCTCTTAATCTTCTACCGTTCTTCTTTCTCTGAAAACTAAAAGGACCCTGGAATTGATCTGTAGTGACATGAATAGACATTTGGAGCAACTTGGAGATTAAGTCTTTGTTGGAGGCTGGGATTGAGAGGAGATAAGGGTCCCCTGGAGCCTGGGCATCCCTGTGGAGGGCTTGAGAGAGGCATGCTGATGGCACCTCTGATGACGCCCCACGTGACCCTCTGCCTCCTCAGACCTGAAATGAGGGCAGGACTAGACCTGGCCAGTGTGTATGATGCTCCAGATTGAGCCAGTGCATCTTCTCTGAGACTTGCCTCCGAGAGCTTTGCTTGAGGATTCAATCCTAAAAATGTCCCTGGGAGCCATGGCCCAGGTCTGAAAATTATAGGGAAATAAGTTAGGTCAAAGGGCTGAAAATGAGAAGGGATGTAGTTGAGGCAGGTGTTCAGAAAACGCGAGATCCTCACGCCTATAATTAGTCCCTGGATACTCTGTGCTGGACCTACAAGGGATTTTTATCAAATTCCAGCTCCAGATCGGTCACAGGACAGAAGATGCCCTTGACAGATCACGGATCAGTCTTGTCTCTGTGCTGAGCTCAGCCGCACAGTCTCACCCAGAGGTCTGGCTGGGAACATGTTCTGGCCTGGTTGGCCCTGGAAGGGGGTGGCCTTTTCAGTTCAGTTCACCCACAGCATGAGCCTGGAGCTGTCGTTTGGAGAAAGTGAGGAGATGAAGCTCACTGGGTCTTAGGACCTCACAGATCATCTTCCTGAGACATGAGGCTGGCCCAGAACTGGGGACTAAACCTGTTTGACCTCTGTGCAATCTGGCTGTGAGGGAGTCCCAAAATAACAATCTGAGTGTTCATCTTGGGCTGCCTCCGCTCCAGGGATCTCCAAACACTTGATAAATCTGATCCCGGGCCAAGGACAGGTGGTCACACTGTCCCTGGGAGACTGAGTGATGATGGATCCCCAGCTGGAAGCCGCAGGGTAATGGAAAATTCCTCCTCTCTGCCCTCCTCATCACTTACCCTCTCTAGCCCAAGCATGTCAAACATGCGGCCCGCCGGCCTTGAGTTTGACATGCTTGCTCTAGCCAGAAACTACAGAGATTCTCTCAGGCCATGCTAGTGCTGCTGGTAAAGATCTGTTGGCCAGCAGGACCCTCATTCCCTCTCCTTTCCTCTGCTGCCCCAGGGCAGCTGCCATCAGCAGTGTCAGCAGTTCTGTTGTTGGCCCAGGCCTCTGCTTCTGACAGGTTTTGACTTTTTCCTGGGGCTCATGCTCTCATCTCTATTCTTGGAGGCTCTCTGGGTGGCAGTGCTTGCCTTGGTTACACTGTGCAATTCTGAAATTAGTTCTGCAAACCCAGAGTGAGCCAGAGCACACACATACCCAGGGAGCACAGCATGACAAATGGGATGTGACTGGAGTCCAAACACCCAGCGAAATGTTGTTCAGTGACCTGCATTCCTTCCACTTAAGGAGGAAAACTAAAGATTATGAACTTAGACCTTCGCCTGTGACAACTTGGGGGCACAGTTTCACCAAGATATTACAGAGAACATTAGCAGGAGCCTTCCCTTCTCCAGCTGAATTAAGGGCTCGATATTTTTTTTGGTGCCAGTCATCCAGTGGTCTGAATTCTCAAAATACTGGGAACTGCAGCAACCCTATTTTCTTTAGAATTACTTAAAAGGAAAAAAAAGCTAATTTTATCAAGTACCTACTAAAAACCAGGTACCGTGTGAGGCAGTTTACATCCTTGAACTAACCTAATCTTCATGATAACCTCATGTTGCTGATGAAACTAAGGCTCAGAACAAGTGACTTGCCCAGTCACACAAATAAAACTAGTCACTGGTGGGGCAAAAATGGGACCTCGGGTCTGTGACCTGCAGTTGGTGTTTTTCTGTCTGTCCTTGGCCACGGGACCCCGGCTCTTTGCATGTTTACTCATGATGCCCCCTCTTGTTTCCCAGGGCCTTCTGGAGCCCAAGGCTGCCCACCTTCCGTCTTCTGCCACTGTCCGTGGCTTGTGCGCGTGCCCTGCACTGGTTGTTTGCTTAGGAAAGCGCCATGCAGCTGGAGATCAAAGTGGCCCTGAACTTCATCATCTCCTACTTGTACAACAAGCTGCCCCGGCGCCGGGCAGACCTGTTTGGGGAGGAGCTAGAGCGGCTCTTAAAAAAGAAATATGAAGGCCACTGGTACCCTGACAAGCCACTGAAGGGTTCTGGCTTTCGCTGCGTCCACATTGGGGAGATCGTGGACCCTGTGGTGGAGCTGGCCGCCAAGCGGAGCGGCCTGGCGGTGGAGGATGTGCGGGCCAATGTGCCTGAGGAGCTGAGCGTCTGGATCGACCCTTTCGAGGTGTCCTACCAGATTGGTGAGAAGGGGGCTGTGAAAGTGCTATACCTGGATGACAGCGAGGGCTGTGTGGCCCCAGAGCTGGACAAGGAGATCAAGAGCAGCTTCAACCCTGATGCCCAGGTATTTGTGCCCATTGGCAGTCAGGACAGCTCCCTGTCCAACTCCCCTTCACCATCCTTTGGTCAGTCCCCCAGCCCCACCTTCATTCCACGCTCCGCCCACCCCATCACTTTTACTACTGCCTCCTTCGCTGCCACCAAGTTTGGTTCCACCAAGATGAAGAAGGGCGGAGGGGCGGCCAGTGGTGGGAGCGTGGCCAGCGGGGGGGCAGGTGGCCAGCAGCCCCCTCCGCAGCAGCCTCGCCTGGCCCGCTCGCCCACCAACAACCTGCTGAAGCACAAGAGCCTCTCTCTGTCTGTGCACTCACTGAACTTCGTCGCCCCCAGCCCGGCCCCGCAGTCCCAGCTCTCGCCCAATGCCAAGGAGTTCGTGTACAATGGCGGTGGCTCGCCCAGCCTCTTCTTTGATGGGGCCGATGGCCAGGGCAGCGGGGCCGGCACCTGCAACGGCAGCAGCTTCGACATGACCCAGGTGTTTGGAGGCGGTGCCAACAGCCTCTTCCTGGAGAAGACGCCCTTCGTGGAAGGCCTCAGCTACAACCTGAACACCATGCAGTATCCCAGCCAGCCGTTCCAGCCCGTCGTGCTGGCCAACTGACCACCCCCCCGCCTGCGGGGCCAGGAGCACCCAAGACCACAGAAGAGAAAAAGGAAAGGAAAGGCCAAAAAAAGAGGAAAAGAAATATACGAAAATATTCCCAATCTTCTCACTCTCACTTCTAGAGAAAAGAGGCAGCCGAGGCACCTGAATCGTGTTTAACTCAACCCCCTTGCTGTTTTCCTGCCTGCCTATGATTTATTTGGTTGGTTTGGGGTTTGTTTTTTCTTTTTTTTCCTTACATGTAGTTTTCTATATAACATCTTTAATTAGTGGCTTCCTGTGCTAAGAATGGTCCTGATGTGAATTGCTGCTCCCTCCCTTTCTTCCTCCCTCCCTCCTTCACACACCTGGTTTAGGCTTGGTGTGTTCAAGCTCACAGGAGCCACAGCTGGGGCCTGGCCCTCAGAACAGGGAGAGGCTGTCCCCTGTCACTGTATCATCACCCAGCTAACCTCTCACTCAGAGCCATCCGACCTCAGCAGGCCTTGTGTCCTGCCACCCAAATCGGTCTGGCCCAAGCCCCTGCTTCTCAGGCATGGGTCACAGGGAGCTGCTGGCTGGCCGCTTGACACCCTCCCCCCAGAGCTGACGTCTAACTCCAGGGAGGTTAGCCCTCTATTGGAATTCCTTTCATCTCTGTCCTGTGGCCCGAACACCACCATTCCCACCTGGCGTCCCAGACTATACCGTGGCCCTGGAGACACAGCCTTTGACATGTGTGGCCTCAGGCAGCCTTTTCTTCCCTGGGCCTGTGAGGTGTGAGTAGGGAGGTGGGGGCCAATATGCGATGATTTGCTATCCTACTTTAAAGAATTCCAAGCCATGTGAAACTCCCCCCGTCCCGTCCGCCCCCCATGTGATTCTGGGTTGTAGCAAATGCTTATTTATGTTTGAGGTGGGGGAATAGGCCAGCGCGATTGTCAGGCCTTTTTTAGGGTGGGTCACATGGTGGGTGAGACTGGCTGAGCCTGAGACAATCCCAGGGGAAAGCACTGCAGGAGGACTGGTTTCCGGACTGCAGAGGGATCTGCACTTTTGTATTTGACCAAAAAAGGGGGGGGGGAGGGTAGCTGTGAGGGGCTGAGGGGAATACCCAGCCTCTGATGCCTAAGAGAAGTCCCTGGACCCTCCTGTTGTGTGACTAGCCCAGGGTGGGAGCTGCTCACCTAAGCACCCTGGGGTGGGAATTCTGAATCAGTGCCTGTAGTGGGCAGCCCTGAGCCTTGAATTGAGACTTTTGGGTCCCTTGGCTGTAGATGTTGTCGTGCACTTCTGCCCCTGCCTGCTTGGGAACATTTTGGTACCTCTTGCCCATCCCCTCTCACTGCCCGACCTAATGCCACTGGCCTTGATGCCAGAGGAGTGGTCTGGGCAGGCCAGGCTTAGCCACTGAAGCTGGGCATTTGGATATAGAAGAGCATTTGCTCCCCACCTCTGCCAGACGAGCTGCTTCTCCAACCCACCCGTAGTGGGCCAGCTTCCATGCCATGATGCTTTGGCAAGTGGGGCACATGGCATCAGGGCCCCCATCACTGGAAAGTTCCAAAGCCCCCGGCACCCCACCCCATCCTCCCCAGCGACCCAAGTGGGCAACTGCTCTGGCAGTGGGTCCAGCCCAGATAGACACTGCCAGCCTTCCCCGCACTGGGCACCAGCTCTACCTCCCCCAGCAGGGCAGTGCCCTGCCTCCTCAACCCAGCACCATCTGTCCTCTTAGACTCCTCAGGGGCCAGCCCAATCTGGGCCACCCTCTCTCCCCAGCCCTTGGCTCCCACACAGGTGACAGGCCCAGGCAGGTTGCTGCTCCCTGGGAAAGGTTGGATGCTGCCTTATGCCCCCTCCCCGCTCCCTCCTCCCAAACTCACGCACACAGGTACCCCCCCATACCTGGTCAGCTTGTTTTCTCGCCACATGTAGGGAGAGGGCGAGACCAACCCCTTAGTGTCTTGAAATACGAAGAAAAACGTGTGTTCAGGAGCATGACTCCAGTGCTGGGCTCTTGGGCCCAGTTCAGTCTGTCTTGTCTCAAATCTAGGCATTTTTGCTTCAAATTTTTTTTATTTTAAGAAAACAGAAATCTGCACTAATTTACCTGGTTTGGTAGGAAAACTTTTTTTTATTTTTTACATTTTTTGGTGTCCGTTTGTATTGAATAATTTGCTACATTTGTAAAATGTAAGAGGTATATATAATATATGTATATTTCTAACGTAAAATGTAATTTTTTTCTTTTCAAGATTTTTTCTTAAAAAGAGGAGAGAAACAAAGATATTTTTTCAGGAAAAACAAACTTTAAAATAAAAAAGAGGAGAATAAAACCTTTTTCTCCCCTTTCCCCATCCTCTATCTACCCCTCTTTCCAGGAACAAATCAAAAGGTGGATCATCTTGTAAAGAGTGTAAACTTTTAGTCCGAAATGATGTATTTTTCTCTCAATGCAGTGAGCTCTAGATTCTCTAGTTTGACCCTTAGGGATGGGAAGGGGGCATTGAGGCAATGTGGAGAGGGGCTTGGGGAGCAGGGCAATGAACTTGTTTTCTTTAGTGAAGGAGGAATACAATCAGCGTTTTGTATTCAGAATGTTGTGCAATATTTTGGAATGGGACATTGGTGTGTTTAGAGATTTAGTTTAAAAAACAAAACAAAAGATTGATCAAATCTGTACAGTTTATATTGTTCCAGATTTTTTTAAGTTTGTATTAAAAGCATGATATATAGTAGTCTTCTGCTTGCTCCTGGCTTGTTTTGTTTCTGGTCCCCGATTTGGGATGGAGAGAGTGGGAGTGACACAGCCCCTTTGGTTTCAAGAAACACTCACTCATCCTCACTTGATCCGTGGGTGGGCATAAGTGTCACAGGTTCCTTTTTTACCACCTGCCCCATCAGCACAGGACACCACAGTGCCCACTCCCACGGGTCCTTGCCCACATTGGACACAGGTTCCAGGAGGGTGACAAGTACCCCAGCTCCCTCACTCAGATGGTGGAGCCAGGCCTGGAAGCAGAGCCTTGAGAACAGGGTGGTGCCTTTTTGTGGCTCTGAGGAGCAGCCTCTTTCTTGGAGGCTGAAGGCGGGCTCAGCCTCCAGCTGCCTCTGGCTCTAGCATTTGCGGCTCCAGACCGCTAGGCCTTTAGGAGTGGGCAAAGGTGAGAGCCCACCTCAGTCAGGTTCTGTCCCCACGCCTGGTGCTTGGATTCTTGGTTCTTCTCTTGCTGGGTAATTCTGGAGCTGGAGCTGCTTTAGGGGTGAGAGGGCCCACTTGAGCGTGGGGCTGGGGCTCAGCCACCTCCCCCGCCAGGGCCCCATTAATGCTGCCCATGGGTGGGGAGGGTACAGACAACCTCCTCCTTCCCAGCAGGGATTCACACCAGCCCCTAAAGGCCCCTGGGTTGAAGAGAGCAGCCAGGTATTCCTTGAATCCCATCTCACCCTCACTATCTCCACAATACCATTGAGAAATGGGCTGCAAGTTAGATCACTCACTAACGTCACACAGCTCGGAAGTGGGGAGGCGGAGATGCTGACCTGTGTATGGCTGTTTTCATGTATAAACCTAACAGCTGTGGAAAGTGCCACTGGGGGCAGCATGGAAGAGCCGACTGCAGCCTCCAGGCTGGACAGTGAGCAAGCAGCACTGGGCATCTGTGAGACGGGGTCTCCTCAAGCCTCCCCTCCCCAAACAGGCCCAAACTGGTCCCTCCCCTCCCAAGCATGTGACTTGGGCCTAGAACCTCTCAGGCCAAACACGCAACCTCTGCATGTCCAGCCCCTTGATGTCCAGCCCCTCCATGGGCCAGTCCTGCTACAGTGTGTCGAGCAGAGAGATGCCCTGCTCCAGGGTGACTGCCAGACCTAAGGCCACTCTCAGGGGTCTCACTTTCCTCTATCCTACCAGGGAGAGGCCCACCCTCTCCCTATATCCCTGTGTCCAAGCTGCTGGCCCACCTGTGGGCCCCAGGGCCCCTTGCATGCATTCCTGTTTATATATATAAAAGCCCAGCCGAAACCGGTTTGGCTCAGTGGATAGAGCGTCGGCCTGCGGACTGAAAGGTCCCAGGTTCAATTCCGGTCAAGGGCATGTACCTGGGTTGCGGGCACATCTCCCAGTGGGAGATGTGCAGGAGGCGGCTGATCGATGTTTCTAACTCTATCTCTCTCCCTTCCTCTCTGTAAAAAAAAAAAAATCAATAAAATATATTAAAAAATATATATATAAAAGCCCAGTGACCGAACAGTGGAACAACCAGAACGACCAGTGGCTATGATGCGCACTGCTGCAGCCAGCCAGCCTGATCTGGGCCCCAATTGGCACCCCTCCCCCGCAACTGGCCCGGCCTGATGGACTTCCATTGGGGCGGGCCACCCGGACCCCAGCCATGCACGAATTCATGCACCAGGCCTCTAGTGTTAATATAAGTAACGCACCTAGCTTAAGTGCTTTATCTGCCCTGGAAGCACAGGTGGGACAGCAGTTACAGGACAGGTGTGCACAGGAGGCCTGAGAGTCTAGGATCAGGAGGCGAAGGAAAAGTAGGAGTTGGCCAGGAAGGAGAAAGCCAGGCCAAGGCCCCTCCCTCCGCAGGGAACCTGTCAGGAAGACGCCCTTCAGCGAAGAGTGTGGACTCTGCTTTCTCAGAAGACTCAGGTTTGAGTCCCACCCTGACCATTCCCTAGCTGGGTGACCTCAAGCAAACCACTTTGCCTACTCTGTCACCTCATTTCTTTGACCTCTAAAATGGGGATAACTATATTGTGAAATTAAATGAAACAATGAATGGGAAATGCTGAGCACAGTGGCTGGCCCAGAGTAAACAAGTAGCATTTCCATCATCAGGGTCATTATTGTTCATCTGCAAATGCCAATGGCCAACCCAAACCAGGATGTGTCCTCACATCAGCAAACAGGCCAAAACCCAACCCTGCCAGCAGCAAGGCCAGGCTGGGGCGGAAGAGAAAGCCATTCTCCAAGCCGCAGAGCCTCGGCTGGCTCCCACTCTACTCAGCCGCCCTGCGAGGCTGCTTGTCCCCTGCAAGACAGCGCCCTGGAAAGTATGCTGATCTCTGATCGACACTCCTCTCCAGGGGCCCAGCCTGCGGCCTGGGAATGGGATGGGCCCTCCATGTGTGTCCCGAAACCTCCTGGGAGTCTTTCCCTGGAGAGGCAGATGGGCGGGTGGGGTGAGTCATGGGGGCAGGACAACCCTGCTCTGTTCCTCACTGTCTGCCCGCCTCCGTGCCCGCCCGTAAGCCAAGGGATGCCCCTGTCTGGTCTCCGCCACTGCCATCCTCCCCTGACTGACTCAGTGGGTGGAGGGCACACTCTCACCCTCCCTCCTCCTTTTCCTGGGCCTGGCGAGTTTAGCCAAGTCCTGCCTGGGCAGGGCTACGGACAGGCTGGGACCGGCCAGGAAGTCTCCAAGTCCCTGGGCACGAGGCACCTGCTGGTCTGCTGGTTTTTAATTTAGGGAATTTCACAGCCGGCAAGGGAAGTCCTCACACTGTCACTTTCTGTGTAACTTCAAACACCTCTCTCCCCTCTTGACATCTATCCCATTTATAAGAGGGACACTGGGGCTAGGCTCGGCCCCTATCTAGCTGGGCCACTGGGCTAGTCCCTGGGCCAGCTCCTCTTCCTGCCCCACTGGCTCCCAAGACCTGGTGAGGACCCTGGAGGACCCTGAGCTGTGGCACCTCCCCCGGGAGGACCCTGGGGCCCACAAGCTGGGGCCCTTGTACTGACAGAGAGCTCCGCAGGTACAAGGGCCTGGTCAGAATCCTGTGGGCTGTGGCCGGGCTGCATAAGTCCAGGCAGGAGGAGAAGCCTGGCCCAGCCACAGGGACATCTGGGTCCTTCAGCGGCTCGGCGCTGATTTACTATATTCAACATTCAACATGGAGCCCCTGTCAGCACCAGACACTGTCCTAGGTGTGAGGAAAGTGAGGGCAGACAGCAGACAAAATCCCTGCTCCCCTGGAAATGATGTTCTGTTAACCACAAGCGAGAAAATGTTAGACAGTGAGGATGTGCCCTTAAGACCATCGCAACTGGCGAGGCAGCTAGGGACCAGGCAGTCCCTTTACACTGGGCAGATGAGGGCAGGAGGCCGCCTCAAGGAGGGGACTTTCAACCTGTGCTCTGAATTACACGGGAATGAGCACAGACAGCAGCAGAGGGGGCAGCCACTTCCACAGGCAGGCAAGGCAGAAGCCAGCATGGCGCGCTCAGGGAGTGAAAGGCTAGCAAGAAGCAGGAGGCGAGTAGCACATGATGAGGTTGTGGAAGTCCTCAGGGCCACACCATGGGCCCCGTAGCCCAGGTGGTGAGTTGGATTTTATCTTTTTTTATATATATATGTTTTTATTGATTTCAGAGAGAGGAAAGGAGAGGGAGAGAAGGATAGAAACATCAATGTTGAGAATCATTGACCAGCTGCCTTCTGTATGCTCCCTACTGGGGATAGAGCCTGTAACCCAGGCATGTGCCCTGATGGAATCAAACTGTGACCTCTTGGTTTATAGGTCGACACTCAACCACTGAGCCACACCGGCTGGGCTGGAATTTTATCGTAAACATGAAAATTAAGTTTCTCACGCCCAGGTTGCCTCATCTGTGGTTAGGGGCAGAGAGATTGAGAGTGTTCTCACTCAACAAACCTTCCATCAACAAACCTTTGTGGGGCCCCTCCCTGTGCCAGGCCCTGAGCTGGGTCCTGGGCCTGAGCCTGCTTCAGGAGTGGGGCGCTTCTAGTGGCAGAAGACTGGGGCAGGTCCTTATGCTCAGGTCCATGTCAGAAGCAAGCCCAAGGGACCCCAAGTCCTGGAGGAGGCTCCGACCCAGCCCCGGAAGGCTCCTCAGAGGGCAGGTGGAAGCTGGAGGGTGAGGAGTGACGGCACAGCACACAGGCCAAGTCCTTTAGGCAGGGCAGCAAGGTGACACCTGGACTCCGGGGGTCCTGGGGGTCAGCTGGGATGGGGCAGAGAAACTAGACTCAGAGGAGTGAGGTGGGCAAGCCACAGGCACCACAAGTGTTGATAACCCCTTCAAGAAGCCACAGATTTATCCAGAAGGCAGAAATGTCAAAATAAAGTATACAACCTCTAAAAAAGGGAATCTGTGTGTTCTTGAATGAGGCAAAGATTTCTTAGCTATGACTCCAAAAGAATGATCCATAAAAGAAAAATAACTGGTAAATTGGGACTTTATCAAAAGAGAAAAAGAAAGAAAAAACCTCCCTTAGACACTGTTAAAAGGTGAAAACCAAGTCACAGACTGGGAGAAAATATTTGCAAATTCTATATCTGATAAAAAGGTTTATATCCAGAATGTATAAAGAACTTCCAGAACTCAATTATCCTATATAATCCTATATAATAAAAGGGTACTATGCAAATTGACATGGTGGCGGAGGTGGGGGGGCGGGGGGCGGGGCTGGCTGCGGGCAGCTCAGGAAGATGGCCCTGATCGCAGGCCAGGCCTAGGAACCATACCGCTGCACGAATTTCATGCGCCGGGCCTCTAGTAAGAAATAAGCCCAAATCAGAAATGACACTTAACAAAGATGACTAATGGTAGATAAACATGTGAAAAGATGCTGGACATCATTAGTCATTAGGAAAATGCAAACTAAAGTCACAAGGAGCCACACCTATAAAACAGCTAAAATGGAGAAGACTGGACCACGCCAAGTGTTCAAGAAACTGCCCGGCCACGTGGTTCAGTGGTTGAGCTCGGACCTATGAAACAGGAGGCCAGGCTTCCATTCCTGGTCAGGGCACAGGCTTGGGTTGTGGGCTCCATCCCCAGTAGGGGGCATGCAGGAGGCAGCCCAAGCAATGATTCTCTCTTATCATTGATGTTTCTATCTCCCTCTCCCTTCCTCTCTGAAATCAATAAAAAATACATATATATTTTAAAAGGTACAGAAATATATTTTTAAAAAGATGTAGAGGAATGAGTAACTTTCGTGCACTTCTGGTGGGAGTATAAATGGTCCAACCACTTATTTTTTTTTAATTTCTTTATTGATTATTACATATGTGTCCTTATCCCCACATTACCCCCTAACCCCCCCCCCCACTCATGCCCTCACCCCCCTGTTGTCTGTGTCCATTGGTTAGGCCTATATGCTTGCATATAAGTCCTTTGGTTGATCTCTAATCCAACCACTTTAGAAAATAATTTGGAAGCTTCTTTAAAAGTTATGCCCTGGCCGGTGTGCCTCAGTTTGTTGGAGTGTCATCCCATACACCAGAAGGTTGTGGGTTCACTTACTGCTCAGGGCACATGCTCAGGTTTGGGGTTCAATGAGGGGGAGGGTGCAGGAGGCAGACAATCAATGTTTTTCACTTCACTCCCTCTCCCTTCCTCTCTCTAGAATCAAAATATATATTTTTACACAAAATTTTTAATTAAAAAAAGTTTAACATACACCTGCAATGTAATTCAAACTGTTCCTAAGTATTTACCCATAAGAAAAGTAAATATATGTCCATACAAAACTTCATACACAAATGTTCATAGCGGCTTTATTTGTTATTAGCCCCAAACTGGAAACAAACCAAATGTCTTTCAAGGCCTGAATGGCTGAACCAACTCCTATACAGTCACACGAGGGAATATTCCTCAGCCATAAAAAGAAATGAAGAAATAATGCATGCAGCAACATGGAGGACTCTCAAAGTAATAATGCTGAAAGCCAGGCCAAAACACAAACCAACCAACAATGGGTACTGTTTGAATCCATTTACAGAAAATTCTAGAAAATGCAAACTAATCATGTAGCAACAGAAGGCAGTTTAGCATTGCCTAGGGACAGGAGGGAGGGATTAAAAAGGGGAACAAGGAAACCTTTGGGGGTGACGGATATATTCATTATCTTGATGGTGGTGATGACGGTCAGGGGTGTATAATGTGTCAAAACATAAAATTATAATCTTTAAGGACGTGCAGCTCACTGTATGCCAATCTTCTTCAATAACGCTATTTCAAAAAGAAAGAAGTGAGAAGTGTCCAAAGTACTGAAAGGCACAGCCAAAGTTTAATCGTTCGTTCGATGAATACGTATTGACCTCCTACTGTGTGTGAGAGCCTGTTTGGCACTGGACGTGCAGCAGGGGGAAACGGAGCCCTGTCCTCATCGGTTCATGTTCTAGAGGCCAAGGTGAGCAATCCATCTGACCAACAAGAAAAGCCACCGGAGAAATGTCCTCAGGCAAAAACAGGAGTGGGGGCTCTCCTCTGCCTGGGGGAGGGGGTGAAGGAAGGTGTGTCTGGGCAGTTAAGCTAAGACCAGGAGGGTCTCACAGACCCCTGCCTCTCTGAGACTGCCCCCTCCCCATCGTCACTGTCCCTCAGCCCTGTCCTGCTCCCACTCCGTGGGGTCTCAGCTTGGCTGCGCGGCTTTGCACGAATCCCAGCCTCAACTTCCTTCAGTAAGGAGATATGGCTGTGCCCAGCTCACCTGGGCACACACAGTTGGTTCTCTGCCTGAGCGGCCTCTCACCTTGGCTCGGCTGGATTTGGAGACAGGCAGAGCAAAGCTACCAAGGGCAGGAGAACAGGCATCTCAGGAGCCCAGCTGGCTTCTCCTGAGAGGCGCCCTGTGGGCCGGTCTCCCAGGATTTCCTTGTCTTCTGGGGAGAGGGCATGGACCGTAGCAGGGGGCACAGTCCTGGCCTCTGAGAGGGCAGCTGTGGCCTCCTTTTCACGCCAGGGCCAGGGCCAGGCCAGGTTGGCCTGAGGCCCGGAGGGACAGGACGGGAGGTCAGGGGCCACCAGTGGGGGGGGGGGGGGGGGACTTGGCCCTCTTTCTGAACACAATGTCCTGGACCGCTCCATGCCTTGGCTGGCTGACAGGGAACAGTGGCTGGCAGCGGGTACGGGCAGCCGGCCAACTAGGGGGGAGAGCAGACTGGCCTAAGCAAAGGACTTTTTCCTATACCGTGTCCTGCCACCTTGGGCAAGGAGAGGACCAGCCTGTCTGGGAGGCAGGCAGGGGACCTGGCAGCCTGTGGGCACCTCGACAATCTCTCCCTACCCTGTGCCTTGGTTTCCCCATCCCGCCACCAACTGTCCTTAGTTGAAGTAAGTTCTGCAAGAGTGCAGAGCCCTGCCAGCGCTGGCCCTGACCCTGACTGCTGTGACCTTGGGCAGGTCACCACCTCTCTGAAACTCAGATCTTTACCTGAAAAGAAAACACAGGCATCTGCGTCTTTAGTCTTTGATGTGGGAAGCATTTAGTACAGTTCCCCTCCCCGAGGGAGGAAGCTTTTGATGGAGTAGCTTGCTGTAATTAGCACATTAATAAGCAGCAATAACAATGAGGTATTGAGGGCCCCTGTGTGCCCGCCTTGCCTACATTGTCCTGAGTCCTCCCAGCACCCAGAAGGCAGGTTTTATCAGCCTCACTTCGGAGGTGAGGGAAACTGGGCTCCAAGAAGCAGAGTGACACAGAGGGGAGAAGGGGGAGTGGCTCCCCCGTGGGAACCCAGCCTCCCCTGCAGGCAGAGGGTAAGGGGCTGATGGGTGGACCCTGGGGGTTCCCTCCGCCTGACCACAGCCAGGGAGGGGCCGAGCCCAGAGCCCTCTCTTGCTTCTCACAGGACACTCCTGGCGGGGTCCACACTGGATCAGATGCATGAGCTGAGGGGCGCAGCGAGGGCCGGGCAGGTGGGGGAACACTGACTGAGGGAAATACACTCGGTGCTGCCGAGCGTGGCCAGACTGTGGACTCAGACACGGTCGCCTGTAAGATGTGTGTCCCCGGTTTTCCCACTGAAACCCCTCAGTCCTGGGCCAACCGAGGCAGCTGGTCACCCCGCCCTTGGCGTTGCTCCGCCTCTTGGTTCCTCAGCTGTAAAAGGCCGCCAGGTCCCCTCAGGTTGCTGTTTGAAGGTAAAATCAGCACAAAGCCAGCGGGGGGGCCCCCAGGCCAGGCCCAGGTCAGTGGGAGCAGGGAGGGAGGCTGAGCCCGGGAGCGGGGGGGGGGGGGCAGGCCAGGCCCAGGTCAGTGGGAGCAGGGAGGGAGGCTGAGCCCGGGAGCGGGGGGGGGGGGGGGGGGGGCAGGCCAGGCCCAGGTCAGTGGGAGCAGGGAGGGAGGCTGAGCCCGGGAGCGGGGGGGGGGGGGGGGGGGGGGGTGTTATCCCCATGGGCAGATGCAGAGATGGAGGCCGCCTTGGTTTCTCAGCGGAGCAGAAAAGGCCGGGGCAGATGCCGCCCTCATTCTAAATCTCTCTTAGGAGCTGCTCCAAACAGGTGCTGGGTGGGCTACGTCAGGGAGTAAGACCATGGGGGGCCTGCGGGGGGCCTCCCGGAGGCTCTGTGCGAGGGCAGCCAGGCTGGGCCCCTTGCTGCACCCACCTGCAGGCCCAGCCCCATAGGACCAGCCCCCCCGCCCCCCAGGCCACAGGGCAGGCCTGCACCACGTGCTCCCTGGGCAAAGGCCAAGGCCCACAGGGCGCTGACTGGTCCAGCGGGCACCACCTACCAGC
Organism: Myotis daubentonii; assembly: GCF_963259705.1. NCBI lineage: Eukaryota > Metazoa > Chordata > Mammalia > Chiroptera > Vespertilionidae > Myotis > Myotis daubentonii. Next base: position 4,829,174 of record NC_081841.1, read on the forward strand.
CCAGAGCCAGGCCCAGCTCTGGCGCGGGCCCAGGTCCCGGCTGGGGGAGGGGCGGGGGGGACAGCTCAGCTGCCTTGCTAAGTACTCAGCAGGTGCTGACAGCCTGGATTTTCCCTGCGACACTAGAAAGAGGGCCCGTCGTTGGCCCATTTGAGGCGGGGACACAGGCTCAGGGAGGCCAGGTTTACCCAAGGTCACCCAGAGGGCGGGTGGAGGGCTCATCTCCGGGCCTCAGCGCCGGACTGAGAATTCTAGAGACCGAGTGCCCAGCACAGTGGGGTGGGAGAGCTTGGAGGGCTTCCCCGCAGGCACCGCCAGCGCCCCAAGTCGGAGCCAGGGAGGGAAACTTGGCTCAGAAGAGGAAGCGTGGCCCCAGGTGGAGCCGGATGCCCTGGAGACCTAGGCCCACACCGAGGGCTGTCCCCCCAGCCCCGCGGCCACCCCCTGGTTGGACAGCGGCCTCAGTTTCCCCTTGGGCGCTGAGCAGAGGCGGGGTGCTGGGCCAGGGCTGGCTGCGCCAAGTGAGGGGCCCAGCCTCTCCTCTCCTGATCCGCCCCCCATTGCCGCGGAGGCAGGAGGGGGGCAGGATTACGTAACGGGCGGCTCGGGGGGCGGGGCGTCAGCCCCAGGAGGGGAGGGAACCAATGGGGGTGCCCCTAGGAATGAGCCCGGCTGTTCCGTCCTCGGGACTCGGAACAGCCCCCTCCGCGCCCGCCCGCCCGCCCGCCCGCCCGCCCGCGGAGCCGCAGCGCGCGGTGGAGGCGGACTCCGCGGTGCGCGGCGCGGGGCGGGGCGGGCGGAGGGGCCGCGGACTCCTCGCCCGGGACCGGCACACCGCCCGCTGGCGGCCCAGATGCCAGCAGCTCAGCCTGCTGCCCGGCCTCGGGGCCCGGAGCCCCCGCTTCCTCCCCGGAGGTCCTTGGGGACCCCAGGGAGCTCGGGGCCGTCCCTGCCTCTCCCTCGCACTTGCTCCGCCTGGCCTCGTGGTTGTGTACATCGGCGTCTGCGTCCCAGCCGACGGCCCTGAGCCTGCACGGACACCCGGTGCAGCAGAGGCGGGGCGGGGGCGGGGCGGGGGCGGGCGCCTTTGGCCCGTGGACCCAGGAAGCCCCTTACCGAGGCCTGGCTCACCTTGGCCTTGGGCAAGGAGGAAGGACGCAGCAGCGGTCATCCCTCCCCCAGTCCCACCCTGGCTGCACTGGCCCGCCCTCCCTCCTCCGCCCTGGTCAGGGCATCATCTTGGGCTCCCCTTTGGCCCCCCCACCCCCGCCCCAGGAGGGTCCTACAGCGGGATGTGGGGACTGGGACGCGGCTTAACGAGGCTGATTCCCGGTCCCACGCCGGGCCCCTCGGAATGGGCCTCGTGGGGATGAGGCCGGGACTCTGCACCCGAAACACGCTCCCCAGGGGAATGCTGGGCTTTCGGAGGGCTGGGAGCCCAGGGCTGCCTTTGGGGGAGGGAGCTCACAGGCTGGCACCCCCTGCTCTGATTCCCTGGGGTGGATGGAAAGACAGGGCAGACGGGAGAGGGGGCAGAGCAAGTGAGGGCCTGGGGGGAGGGTAGATGAGGGACTTGGCTAGAGAATGTGTGAAGTGTGAATTGTGGCCTCCTCGGGGCAACACCCCCACGGGAAAGCCCCCCCCCCTTTTTTTAATGTATTTGTATTGATTTCAGAGAGGAAGGGAGAGGGAGAGAGAGATTGAAACATCAATGATAAGAGAGAATCATTGATCAGCTACCTCCTGCATGCCCCCCACTGGGGATTGAGTTTGCAACCCGGGCATATGCCCTTGCCTGGAATCGAACCCGGAACCCTTCAGTCCACAGGCCAACGCTCTGTCCCCTGGGCCAAACCGGCTAGGGCTATGGTAAAGCCCTTTAATGCCCACTCAGCGATGCAGTAGGTCCCACCATTTGCCAGCAACCCTGCAAAATGGGACTTGTCCCCACTTCAGGAGGCTCCCAGAGGGGATGTGACTTGGACAAAACCCCTGGTGAGACAGGAACAGGGTCAGAGCCTTATTTTCATTCCTTCGCCCACTGGCTAGACCCTGGCACAGAGGGAGAAGTACAATATAGTTTTTCCCCCCGGAAGAGCTGTGGGTCCAGGAAGAGATGGGCAGCCAACAGCCATCCTAGTCACAAGCATAACTGTGGCCTGAGGAGGCACGAGGGCTCAGGGCTGACCTGGGAGGGTGAACAGGAGTCCCCCGGGAAGATGCGGGAACAGCTTGTTCAGCTGCTCAGAGGCCTGAAATAGCAGTTGCTGGAGGGATCTGGGAGCAGCTGGTGAGGCTGAGGCTTAGCGTGCGGCACGTATGTGATGAGAGAGAGGCCGGCTGCGCAGGGAGAGCCTGGGCCGGGCCAGGGGCTGGGCTTTGTCCTGAGCGCGTGACCAACCCCCCGGGAGGAGAAGGAATGGCAGGGCGGCTAGTGAACAGGGGCACCGACCTGCAGAGCAGGGCCTCCCTCCTACCCCTCCCTGTCCACCCATGGCAGCCCCTCTTTCCCCCACCCCCCTGCACCCACCTTGGCCCCACTTTAGGTCTCTTTCTCTCAGCCGCCCACGCTGGGACTGACTGCCTGGGGGCCCCGGACCCCATCCCAGCTGGGCGTGATGTGCTGGCTGTGAGGCCGGGAGTAGGTGATTTTGTCTCCCTGGGTCTCAGTTTCCTCATCTATAAAATGGGGCAGCATTAGTCCCCGCCTCCTTCCTCAGGGTCAGTGTGAGGAGCGGGTCTGACCAGTGCCCAGCACAGTGCCAGCCATGGCTCATTTGATGCCTCCTCTCTGCCCTCCATCAGGTGAGCCTTCTCCGAAATGGCCCCCCACCCCGTGCCACCAAGCTTCCAGAACCAGTACGTGACGCCCTGACCGGTTTGGCTCAGCGGATGGAGCCTCGGCCTGCGGACTGAAGGGTCCCAGGTTCGATTCCTGCCAAGGGCATGTACCTGGGCTGCGGGCGCATCCCCAGTAGCGGGTGTGCAGGAGGCAGCTGATCGATGTTTCTCTCTCATCGATGTTTCTAACTCTCTATCCCTCTCCCTTCCTCTCTGTAAAAATCAATTAAAAAAAAAAAAAAAAAAAGAACCAGTACTTGAGAGCCAGAACTTCTGGCTTTGAGTTCTTCAGCGCCACAGTTTGTGTCTAAGAGGCCTTAGACAAGCCACAACCTCCCTGGCCCTCAGTGTTCTCAGAGGCAAATGGAAAATGGGGGAGGAGGGACCCGGGCAGCCCCTCTGGCCCAGGACAACCCAGGCTGGCTCTCCCCACACACAAATAGCTCCCAGGTGCAGAAAGGGCACATCAGGGCCCCTCCCCCATCCCCCCTGCCATGTCCCCTCTGCCACCCCCAGCCCCTGCCAGGGACATCCTGTGCCCTGGTGATGTCACCAGGCCCTGGGAGCCCTGGCTGGCGGTAGCTGACAGCACTCGGGTAGGATTTATTTTTAAACTCTCAGGGCTCGGTCAGCTCCCCGCCCCCTCCCCTTCACACCCCACCTCATTCTGTTTACCCTGTTTCCCACCCCCCAGCTGAGCACCCAGGGCAGGTTTGGAAGGTTCTCTCCACACATACTCTGTTGCCTGACCCACACTGACCAGGCTTTTGAGGGGCCGTGAGGAGCCAGGCCATTGGCCAAATCTCCATCACCAAATCCAGACCTGCCGAGGTAAACCGATGGGCTCCTGGAGGCGGACTCCAGCCTCCAGTGCCTCCTGAAGCCCAAAGAGGGCGAGAGACTTGCCGAAAGCCCCACAGCCGGGGCTGGGGGTCATCAGATGGCTCTGTAGGCCCCTAGAACCCCAGGCTGAGCCTTGGAGCTGTCACCAAAACTTGATTTGAATTCATTTAAAGAACAACAGGTTTTTGCCAGTGGGCCTCAAGGTTCCTTGATGCCATGCAGCTCAGATAAGCTTCAGAAATAGACTGGGTGCTGGGGTACCTCCCAGCTGCACACAGCCCTCACCCACACCCTGGGCAGGATACGTGTCCATCACAATTGTGACACACCCTCTTAAGTGACTTTAGGCTAAGGGCCTGTCAGCACCCTGAGCTTAGAAATTTATGCTGCCCTAGCAAGTTGCTCAGTGGTTAGAGCATCGACCCACAGATTAAAGGGTCATGGGTTCGATTCTCTGTCAAGGGCACATACAGGCTCAATCCCTGGCCCGGTCGGGGCACATTCGGGAAGTAACCAATCAATGTGCCTCACATCGATATTTCTTTCTCTCTCTCTCTCTCTCTCTCTCTCTCTCTCTCTCTCTCTCTCACTCTCTCTCTCCTCTCTCTCTCCCTCTCCCCTCCCCCCTCTTCACTCTCTCTAAAAAAAATCAATGGAAAAAATATCCTTGATTGAGGATTTAAAAAAAAGAAAAGAAATTTATGCTGATTTATCAATTTCATATGTTGGCCTTTTAGATAAGATTGTGGCATAAAATGAGGTTCTCCTGGAAAAATCCATTTGAAAATGGCAGCGTTGACTCCTCTATCCTCACAACTGCCCGGGGGGGCTGGGCACGGGCCAGAACCCTCTTTCGGCAAATGGGGAAATGAAAGCCCAAAGGGGAAGAGTGATTGTGTGGTGGCTGGAATCCAGGGCGCCCTGGCCTGCAGCCCTGTGAGAGCTGAGAGTGACCTACCTTACGAATACACATCCCAGCCTAGAGTTTTTGGTCTAAGACACCCCTGTGGCCCAGAGACCCGGCGAGGATAAGTCCTGAGAACAGCGGTTCTCAACCTCCTGGCCCTTTAAATACAGTTCCTCATGCGGTGACCCAGCCATAACATTATTTTCGTGGCTACTTCATCACTGTCATGTTGCTACTGTTACACATCGTCATGCAAATATCTGATATGCAGGATGGTCTTAGGCGACCCCTGTGAAAGGGTCGTTCGACCGCCAAAGGGGTCGCGACCCACAGGTTGAGAACCGCTTCCTTAGCATCTCCATGTCTTGATAGTTCACTTCAGTGCAACACAGACTCTGGACCCAGATAGGCCCGGTTGGAAGCCTGCCTGTGGCATTCCTTGGCTGTGTGACTTTGGGTGAGTCACTTCACCTCTCTGTGCCTCAGTTTCCTCACCTGTAAAATGAGGATAATGATAGGAAGCATATGGAGGGTTGTGGGAAAGACTGCTTGACCAACTGCCCAAAAAGCACTTAATGGCTGGACACTTAGTGAACATTTAGCCAATAGCAGATCTTATTAACATTATTATTATTATCCATAAACAAGCACTCACTGAAGCTTTACCCTGGCAGCTCTGCTCTGGCTCCTGGGAATCAGACAGGGCCTCTGCCCCCAAGGGACTCAGAAGTCCAGAGAGAGAAGGGGCAATGCTGCGGGAGAGGTCACTTCTGATGGGACATCCGGGAGGGCCTCCAGGAAGAAGCAACCTTGCAGCTGGGCCTGGAAGGGTGGCCTCTTCGGGCAGTGTCTGGGAGTAGCCATCAGGAGTTGGGGGATAGCTGCTCAGTTGGTCTGGGGGAAATAATTGAAGAGAAAACCTCCTGACTACACAGGGGTGGCTGTGCGGGGAGAGGCCGAATCAGCTCAGGAACCCTAACCCTCAGCAGCGGCTTTGCTTTGTCTTCTGCCACTAACGCCCACACCCCCCTCACCCCCCAGGGGGTCACTTGAGGCAAAAGAGCAAGAGCCAGGTGGCTAAACAGATGGCTTGTTACCAGGAGGTTAGGAGCCAGAAAAGAGGGAACCTGGGTACCCCTCATTCCCACATCCCAGCTGTGTCAATAGAAAGTTCACCAGAGCGGGTTCCCATCTCACACGTCACTTCATCTCTCTGAACCGGTTTTCTTGCCTGTAAAATGAGAGTAAAGATACTTTAAAGGGCTGTTGTGAGGACATAATGAACAGGTATACGAAGCGTCTGGCACACAGTAAGTGCTTCATAATTATATCTCTTAAGGGAAAGAGCCAGACTGACTCTCTGTGGGAGGAAGTGGGGAGGCTGGGGACTGGCTCCTCCAACTTAATCCCGGCGCCCTGGCCCTCAGGAAGTCCACAGGTCAGGTGTGAGAATGAGGGAGGCCGGGGGTCTGAAAGCAAATCAATGCCAGTCAGGAAGCCCAGGTGCTCTGGGGCAAAGATGGAGAGAGAAGATGCAGCTACCGGGTGCTGGGGGCTGGAACAGAAGTGGGGTGCCCTCAGGGCCCCTCTTCCCTGGAGTCCCCCATCCTCCTCTGCCAAGGTGACAGCAGCCTGTCCTCACCCATGGACTCCCAGATGTGGACACACACACTGTCATTCAAACACAGACATACACACATGTGTACCCAGGGACTCACAGACACACTTCAGGTCACAGGCCTCAGGGCAGGGGGGGCCTGGGGAAGCGGTTTGATGGAGCAGAAGGCTGCTGATTTCCTGTCCACTTGTTTTCCCCCCCAACCCACACACTTCCCGCCTGCTCACACCACCCACCGCTGGGAGCCCACCCCCCCCCCCCCCGCAAAAAAAGTTCCTCAGCCTCATTCTAACAGAGCGGCCACGCGGTTTCAGTTCTTGCTCACATTTTTGTCCCCTGTCGACAGATGAGGAAACAAACTGGAGGCTCAGAGCCAGGACCAGGCTTGTCAAAGGCGTGAGGGGGCCTGGAGGAGGCGGGATGCAAACTCAGGCTCACTGCACAGACTCCAGGTGCAAGGCCTTCCCAGAGCCCCTCATCCCAGTCCCCCTACCACTCCTCCTCATGCCCACACATCCACTCCCTCCCAGAAAGAGCCCAGAGGTACAGGCCATGGGAGGCAGCCAGCCCTCTCTGCTCCCAGGCTTCTGTGGATCCCCTGACCCATGTTTGCCAGTAGCCACCGCGGGACAGGCGGCGGGCGGGGGGGCAGGCGGGGGGGACGCTGGGGCGGGGGGGTAAGACGGTGAGTCAGCTGGTGCCCCACAGCCACGCCTGGCCCAACCCTGGTAGGCTTTGCTGAGAGGACAAATCCGGAGGCTGGATCCGAGGTCACTTCCGAGGGATGTGTTTACAGCACCACCTGGTGGTGAGATGGCACTCCTGTCACACCCAGCCCTGGTCCTGTCGTCTATCCCTGTGAGGTTAGCAGGTATTTAGTGAGCAGCTACTACATGCCAAGCACTGGGTGGGCCCTGCACTGAGGATGGGGCTAGGCTGAGACGGTCCAGGGGACATCACTCTAGGCCAGTGATGGCGAACTTTTTGAGCTCGGCGTGTCAGCATTTTGAAAAACCCTAACTTAACGCTGGTGCCGTGTCACATTTAGAAATTTTTTGATATTTGCAACCATAGTAAAACAAAGACTTATATTTTTGATATTTATTTTATATATGTAAATGCCATTTAACAAAGAAAAATCAACCAAAAAAAATGAGTTCACGTGTCAACTCTGACACGCGTGTCATAGGTTCGCCATCACTGCCTAGGAGACGGAACAGCAAGTACGACGGCTCTGAGGTGAGGAGTTGGGTGTAACGCAAGAGGAGCAGAGGGGTCAGCATGACTAGACCTGGATGCTGAGGTGTAGGGGTGGGGAGTGGACCAGGGTGGTGGCCAGGTCTCACAGGGCTTTTGGGCTGCAGTGAGGAGTTCAGACTTATTTCTGAGTGTGATGAAGAGCCACAGACTATGATGGATGGTTTAAACTTTAAATATATTTTTATTGATTTCAGAGAGGAAGGGAGAGGGAAAGATAGAAACATCAGTGATGAGGGAGAATCATTAATAGGCTGCCTCCTGCACGTCCTCTGCTGGGGATCAAGCCTGCAACCTGGAACCCTTCGGTCCACAGGCCAACGCTCTATCCACTGGGCCAAACAAGCCAGAGTGGATGGTTTAAACTTTAAATGGCTGCTGTGAGGAGGCTAGAAGGGGAAACTAGGCCCAAAGCAAGGAGAAACACAGCAAGCCTGGCCGGTGTGGCTCAGTGGCTGATCATCGACCTGTGAACCAGGAGGTATCGGTTCAATTCCCCATCAGGGCACATGCCCCGGTTGTGGGGCTCGATCCCCAGTGTGGGGGTGTGCAGAAGGCAGCCATCAATGATCCTCTGTCATTATTGATTTTTCTACCTCTCTCTCCCTCTCTAAAATCAATAATAAAAATATATTTTCAAAAAGATTAGAATGTTATGAGTTCGAGGATCAACCAACCCAGCGGGGGTGGCACCAGGGAGGACTTTCTGGATATGGAGGCATCTGAGCTGTGTCTTTTTATTTTTATTTTTATTGATTTCAGAGAGGAAGGGAAAGGGAGATAGAAACATCCATGATGAGAGAGAACCATTTTCTATTTTATTTTTATTATTTTTTATTTTTGTTAATCCTCACCTGAGGATATTTTTCCATTGATTTTTAGGGAGAGTAGAAGAGAGAGGGAAAGACAGAGAGAAACATTGATGTGAGAGAAACACATTGATTGGTTGCCTCTTGTACCAGCCTTTGGTCCCCAGGCTGATACTCTATCCACTGAGCCAAACCATCTAGGGCTGGATGTGGTAACGTCTAAGGTCTTTGTTGTCCAAAGCCTCTGACCCTGGCACCCAAGGGGAGAAGAAATGGCATGAGGAGGAAGGGAGAGAGATGGGTCCAGGGCTGTGTGGGGACCAAGGAAGAGGTTGGAAGGAGGGTGGGGTGGAGAAACAGTGTGGTCTTGGGGAAGACACGTCTCCTCCGAGCCTGTTTCCACACTTGTCAAACGCAGTTACCGTGCAGGTCCCGGCCCAGCATCAAATGTCAGTCTTTTCCTGCCCACCACCCACGGCTGGGCTGGGCCTTGTTGCTGCTGGCCAGGGTGGCTAGGGCAGCCCATGGAAGATGTCAGATCGGCACTGATCTGGCTGTTTTGGCTGGCTGACCTCTGCTGGCCAAAGGGAGGTGGAGGGTGGGGGACAGGTCCAGGCAGCACCAGCACCTAGGTCAGGAGATCGCCGAGATGGCAGAAAGAGCTTGGGCTTAGGAGCCACCAGGCCTGCGTTAGAATCTCAGCTCTGATATGTAGCAGCTGTGAGAGCTTGGGCAAGTCACCTAAGACCTTACGAAGTCTTGGTTTCCTCTATGAGATGGAGAGGCCCCCCCCTCAGGTGCTGAGGGGCTGGAACAGAAGAGCAGTGGGGAAGGTGCACCCAGCTCAGGCTCTGAGGACTGGCTGAGATCCCTTCTTCCTCTGCTTTCCTTGTAGCCCACATGGGACCAGCATGGGCCTTGGAGCAGCACCAAGGACCCACTCACCCTTCTGCCCTGAGTCCGGACTGGAGTCAGCCTGGAATCCAGGCCCAAGTGGAAGCCCCTCCCTAGTTTGCAGACTCAGAGTTGGGGGAGGCTGAGCATGGCGCACTGTGCAGCCCCAGCTCCTGCTGACAGCGAAACTGCTCACAACAAAAGGCTCCTGCTCCACTGGGCCCAGGTGTCAGCCTGCATGGTTGGGAGGCGCTGCTGAAGTGAGAAGCTGATGAGAGCACAGGAGGGGCTGGCTGGGGGCACCCACCCTGAAACCTGTTTCTGATTTCCTTTGCTGCTCGCCCCTCTCTCCGCCTGGCAGCTTTCCCGGATTAGCTGCTGACGTCAGGGGAGGTGTATGAGGGCTGTCTGGTAGATGGGAACACTCAAGGAAGGGGGCCTGTGCTTTGGAAAATTTGTCCTCCAGGGAGCTGGGAGGTAAGAAGAGCTGAATTGTGTCTGGTACTCACACATTTGAGCAGCACATCCACACTGTAAAGATAAATAGCTCAGGGAGGTGGAGGGACTTGCCCCAAACCAGCCACACATCTGGTTGGAACCTGGCTGCATCCCGCTGTCTACTGGACCCACAGCTGTTAGGTCTGCAGGGCTCATCTCAAGGTCGGTCAGTTCCATCTACATCATGGCCACAGTGGCAGCTACATGTGTTGAGCACCTGTGAGGACGGTGTCCCATTCTACAGATAAGGATGTCACAGGTGCTCAAGATTCCGGAGCTAGAATGAGGGGGAGGCTGAGCTGTAGGCTGTGTAAGCTGTAAGGAGGTGGAATATGAGACACTACCCTGATCCCAGGCTGGGAACAGCCTGCCTGCTGTTACTGTTTGGGGAATTGCAATTTGAAGATTTGAAACCCACTCTGGGTATGAATTTTAGTTCCGCAGCTGTGATTTGGGGCATATTACTCTGATTTCTGAGCCTCAATGCTTATTTGTAAAATGGCCATTTTAAGAAGTCGACCTTGTCCTGCCTGGGTGGCGTAGTTGGTTGTGGGTTCAATTCCCAGTCAGGGCACATACCCAGGTTGTGGGTTTGATCCCTGATAGAGGTATGTGCGGAAGGCAGCTGATCGATGCTTCTCTCGCACATTGATGTTTCCCTCTCTCTTTCTCTAGAGACAATAAAAAGCATCTCCTCAGATGAGGATTAAAAAATAATCAAAGTCCACCTTGCCAGCCTGTCTCCAACCTCCAAATATATGTCTTCCTCCTTAGAATTACAAGTGGTTCTTGGCCCCTCAAGCAACAGGGAGCCTGAGCACCAACACCATGCAGCGTGGAAGGGGGGTGGTGGAACAGGGCAGAGCAGCCTTGGCTGTAAGAAGGCAGCCCTTCCAGATCTCACCGAGGAAGAAGACACTTGGGCTCCACACTCGAGGCAACAGAGCAAGAAGCATGGCAAGACGGTGGAGCTGGAAGAGGGGAGGGGGACTTGCAGGGGCAGTGCCACAGGTGGTGCACCCTATGGCATCACCCCTTAATGCAGCGGTTCTCAACATGTGGGTCGTGAACAATGAAAATACATCCTGCATATCAGATATTTACAATTCGTAACAGTAGCAAAATTAGTTATGAAGTAGCAATGAAAATAATTTTATGGTTGGGGATCACAACATGAACTGTATTAAAGGGTCGCGGCATTAGGAAGGTTGAGAGCCACTGCCTTAATGAAAGCCTGTGGGGGGGGCTGGACAGCCCTTAGCAGGGGACCTGGGGACACCAGTGCTGAGTGAATCAGTAAGAGCAGCGCAGGAGCCCTTCAAGTGGCTGCTCTAGCATATTAACTTGTTTTTTAATTGTGAAGTTCCCATGGCCACCGACAGAAATCGGGCAAAAGGAGAAAACCTCCAGAACCTCACCAAGACCCAACTCTTCTAGTGTTGGTGTTTCTGTGTGTTTTCCGTGGTTGCCATCAACTGTTCCGTATGGGAACACTTCCCATGAGCAGGTCCCTATCTTTCTACCAGTTGTACAGCACTTTACTGTTCAAACTGCTTTTGGTCTGATGTCCTTTCTCGGTAAACTGTGAGGTAAGCAGGAATTACTTCCACCTGGCAGATGAGGAAACTGAGGCACAGAGTGGTTAGGTGACTTGGCCAAGGGTGCCTGGCTAGTGATGCAGGGGTGCCAGGGATAACCCTCAAACTCCTAGGCCAGTGGTTCTCAACCTGTGGGTCGCGACCCCTTTGGTGGTCGAACGACCCTTTCACAGGGTCGCCTAAGACCATCCTGCATATCAGATATTTACATGACGATTCATAACAGTAGCAACATGACAGTTATGAAGTAGCAACGAAAATAATTTTATGGTTGGGTCACCACATGAGGAACTGTATTTAAAGGGCCAGAGGTTGAGAACCACTGTCCTAGGCCAACGTGCACACAGAGGAGACACAGAGGGGAGGAGGACAGAAAAGACAGCCCCACAATTCTCATCTCAAAATATTTAATTTTGTTTTGAAAAGGTTACATTCCCGGCTTCCCTCCCTGCCACATCACTCCGGCCCACCAGCAGTGACACACTCGCACGCACATACGCACATAAGGCCAACGGGCTGTCGTCTGCTTCTGCCGTTGCCAGCTGGGAAGAAGGAATTTTCTCCTTGCCTCCTTCCCCCAACACAGGTAAGAAAAAGGGGCTCGCTGGAATCCCAGCTCCCAAGGGAGGACGCAGAGCCCCACACACTCTGTCACATCACATGCACTTAGAAAAATAAAACCAAGTGGTGATCTGGCATCCCCAACACCACAAAATAGCAACATCCACCTGGAAGTCATCTTTGCCATTTTCTAGAAAAATTTATTGCACTTAATTAACAGATGTTAAAGGAGCTCTTGGCCCTTTGTGTTACGGGAAGCAGAGCTCGCAGGGCCCGGGTAGGGAGCCGCCCAGCACAAAGGGGCCCTCTTCTGCGGGCTCCCAGGCCTGCCACCCAGCCTCAGGATGGAGGGCTGCAGCCGCCCCAGCAGCCGCTCAGCAGGGTGACACTTACCCAGTCAAGGTTCACTGCTCAGTGCCTTCTCCAACCTCAGGATCCAGACAAGCAAACCCCTACCTACCTACCTTTGGCCAAGGGTAAGTGACCCAGGTCCTCCACAGGCTGCTGCCCATTGTGAAAGCTCTCTCAATATATATATTTCTGTATCTAGATATACATTTATTACATTCTTGCAACATTCTAGCTCATTCATGATTTGTCTGTTCTGAGGTTGCAACAAAGCTGCCAGGAAACTGAGAACAGGGCGCTTAGGAAGGGATGGTGCTTCCCAGCCCATCACAAGCCCCGGAAAGCCATTTACTTTGGCTCTTCAGGCCTCCAGTGCTTTTCAGGAGATGTCAAAGATTTGAGCAAAGGAGCCTCAGTCTTTGGCTGTCAGCCCCAAGGAGGGAGTCAAGGAGACTCCCAATTCCATGATGGAAACTAGCAGGCACCGACCCTCCCCCTGAAAGGACTCAATTCGTGGGCCTGGGAAGGAGACACGCTTCCCTGAGCACTCCTTTCCCCACATGTCCACCTTCATGGAGCTCTCCTTCCTGTCTCTGCTAGGCCCTGGCTCCAAAGGGCTCTTCCAGAAGAGGCCAGCAGCCACATTCTTTCCAAGTAAGCACTTTGGGAAGGAACCAGCCACCCACTGAACAGGCAGAAGGTGGGACAAAGAGGAGATGTCAGGCCATTATCCCACCCATGGGGATCAGAACATGGACACCATTCAGAGATTAAGTCTCCATTCTTTAAAAAAAACAAACAAAAACAAACCATACACTTTCTGGCCAAAGAAAATGAAGAGCTTTTACGCTGGAAGCTCTTCTACTAATAACAAAATGAGAACTGCCCTCTTGGTGGGTCGCCAGACCAGAGGGCGAGTGCCCGGGCGGGCGAGCTGCCCAGGGCAGGACACTGACATGCCGGATGCAACTGCCCTGTTGTGGTTACAATAGAGTGGAAAGTGTGAACATGGTTTTTATAGAACCACAAAATAAAAGTCAGGGGCCTGGAGGGAGTCAGTGACCTCCCTTGGCCTCAGGCACCCTTGTCAAGTCCCCAGGAGAGGTGGGTATGTAGGTCCCCAGAGGACCATGGTGTTCCCCTGGGTGCGGTCCACGGCCAGTGGCTGGCGTCCCCGGGTCTTAACATGTTATATAAAGTTTGTAGGGGTCAGAGCCCGGGTCTTGGAGCTACCACTTTAAATAAAGCCAGTGGAAAACATGACAAAATGTACCCGTCACCTCTGACCCCTCTTAACCACAGGCTGCCTGGCCCTGAGCCAATAAATGCACCTATCTGCAGGTGCTCCGGCTGGCCACAAGGAACAGTGTGTTCCACAGATTTCCTCAATGAATCTCCCGGGTGGAGCAAAAGGACGAGTCCAGCCAGACACAAGAGAAAACAGCTGTGAGGTAGAGCCACAGCTGCAAGGACCCCTCCACATACCACGGCCAGGCTTGTGTGGGTGGCCCATATCTTCAGGGACCCAGCTGAGGGGACTCTAGTGGATAAATGTCCCGAGAACTGGCTGTTCCATGAGTTGTGCTGGGACCCTGGCCGGCTGTCCTGCCCAGCAGGTGGCTCTAGGCAGCTTGCACAGGGAGGGATCTTGAATCAAGAACTGGGAAGCCCTCTTCTTCTTTCCTCTGGCCTGGCCCACACCGGAGAACAGAGCAAGACAAAATGGAGACACATGGCCCAGCTCCCTGCCCGCAGTGTAAGGGGCTGTGGAGGCCGGTTTTCTGAACACCATGCAGAAGGTGCATCCTGTCTCCAGAAAATTAAGTTTCGTAGATGAGGGGGGTTTTCCTTTTAAATCCAAGATCTGAGATTGATCACTGGGTGAAGAGAAACAGGCCTAGAAGCCCAGTCTAGGAGGACAAACAAGATTCAGGTGGTATCCACAAGTGACCTGGAGAAGAGGAGATGCAAAAGCCCCTCTCAGCACTGTGATTAGGGCTCAGAGTCTGGCCAACCTGGGAGTCTCCTTCACAGCAGACAAAACAGACAGCCGACTGCCAGCACCTCCTCCCGGGCTTCCAGGCCTCGGAGCCACAGAGTAAAGGGGTGTGAGAGCTAAGAATGGTTGGGTGCACTTCTGCTGCAGGCTCCAGACCCAAACCCCATCCCAGGCTGCAGAGACCCGGCTCTGGTGGGCTGGTACCCATGCAGAAACTATGGAGGAGCAGGCGTGTCTTTCTACTGCTGAGGGAGATGGAAATGGATGCTTCTCTCAAACTTTCTGGGGAGGGTGAGGTGGACCGCGGACAGTCCACCTGGAAACACACCCTGCTACCTGAGAAGACGCGACAATGATGGACTCGTTCTGTGGAGACCGAGGGAGAGTCAGGGCAGCCTGAGCCCCTGGGAAAGGAGAGCTGTCCTCAGAGGCCCCCTTCTGATTCAATTGGGACATCCAAGAATAGAAACTAAGGCTGATGCACCCGTCTACGTCGATTCCCTTGCGGCTTCACCAGTGAGGAGGCTGGTCCCCTAGGGAAGTTGCCACGTGCGCTGACCATGTGATAATGAAGCTTGAACGTGACCACTCCTGGAGCAGGTGCGCCGCCATTGGCCCTCGAGGAGTCCTAAGTCTCCACATGTGTGTGGGGTTTCAGGGAGCCCTCAGGCAGAGGCTGGGTGTAGGCAGCGCGGCCTGGGCGAGGCATGAGTTACAAGGGCCCGTACTTGGTCTCATACTTGGACACGATGGTCTTGCACTTGCCCACCTCCTTGCGTAGCTCAGCCACCTCCGTCCGCAGGGCCGTGTTCTCCTTCTCCAGGAAGGCCGCCCGGATGGTGATCTGGTTCTCCTTCAAGCGCCGTGCGTCCCGGGACCGTTTGGCAGCCACATTGTTCTTCTTGCGTCTTGTCCAGTACTTTTCATCCTGTGGGGAAGTTCCTCTGTTAGTCTTTCCTCTTTCCCCACAAGGGGAAAGTACAGCATTGGTTCAAGAGCCTCTCTCCTCCTGCCAGCAAGCCATACCCCAGATTCCTCTTATCACTCATCTGGTGCAGTCAGAACGGAAGCGGGACCCAGGGAAGAAGATGCATGTGCCAAGGACAGCCAGGGGCCCTCCCCTTTGCCAGGATGAGAAACAGCCATCTGGGAGGAAGCAGTGGAGGGAAGGGGCCTTCACTTACTGGGAGCCTGCTCTGTGCTGCTCCAACATAAAGCACTATCTACACCAGGGTCCTCAAACTTTTTAAACAGGGGGCCAGTTCACTGTCCCTCAGACCGTTGGAGGGCCGGACTATAGTTTAAAAAAAACTATCAACAGATTCCTATGCACACTGCACATATCTTATTTTGAAGTAAAAAAACAAAACGGGAACAAATACAATATTTGTATTTGCACGTGGCCCGCGGGCCGTAGTTTGAGGACCCCTGATCTACACCTTGCCGCCCAGTCATTTTGGTTATGGCTAAGGTCAGTCTCCTGAGTTCAAGTCTTGGCTCTGTCCCTTACCAGCAGTGGAACCATGTGAGTTCCTTCACCTCTCCACGTCTCAGGTTCCTCCTCTTTACAATGGGGGTAACAATAACTGCCTCATGGAGTTGTTTGAGGATTAAATGAGTTAATGTGTGCAAAGTGCTTCTCACAGTAAGGATCACAGGAAGGTTTACATGTTCATCATCATTATGATGAAAGCCTCAGTAACCTCCTGAGAGGCAGGTACAGTAGTTGTTCCCATTTTACAAATGAGGAACCTGAGGCCCAGGTAGTTCTCGGTGGCACAGTGGGGTCTGGACGCAGCTCTGCCTAACTCCAAAGCTTGGATGAAAAGCCCTTCCTGTGAGCTTTCCATAGGAGAGGATGGAAAAACTACAGAATGCTCCTCTCCCTGCCCACCCCAACTCCTATCAAACCATCAGCTTGAAAGCTGTTTGCTCCTCCCTGGGGTGGTAACAATACAACTGTCTTTTGTCCTTCAAAGCGAGGGCTTGTTCAGCCCAGTTCCTGTGGCCCAGTGAGCTCTTGCCCGAAGGCTGGGCTACAGCCAGAGAAGCAAGAACATCAACACAGCCAGCAGCCAGTCAGGAAACAGAGAAGCCACAGGGAGTCACGCTGGGGCCAAATGCGACTTGACTCCCTTTCTTTCTACCAGCTGCTGCAGGAAGGGTATGGCCCTATGCTCTGAACTCATGCCTTTCTAAATGGTGTCCATAGGAGGGAGGAACCTCCAGATAAAATCAAACGTGAGGAAGCGCAGCCCTCGGCTCTTGAACCAATGCTGTACCTTCCCTTATACAGACACCAGATTACCTTCTGCTCATCGGGCACAAAGACCTTCTTGGCCTTTTTGATCATAGGCTGGGGCTTCAGGTCCTCCTCTGCAAACTTGTGCTTCCGAGGGTTGAAGAGCTCCCCGCCTGGCACACTGGAGAGGACCAAGTCGGCAGGGTCAGGATTGAAGTTCACATCCACCTCCACACAGCTGGGGTCAATGGGACTGGGTGTCTCCCTTTCCTTTTCCAGGGAGGATTCTGAAAGACAGAGGCAGGCGGTCCTGAAGCAGCCACTGGACAGCAAAGACCTATGTCACACACCAGACACCTGCGTGAAGCTCATGTTGCACAGCCACTGCTACTTGGAGGGACCAATCCCCAAGCTAGACTGGCATATGAGATTCAGATCAATAACACAAACACAGAAAAAATAAATACTTCCTTTAGGAATAAAATATTCAAAAGGAAACAGAGGCCCTTGAAAAAGACAGGGTTTTCAGCCCCCCCCCCCCTGAAATATTAAGCAAAACATGAAATCATTACCCTCCTTAACTTCCTGTGGTTTCAAGCTCTGAAGTAATGAGAAACAGCTGAACCTCTGTGAACCATATGGGTTGGGGACAGGCTGAATAATGAAACGGCTTCCACAATGGACTCCCTAGAGACCTATCAGTCGCAGTGCTCATTTAGTCTTATGACAACTCTGAAAGCAAGATGGGTATTAACCTTATTTTACAGATGAGGAAACTAAGGCTCAGAGAAAGGACATGGTTTTCCCAGGGTCACATAGAAGGTAAGAGACTGAACTAAAATTTGAGTCTGATTCTGGCTGATTCCGAATCATTCTCCTCTGTCCTACCTGGCTGCCATTTTATAGTGGACATTGGATTTAAGGCACTTTGAGAATTCAAAGGTTGCCCAGCCGGTATGGGTAAGTGGTTGAGCATTGACCTATGCACCAGGAGATCATGGTTCGAATCCTGGTCAGGGCACATGCCCGGGTTGTGGGCTCGATCCCCCGTGGGATGTATGTGGGAGACAGCCGATCAATGATTTTCTCTCATCATTGATGTGTCTATCTCTCTCGCCGTCTCTGAAATCAATAAAAACATATTAAAAAAATAAAACTAAAAAAGACACAGACCTTTTGCCTTCTTGCTCAAGGTACCATAGGCTGACACCTAGAACACCCATACCCCACTGGTGGGAGTCATCAATGGCTACAACAACATTGTACAGTACTTGGCACTATCTATAAAAGCTGAATATATGCATATGTCCAATGACGCAGCCACTCTACTCCTAGGTAAATGACTATTCGAATGTACACATATATTTAACAAATGATATGTATACAAATGTTCATGGCATTGCTATGCATAACCCCAAACCAAAAGGTCCATCGCTGTAGAATGGAAACCTGTGGTATAGTCAGACAACGGAACACCATTTGGCAATGAAAATGAACAAACTGCCAAAGCTGGTTTGGCTCAGCGGATAGAGCGTCGGCCTGCGGACTGAAGGGTCCCAGGTTCGATTCCGGTCGAGGGCATGTACCTGGGTTGCGGGCACTTCCCCAGTGGGGGATGTGCAGGAGGCAGCTGATCGATGTTTCTCTCTCATCGATGTTTCTAACTCTCTATCCCTCTCCCTTCCTCTCTGTAAAAAATCAATAAAATATATTAAAAAAAAAAAAAGAAAATGAACAAATTATGCTATAGGCAACAACATGAACGGTTCTCATAAATAAATAAATACTCTCTGTTACAGGAGTATTCCATAAGCATGTTCTGTAAATCTATGTTGTTAGTGTAAGGAGATTTGGTGCCCACATAATTTACGTCTGTAGCTATAAAGCTAGCTACAGAAAGCTATCAATGTAAGCAAGTATAAAAGTAACCAACATATAATAGTTAAAAACAAAAAAGAGGACATAATATACAATTACATTTATAGAATGTTCAGTTACAAGGAAAAGGAATCTTTGGTGATGGAAATAAAGATAGTGGCCACCTCTGGGGAGTAATGAGTGAGTGGGGTCACAAGGCACTTTGGGAACACCAATAATATTCTATTTCCTGATTTGGGTGGATCACATGGGTGGGTTCACTTTGTGAAGATTCATTGAGGTGTATACTTATGATGCGGGCACTTTTGTGTACCATATTTTGTGGGATGCGGCTACAGTGTTTTGGCCAGGTTCAAGCCTCCGACTAATGAAAGGACAGGGTCCTCTCATTGCCATGTGCAAGTCCCAGCTGGAGGGCAGGGCCCTCCCAGCACAATTATAGCCAACAACTATAGTTGTAAGCTTGAACCTATGGTCCCAACATGTAGCCCCATGTGCCTTGTGATAGAGTTCAGGTGCATGTAGTGGAGTGAGGTTGAAACTCACGAGAATGCTGTAAACAACTTGATCACGTCCCTACTTTGCCTCGTGGCATCTGCTATAAAATAAAGACACGGCTTGTGGGTGCTGGCGCTGTCTCTGCATCAGGGAGCAGCGTCCCGCCGAGACCCAGCTTCCATTCTCGTCTGTCTTTTCTCAATCCTTTCACCGCCCCCCGACCCAGGCTCACCTTTGGCCGTAACAATATTTAAGAATATTTACTTAAAAACAAAATCAAAGGAAAATGTTACATAGGTGGTCTAAGGTACAAGATGGGGGCTCATTTTCAACTTTGCTCCCTACCCACACATGAAACCAGCCCTGTAAGACAGTGATGGCGAACCTATGACACACGTGTCAGAGGTGACATGCGAACTCATTTTTTTGGTTGATTTTTCTTTGTTAAATGGCATTTAAATATATAAAATAAATATAAAAAATATAAGTCTTTGTTTTACTATGGTTGCAAATATCAGAAAATTTCTATATGTGACATGGCACCAGAGTTAAGTTAGGGTTTTTCAAAATGCTGACACGCCGAGCTCAGAAGGTTCTCCATCACTGCTCTAGGACAACCCAACCAGCACAAAAATGATCTGCCTTCATCAAGAATTTGGCTGGAATCAGCTGAAGCTTTAACCCGTTTACAAGAGGAAAATCAAGGTGTAGAGGAGCATGATAAATGGGATCACGGGGATATAGTCAGAAAAAAACAGCATGTGATAAACTCTACAGGATAAATGATTCCATTTCTTCAACAAATTGCAAAGAAAAAATAAAAAGGAGAGAGAGAGGGGACCCTATAAATTACTAGAGATTTAAGAGGCATAACTAAATGGAATGTGTGGGTCTTGTTTGGATCCTGAATCAAACAAACCGCAAAACAATAGCATTTATGAGACAACTTTTTCAAAATTTGAATGCTGATGAGTTTACTGTCCAATTCAGATGTAAAACTGGTGTTTTTGTTACTTTTTAAAAAGAACCTTTGTATTTTATATACTTACTGAAATATTTATGGCTGAAATAATATGTAGTATTTGATTGTAAATAATTAAGTGAGGGGAATGGAAGAGGTTACAGAAAACAAGATAGGCTATAAATTAAGAATTATGGAAGCTGAATGGTTACATGGATGTTCATTAGTTTTTTATTTTTGTATTTGAAAATTTGTCCATAATAAAAAGTAAAATTAAAACAAAACAAAACAGAGCATGAACACTACTCAGTTGGCTGGAGCGTTGTCCTGTACACCAAAAGGTTTCGGGTTCAATTCCTGATCAGGGCGTGTACAGAAGGCAACCAATCAATGTTTCTCTCTGACATCAATGTTTCTCTCTCTCTCCACCCCCACCTCCTCTTTCTCTAAAAAATCAATAAAAACATATCCTCAGTGATGATTAAAATAAAATTTAAAAAAAAATTAAAAAAACAGAGCATGAGAATTCTTTGGGTGTGGGTTCCCTGGGTTCCACACCAGCGCCTGGGGTCCTTCCAGGAGCCATCAGGCTGCATGCCTCTAACTGAGCCTAAAGAAAGCTTTGCAGAGACTCCTGAAACAGGGGTCATTGGTCCTCTGGAGGGTTCATGTCCAAGTGGCATGAAAACCAAATAACCAAATAATCAACTAACCAACCCCCAGAGGTAAAACAGAAAAAGGACAAGAGGACTAAGGAGAAATCCTGAAGATGATGCCTTCTTCGTGCCTGTTCCTAAGCAGTACTTGGCTACGGAGTCAGACATCCTGGGTTCAAGTGCTGCCTCTACTACCTACCAGCTGTGTGACCTTGGGCAAGTTACTTAACTTCTCAGTTTCTCACCTATAACACACAGATAATACTACCAATTTGATAAGGTTGCTGTGAGGATTACATATTAATGCCTGGCACAGAGTAAGTGCTAAATAAATGTTAGCTGGTATTATTATTATTATTATTACCCAAGCTTCCCAATAATCTGTGGCAAAGTGCATGAGTGGAGGGTGGGGGGTAAAGAGCTGTGCTGATAAAATGCAGAATGGGATTTCTACCCTGCAGAACCTCAGACTGGAAGATCTTGCTCTACTGTCCTGACCATTTGCAGCACACCAACCAACAGAAAGGCTCCGACAAAACCGATGTGACTGCTATTTTCTCCTTAGTCTTGGGGACCGTGCTGAAGGGTGGGGAGCAGAGGGTTTCTCCACACTGCAGGCCCACCAGGACCTCCCTGAGAGAAGGGGCTCACTGCGTGTGTAGACACAAGAAGCCTTCAGTGGGAAATGGACTTCCTTAGATAGGACAGGTGGCCCTGCCCAAAGGCTCGTCACCAACCTGTGCTGGACACAGTTTCAGAGGGCTGAAAGATGGCGTTGGAAGAGGATGGTGGAGACGCCGTGGAAGAGCTGGCCGATTCCTTCCCTTCCAGCTCGGCCACCGGCAGCAGCAGGTTCTGGGCCAGGTGGGTGGGGCTGGCAGGGATGCCATTCTCCAGCAGGAACTCGTCCAGGTCCATGTACTCCAGATGGAAGGACTCGCCATCATACGGGATGGTCTTGTCCCAGATAGGTGGCATGAGAGAGGCTGAAACGGCCATGGTGCTGGCTGCTGCGGCCTCGTCTTCCTCCAGCTTTTCCTTCCCCTTTTCCTTATCTGCAGACACAAAATCTGTGATGAGACACCACACAAGAGGGTAATTCAACCCCAAGAGGGGAGCAGTGGGCCTCACAGGGCTGGCCCAGCTCTCGCGTCCTGATCCTTCCCATGCATTTCAAGAGCCCACTGTGTTCTCATTATAACCTGATGCGTGACCCAGGCCCACTGGTCTCCTTTAGAGATGGCAGCATGTCCTTATCCACGCTTGGGCTTTCCAGAACGTTCGCCACAAGTTCTAAGGCTTAATGTGGTTCAGAATGGGCTGTGGAATTAGCATTTGGAAAAGAGAGGCTACAGGGAGGAAATGGAATTTCTGAGTCTTCCTGATATCTTATCCCTGTGGTAGGAAAGGGTGATTCCTCAGGCCAAGAACTTGTGTTTTCTCCTGTCTTGTCCCTACCAGATATGCTTCTCCACAGCAACTCAGCCCAGGGCTCGGATACCAGTTCTACCAACCAGTTGCTGTGGTGTGTTAATTTAGCTTTGTGTTTAACCTCTCCCAACCTCAGTGTCATCCATTGTATATAAAAATAAAGCTTTGGTGTGTAGACTAGAGATAACATATGCAAGTGTCTTATATAGGTCCTGGCAAATGGCAGGTATTCATTACTACAGTGAACTCACTGATTCTGTGTCTGATTCATTTCTACATTTCAGGTCCAACACAGGAGCAGGCTGACCGTGGGCTATGGGAAAATTTGCATACTGAATGAAGAATGCTGGAGCTGTCTTTTCAGGACCTTTTCAGAGCAACAGTTTCAAGAGAAGTTTATTCCTGAATAAGCAGAGAAGACTGAAGGCAAGTTTTCTGGGAAGGAGGAGGGAGAACTGAAGAAGAAAGCTTGCTCCCATTCAAAGCAAAACTAATAAATTAGCAGGGACTGGATCTCACCTCAGTTGTCTCAGTCAAAAAGTTACCTGTGTGGATATTAAAGAAAGAGCAAATTAGGGAAAAAAAGACAAGAGAGAAATGTGACACGGTTGAAAGGAAATCAAAGTGACAGGAAGGATAATCGGGGAAGCGGGAGATAAAATCATGACAAGTTCATACTGGGTTTTCAAATTGAGGGAGACAACTTTGAACTCTGGATTCTGAAGTGAAAAAGAGAAATCAAATATAATTATGGTGGAAATAACCAGTCATGCATGGACTCCCAGACCTTAGCCGGCCAAAAAGAAGCCTATTGGTCCAATAAAAATGGACACACCAGTGGGTTAAGAAGGTGGAGGTTTTGACAAACAGAATTTGGTAATGGCTTCTAAGACAAATTAACCTGAATTTTTGCAACTGTTTTCTGTACCAGGCTTTGGTTGAAAACCAAATGGGAAGTAAGAAAGCCAAGCTTCGGTGGGCTGGGTGGGCCAGATGGCCCCGCTGTTCTGCTCCTGGAGATCCTGACCTACATTCTGTTCAGATCCATACTGGGTAGGGTCATGGGGATCAAAGGAGACAGGAGAAGGAAGGAGATAGAAAAACAGCCACACTGAAGGACAAATAACAGCAAGTTCCAGATTTTGCCTGGCCTAAGCAATTAAGGATATTTTAAATCAATATTTTTAGAAAATGTTTTAACTGGAAGAGATGATAAAGAATTAGGCCCGCCCTAACCTGTTTGGTTTAGTGGAGAGAGTGTCGGCCTGCGGACTAGAGGGTCCCGGGTTTGATTCCGGTCAAGGGCATGTACCTTGGTTGCGGGCACATCCCCAGTAGGGGGTGTGCAGGAGGCAGCTGATCGATGTTTCTAACTCTCTATCCCTCTCCCTTCCTCTCTGTAAAATATCAAAATATACTTTTAAAAAAATTAGGCCCATCACTCAGGTCACAGGGATTGGCATTAGTGGTTGCCAGTGATACAGTAAAAAGCACCAGACTGAGAGTTCTAAGGCCTGGCTATGTGACCTTGAAGAAGCATCCCCCTTCCCCTCTGAGCTTCAACTTCCCTGATCTGGGAAGCGGGGATAACACTACAGGACTGCAGTGGAAGAGGAAATAAAACAGGAATTCCGTCCAAGTGCTTTGTGAGCATTCTGCTAACGTAAAGTAGAATTATTGTTATGGATGGCTCTTATTTGGCAATCTTGAACAAGAACCTGACAGATGTGTATACCTGTCCCAGCAGCTTGTCTCAGCCCCAGAACTGGAACAAAGCACTGCCTTAAAAACAAAAGGGTCTGTGCACACGAAGTGCCCGCAGCCGGAGGAGAATGCCTGGTCTCACCTGATATGCTGAAGCTATTTATAACCCAATGGAGACAAGCCACCGGAATGGAAGCCTCAGAGCACACCGGGGAAAGGAAGAGGTGGCATTTAAAAAGAGAAAATTAATTCCCCAAGACAGGTAATTCACAGAAGGCCTGCTCCCTCTCAAATCCCTAAACCACGCTGACGGTCTTGGGAATTCAAAGGTCTCAGATGGAAGGCGGACCTTGTGCACCTCAAACCACAATAGGCGGTGCTCTGCTGCTCCCTGAACCTCCTGTTCCCAGGCCAGAAAAACAAGGCCAAACCTGCTCTCCACACAGGCCCCAGGGACCCGTGTGGCCTAGGAAAGGGGAGGAAGCTCAGCTCCGCCACTGTGGCCCCCGGTCCAGGGCCGATCCCCCGAAACCAGGTGAAGGGCCTTACTCTGACCTCCCTCCCTCACCTGCCTCGCCCCCCTCGTGCTCCCAGAAGGTGCCTGGGCACCCCTTCTCCTGACACCCTCCCCACCCCAGCAGCAACCCTGAGACACACTCCAGAAAACCTCCAGGGTGCGCCTAGGGGTGGGGGGAAGACGGGTGCTCCTCCCGGGAGGGGGCAAAGCCATCTGCTGAGGACCACCTGCCGGGGAAATCGGCGCTCCTCAAACTTTAGTGGACTCGGGAACACGGCGGTGGGGGGCTCCTGGAGGTGCAGGCGCCTGGCCCCGGAGCTGCAGGTGCGGGGCGATGGGCGGCGCCCAGGAGCCGGCATTCTAAACAAGCGTCCCACGGGGTCCCGAGGAAGCGGTCCCCGGGAAGGCGCCCTGGAGCGTCGCCCAAGGGGCTGCTGCGACCCGCTTCGGCCTGCTCGGAACCCGGCAGCTCGCGCGCGCAGGGCGCCCCCAAGAACCTCCTCGCCACGACCCCTCTGCTCCTCCCGGACCCTTTTTCCGCCAACGCCCGTCCGGCCCAACCGCTCTCAACGCCCCGCGACCAGCTCCCATCCTTCCCGCCTCACCCACCAGGGCCTCCGTCATCCCGGGCCCCGGGCCCCGAGCCCCGCAGCGGGACCACTGCGCCCGGACCTCCGACCTCCCCGGCCCCGCCCTCCCCCGGCCCCGCCCCTGCAAGACCCCGCCCCCGGGCACGCGCGGACCCCCGCCCTCACCGAGGCGCGCCTCGCGCGGGGGGTTCTCCATCAGCTTCCTCAGGACCAGCGGGAAGGAGCCCGGCAGGCCCTTTTCCCCAGCTGCGCGCCCCGGCCCTGGGCCTGGCCCCGCCTGCGGCTCCACAGGCGGCTTCTTTCCGCCGCCCGTGTTGGACATCGTGCTCCGCGCTCCGCTCGCGCGCCTCGCCTCCCCCGCCCGCCCCCCGAGAAAGGCCGGAGCCGTGCGACCCGCCGCAGCTGCCGACTCGGGCAGCTACTGCGCAGGCGCCCCACAGCTCCCCCGCCTCCCTCCATCCCAAGCCCGCCAGTGGACTAGCTCTGGGATATTCATTATTCATGAGGCCAGGCCAGCGTCCCCAGATCGTGGCCTTGGATTGGCCCACCCAGCGAGGAGGGCGGGAGCAGCCTTCCGGGCCGCGATTGGTTAGGCTGACGGGGTAAGTGAGACACGTGCGGGGCCAGGTGAGGAGCAACGCCAGAGGCCCCGCCCCGCCCTCCCGGGTCACCTGATTGGCGCCGGCTGGAGTCTGTGCCGCAGGCCTTCTTCGGCGGCAGCTCCTTCCCTTCTACCAGAGGTTTCGCCTTCGCCTTCCTCTTCGTAACCCCCACTCTCCTCCCAGACCATCGTGACCGCTCTCTGTTCCCTCTCATCCCAATCTCGCCACCTTCGGGACTCGGCACTGGAGGGAGGCGGGGCCGGGAGCGTCCGGAGAACCTATCACAGAGCCTGTTCGGGCCGCAAGGCCCGGCCTCCGCAGGTCACGTGGAGCCCCAGCCGAGTCCCGTCGCGTGGGGAGGAGGAGAGAGGAGGAAATCGAGGAGCAGCCAATGGAGGGCGGGGGCGGGGCCCGAGTCCGTGCAGGAGGCGCAGCACGTGCGGCCTGCTGCGGGGAGGAGAGGGGAGGAGAGGGGTGGGGCGGGGCTGGCGGGCCTTTTGTACCGGGTACTGCCCGGGGTCGTGGGGCCGGGACACGGAGTCGAGCTCGCGCCCCTCCTCCCCCGCGACCCAGAGGTTGGCTGAGGGCAGGGCGGCGGACGGCGACCTGCCCTTCCCCGAGGGGTGGCCCGAGCAGGAGCTGGCTTGGCGGCCGCTGAAGGGGGTGTCGGGTTCCTCACGGATCCCGGTTTCTGCGGGCGTGGCGGCCAGATAAACACTAGCGTGGCGGGAGCATTCCTGAGGCCGGGGCGGGGCCGAGTGGGGTGAGGTGAGGTGGAGAGACGGGCCCCGCTCGGAGCCAAGGGCTGGGGTACCGTCTCCCCGCCCCCCCAGCTCTGTGCTGGGTGTGACCTTGGGAAAGTCCAGTTGCTTCCCTCGAGGAGCCCGCTTCCTCGTTCCGGGAGTTGGGCTAGATCCGCTCTGAAGGCTGTTCCTCGCCGGGACCTCCCCACCCTTACCGTAGGGACAAGAAACCGAAGACACGCCTGTGGGAAAGCCGCCGCCATTAAATGCAAACACGCGGGGGGTGGGGGTGTCCCTCGGGGAATGAAACGCTGCGGGGCACCCAGCGGTGGAGCCGGCGCGCCCAGACCTTGTCCCCCGTTAGGGCCCAGACCACGCGAGCCTCCGCCTGCCCCGCTCCCGGAGGCCCGGACTTCGGCCTGTTTATCCCGCAGCTGCCGAGGCGGGGCGCGGGGGGCGGGAGGACGGAGCCGGGGTTCGCGGGCCGGGGCGCCGTCCCGCTGGTGCGATGGGCGCGCGGGCGGGGGGGTCTGACTCCGGGACCCAGGGTGACCGCCGGCCCCGGGAGACTCCCTGTCTGACCCGATGACCTCAGCCCGTCGCTGCTTCCCTTACAAGCCACATGGACCCACCTTGTGGGCCGTCCGGAGGCCAGTGTATGTAAAATGCACGGTTGGAAACCTGCAACAAATGGGAGTTCCCGTAGTTTTTATCAGACTAAAAAGAAATGAAGCGAACGGGTACGAATCCACCGCCTGGTGTATCCATTATCCTGGCGGCCGGCCCGGGGCCCGTCCCTCCCGTTTTAGCGGAAACAGGACGTCTGTTGTGTTGCAGGGTGAGTGGGGATTCTGCCCGTGGCTAAGAGATCTTTAGGTGAAGCTGACCTAGAGGCTTTCAGGAAGAAATTTTAAAGGAGTATCTAAGGGAGATTGATTAAAACAATATATGAAGCTGCTTTTTTTTTTTTTTTTTTTTAAATAGCTACTTTGGTGGAAAAGAGACTTTCCTGGGCTAGAGTCAAATGTGTATTTTCATGGCTGATGTGCCATGGTTGAAGGGGCAAAATAATTCTCAAGGTATTAGGGAGGTTTTATAGGATAACAGTGGAAAGTTCCAGCATTGGTTTACAGCAGGAGTGGGATGTATTAAGGATAAAGATTTAGATATTGTTAAAGCTGCAATTATCCAAAGGGGGAAATGCCTACTCCACTCATCATCCAGCCTGGAGCAACCGGCCAAGCCCAGTTGTCTGGGGGAGGCACTGGTGAGAAGGGAGGCACGCAGGCCAAGGCTGCAAAAGTTGGGTTTTTTTGATTTGGTTCTCTGTTCGTGTCCCGACACTGCCCAGAGAGGGTTTTCCCCCTGGATAACCACAGGGTAAGTGGTGTGTCACCAACACGCAGGAACACCGCAGGCATGTTCTCTCTCGTGCCTGCTTGCAAGCTGGGGGTGAGCTACACTGCGGGCTGGCAGCCGTCAGCAGCACCGTCCTGGAGGCGGGAGCCATTCTGTTCTAGGCTTGGTTCTGCAGCTGACCCGGCAAGAGCCACAGCCGCCCCCCCACCTCCGGTTCCTGTCAACGAAGTGCAGCCTGGCCCCTTCTCTCCGGGGAGAAATAAATGTGGTGAGACGTAATTAGCTAATTCCCACCGCGTTTGTGAGCCCTTCCAAAGAAATCAACTCTGTAAAAAGAACATGTGATTACGTGGTTAAGGCTCCAAAGGTTCCTCGGTGTTCTTTAGTCACAGGCTTTCAGTGCCGCCACTTGAGGAAAGCGTGAAAGCGTGGTCCCGGGGACAGCTTTGTGGGCTCGGGAGGCCGACCGAGGTAAAATCTCCCCTGGGCCCTAGCCGGTGTGGCTCAGTGGATAGAGTGGACCTGCCGACTGCAGGGTCCCAGGCTCCATTCCCGTCAAGGGCACATGCCTGGGTTTGGGGCTCAATCCCCAGTAGGGGGCGTGTAGGAGGCAGCCAGTCAATGACTGTCTCTCATCATAGATGTGTCTCTCTCTCTCCCTCTCCCTTTCTCTCTGAAATAAAAAAATTATATTTTAAAAATAATAATATTAATAAAATAAAATCTCCCCTCGGATGCTGACCAGCCATGCGGCCTGGGCAAGCGACTTCTGCCTCAGCCTGAGGTGCTTTCTCTTGGAGACAGATGGGTATGCTTCCCCACGGAGTGGCTGTGAGGATTCAGTGTGAGAAGCAATGACAAGCGCTTCTCACAATGAACGGTGTGGCATGGAGAGGGGGTGCTTCCGCCCCCCCGCTTCCACTCAGCTGTGTGGGGCCTGGAGGAGAATTATTTGGGGTGTGGGGACAAGGCTGTGTGGTTGAGGGTGGCCGCCGGAGTGTCCTTGAGCTGGGCTGGCTTTAAATTCTACTCTTTCATGTTCCAGAAACCTGCTAACCAACCCAAGTTTAAAACTTAATTCAATTCAATTGAGCAGATGCAGAACAGGTGCCTTTCATCAAGCCATTACCCCAGTTTGGAGTATTATCATTTAAACTCAGAGTTTAGAGGAGCTAAAACTCTAGCATGGGAGCCCCAAAATTATCTCTTTCGCCCCATATTCAGTGTCTAGTAGGACAGGACCATTCCATCTTTCGACTTCCTGAAATATGTGATAGCAATCTTGTGTGTGGAAGAACAGGGCAATAGTAAGGCTTCCGTTGAGCTCTAACAAAGCCCAGTTGTCGGTGCGCTTTGCCAATACCAAATGCAGGCGCGTACGCAGCTCTGTTCCAGGTAGTAACGCAGTCAATATTTGCTGGCTCGTTTGTTGTTGGTGCTGGTTAACAGAATCTTTCAGAGCCAAGTCCGATACATCTGGAACGTTATTAACATTAAATAACAGTCACTGGACTTCACAGTCGAACTTGGAATGACATGGCAAGCCCCCCAGCACTAGCCTAACCAACAGCTGCCTGCTTTCGAGCCCACGTACCCGTGGCTGGTTTGTGCCTGGTCGCAGTGTGTCCTAGGGCAGAAGTGGTGGGCGAAGGCCCTTCACTAACTCTTGTCCGTCTCTCCAGGACTCTCAAGAGCACTAATTCCTGTTTGGCTTGCATTTTGCCCACTCCCAGGATTCAGATCTGGGGTGGCAGAGGAAGAGCTGCCCCAAGAGGGCCATTTGCAGAGCGAAGCCCTCAGCTCCAGTCTCTGCCATCTCAACAGCCACTGCTGACGGCCAGGGATTCTCCTGTACGAGCCGTGTTGGGGTGCAGCGGCAGGGTGCGGGCTCCAGAGTCGGGCCATGAGGGTCTGATTCCTGGTTTGACTACTTCCTAACTGTGTGACCTCAGGCAAGTTACTTAACCTCTCTGTGCCTGAGTGTCAGAAGCAAAGGAGGCGATTCAGGCACACTGCATAGCAAATGCTCAATTGAAGTTAACTCTTGGTATAATCCCGTCTTGAATTGTTCTGGGACTACCTCACTCCCCTCCACCACCTGCCACTTCCCTGAGAATAGTGGGTGGGTGGGTGGGTGGGGCCTTGCAGACAGGGAGATGACAGCCTCACTACCTTTATGACCTTTAGGGCCTTGCAGGCTCTCCCTGTTCCAGGTCCCTCCAGCCTCACCTCTTCCTTCTCTCCCCCCTTGCTCACCTTCTGCAGCCACAGTGGCCTTTTATTGCTCAGACACGTGTCCTTCCTGCCCTGGGAAAGGGCCTTTGCAGGTGCCGTTCCCTCAGCCTGAAAGCTCTTGGCGCAGCTGGCTCTTCCTCACTGTCCAGGCCTTGGTTTAAATGTGACCATGTGACCCCCCTCGGAGACGGCCCTGACTCCTGATTGCTGACTGTCCTTTCCCAGGGAGTGCAGCTGCCAGGCGAGTGGGGCCATGCATGTCTCACTCCATGCCACCAGTGTAGCCAATGTTGGATAAGCAAATGATGAAAAAGCAAAGGAGGACCCAAGAGGTGCTGCCCCGAGTCTCGGTTTCAGAGACCCTGGGGTTCTGTGGGAGGGCCGAGCCTGGAAGCAGGCGGAGATGGGTTGGAACCCCTTACAGCCGAGGCCTTCCCATCTCTGAGCCTCAGTCTCCCCATCTGTAGAACTGATCATGACACCTCCCTTGCCAAGCCATTTCACAAGCGGTGATGTCAGAGCACTTAGCACAACACCCAGGAACAGTGGCCTGGGATTCAGGATGCATTCCTTGAGCAGCCTGGCCTTGGGTCAGGCCCCGTCAAGATGCAAAGCCATATGGCAGGGGGGCTCCTGGACACTGCTGTCAGTTCCTGGCCCTGGTGAGATTGAGTTTCTCACGTTAGTGACGGGGGGCAGGCAGAGAAGGTAGTTGGGTCCCTAAGGCTGGAGCAAGGAGAGAGGCTGGCCAACCTCGGAGTGCATTTCCTCGGCATCTAGAAGGTAGTAGTAAGGATTAAGGGAGCTAAGGCTTCCAGCTCATAAGGCTTCCTCCACCTCCTCTTCCCTGGAAGAAAACTTCACGATCTCTTGGCTTTGCCTGGTTACCCCAGGCTGGGCGTGGAGGCGCCCACATGGGCCTTACATGGGCCTAACCTCAGGACAGCCCGGCTGCAGGGAGTCCACACTCTTGGGCCATTTAGCTCAATCCTCCAAGAGGAAGCGACCCAGGCTCCTCCTCTGCACTGCTGCCTCTGTCCCAGGAAGTCCCCCTGGCTTCCCGCCTGTTATCATTCAGCTGTTTCCCGGGCCAGTCCAGCAGGGCTGATGGCACCATGTCCCCAAGAGCCTCAGCACACGTTTCCAAGGAGACAGCACAAACTTGCAACATTCAGTTGTTTTAAGGGAGACTATTCACAGGAAGGAGGGTAGAAAGGACATGAGGGTCGGGTGGCGGATGTGATGTTGGTGGAAGGAGCATAGTGCCAGGCCAGGCTGCTCTTTGCTTTCAAGAGAAAACAGCGTGGACTTCACAGTTGGCAAACACTTTCACATGGGATAACATGTGACCCGGCAACAAGCCAGTGCAGCCGCTATTCTTTTCCCCACTTTTACAGATGGGGGATGGCGGGGGAGAGGTGTGTCTAGGACACCCTACTGGGTGGCCCACTAGTGATTCCAGTGGGAGCTCCCTGAGGTGGGGACGCTGCCTGGCCAGCTCAGAGTGGAGGCCTTGTTCAACCTGTGGGTGTGTTTCAGGCTACATGGCTCCTTGGAAGGCCCGAGTGACCCAAGCTGGCGGGAAGGTGGGGGACCAGCCTCTGAGCACAGCCAAGGCCCTATAGGGTGAGGTAAGGGAGGGGGGTGGAGAGCTGACAGCATGGTTTAGAGAAGCAGAGGAAGAAAAGAGCGAGTGAGCAGGCTGGGACAGAAGCCTGGAAGAGGATCCTGTGGAAACAGGAAGAGCTCAAAGACAGAGGGGAAGTTGAGTCGGGGCTTGGGGTACAGACCACCCTTTCGCCGGACATGGATTTCTCTGCCCACGGGAAAGTTGGTCAAACTGGTGGCCCAGAGTGTGGGGCGGCCAGGTGGCCATTGAAACCTGGAGCCAAGGGCGGCTGGAGCCCGGCCAGCTCTGCTGGACAAAAGCTGCTTCCCGAGGGACAAGAAAGGGGTGGGGCCTGTGTGCAGGATCGGGTGGGAGGCACACGGGACAGGGAGAAGCCCCAAGGCCGCTCTCAGGGAGCGTCTTCGAACTAGAAAGCGGGAGGCTGTGGGGAGAGCAGTCTCGTGAGAGCACACCTGGCATTTCTCCCACGCCACTCGCCTTCCCCTGAAATTCCTTCACGCTGGGCCCAAGCTCTGCTCTGCACGTGGCCTGCATGTGTGCGGAAGCAGGCAGCGGGCTGGAGAAAGCGAGGAGTTTGTACACGGGTCTCAGTCCCCCACGAGAAACCTGCCCTTATACGTCACGGCCAAGGGCAAGTGATCCTGAGGGCAGCTGTTTCCGGGGCACCTGACACCTCGGCCGCCTTCCTCCGACAGGTCCCAGCCGGAGTGGGGGACCCAGGGACAGAAGCGCTTCATCAACAACTTAGAGCACAAGCTCCTTGACAGCTAGGAACTCCAGCGCTGTGCAGCGTGTGCACTCTCTTTTTACCCAAGTATACAGCCTTTCAGGTAGATTTATTTTTATAAAAGATTTGGAGAGCCTGGGAGCTTTGGAAGTGGTGATTCCAGGTTGGGGCAATAGTGTGAGTGAGGTCTTTGTGGGCGCACTGACCCCTCATTTTATCTACCCCTTGGCATCTGTCAGTCCCACGGGGCCTCATGCTTCTGACCCTCAGTGAGATAGCACATGGGGAAGTGACAGGAGGTGGCCTGAGACACTGGTCCACACGCCTTGACCCACCCAGCTTATGCAGACAACTGATCCTCAGCCAGGGCTTGCCAACGCTTGGCAAAGCTCTGGCCCAGACCTTTGGCAAGTCCTCGCAGCGCTGGGCCCCAACTTTGCTCATCCACAGTGAGTGATGGGGATTTTCCGGCTGTCACAGGGCCCTGCGGACCAGCTGGGAACCAGCGACCAGCAGCTGCTGCCACCCTTCAAAGGCCTTCTATCCTCATCGGAGGAGGAGCAGCACCCTGAGCTGCCCCCAGAACCCTTCCCTGCCCCGCTGGGAGCTGTCCCTGCAAGCCGCTCCCTGTGCATGCACTGAGCCATCCTGGACCCCCACCTTCCCTGGGTGCCTGGACCCAGAAGCTAGAGCCCCACCTCTAGCTTCTGGAAGGCCTTCAGCTTCACCTACCCACACGGCCGTTCAGAGGTGGCAAGAAAAAGTCAGCTGTGACTCATCCGCCATGAGTTGAGGGTGTCCTGAGGAGACGCGCTTCTCCTGGTGGGCAGCAGGGGTCCTGAGTGCGAGGAGGGCACAGGAACTCCTGTGATGCCCGCCTCCGAGGGCGGCCCAGACCGCCCCAGCAGAAACCACAGGTGTGGTCTGAGGAGCCGGGGCCTAGAGCTCTGTGAGAGCCCACAGGGACCCGGCCCTGAGCTCTGGGACCCACTTTCTTTCCTCAGCCAGTTCTCCGAGCAGAGCCTGCTGCCCCCTTTCCCTGAGCCCGCTCCCCGAGGGGTGAGAGGGGGCCTGGGCTTCGCTGTCTTTCCTTAGGCTCCCAAGTTTGGGAGTGGGCTGGGAGTCCTGGGGATGAAGTCCCGTGGGGACATCCAGGCTACCTGGTGATGAGGTACATCAGTTGCCAGCACAGCAGGATGAGGAAGAGGCCTGAGCACGGTCGCCTGAGGGACCCCCGGGGCCCCCAAGTCAGACTCAGGCAGCAGAAGACAGCTGGGCTCCTTTAAAGGCGCCTGGGCAGTTTGAGCAGTGGGGACCGGGTGTGAGCCCCTCACAGCTTAGAACAGAAGAGAGTGGAGAAACATTTATCAGGGGATTCGCCTGAGCAGGTGGCCCCCAAAGCTAGCCGTGGCCTTGGGTTTCTCAGGCAGGACTTGGGGGACACCTGGTGCTGGCTGCGGGCTCTGCCCCTCCGTCCACGCCCTCCTCTGCCGGCTCCCTCGTCCCGTGTTTGCCTGTGGTATCCTAGGAACGCGGGCTCGGAGCCTGTGGTCCTGTTACATAACAGCTTCCCTCCCATCCATGGGCTCAGCCCTCCAGCGAGCAGGAGCTGAAGCAGGCGCGTGGAAGAAGCCTGCCCTCCAGGCAGGAGGCTGCCCAAGTCCACAGTCTCTGCCACCCCGACATGCAGAGGGAGAGAACTTAATAGGCAATTGCATCCAGTGCATTCTCTCAGCAGGGCCCTCTGGTCCTGCTCTTGGCCCATGTGAGCCCACACCTGTCAGTGGCCACACACTGGTGGCTTCCGCCGGCTAGCAGGCGGAGGGGCAGTCCCCGAGTTGCAGCGGCCCTCCCACCATGTCTCTCTCTGCACCCCAGCCCTTCCTCCTGCTCAGGAAGGGACCAAGGATCAATAGACCCCTGCCGGGGACCCTCGCTAGGTTGGAGATGCCTGTCCTGCCACTGTGTCTGTGGCTGCCCCCCACCCCTTGGGCACCTGGGCGGCCAGCCAATGCCGGCCACCTCCGTTCCTACCTGCCCTCTTCTCTGGCCAAGGCAGAGAGTGCTCCAGCAGGGACTTGAGGACCTCAGGCATGTCCATGGCAGGGGCCACCCCGATCCGGTCGCAGCTCGACATGGCCCGGCAGGAGGAGCTTGCTCTGGGAGTTTAGAAGCAGCTGGAGAGGCAGAAGCTGGCCTGGGAGCCACAGGCTCTGGAGGTGGGCGGGGCGGGAGCCGGAGGCAGCCAATGGGCAGCATGGACCCTGGCCCGCCCATCCACCCCCCAGATTGGCCACCTGCCAGCCCTGGCTGCAGCCAGGCCTTCCCTTCCCGCTGCCTGGCAAGGCAGCCTGGCCTTGTGCCAGCTGCAACACGTGGAGCCACTGCGCCAATCCTCTGACAGGGAGACCGTGCTGTTATCTAACTTTGCTAAGGGAAGTTCTCCCCCAGGCTGGGAGCCATGACCAGGGCCTGCCAGGTGAGAACCGGAAGCCAGCTCCATGCCCACAGCGAGGTGCACCGCACATTCAGGCACGCTGGACAGAGGTGCCCTGGTGCAGCGGATAGCAGGGCCTGCCATGGAAACCAGCTCAGCTGGGACGTGAGGCTCGGCACTGCAGGCAGCTCAGCACAAAGGATAAACTCCGTGTTGGTGCTTACGGGCACGTGAAGGCACATCATGCAGTCACCTGCGCGCTTGCGAGCCTCCAGGGGTTGTTTGTGGGTTTTGAAGCTGACCCACGTGTGCCCTGCTAGGTGCACGGGTGTGCATGTGGCATTGGGGCTTTCTGCCATCTGCAGAGCCTGAAGTCTGTTCTCGTAAGGGAAGTGACAAACCTGCAGCCTGGGGTCCCTTTGGTCTTCCGGAGAGGGAGGAAGAGGCAGGTGCCAGCTGGGAGGGGGCAGCTCTGCCAGACCTGGCTCAGGCTTGTCCTGCTTCCCAGCCCATCCTAGGAACCTGGGTGACGATTGGCTCTTTGCTATAGTCCTCTCCCTGGCCCTCTCACCAGGGTACTGGCCTGTGTGGTCCCCAGGCCACTTGAATGTGTGGCTGAAGCCAAGGTTCTGTATGTCACCTTCCACGGAAGACTAACATCAGAGTAGGGGTTGTCAGCTGTCCATCATGCCACACACTGATGTGGGATCTTGAACAAGCTGTGCAGATAGTCTGGGTCTCCGGGCCAAAACTACTGGACATTGTGACCAAAACTACTGGACACTGTAACCTTCGGCTGGGGCTCTGTCTCTGACACTCCAGTCGGCTGCAGTAAGCAGTTGCTTCCTTTACTGTAGCTGATCTCTGTGCAGTCCTCCACTGCTCTCCAACATCCCATTTTGCACAGAATCAAACATACTCCAGGAACCTTTCCTGGCCTCTTCCAAACAGCCCTCATCTTACCTTCTAATTACCCTCCCTCCCTTCCTAAGAGCCCTCCCCAAACCATGTTCTTTTCCCAAATGAATGAAAATTAATGTTAATTTTTAAATTTAATAAAACAGTATAGGGCTCAAAGCTCAAAACTTTTGATAAAGGCATCCTTTAAACATGTCATATCTATCCCTGTCCCTCCTCCCCACTCCCCTTCCTCATGACACATTTAATTTTGTGTTTAGCCTTCTAGTGCCCTTTGCCTCTGTGAGCCCGGGGCAAGGACGCGAGGACGCGGGGACGCGGTGGCCTGGTGTGCAGGCTGCCTGGACTTGCAGGCTGGGGCTGACTGAGGCTGAGCTGGTACAGTCACCATTCCTTGGCCCAAAAACCCCGTCATGTGCAAGGTAGGCTTGCCACAAGGTGGAGTGGGTAGGTGCCCACGGAGCGTGATTTCAGAGGCAATAGGACGTACCCTACATGTCTCCAAACACCTCCCGGCTGCATGACATTTCATTCTCGGAGCTCTGTTCCCGCGAGCTCTCTGCAGACCCCTTCTGTGTAGGAACGAGTGCTTTCTGCATCCCTGGCCCAGCCTCGCTCTTGTGTTAAAGTCAAACAACAAACACAGCCAGCAAGTCCCTCCCTTTAAGGAATTTCATGCCACTGAGTCAGTCCGCCTGGCACCCCCACTCGGCACCCGGGGTGTCCGGCCGGCAGTATCACCTATGGTCACGGACGGGCCACATCAGCAGGTTGCTGAATCAAGATGCTAGGGATGCCATAGCCTTTTGGTTCCGTGGATAGAGCGTCGGCTCACAGACTGAAGGGTCCTGGGTTCAATTCCCAGTCAAGTGCACATACCTTGGTTGCAGGTTTGATCCCCAGCCCCAGTCGGTGTGTGCGGGAGGCAACCAATTGATGTGTCTGTCTCACATCAATGTTTCTCTTTCTCTGTCTCTCCCTCTCCCTTCCACTCTCTCTAAAAATCAATGGAAAAATATCCTCGGGTAAAGATTAATAACAACAAAAAAGATGCTAGGGAGGACAGAGGTATGGAGAGGGAGGCCATATACAAGCCTGGGGACATTCAGAGGAGCCACATGGCAGGTGTGTTGTGATTGTCTGCACTTTAAAAAAAATATATTTTTATTGATTTCAGAGAGGAAGGGAGAGGGAGAGAGAGAAACATCAATGATGAGAGAGAATCATTGATCGGCTGCCTCCTGGGGATGGAGCCTGCATCCTGAGCATGTGCCCTTGACTGGAATCAAACCCAGGACCCTTCAGTCTGCAGGTTGATGCTCTATCCACTGAGCCATACCAGCCAGGGCTGTCTGCACTTCTTGGGTTTCCTTGCTCAGAGGTCTTGCTGAGATGGCTCCCCTCGTCATGGTATATGTGGATGCAGTTTCTGGCAGAGCTCTCATCTGCACTCCCAAGTCCCTGACAGCCATCTCTCCTCGAAGGCAGTTTCCCCAAAGGCAGGGAGGAGGAGGAGCCTGCATTGGTGGCAGTAGTGGTCACCACAGTCCCTCGTCACAGGACTGAAGACCAGAAATGAGCCTGCATTCAATAACTGGGGGCTGCTCAAGCCAGCTCTGGCACCTTGAAGTGCCAGCCACTGACCATAAATATCTAGGTTACACTGGGGCATGGAGATGCAAACGTGAAATACAATTGAAAGAAAAAAAGAAAGATGCAGAACAGTAAGTGCACACTGATTACAATGATACAATTTTTTACAGCCTCAATTCCAGTGTCACCTCCTCCAGGAAGCCCTCCTGGTCCCCTCAGCCTGGATGAGGTGTCTTCCCTAGCACTTGGAGTGTCTGTCCCACAACTGAGCCTGTCACATCATCCTACATTCATCCCTGCAGGTCTGTCTCCCTAGCAGATGATGGATTCAGGAAAGCCATGATTCTTCAGTAATCTGCATCCCCAGGATCTGAGATGGGGTGGGTGCTCAGTTCATGCTTACAAACCCGAGCTAAACAAGGACCAGAGGAGAATTTAGGGGAATTTGTGAGAATTTAAGAGCTTAGTCCACTTCCTTATTTTACTCTCTTTGATTTCCTGAGTTCAAGGGAGGTCGTGATGTAGGCCAGGATGGGGCTGCACTTTTCTTCTGGGAGCAGTACCTGGTCACGCCACTTGGGTTTGTCTGGGCGTGGCCAGGGATGCTGAGAACCCCAGATGTCGGAGCTGAAGGGACCTCTGCTGATGGGCCAGTTCCCAGTGGTTCTGGGTCTTTTTGCAACCTCCTTCCTGAAGGTCCTGGAACCTGTGCTGACCGTGCAGGGTTGTTGTGAACAGACCCGCTGCATCCACAGAGCCTGGTGCACGGATGGTCCTCAGTCAGATTGGCTGCTGCTCTTCCTCTGGTCATTTTTCAAGCATCTTAGCCCCTACTGTACACCAGGCCCAAATGGCTCCCTATTCTCGGAGAAGTTCCAGGTCTTGGACCTCTGCTCCTAGAGCCTCTGTACTGTCGTTTATTTATTTTTTAAAAATATTTTTATTGATTTCAGAGAGGAAGGGAGGGAAAGATAGAAACATCAATGACGAGAGAGAATCACTGATCGGCTGCCTCCTGCACACCCCCTACTGGGGATCAAATCCACAACCCGGGCATGCGTCCTTGACCAGAATTGAACCTAGGACTGTTCAGTCCGCAGACCAGTGCTCTATCCACTGGGCCAAACCAGCTAGGGTTGTACTGTTGTTTCAAGCTGTCGGGAGAGCTTGCCCATGAGCATGTGCAGCCCCGCCCACCAGGCACCCCCTCCATCACCCGCAACCACACCTAATCCGAGATGTGGAAAAGTACCTCCAGCAGATACAGATGTTCCTCATTGAGAACTCCTGGTCTAACACACTCCCCTTTTAAAGATGAGGAAGCCCCTGTGACTGGGCCCAGAGGAGTCTGGGTCGCGGTCAGGATCATATTCCAAAGCATGACATGCCCCCTCACCTTTCTGGAAAAGCCACACCCTGAAAGGGCACAGAGCTAGACCTCTGGACCCCAGGACTGTGCACATGGTGAACGCAGGGAGGCGTGGGTGCTGCTGGACAGCCCGCAGGGAGCGCCACGGCAGGCAGGCTGCAGAAGAGCCAGCAGAGGGTGGCGACTGGGGCCACTTAGGCAGAGCACAGCTTGTCCCCGTCAGCCCAGGCTGCCCGAGCCAGGGTCAGCTGAGTTGCCCTGTTTACACAGGGACAGACCTGCCCTGCACCCCTTGGAATGTCTGGCTGAGGCC
This sequence comes from Myotis daubentonii, assembly GCF_963259705.1. Lineage (NCBI taxonomy): Eukaryota > Metazoa > Chordata > Mammalia > Chiroptera > Vespertilionidae > Myotis > Myotis daubentonii. Next base: position 4,867,750 of record NC_081841.1, read on the forward strand.
TGCCCGGCACCAGCCAGCTCTGCCCAAGGCGCAAGTGCCAGGCAGGGAGGAACAGGAGCGACACCTGGGGGACAGAGGTCAAAATGCACACGTTTATTTTCTAGAACAAAGGCTAAAAGACGCGAGTTTCTTTCATTTTATTTTAAGAAGGACAAAAGTTGTTATTAAAACATCTACATTATTATCAAGATACTAGACCTTATGAATATTTAATATTAAAGTGTGGTATTCTTAAAATTGTAATACACATTTTAAAAGGACCATTGGATTGATTCCTGCCCAGCTGAGAAATGCAGCATCCCTGGCTGTCCCGCCCCAAAGGGACACTCCCATCAAGGGCGCCTGCCCCGTCACCACGCTGCACGACCTCTGGTCCCTGCCTGATGGCGGTGGGCACAGGCCCTGGTTCCCCTCTCTGAGCCTCCCAGTCAGGGTCACAACTGAAAACATCGCCCTCATCATTCCGAGTGCACTCCCGCTTCCCTCCCCACCCCTTCCTGCCTCCTGCGAGGGATACAGCTCCGCCAGGCCAGGAAGGCCCGGATCCGGAGGCCCTGGGACGAAAACGGGGTGCACTCCTGCTCTCTGCCCAGGAGGGGGCGCTGAAGCCGTCAGCAGAGCTGGGCCCCAGCAAAGCCACCTCTGTCCCTGCTGCCCAGTCCACTCTGGCCCTGGCCCTAGTCCCTGAATCCCCGGAAATGGCCTGACGACCTTGAAAACCTCTCCACATTACACCAGGGTGGCTGCATTTTCTGGCCAAATTCTTTATCGTTAGCCCTCAATAGAAGTGATTCGTCGGATACCACACACGTATATAATATTATATAGAGCGATATATTTAATACCTGTGTATATATGCATCACGGGGGCGACATATATACACACTAAAAACAAGGCTGGTGACAACAGACGGCAACACCACGGATCAGGGAAAACAAGTGTCATTGACATTTCATGGCCACGGCCCCCACACTGGGTGTGGTCTCTCCTGCCCTCCAGCCACGCCACCAGCACCCACACTCTGCAGTGCTGGCCTGCGGGGGGGAGGGGCAGGGGGAGGGAGGGATGCATGCCTCAATTATTGGGGAAAGGGTGGGCAGTGGTGGCAAGAGAAACAGGCTTCTCTGCAGCCTGGATGCCCGTCATCGTATCATCACACACTGTCAATCCTTGCTTGGGGAGAAGTAAGGGGCGCGCTATACTCTCCGTCTCACCCCCGACCCCAGCCTTGGTCCCTGGTTCCTTCTGGGGGAGCCCCACTTCTGTGCCAATGGTGTGGGGCATTCTGGAATGTCTAGGGAACCAGGGGAGACTGGGACTGCACACAGGGGGTAGGATGGAGACCAGAGGGTGCACACAGACATTAGGCTACACGAGGGCAGGAGAGGGGCTTGGTGGGTGGGAGCAGGGGCTGGGGGGTCAGCTGGGGTCCTAGGCAGCTGGCAGAGCCAGGGAGCAGGGAGCGGCCAGGACAGACAGTCATAATTGTACTTCTGGGTCTAAGGGAGAAGGGGGAAAGGACCATGATGGGTCCCCCAAAAAGAGGGGCTGTGTCTGGTCCCAGAATGGCCCATGATGCCCCAGGGTCATGTCTCCCTTCTCTCAGCAGCCCCTCGCCTCAGTACCTCATTCCCTGCCCCCCCACCGGTCCCTGAGTGGTGTGGGAAGAGAACTTTGCTGGACGCTCCCCACAACCATCCTCAGGGGAGGACTCCCCCTCCTCCGTGCTGACAAGACCAAACCCCTGAGCTTCCTTCCCCAGCCGCTGGGTGGCGCTGCCTGGGACCCCAGCTGCACACTGATCCAGAGGCGGTCACATACCTAATGACGGGCCCTGAGTCTCCTGACCAGTTTGCACCCCAGGTCTACCTCATGCCGTGGGATGGAGACCCTGTGTAGATCACTCCTTCCCTTTAGGCCTCAGTTTTCCTATCTGTAGAATGGGGGCTTTGGGCTGGGTCATCACCAAAGGCTCTGAGGATCTACAATCTACATTCAATGGCTCAAGAATGAGAGGGGCTGGGCTGGCGGCCTCACTAAAGGGCCAGACCCCAGAGATCATCTAGCCCAGTCCCTCCCACTCTTCCAACCGGAGGGAAAATTGAGGCCCCAGAGGGTAAGTGACCAATACCGTGTCCCAGCTCCATTCTGGGGCTGCATCTTAAAGCTAATTGGGGCCTCCTACCCTCTGTTATGTCCTGATCTGTCCCCAGGGAGGTGGGGGTGGAATGAAGGTGGGTAGAGAGGACCCTCCTTGCTGCAGATTCAAGTGGGGACCCCAGGCTCCCCAGCCCTGAGCTTCAGGCCCCCCTTAGGAGCAGACAGAAGTTAAAGCTGTAGCTGAAGCTGGAAGGGTCCAACCAGGGGCGCTGGGGCTGGGGGCAGGGGGCTGCCCAGGGCTCCAGCAGGATGAGGACCCTGGGACCCCTTGAGGCCGCAGCATGTGCACCTGGCTTGCACACTGGGTAGTGGGTGCAGATGGGATGGGAAGGGCCTCCAGGGCCAGGGGCTGCCTGATGAGGGCGCCCCCCCACCCCACCCCCAGGCTGCCCCGGCCCTTCTGCCAGGCCTTCTGTTCCCATCCACACCCATGACCCTAGGACTTCACCCGCAAGCAAGACCTGCCTACTCCCCGGGGACCGTGGCGGCAGCAGGGGCTTCGGGGGCGGCACCAGCAGTGCTGTCCTCTTGCAGCAGGAAGTTGTATTTGCCAAAGTCGTCGTCCCGCGGACACAGAAGCATGTCCTTGCGGGCCTTGGCCAGCTTCTGCTTCAGCACCTCGCGCCGGTCCAGCCACTCGTTGAGCTCCTCCTGCCCGTGGGCGCAGCGGCACTTGTCCCCGTCCGGGCAGGCCTTGCCCTTCTGGAGCCTGTTGGCAGCAGGAGGCTCACTGCCCACGCCCTGCGCCCTGTCCACCACGGGCTGCTGGACCTGGGCCAGCAGCTTAGCCTCCCCCCAGACAAGCTCCACCCCGGGGAGCTTCGGTGCTGCTGCAAGCTGGCCCGGCCCAGCCTTTTCAGGGACCCAGGGCTGCGAAGTAGGGTCTGGCCAGGCCCACCCGCCTCACCCCTCCAACCCTGTCCTGCCCGGCGCCGGGCTCCTCAGTCCAGGAGCAGCTGTTTCTGGACACACCATCCCTCGAGTGCCATCTCCGGACCCAGAAGAGCCGGAGCTAGCCACGGCCTCCGTTCCCGGGGCCACGGCATGTCCGCCCTCCCCGCCCCCGCCCCCGCCCCCGCCAGCACCTGTCGCAGAGCCGAAACTCGCCCATGGGGAAGCGGTAGGCCCAGCCGCTGGCATCGCTGTCGGACGTGAAGACCTTCTCCTTGTGCTTCTCGGACTGGATGTGCTGCTGCCACTGCTTCTTGCTGTTGCTGTTCTTGCCGCAGAGCCAGCAGTGGTAGCCCATCTGGGGGCACAGCCACCGTGGGCGCCCGCTCCTCACTCCTCACACCTCCGCCCGGAGGCCGAGCCCCTCCCCGCTGCCCGCGCGCCCGGGCATTACCATGATGTCGGCGTAGTCCGTGGGCATCTGGATCTGCTTCTCCCCTTCCCGGGAGCTGATGGGGGTGCCTTCCCCCGGCTTCCCTGGGTTGTGCTTCTTCAGCCACATGTCGTAGGTCTGCTGCATGTCCAGGACTGGAGGGAAACGGACAGAGTCATGGGGAGGATGCGCCCTCCATTCTGCCCTGCGACCCCTGCGGGAGAACTGGGGCCTCTCAGGCCCTGCTGCTGGGCTGCCCGGTCAGCCCCAGAGAGACCAGGGAGCGTGTGGCCTGGTCACCTGGAGAAGGGCCCGCGGCCGAGGGGCTCTCAGGCCTGCTGAGGAGTCGGGGTGTCCGGCCACAAGGGACACAGGGCCAGGCCCCGCCTTCCCGATCGGCCACTCACTCTTGTTCTCCTTCATGAACGTCCACATGTCCCTCTCCTCCGGGCTGTGTGCGAAGGAGCAGTTCCCCACGTACTGGCACTTGCGGCCGTTCTGCGCGTGGATGCAGAGCTGTGGGAGGCGAGGGGGGTCCTGCTGAGTACCGCCGGGTGGCGTCGCTGCCCCACCCGAGGGCAAGCCCTCCCGGGGCCCGCGCACCCATCTGAGGTCCCACGGCCACCCCGCCCCACCCGAGGGCAAGCCCTCCCGGGGCCCGCGCACCCATCTGAGGTCCCACGGCCACCCCGCCCACCAGCACTCACGTCGTATTGCTGTGGGAAGTTGCGAATGGACGGCAGTGGCCTCACTGACACCCATTTCCTCTTGGCCTTGGACATCACCAGAAGGACCCGCCGCTCCTTGGTCCAGCTGCAGGGCAGAGCGAGGGCCGTCGGGGAGGCGGGGCAGAGCCTCGGCTGTGTGGCCTCCTCACCCGTGCCAGCGCCCCCGCCCAGCCCGTGTCCACTCACCCGTGCCCGCGCCCCCACCCAGCCCACGCCCACTCACCAGTGCCCGCGCCCCCGCCCAGCCCGTGCCCACTCACCAGTGCCGGGCTTTGGCACTGCAGTACTTGAGGTCTTTGTCAGGCTCCACCACCTGCCCGTTCCTCCAGCACTGGCCACACACGAACTTCATCTGCAGGTCAAAGGTGCTGGGCCCATGTGTCCGCGGGGCACCCTGTGGGCAGAGGGGCTGGTGAAGCCACAGGCACCAGGGCTAAGGCCTGAGGTCCATCAGGAAGGCCCCCCAGGGGCATTAGGACTGCCCGGAGCCTTAGAATGGGCAGGTCCATCACCACTTACTGGTAGGAAGTGACCCCCAGCTCCAGGCCCGTAGCTGCTCCATGTGGGAGCGAGGCCTGGAATGGGAATCCTGACTCCTGATCCAGTGCTCTCCGCCTTGGCTGGCTAGTCCACATCCGCCTGGTCTGTGGGGCTGCTGGCATTTCTCTGGGCACAGCATGCGACCTCATGCCTCCCTGCCTTTGCACACGCTGTTCCCCCTTCCTGGAATGCCCTTTCTCCGTTCTTCATGGGTTTGGTCTAGAAACTTTCAAGACTCAGCTCAAGCGCCCCCTTCAGGAAGCCTTCCTAGAGCTCTCCTAAGTGGCAGCTGCCCATCCTCTGAGCTCCCACAGTACCAAGCTACCCCATGTGGACGGACTCATCCAGTTACGAGGGCCAGGCCTGCTGGAGAGCAGGGCCCAGGAGGTGGACAGCCCGCCGCAGTGGGTGGGGATGGAGGGACCTGCGATGGGCGGTGGGACGGACCACTGGGCAGCCCTGGACTCTCTAAATCCCACATGTCCATGCCCCGTCCTCTGCCCCAGCCTTTCCCTTGCAGGCAGGAGCTCCTGCTCTTGAGCATCCCTGGGTCAGGGTGGGGCAGGCGGTGAGAAGATGCCCACTCAGCCTCCCTCCCTGCAACCTCGCTGTCCCTCCGTCAGCTAGAGCCTCCCAGCCTCCCTGGAATCTGATACGGGGCCACCCCTCCAGGCAGCACTCTCTCCGCTAGGCTGCAGGTTCCAGTCCCCAGCCACGGGTGCACTTGTCCCTGGCACCACCCAGCCCAGGGGCTGCCTGGGGCAGGAAGGGGTTCTGTCCTTGTTGGGCGCTGACTGAGCCCTGGCTCCATCCCAGGATCACACACATCGTCCCGATGATGACATAAAACCACACCTTTATCACTTCGAGGGGAGGTGAGTGGGGCCTGGCGGGGCGCTGTGGCTCAGCCCTGGTGAGTGAACTGCCACACCCGTTCACTTTCACAACAGCCACCTCCCCTCGCTACAGCCTGGGGGGGGGGTGGTCATTCCCCTCGGACCCAGGTCACTGACCCACCCACCGGTAGGCGGCCCGAGGACAGGGACCTGGCGAGAGGAGGGTGCTCGCGCTTCTCTGTGGGAGGGCACAGCTGTGCCACAGGCCCTGGCCAGATACCCTGGCATCTCGCTCTCGGTCCCACAGTGCCACCGGCCCCACCCTATGACGGCAAACAAACAAGACGCCCATGCCCACATGACCGGGCCTGGCCAGAAGCCCCGTACGGAGCCAGGCCCGAGAGAGGCATCTTGGTGGGTAGAGGGGGCCTGGCAGCAGGAGGGGGTGGAAAGCTGTCGTGGTACCTTGAGCAGCCGGGCCTGCCCCGTTCCTGGGGACCCTGGCAGCCGCCCTGGGTGGGACGAAGGGGGTCAGAAGGCCAGGTGGTGGCAAGGACAGTATTCTCTCTAAAAGATGATGCTGCACGTCCAGGCTTAGCCCCTCACTGGTGCCCGGCCAGGAGCAAAACTAAACCCATGGGAGAGCGACAGAGGAAGGGAGCAGCCAGGAACAGGGGAGAGAAAGAAAAAGGACCAGCAACAAGGGGCTAAGAAGAGAGGGAAGGCCCGAGGGGGCTGGGCAGCTCTGTTGACCAACCAGCCTGCCCTGCTCCCTGGTCCCTGCCACACCCAGGCTGGCCTCAGGTGGGCCTGGCAGAGTGAGGGGGTCGGCCCTCCTGTGTGGATGGCACAGGGGCGTCATATCACAGTCACCATCTCCTGTGCCGAGGCCATCCCTTCTCTCCCCGCTGTCACCTAAGTTACAAGGATCCCTGCCTCCTGGGGCCGCGGTGAGGATGGGGAGGCACAGGGCTAGTGCACAGAGGGGCTCAGCGAGCTGCGGCGTGATCGGCTCCTGTGAGCCTCAACCCTGCCCTGGGAGATGGCAGGCAGGACTGTGCTCCCGATTTTATGGATGAGGAACCCTCAGGGGTGACGGGCATGGTGCAGGGTGGGAGGGAGCAGAGCGGGCTCCAGACCAGACGTCAGAGAAGCTGGGATTTACTCCACTAAGTGTGCCCTGGGCAGGTCTGAGAATGCCCTGAGCCTCCGCCCTGAGCCATGGCGTCTGCAGAAGCCATGATGCCGCAGTGCCATCTTCAGGACCCGGGTGAGGATCAAGAGGGAGGGGAGGCGGTATAATCAGTGGGTGAAAGTGTGAGGGGCACCAGGATATTGACATGGTTTCAAGTACCTCCCGGAAGACAGTTATTACCGACAAAGGGGGAAAGTACAACCGCACAGCAGAGAAACCTGACAGTGAGGCACCTTATGTCAAGTCATCACCAGTAAGAGGACAAGTCGGACGACGTGCCTCCCGCTGAGAGACCCGAGAAGGACATAACATCACCCTGAGGTTTGAGGAACCGTCGGACAATGCCGGGCGGACGGGCCTTTGACAAGGCAACCGGCTCTTCACAAATGTCAAGGTCACGAAGGACAGAGAGACTGAGGGGCTGCTCCGGGTTAAAGGACACTAAAGAGACACCGTGGGAATGCTGCGTGGGACTCGGGATTTGGGAATGACTCGCAAGCCCTGAACGCAGCTCGCCAGACTCCACACAGGTGCACCGATGTGAACTGTGGTGCTGGTCGCTGTCCTGTGGTTACTATGGAAGAGAGCGCCTGTGTGTTTAGAAAATACATGCTGACGTATTTAGGGGAAATGGGGCATCACGTCTGCAACTTATTCTCAAATAGTTCAGAAACAAGTGTGTGCCTTCTGTATATAAATGTATGTGTGTAGGTACACACACACACACACACACACACACACACACACACAAGGGACACAGCGTGGATGTGGTAAAATGTTAACACCTGGGGAATCCAGAAGAGGGTATACATATACTCTATGCACGATTCTCAGAATTTTCTGGAAAATCTGAACTGATGTGCATCCCAAGGCCAGGCCTTACCAAGCCGCTGCTGGCCTTCCCCGCGTGGGCCTCCATCTGCTGCCAGTATTTCTTGGATTCCTGGACGATGTCTTCGTGGGTCATGCCTGGGGAGGGCGAGAGCGGACATGGTGTCCTTGAAGGAGCTCAGCCAGGCGAGGCAGCGATCTGAGAGGTGCTGGTGCTACCCAGGCTCCACCTGCCTCCGCCCGCCCCCTGGCCGTGCCCCGCTGCCTGAGAGCAGAGCCTCTGTGATGCTTAGGAAGCACCGGCTCCCCCCGCCCCGAGGGAGCCCCCCAGGAGGTGCCCCCCTCTCTCCACCTGCCCGCCTCCCTCGCAGGAGCCTGCCCCGCCCAGCCCCACCTGAGTACTGCTGCAGCAGCCAGACTTTGAGCTCGATGAAGCTGTGGGCGAAGTGGCAGCTGTCCTCCCGCAGGCAGCCGTAGCGCACCTCGTGGCGGCACACGTCGAACTGGAAGTGCTCCTGGAACTGGCGGATCTTGGAGTACTTGAGGGAGGTGGAGCGGACGATGTGCACCAGGCACCTGGGGGCGGGTGGGGGAAATGCAGGCTGCAGGTGGGCCTGAGGGAGGGGCTCCTCTCTGGGTGCCTCCTCCCTGCTGACCGCATCTATAAGCGATGGCACAGGAGGCAGCAGGTGGGGGGGTCCCTCACTCAGGCAGCCCCGGTTAGAGTCCAGCTGTGTGCCCCGCCCCCCTCAGTCTGGGGCAAGCTCAAGGGCAGAGCTGCCAGCAGGAGCAGGACAGCAGCTCCCACCTGCTACGGGGCTGGGAGAAGGGAGTGCCCACGGGTGGAGAAGGGGCACTTCCCTTGGGCTCCCCAGCCCGATGCTCCAGAACTGGTCCTGCCCCCAGGGGAATAAGGCCCTCCTTCGGGCCAGCGACGTTAGTCACCCTCCCAGCAACCTTAGGAGACTCGGAATCATCGACTGTACGATGAGGACCCGAGGGTCAGGGTGGCCAGAGGACACAGGACAGGCCACTCCCTGACCAGCTGGGACTCCAGGGCCTGGGCTCCGTCGTCCCCGATGGGGCAGAGCCAAGGGGGTCGGAGGGAGCGAACGTGGGCCCTGGCTCACCCACCCCTCCCACTCTGCCCTCGCTGATGTCACGAGAGTGGGGGCACCAGACAGGAGTCAGAGGGTCATCCGTACAACACAGACAGCATCTCTGCCCTCACAGGACTAGGGGGTCAGTGATACCCAAAAGGAGGCTTGGAATAGAGCTGCTCCATCAAGGTGGTCTGTCTGACCCTTCCAGCTGGGTGCCAGCTCTGAGTCCCAAATTCTGCCCCTCGCCTTGACACCCTCCGTCCACCCTCTGACCTCAGCTGCTCCCAGGCATCTGAGCCGCCCCAGGGAGCCTCTCCATGCGCCCCGTCCCCGGGCTGGGCTGTGGGTCACACTCACTTGTTGTTATAGAAGCTGTGCTTGGCAGCCAGGTTGGAGCAGACAGAGGGAGAGTCCTTCGTGCCCTTGCTGATGATCCGGGGTTTACTGTCAAAGCAGATCTGCCCGGGGAGGGCCTGGGCTGGAACCCGCATGACCACCCAGGGTGGGGGGTGGACAGACGGGTCCCCATAAGCCCTGTTCTGAGTGCCTGAGTCGGGGAAGGGAGGAAGGGAGGGCCAGGGTCTGCGGTCCCTGCCTCTCTGGCTCTCGCTCACAGGTACCCTGGCCCCAGCTCTCTGATCCCACCCGGCACTGGGTGGGGATTCACCATGCCAGGCCGAGGGCAGGGGTTACTCTGTGCCTCAGCCTCCGTTTCCTTAACTGTAAACTGGGGATAACCACACAGGGGCTGTCCCACAGGTTCCCTGGGAAGCTCAGAAAGGACAGAACTGAACCGCAGTGCTCTGAAAAGCACATGCAGCCGTCCGACGGGAGCTGACACCAGGCGGCCTGCTCGAGTCGGACGGAGGGCTGGCTGTGTGATGGATCGGGGTGGGGCTGAGCTGCACCAGACCCTGCCAGCATCCAGGACCAGAGCTCTCCCTTCCCAGATCTGGACCCTCACAGGCTACGGCTGGTGGGGAGGCAGGGCCCAAGGGGCCTTCTGTGGCAGCTCTGGGGAGGGAGTGAACAGCAGCCGGTGGGGCTGGATCACAGCTGGGCCTGGGGGTCTGAGGATGCTCCCGGGAGAGGATACAGGCTGGACATGCGCAGAGAAGTAGGCAGGACGGTGCAGCGGGCATTGAAGTCAGCACAGCCGGACAAGGCGGTGAGGGTGTGGAATGAGACCTAAAGCACCTGGCCCCCGCCTGGCCCAGGACGGCCGGAGGGAAGAGCAGGTATGGTCATTTCTCTTCTGCCTCAGTGTCCGCCTGCCCTCGGTGAGGGGCTGGGCAGGATCGGGGCTCTAGCGTGACCGAGCCTCTGAGCCTAACTTTCTAACCGTCCAAGGACCTATGTACTCTAGGGTCAGGCCTCCAACACCACCTGTTCCAGGGCTGCCATTCCAGGGGAATGCGCCAGGGAGCTCTCCCCAGCCCTGCCTGTGCCCCCACCGGTGGAGGAGGCGGGCGGGTGGGGCGGGGCGGGCGGGCAGGTACCTCGCAGAGGAACGTGAAGATGCCCTGGTGCTCCTTGAGGAGCTTGGCGATGGTGAGGCTGCCGCGCTTGACGCCCCCCAGCGGGTCGAAGAGCAGGTCGCGGTTGAGGGTGCCCTTGCGCTCCTCGGTCCACACGTCGATCTCCTCCTGATGGTAGGCGAAGGTGCAGTTATCCCCGTACTTACAGTCCTGCTTGTTAATCATGTCTGCAAAGAGGCAACAGGACACACGTTCTGCCAGGCGGGAAGGCGGCCCCCAGCGCCCCCAGGACCGCCGCTGCGGCCCGGGGGTGCCAGCAACCCCCTGGCGGGCCCTGGGCTCATCTCCCACACGTGGGCCCTGGGCTCTGCCTGCCACGAGGACTGGGGAGGGGCGGCCTCCTCTTTGCTCTACACCCGGGTGGGTGGGGGTGGGGAGTCGCATCTTCATCTGCAAAACATGGCTATCATCAGGCACCACCCAGAGTCTGAGGCTGCGTGACGGTGGGTACAAAAAGGTGACAATAGAAAGCACTTAACAATACTGTGACTGTCGTATGTTGCTATGTAGATGCACCAAGACGCTTGGGTGAGGCATAGAAGCATAGAAGGTACATAACTGTCTATTAAATTTCAACCAAGTTGGCATGAGCCAGGCATGAGGGCAATGGCAACAGAATACTTTTTAAAAGCTAACTTTTATTGTCCTGGCCAGTCTGGCTCAGTGGATAGAGCGTCAGCCTGTGGACCAAAGGGTCCTGGGTTCGATTCCAATCAAGGGCACGTACCTTGGTTGCAGGCTCCTCCCCAGCCCGGGCCCTGGTCAGGGCATGTGCAGGAGGCAACCCATCAATGTGTTTCTCTTACATCGATGTTTCTGTCTGTCTTTCCCTCTCCCACTCTCTCTAAAACAGCAGTTCTCAACCTGTGGGTCATGACCCCTTTGGCAGTCGAACGACCCTTTCACAGGAGTCACCTAAGACCATCCTGCATATTAGATATTTACATGACGATTCATAACAGTAGCAACGTTACATTTATGAAGTAGCAACGAAAATAATTTTATGGTTGGGTCACAACATGAGGAACTGTATTTAAAGGGCCAGAATGTTGAGAACCACTGCTCTATAAAAGACCAATGGAAAAATATCCTCGAGAGAGGGTTAACGAAATATAAATACAAAAAAAAAAAATAAATAAAAGCTAACATTTATCGAGCCTCACTATGTGCCAGTCCTCAATGCTGTACCGGATTCTTTCCGCACCTTCCCACAGCTGTGGGCCCTGCCGCGGTAGCAGGCTAGCTCTCCACTAACTGTGCGGCCCTCTCACTCGAGAGCGCGGCCACCAGCTCGAACGGAACTCCCGAATGTCCCCGCCCGTCTGCAGAGCTGGTCCGGGTGGGAGACGCTCTCTGGATGCGGGATTCATCCTCGATGGGCCACACCTGCTCTGCCCACCTGCCCCCTGGGAGGAGCAGAGCAGCAGCCTGGCGTGCGAACAGCCGCCTGTCACCGGCCACCCACCTTTGCACAGGTAGTAGGAGCCCACGAAGCTGGTCTTGGTGGGCCGGGGCCGGATCCGCTTCCAGGTCTGGTCCTCGGAGCTCCGGAGCCGGCCGAGCAGCAGGTCCCGCTTGCACTTGTGCTCCAGGCCCTCGCGGTAGGTGTAGTCGCCTGCCCGGGGGCCTGTAGGTGCAGGGGGATAGGGACGTAGGGACGTGACTCCGGGAGCAGAACCGAAGGCTGATGGCTGCCGGGCCCAAGCAGAGGAAACCGGGCCCCTGTCTACACACCTGCCTCTTTCACCTGGGCCTCCACCACCCCCACCCCCCCATGCCATATGCTCTCTGGGGCCTGGGTCGGGGGAAGCCCTTCAAGGAGTCCCTTCTCAGCACCCGCCCCCCTCCCCCTGGCCCTCCAGTGAGCCTGAGCGTTTCTGTGTGTCCCTAAATGAATTATGAAGACAGTGCCCAGCAGAGAGCAGACCTCCACACGCCCCCCCTTCTTTTCCTGTCTGAATGGCATTGCCCAGGTTCATCCTCCCTCCCCTGCTCCTTTCTCTTCCTGGTCCTTTAAAATCTGCTGGCCAAGGGCCCCCTGTCCCCAGACAGTGGAGAGGGGTGATCTCCTTAAAGAGACCAACGGGAAACGGCCCCATGGAGCGCTGTGGGCTGACTCAGGCAGGGGCGACATGCATTGGGGGGTGGGCCAGGGAGGTCTTGCAGCCGGTGGATGACAGTAACTGCATGACCCCTAAGGCCCTGCCAGCTCCAACACCCTGAGAGGGAGGACGTAGACTGCTGAGATTTCTAACCTGGGACCCTATATCGTCTAGAACTTCGGGGCCGTGGGCTTCTGGCAGATGCCACCCTAAGCCTGAGAGTCTAGACTCCCGAGACTCTGGGTGAGCTGAAAATTTCTCCCGATCCTGGGCCTCTCTGAACGACGTCCACCGCCCCCCTTGGACTTGGGGTCTGGGGACTCCCCTGGGGCCACACAGCTAGTGTCCTCTCCCACGCTCCTCTGCCCCCTGGGTGCTGGGCAGGGTTTGCAGTCACCCCGTGGGAGGCACTCGGGAGCGTGGAGAGGCGGCTCTGCCCTCCGCAGCCCGGTCCCAGCCTCTGGGCTGCAGGGCGCCGAGATGCACCGGCAGCGCCCTCCCCGCCCTCCAGCCTTCCCGGCACTTGTGCAAGCCCCACCCCCACACTGTCTACCTGTCTGCTCCTGTTCCCGCCTCATCTCTGACTGGCACACGAGGCCCTGTCATTCTGGGGCCCACGCTCCGGAGATCCCCAGCATCTCGGGGCAGAGGTGAGGGTGCACGTTACCTGTTTTGGGGTAGCAGAGCTGGCAGGCCTGCTTGAACTCGTGGGTGGCAGCCAAGGGGTTCTTGATGAGCAAGGCGGTGTTGGGCATGGAGGGCTCTGGCTGTGACAAGAGGAAGTTGGGCATCTTGGGCCCTGGGTGAGGGCTGGAGCCACCAGGGCCAGCCTGGGCACCAGAAGGGGTGGGGGGGCTCTATGACCCTTCCACCCCATCCGAGGGCTACAGCCCAGGACCCTCCCTCTTCCTCTGTCCTCCCGGCCAGGGAGCTCCTTATCTGATCCAAGAATCCAGAACATAGGACTGGAGAAGCCTCGGGGGTAACCTGATCTCGCCCTAGAGCCTCCCCTTGGGTAGCAGCCCAGCATGAAGCAGAGCAAGAGGAGTGGGCCCGTGGGGCTGTGCACGCCCCGGCCGCCATTTCCCAAGCCCCACAGGACGAGGGGAGGTCAGGCACTTCCCTGGGGCCACAGAGCTACTGTCCAGCTGAGGCAGGAGGCCAGGCTGCCTAACGCCTGGTCAAGTGCGCGCCCACCCTCAGAGCCTGGCTGAGTCCCGAAACCAGGGATGTGACTAACGCTGGAGAAGTTACTCAGCCCCCCTGAGCCTCAGTGTCCTCTTCTGCCAGCCCCAGGCCCTTTGCTCGCCCTCCCAGCACGCGGCTCAGTTGGGAAGGGCTGCGAGACCATCTGCTCCCGGGCCCCTCCCGGGGGGGGGGGGGGGAGAGGGTGCAGCCCCTTGTCCCAGGTAGAGGGCTCACCCCACTCCGGAGCCCACAGCCACTCGCCTTGCACCCCTGGGGGCATGGGGTGCCTGGTCACGCATCCTCACCACGTCACTCACCGAGGGGGCTGGCTTCTGAGTGCCGCTGGGGGGACGATGGTCCTGTGAGCTGGGATCCTCTGGGCGAGGAGAAGACACAGGGGGTCACGGCCCTGCCCGGAAGGGGGTGAGGGGCCCTCCGAGGACTCTGCTCCATATTTCGAACCCAGAGAAGCCTCCCAGCTATACACCTTCTCCTATTCATGCTGATCCCCTCACTCCACCCCCGGGGAACAGGGAAGCATCCCAGCCTGAGCACGTCCCCACACCCCCCGCACCCCCTCGGGTCCCAGGAGACAGCCGCAGCTCGGCCGCAGGTGCGGCCTCCGAGACTAGCTCGGTCTTCAAGGCCCCCATCCTGCCCGCCCTCCGACCCTGCTCCTCTGCCTTGGGAGACCTCCCTCCGTCATGCGGGCCTGTGTCAACTGCTCCCCCTGCTGGCAGATGCCTCCTGCAGGAGGCGCCATCACCTCCCCCGGGAAGCCCCTCTGGGCTCCCCTCTGGGCTCCCCTCAGCTGAGAGCTCTCTGGGCCGGGTCTGGGGAAAGCCCTGCCTGGAAGGGCCCACGCGGGCCTGCTGCCTGTCTGGGTTCCTGGCACCCAGCTGTGTGGTACTGAGGGAGTCCATGGCCTTGAACCCACCGGCCTAGCGACCCCAGTCCCTGGGAGGCTGGACAGAGAGCACCAGACCACAGGGCTGGAGCCCTAGCTGACCCCAGCTCTGCTGTTCGATTTTGAATAAGATACCAGCCCGACACTGAGAGCTGCAGGGGACATGGCCCCGGGCCCTGACGGTGGGTGACAGGACCTGGGCTTTGGCAAACAGCTGTAATCCCAACTCCGCGCTCTGGAGACTGGAGCCGTGACGGCACCTTGCACAATGTCAAGGGGGGGAGGGGTGCCTGCCACCCAGGCCTCACCCAGGAAGGCGCTGGGCTTGTCCAGGGAGCCCCGGGTTGACCCAAAGCTGTCCAAGGCGTCCAGGCGGGTCTCTGAGTAGGGCAGCAGGTCCAGGGAGTCCAAGGCAGAGCCCGGGGGCTCGAGGGCATCCAGCACAGAGGCAGCCAGCTTCTTGGAGGGGTCCATGACCAGGCCAAAGGAGGCGGGGGGCAGTGGGCTGGAGACGGGGATGGACCCCCCCACCACGGGTGGCAGCAGCGGGGTCCCGCCGGGGAACACGGGTATCAGCTGGGGCAGCTCGCTGGGCACACCGCTGCCAGGCAGGCCGCTCTGGACCAGGGACTGCAAGGAGAACGGGGGTCAGAGAGCTCCCTGCCCAGGCCTGGCACAGTCGGCACTGGGACAAGCCAGCCCCGGGACCTCAGCCCCGCCTGACCCCTGGGGGAACCCGGAACCTTCACTGCCGTCCCCCCCCTGCAGCTTCGCGTTTCTGTCCCCAAGGCCTCCCCCCCCGCCCCCGTGGGACGTGAGGATGACTGTGAGGGGGTCCCAGGCAGGAGGGGGTTCGGAGCGAGCAGCAGGGCTCACCAGTGAGTCCAGGAGGGTGTCCAGCTCAGGACCAAAGACGTCCCCGTCGGAGAAGTCGTCCAGGCCCTCGGTGCTGGGCAGCGCCCTGCTGCTGCTGTCCAGGGGCGCCAGCAGGTCCAGAACGTGGGGGAACAGGGGCATCGTGGGGGTCGAGGGGAGGAGGGCCGGGGAGCCTCGCAGGTCCACGTAGCAGTCTGTGGGGTGGGGGGGCTCAGTCGCTGCAGGAGGTCCTGCTTGGTGGGAGGGGGGCCGTGTCCCAGGGCCCCGAAGTCCTCACCCAACACCTCCCTCCTTGCCCCGGCTCCTACCCTAACCCTGCCCGCCCGCTGGCCTGACCCAGCGGCCGAGGCTCAGTCATAGTCAAGGAAGTGGGGGCGGGTCCTGGAGCCCCACGATACGTCCCTGACGGGCCTGGCGCGGAGCCTGAAAACCCCAACCTGGGGCAAGCGGTGCCTTCTCTGAGGGACACTGTTAAAGGGGCCTCCCGGGAAGCCAGTGAGAACAAAGGCAGAGGTTTGACAGAGGTGGACTCCCGGGTGAGGGGCGGGAGTGGAGAACATGGGACCAGCACCCCTCACTGTGCGGTGGTCCCTGCCCCCCCCCCCCCAGGCTGGAGGGGTGCTTTCCCCTCCCTGCGGGGACTCTTCCTGAACCCACTATTTGCTCTCATGTTTCAGGGAGTCCCCAGGAGCCCTTGTCTGCAGGGCTGGGGCTGGCTGAGCCCTTCCCTGGGCCCCATCTCCACCCTGCCCCCTTGAGTGAGGGACACTACCTGTCTCGATGTCATCGATGGACCCCAGTCCATTGGAAGTTCCCTGTGGGAGGAAGGACACAGCGGGTCAGGCAGACCCGGGCTGGGAGGCCACGGCGCCCAGCACTCGGGGTGTCACCTGGGCCCGAGGGACCACCGCTGCTATTAACCATGGGACGGGACGGGACGGGAAGGCACCGAAGTGCCACTCCCTGAGTCACCAGTGTCCGCCCCAGTCCCCACCCCAGTCCCCGCCCCCGGCTGAGTGGGCGGGTGGGACCTGCCGAGGCCTCATCCTCTCTGGCCCGTTTCCTTGTGTCAAGTGGGTACCAGTCACCCCCTCCTGGGCTTTGAAAGGAGAATCACTGGACACCTGCACCGAGCCTGGAACATGCCCGACCCACACGGAGGGCTTCACGGGTCTGACAAACGTGTAACGTGAAAGGTTAAGCCCAAGCGCTCAGAGCTGGCCTGGTGAGCGGGGTTCTCACCGCAGCCTCCACATTCGGTCCCGCGGACGTGCGTGGCTCCTCCCCCCGGCCGTGGCCGTCCTTCCTCGGCCGGCACGTCCTCCCCTGCCCCTGGGTCCTGCAGTCGGATCTGCCAGCGCCCTGGTCTTGCACATCCCAGTCTCCAGCACTGAAGGTAACTCTTGTTTATAAATCACCCAGGCGACCCTTCGCTATAGCAGCCCGAACAGACAAATACGTTCATTCACTGTATTTTTGAACACCCAGTATGTGCGAGGCCAATAGTTTCTGGTTACACACGATGAGGAGTGCCGGTTACAAACCCGGTGAGATCACGCTTGCCTCCCTGCCGCCTGCGAGGCCCCCAAGGGCAAGGCCATGCCTCCCGCAGCCCGGCACAGCGGCGCCCACGGCTTAGCAGGGTTTCCCTGGGCGGTGTGGAGTGGGTGGATGAAAGTGCTATAGCGCCCCTGAGGGAGGCCTGCTGCTGCCTTGCTGGGTGACACTGGCCAAGTCCCCCGCCCACTCTGTGCCTCAGTCTCTCCTTATGGATAATGAGGCAGGACGTAGGCTCCACCGTACTCTTACAGCCCGTCCCTCACCTTGCAGAAAGCCTCACAGCCCACCAAGCAGTCCGTGTATGCTGAGCCCTGCCACACCCACATGAGGAGGCCTGCGTGGCTGGCCCCAACCGCCTTTCCTTCCACTGCCTTATGCCCTCCCTCCTGCGGCCATGGTTTCCTTTCTCAAGGGGCCATGGGCTATCCCTGATGGTCCCCTGCAGTGACCACTCCCACCACCAGCAGCACCGCCTGTCCCCACGCCGTGCACCCCAGAGCTGTCCTCACAAGCCAGGCCCAGGCCCAGGCTGCAGTCACCCCTCTTCCCAGAGCAGGTGCCTGGCTCAGCAGGGGGATAAGGATGGACTGAATCCTTCAGTCTGATGCCCCGGCACCTGCTGCCTGAGGTCACAGACACCCCAGAGAGTGGGTTCAAAGCTCTGGTGATGGGTGAACCACGACAGGCTGCTCCTAGAGGTGGGGAGGGAGGCGAGGGGCCCTGGCCACCCTACCTGATCTGCCGCACCAGCCGCAGTGCCGTTACTGAGCAGAGAAAAGGTTTCCAATTCCTGCCAGAGATTGGAGAGGGGGGAAGAGATGAAGATCCGGGAAAGGTGCTCAGGGTCCCATTACCCGACGGTCGGGGTCTGCGGTCCCTCCAGGCTCCCTGCCGCCGGGTCTGCTGGGAGTCACCTGCACGCTCTCTGGGTCATATTTGGGTCTCTCCTTCCTGCAACCATGACCTGGAGAGAGGACTTCCAAGCACACACTCCTACTGTGTGCCAGGCACGGCCCCAGGTGCCATGTCATCCTCTCGTTTTGATCCTCCCATGAACCTCTGGGGTGGGCACCATTGTCCCACGTTCCAGGTGGAGAGAGAAGTAACTTGCTCAAGGTCGCAGCAAGACTCGTGAGCCGGACCCTTCCCGGCGCACAGTAGGTGCCAAGTGAACCACACAGACACCAACATTTCACATATGCGCCATCGGGGGTTATTTGAGGACACAAGGCTGAAGGACGCACTGTCAGCTAAGGCCCGGCGCTGAAGCCCAGGGAGGGGAGGGAGCGGCGCCAACAGCTGGTGTCAGG
This sequence comes from Myotis daubentonii, assembly GCF_963259705.1. NCBI lineage: Eukaryota > Metazoa > Chordata > Mammalia > Chiroptera > Vespertilionidae > Myotis > Myotis daubentonii. The sequence continues at coordinate 4,885,948 of NC_081841.1, forward strand.
TGAGCTGGAAGCTTTGGCTGCTCTTTCCTGTCCCTAAAGATCCTGAAAGTCGTTCCAGGGCTTTCAGCCAGAGAGGGAGGATCACCTGCTGTCACTCCCTCTCTCCTGGCCTGGCTCTGGCCACCCTCACCTACTTCCCCCAACGGGGCCCGGCCCCTTCTTCCGGTCTCCCCACCGCCACCCCCGCCGGCCCCCAGCACCCCGAGCCCACCTACCTGGGGCCTCTTATACGCCTTCCGAACTCGCAGCCCCAGCTTCTGAGCCAGCTCCTGACCGAGCTGGGTGACGCTCTCATCCTGGGGAGACAGACACGCGTGGAGCAGGTTCGTCCGCCTGGCTCACCCCGCTGGGCTGCCACACCCGCTGCGGCCTGCAAGGGGCCGCCGGCAACCCACGCTGCGACAAGGAGCCCGCCCCGGGAGGGGACCTGGCTGCCAGGCACACGGCTAGAGCGTGGTGGGCTGGGACCAGGCACCCTCGCTTCTGTTTTTTTCTTGTAGGGAGAGCAATGGAATAATTTTTGTTTCTATTAATATTGTCCAGTTGCCGGACACAGTAAGCGTTCAGAAAACATTCACTGTTATTCTACTTTCTGTCTATTATTCTTGCTCCCCCAATTCAGTTTCGTTCACAATGAGAACCTTTCTTTTGACAGTTGTCCCCAATCCACACGGCATTTTCCAGCATTCACAGCAGGTCCCTGTCATCCAGTTGTCACAGCTATGACTCCTGGGAGGGCAAGTGGCTTTACCACCCCTATAGAGCCCAGCGAGGGCTGGCAACTTGCCGAAGGAAAGTACCCAGCCGAGGGCGCCCACCATGCTCCAGCTGTGTGACTTGTGTGGTTTCCGAACGGCCTTGTCTGATTTTCTGATTCCATCCTCAGCACAGCCCTATGACGCATGGCATGCCATCTCCCCATTCTGCAGGGGTGCAAACCAAGGTTCAGAGAGGCTACGCCATGTGTCCAAGGTCATATAGCTAGCAGGTGGCAGACCCAAGATTAGGACCCAAAGCCAGGCCAGCAACCTGGCACCGATATCTTTGACCACCGTGCAGTGACTTCCTGCTCTGCTCTGCTCACCCAAATCTTTCTTGCTTCTTCCAGCCCCGCTCAAGCCCCGCCTCCTCAGGGAGTCCTCCCAGCCCTTCCCAGAAAGCATTTACCCATCCCCAAGCCCTCTCACCCATTATTTCAGGGATGAAGTAGGATGGACACGTTATAAACGTGGAGCTGATATGCAGAGAGGGGAAGTGCTTTATCTAAAGCCGTGGTTGGCAAACCGCGGCTCGCCAGCCACATGCGGCTCTTTGGCCCCTTCAGTGTGGCTCTTCCACAAAATACCACGTGCGGACGCGCACGTACAGTCTGATTGAAACTTCGTGGCCCATGCGCGGAAGTCGGTATTTTGTGGAAGAGCCACACTCAAGGGGCCAAAGAGCCGCATGTGGCTGGCGAGCCGCGGTTTGCTGAGCCGCAGTTTGCCGACCACTGGTCTAAAGCCATGCCAGGGGTCAAGGGTGGAGCCAGGCCTAAACTGGGATATTTCCATCTGTCTCCTAGTAGATTGTGGGTCCCCGGAAGGCACAGATGGGGCACCGTGTGGGCACGTAGTTAATACCTGCTGAGTGGATGGATAAATGGGGAGGGGGGATGTGCCCAGCGTGCACGGGCTGGTGCAAGCAATGCTCTCTATTGGCCATTTCCCATTGTCTCCTTCCGACCTAATAAACAGCCTGGACATTAGGACCCCACACACATGGCACCCCTTTTAGTCTCACTGCAACCCTGTACTCAGCGTCTCACCGACTCTATGATCAGACAGCCTGGGTGCAAATCTCAGCTCTGCCGCCCCCTAGCAGTGACGGTGGGGAAGTTCCTTCCTCTCCTCCCTCATCTTTAAAATGGGGATCACTGATCCACCTCAAAGGGTTGTCTGTTGCAACTGAGTTGATACAATGTATCTTCAGCAATGCCTGGCACTCAGCTCAGTGCTAACAAAAGTATCTGCAGCTCCACGTAACAGAGGAAACTGAGGCTCAGAAAGACGGGGTGGCTTGGCGGGAGTGAGGGCCCTAAGCCTGGCCCCTGGCGTGGATGCAGAGCCACACTCACGTGGGGCAGGGCGAGCGAGCAGCGGCTGCTGCACTCATAGGCCTCCTTGTGGCGTCCCAGCTCGTTGAGGGCGCGCGCCTTGCGGAACAGCGCCCGGATGTTCTCGGCGTCCAGGCTCAGCGCCTTCTCGCTGTCCTCCAGCGCCTTCTCATACAGGCCCTGCAGAGAGGAGCAGGTGCTCTGTCAGCCCGTACCCACCTCCCCCAAGCCTTTGCCCCCTCCCCCCCCAAGACCAGCCTCCCTTCCCTGCAGAGACAGAGGATGCCGGAGGACCCGGCTCAGGGAGAGGCTCCAGAGCTCCAGGAAACAGCTCTGGTGTTCACACTCCGGTCAAGGGCATCCCTGTGTCCAGCTGCAGGGGCGGCCAATTGTCAGGACACTGGAGGGAGGGCCTTCATGCCACAGTGACGAGCCCAGTCACTCAGACACGTCTATTCCGTGTCTGCCTTCAGTTCAGCACACCATGGACTGAGCCCGGGCTGGTGTGCTCAGTGGGTTGGGCATCATCCTGTGCACCAAAAGGTTGCTGGTTCGATCCCTGGTTAGGGCACATGCCCCGGTTGCAGGCTTGATCTCCAGTTGGGGGCGTGTAGGAGGCAGCCGATCAATGTTCTGCTCTCACATCTATGTTTCTCTCTCTCCCTCTCCCCCCCAAAAAAAATCCACAAAAAGTCTTTAAAAAAAAAAAAGAGGACACCATGGACTGAGAATAATAAAGGCGCCTTCAAGAGGAAGTGAACTCAGGAAGGCAGCCAGCGTACAGAGAGGTGTGAACAGGCACCTGGCTGGCCCGTTTATCCAGAACCTGTGAGTTCCAGGTGTCACTGAGCCCACAGCACAGCCTCCACAGGACCTGGCCAGTGCCTGAGTCAGCGAGTGAGCAGGGCAGGGACGAGGGGGAGGCTGGAGCTCTGAGGAGGAGAGGAGACTGAAGTGTGGAGAAAGAAGTGAGGGTGTGATGGGAGGCAAGGAGCTCAGGAGGGAGGAGCAAGAGGCCAGAGGTTTGCAGAAAGAGGCAGGGCGATGAGAAGAGGGGTTCTCAGCTCTGACTGCCACAGACTCCTGCCAATGCTCAGCCCCCCCACCCCCCCGCCCAGATTCTAATCTGGGTTTGTGCTTAGGCACCAATACTATTTTATTTATTTCTTTTTTAAATATATATTTTATTGATTTCAGAGAGGAAGGGAGAGGGAGAGAGATAGAGATAGAAACATCAGTGATGAGAGAAAATCATTGATTGGCTGCCTCCTGCATGCCCCCTACTGGGGATTGAGCCCACAACCCCGGCATGTGCCCTTGACTGGTCACAAACCTGGGACTCTGCAGTTCGCAGGCTGATACTCTATCCACTGAGAAAAACCAGCTAGAGCACCAGTACCATTTTAAAAATTGTTTCTTTATCTGAAACATTTTTATTTATTGATTGATTTTTGCTTGAGCCACCATTGTCTCAACCAAACAATTGGTGCATAGCTTTGGCCCTTGCCAGAGCTCAAGGTCCATCAGCATTCTGGGTACTTTGTTTATACTTTCCTGATAGCATAGACAATTAAGATTTTTACCGGATTTGTGTTACCCCCGTTCCCTATAATAGTACCTTACACCCTTGGGAATCAATAAAAAATCACCTTCTTGGTGCTTGGAGTAAAGGTAACACAACCCTTGATATTTTAGAATTACAACAGCATACTGTACAATTATCCCAGGCAAACTTACGAACTAATTCCTTACATGCTGGCAACAATTTTAAAAGGACATGAAAGAATTTAATCCCTTCCACTGAATCTCCTTACATTTGCCTCTCAGCATAACCACTATTGCCTGTCTCATTCTCATTCTTATATGTTTATTTCTAGTCAGCAGATGCGGAATGAAGAGTCTTAAAAGGACTCGAGCCTGCGGACTGAAAGGTCCTAGGTTCGATTCCGGTCAAGGGCATGTACCTGGGTTGCGGGCACATCCCCAGTAGGAGATGTGCAGGAGGCGGCTGATCGATGTTTCTCTCTCATCGATGTTTCTAACTCTCTATCTCTCTCCCTTCCTCTCTGTAAAAAATCAATAAAATATATTAAAAAAAAAAAAAGAAAGAAAGAAAGGACTCGAACCCTTCAGGCAGCATTCACTTTTCAAGATTTATTAAGGAAACGAAAAGGGGGAGATGTGGAAGCTACCCATTGTCTATGCCAGTGATGGCGAACCTATGACATGTGTGTCAGAGGTGACACACAAACTCATTTTTTTGGTTGATTTTTCTTTGTTAAATGGCATTTAAATATATAAAATAAATATCAAAAATATAAATCTTTGTTTTACTATGGTTGCAAATATCAAAAAATTTCTATATGTGACAAGGCACCAGAGTTAAGTTAGGGTTTTTCAAAATGCTGACATGCCGAGCTCAAAAGGTTCGCCATCACTGGTCTACGCTATCAGGAAAGTATAAACAAGGAACCCAGAATGCTGATGGACATTGAGCTCCGGCAAGGGCCAAAGCTATGCACCAATTGTTTAGTCGAGACAATGGTCGCTCAAGCAATTTCCTGATCTAATAGTCTCAAAGTAAATCTTTATTAGTACTCACTGACCTTTAAGATAGTCTGTCTGCTACCAGAATTGCCTCCCTGACTAAGGGCAATATGTGTATCTAAACTGAATAAAAGGTTGGCAGGGCCTGGGCACCAGTGAAGCCCTCCCACTAGAGTTGGGCTCTCCGCCTGGCCCCCCGTTTCCAAATTCATATTTCTTGTCTAGTCTTGTCATTTGAGCGCGACCCTTCTCCAGGTCCTGAACCCAAGCCACGCAGGACGTGGATATCACAACTCTCACAGATTTTAGAGAAATGGAGAGAAAGAGAGAGAGAGAGAGAGAGAGAGAGAGAGAGAGAGAAACGTCGATTTGTTGTTCCACTTAGTCATGCACTCATGGTTGACTCTTGTATGTGCCCTAATCAGGGATCAAATCTGCAACCTTGGTGTATCGGGACAATGCTCTAACCACTGAGCACCCCAGCCAGGGCTGGCCAACAGTATCACTTAAGAATTGTTATTATGTATTAGGACTTTAAAGCTCCAGGTGAGTGTGCTGTGCAGCCGGGCTGAGAGCCCAGGGGGTGACGGTGAGGGTCAGACAGGAGGATGTACAGCCGGCCTTGCAGGGGCTCCCGCGGAATGGGCCTGGCTCACTGGGCGTCTGGGGGCGTGGCGAGCGGGGGGCGGGGGGCGCCAGGCTCACCATGGTGAAGTAGCAGGCGGCTCTGTTGACATGCAGCTTGCACAGCAGCTCCCGGGGCAGGTCCACCTGGTCAGAGGCGGCGTATTCGGCCACGTTCAGCCCCTCCATGTATTGCACCAGGGCCTGCTTGTGGTCCTTCTCCCGGAACAGGTCATTGCCCTCAGCAAACAGGTTCTGCACCAGCTTGAGCAGAAAGGCCTGCCGGGGGGAGGGCACAGAGGGGCTCAGGGGCTTTCTCCATCCAGCCCCAGCCCGGCCCCCGGCCTCCACGCCCCTTCACCATCCCCAGCCCGGCAGCCGACACTCACCTCATATTCTTCTTGCTTTAGGGGTAGGGTCGACCTGGCAGGAAAAGGAGAGGAACACGAGGTCTGGTGAGCCCAGGGGTCCGGGCGCACGGAGGTCCAGGAGCCAGGGGCCACGGGACAGAGATCATGCCTGGAGTGGCTCCTCCAGCTCCGTCCTCAGATGTCAGCTTGGCGATTAGGGTGCGGGGACAGCACTTTTTTCTCCCTAAACCCTCACCACGCTGGCCTTCCATCCCCCGTAAAAGGGAGGGAGGAAGGCTCGTGTCTGCCCCAGGCCCGGCAGCCGGCTTTCCCAGGAGCAGATGCTCTAGGTGAGCCGGCTGTCCTCTGCCTGAGACCGGGCCTCTGGGAATGACCGTGCCCACCAACCAGACCCGCAACTGCAGGCCCCGGCACCACCAGCAGTCCGCCCCGGCCCCTTCTCCTTCCCCTCCCACAGAACGCACAGGACCCAGCCGATGCCAGGCACACTCAGAGCCCCTAGGATTCTTTGAGTCCGGTGAGACCCTAAACAAGTTCCTTATCTCTGAACCTCAGCCTTCTCATCTGCACAATGGAGACAAGACCGCCTCCTTTGCTGGGCCGTTGTGAAGGTGAGAACAACGATGCATGGGAAGGCCCAGCACGGAGCCTGGAGGATGTGCTCATTAAGTGGGAACCACTGACTTACTCTACGATGTGCAAGGCAAGCGAGAGAATTAACGAGCACAGGCGGACAGTAGGGGACATGGCGTACGGGGACAAGACCGAAAGGGAACCGGGGCCAGGGAGCGCGTGTGCCTGTGGGGTTCGTGGCTCACACGTGGGGTTCGCAGATCCAGCCCCCGAGCCCCTGCCATGCCAGCCCCTTCCTAGCACACCCCACCCCACCCTCCCCCACGCACACAGGAACCAGAGCAGCAAAGGCTCCGTGAGCAGGAAGAGGAGACTGGAGGACCCCTGCTCAGCCGCCCAGTGCGCACTCACTGAATGAACTGCAGCCCCTTCTCGATGTCCGCCTTCCGTCTCTGCCTCTCCATCAGTCTCTGGGGGAGAGAACAGTACATCGGTCCGTCAGCAGGGGCCGGCGCCATCTGCCCCCCACCAGGGACTCGCCCTCACTCATCCCTTTCGCAGGAGCAGAGGGGAGGCACTGAGGGCAGGAACCTGTCTCAGGGCCTCCAAAGACTGAGCCACGCCATGCAGCTCCTGCCCTCCCCGCCCGAGTCCCCCAGACGTGGAGTTTGTACAGTGCCCTCGGTGGCCAAGGGGCTGCATGGAGGCCCCCTGCCCTTTCCCACAGCATGGCTTGGGCTGCAATACTGCACGGGACACCCTCGAGTTCAAGGGAAAAACCTTGTGCAACCTTCAAACTCAGTCTGGGGAGAAGAGACAGAAAAAGTAAAATGTTGCCCCTGACTATAGATACAGTGTAGCGCCACACACTGGGCCAGGCACTCGTCTAAGGCTCTTACTGAATCGTTCAACAGCACAGCGAGGCAGGTGTCATTCTGCCCCTCTTACCCAGGAGGAGCTGGAGCTCAGGGAGGCCCCGTCATGAGCTGGCGTACAGCTGAGGCCGGATTTGAACCCAGGCCCCTCTCCTTTCATGCCCCCCCCCCCCCAGTAGCCCCTCCACTCAGCCCTACGTGCACCATCTTCATACAATACATGGTGGTGAGAGAAATAGATGAATGAGTAGCAACTCACCCAACTTTCTATAGGTAAGAATAAGTGAACGAGAAGAACTGACCCTGAGACGTTAACAATCAGATAATAATACGCGAACAGTTGCAGAGTGCTAACCGCGTTGTCACGATCGTTTTACACGCGGTTCCTTCCTTAACCCTTACTCCCCGCACTGCCCTGAGTCGGGGCTGCCATCATGTGCCCATTTTGCAGAGGAGGAAACAGAGGCACAGAGAAGCTGAAGAGACTTGCCCAAGGTCACACAGCTAGTTCATGGGGGAGCTGAGATTCAAACCCCGCAACCTGGCTCCAGAGCCCCCACACGTCACCATCACCCTTCCTGTCACCCACTAAGCAATTGCCGCCCCCCCCACCCCTCAGGGACCCCTCAGCCTGTCATCAGGCTCAAAATCATTCCCTCCCTGGCCCGGTTCCCCGCTGCCTGCTGCACAACCTCCCCTCCCTTTCCTGGTCACGTGTAGTGAAAGAGTTGTCCACACCGTCTCCACATCCTCACCTCCCCCACCACCCCCACCCACGGCCACCCACTCCCACTGCTCCACAGCCGCCTGCCGAGGGCTCTCCCACCCCAGGGACCTCCTCACTGCTGAGTCCGGCAGAGGGACAGGTGGCACTCACCTTTCCTGGCCCTCCCGCTGCACCTGCCCGGCCCCCTCACCGTCACCTCTCCGAGCATTCCTGCTCCGTCCGATAGGGCTCCTCTTCCCCTGCCCAGGTCCCCCAAATCACCTGGGCTTCCATAAGGGACAAGACTCCTGTTCTCCTCAGTCCACGCGCTCTCCCCAGGTGAGCCCTTGCACTTGGTGACCTCCTGAGTCATGTCGATGACTCACAAACCTGCTCCGCCCACCAGGCCACCCCCTCCCCAATATTTCAGATTCCTGTCCCTGACTTTCTGGGTAGAGCTACCTGGATGTCCAACACCCAGGCTGCTAATGACTCCCATGCCTTTCCCAATCCTAGGCTCTCTACCTAGAATGCTCCCCCCCACCCCGCCCCAGCCAATTCCATTCATCCTTTAAGGCCCAGCTCAGCCCAGCCGTCGTGGCTTGGTGGTTGAGTGTCGACCTATGAACCAGGAGGAGGTCAAGGTTCGATTCCCGGTCAGGACACATGTCCGGGTTGCAGGCTCGATCTCCAGTGTGGGGCATGCTGGAGGCAGTTGATCCATGGTTCTCTCTCATTATGGATGTTTCTATCTCTCTCCTTCTCTCTTCCTCTCTGAAATCAATAAAAATAAAAATAAAAAGACCCAGCTCAGATGCCTCCCATATCCAGAAAATCCTCCCTGATGCCACCCCCACTGGGTTGGTTGATCCTCGAACTCATATCATTCCAATCTTTTTAAAAATATATTTTTATTATTAATTTCAGAGAGGAAGGGAGAGGGAGGGAGAGATAGAAACATCAATGATGACAGAGGATCATTGATGGCTGCCTTCTGCACACCCCCCCCCCCCCCACTGGGGATCGAGCCTGCAACCCAGGCATGTGCCCCGACTGGGACTCGAACTGTGACCTCCTGGTTCATAGGTCTACATTCAACCACTGAGCCACACTGGCTGGGCAACACATCCCAATCTCAACTCAGCAGCCTCTCCTAACCCTGTTTCTCTTCCATGAACCCCCAACTCTAGTCATAGCTGCGACTGCCATCCTGTTCAATCTTCCACCTTTACCTGTTAAACTTTCCTCCCTCCGCAGCTCCTGCCCTCCCCTCCAAACCGGGGCTGTCTCTCAGGCCCTCACTATCTCCTGCCAGCAGCCTCCAGGGAGGCCCTCCAACCTGCTGCCAGGGGTTGGCGGTCAAGGATATCTGTCTAACACACGTCAGTGCCACGCCCCTGCTCAACACCCTTCCGGGTGTGCGCACGCAGACACACACAGGGTGCAGGCTCTTTTAAAGGGTGAAAACCAAATACACTCAGTCGTCTAGTGATGTAGCAATGCCAGTTTTCTGGGTCTGATAAGATAAGACAACTATATATTACCATCCGGGAAAGCTGGGTAGGGAACGCTGTGCTATTTTTGCAATTTCCTGTGAATAAAAAGTTAAACAAACAAACCTTCCATGACACCCACTAGCAGGGCAAGTCCCGGGCACACACCACTGTAGGCACGGCCTCCTTCCAGCCCGGGCCCAGCCTGGACTCTTACACTCTGGCAACGTCGCATTCACGCTGCCCATCTGTCTGGAACGCCCTTCATACCCTCGCTGCCTTCCCACCCTGGCCAGTGCCCGGTGCTTCAGTGAAGCTCAGCCCAGAGGGTCCTCTACAGGAAGCCTGCCTTCCCCGAGGGCCCTCGCACAGCCCCGAGCTCACCACAACTTGTCCTGGTTAACTGACATCAGGAGCTGTGTCCCCAGCTCTCTCCAAGCTATGAGCTCCCTGAAGGCACAGGCTGCCCCTGGGTCATCTCTGAGGGCCAGAGGACAGGCCTGAACCCACTGTGGGAAGGGGAGCCTCGCGAACCCTAGAATAACAGTGTGGAGGCTGATTTCAGTCCCCAGGCATTAAGCACTTTCTCCTACCAGACATTGTTCTCGGAGCTTTAAATGTAACCCTCAATCCTCACCACATCCCCTAAGACGGCACTGTCATCATCCCCATTTTACAGATGAGGAAACCAAGGCACCAGGAAGTGACATGGTCTGACAGTTAGTAAGTGATGAGCTGGGGTTTGAACCCTGGCAGTCGACTCTGGAGGCCACCAGTCACCTCCCAACCCAGCGGTGTTCCTCCCCATCCCCACACCCACAGGACGTCGCCAGTCTCAGCCCACACGCCACCGCCTGGCACTCACCTGTCCCAGGTTTCTTGAAAAAGTAGCAGCCAGTGCAGACTGCAGACCACACACACACACACACACGCACACACACGTTCACGCACACACGCACGCACACACACGCACACACGCTCGCACGCTACCTGAGGTTATGTCATCTGCAAGATCCCTGGCCGTCTCCTGACTCACCAGCCTCCATGGCTTACTCAGAGACCTGGGAAGGTTTCTTCTCGCCATCCCGACCTCCCCAGTCAGCATTCTAGGTCTGGGCCGATCCCTACCCCACAGTGCTACGGGCCCTGCCAGTCCACCCTCGGACCCTCGGCTCCCAGGAGGTCAGGCAGGGGTTTCAGCTCATTTTTGGAGGTTATCACTGAGCATCAAGCACCTTCTATGGCAGGGGGTTTGAACTGGGGCCCACGAGAGAATTCAGGGGTCCACTTAGAAGTTTGCTTGTTTTGTTTTGTTTTTTAATCCTCACCCGAGAATATTTTCCCCTATTGATTTTCAGAGAAAGGAGAAAGGAGGAGGGGGTCGAGGGGAGAGAGAGAGAGAGAGAGAGAGAAACAATGATGTGAGAGAAACACATCGACTGGTTGCCTCCCGCACTGACCCTAACTGGGGCCAGGGATCAAGCCTGCAACCCAGGTGTGTGTCCTTGACCTGCATCCAACCTGCCAGCCTTCAGTGCCCAGGTCGACGCTCTAACCACTGAGCCCGCCGGCGAGGGCCATCTTCAAGCTTTTTTCACGAACCTCTACCGGATATTTAGCATGCCCTTCAACTATGGATGTAGGCAATCCACCGCTCTAGTCTGTGCTAGAAATCACTGCTTTCCCCGTCACCTTTCAGCTACTGCAGACATAACAAACTACTGCTCACACCCGTCACAAGCGCGAAGCTATGGTAGTTACGTTGTCACCGCTGGGTCTTGCTTTTGAGCGCATTGATGGAAAAGCACGGCCACAGGCCAACAGGACCGGTGTCCTCTGCCATCCTGTGCACTTCCAGCTTAACGCATTTCAAAGCAGCCCCTAGGGAGGCCTCCCCAGGCCGCCGCCGGGGCAGCGGGGCAGCGACGGCTTAAAAGCTCTGTTCTAAGGAATCATGTTTTATCCCTCCAATCATCTCACCCCCAGGTGTTATTATCCCCATTTTCCACAGAAAAGCCAGGCTTGAAAAAATAAAAAGTGAGCCCGGCCCGTGTGGCTCAGTGGTCATGGTTCGATTCCCGGTCAGGGCACACGCCCGGGTTGTGGGTTCGAGCCCCAGTGTGGGGCGTGCAGGAAGCAGCGGATCAATGATTCTCTCTCGTCACTGATGTTTCTCTCTCTCTCTCTCCCTTCTTTGAAATCAATAAAAGTATATGTAAAAAATAAAACAAAAAAGGGAGGCTTGGCGGGTCCGTGACTTGCCCAGGGCCACGGGGTTGCCGAGGGAGAAAGCTGGCGGGACCCGCTCGGGCCCCAGGCGCCACCGGGAGACCCTGGGAAGGAGTGACTGTGGAACGGAATGCCCCCGCCCCCGCCCAGGCCTCAGCAACCCGCACTTTGTTTCTTTAAAGTGGCCACCTCAACAGAAACCCAAGTTCAGGAAACGGCCCCCAGACCCTCCCACTGCCCCACCGTAAACCGCACTAGGAGGCGGCAGCAGCAGAGCTTGCTTCTCCGGCCGCGCGTTCCGCGTCCGGTCACAGGGAGCTGCAACTGCCATCATCTCGTCTCAGGCTCCCAACAACCTGGGGGCCAAACTGCACAGGAAGGGCCGGAAGCCACATCTGCGGTCGGGGCCAGGCCCCTGCGGCACCCCCACCCCACCCGCCAGCCGTGGGGCTCCAGTGAGATGTTTCAACGAGAACTCTTTTTTTTTTTTTTTTTAACAGAAAAGTAACAGAAGCTCATTGTACAACCCTTGGGAATTATGGGCAAGTATTAACAAAACAAAACAGGAAATGCTCCGCGTCCCGTAGCTCAGAGTGGCCGCTTAATATGTGGAGTTTCTTTCTTTCGAGCCACTGAGAAGCCACCCCTGCTGGCGGGAGCTCGGAAGTCCTGGTGGCTGCGCCACCTGGTACACAGAGCGCCGAGGGGTTCACAGGCTGCTCTGCCGACTCCCCGGCCTGAAGACAGGGAGGCAGGTCGGGTCGGTGCCAGGAGCCGTGTGCAGGCCGGACCTGGGTTCCAATCCCAGCGCCGCCTCACACTGGCTTTCGGGCACCTCTCTGAGCCTAAGCTTTCGTCCTTGGCAATATGGAGCTAAAAACAGGCCCTGGGCAAGACAAGACAACCTGCAGATGCCCGAAGGGTGCCCCCCACCGCGGAGCTGGGAAATTTGCGTTTCTGCTGAGCTGGATGCCGAGAGAACCCTGGCAACTCACAAAACCAGCCTACAGTCCTTTTCCATGAGTGCACACCCGTGTCTTTGCGGTTTCTGTCTAGGCCACTCGTGCTTGGCAACATCCTGCTACTATCACTCATTGATTCAACGAATACCCACAGAACATCTGCAGGTGCAAGGGGTGCTGCCAGACGCTGGGGCCGAGGCTAACCAAGTCCCTGGCCTTGTGGGGTTTGTGTCCCAGGCCCGGGAAGACAAACAGGTCAGTGTTACATGCACAAGTAAAGACGCAGCTGAGAGTTACAAAGAAACTAAGATAGGAAATGGCAGGGAGTGATGGGGGAGGCCCTTCGGAGGGGGTGGCCTTTAAGAGACAAAAGGAGCCCGCACGTGGACATGGGAGGTGGGTCCGAGGGCACCCGGCCGAGGATGCAGCCAAGGCAACGGCCCTGGGGTGGGAACGAGCTCAGGACGTTACTGAAGAGACAGAGGCCCGTGTGTCCGCGCTGCAGGGAAGGCAAGCCAAGCGGGAGGCAAGGTGCGAGGCGCAGGCCACGCCGGAGACGGCGCCGGGCTCCGCGCGTGTCAGGAAACCACCGGGAGGTGTTCCGCAGAGGAGTGACAGGGCTCATTTAAACCTTGAGAAGATGCCTTGGGCGGCTGCACTGAGGATGGATGCCGAGAGGGGAAGCTGGAAATGAGTGGGGAGGCGACTGCAGTGGTCGTGGTCCAGGCCTGGGTCAGGAGGGCTGTGGAGCCAGTTCAGGAACATTCTGGAAGTTATTACATGCTCACGGAACCACAGCTATGCCCTATGAAGACACTGGGTGGTCTTTATAGCCTTCAGGGTTCCCTCATTTGAGGCTCCCGGCAAACCCCAGGCGGACGGGACTGAACCAGCACGGCCATTTCGCAGACCAGGAGACTGAGGCCACGCCTGGTGAAACGCTCGAGCCCCGGATCACGCAGCCAGCACGTGCTGGAGCCGGGAGCGAACCGCAGGACCTTGGACTCCCTGCCCTGCACTCCGCTGCCTGCGGAGGAGGGGGAATGACAGGACGGGGAATGCTGTGGGAACAAGAGCCGATGGACCTCGGAAAACCCCAGCAGGGTCACGGCGGCCACCCCCCTGCGGCCCTCGCTGGGGAGTGCTCAGCGGCTGCTCGCTGGCTGACCCCGCACTTCGGAAGACACGACCCTAACACGCTGTCCCTTTTCTGAGGCGCAGTGTGGACAGGGTAGGAGGAGCTGGAGGGTGGGTGACCCTCCGTTTTCTCCTTCTGGAAAAGAGGGACATCTCTTACCTTAAAGGACTGCCAGGAGGATTAATGAGAGACGGTGGGCAAAGCGTGACACAGACGTTAGATAATTAGAGTTTCCAGACAGTAAGAAAAGAGCTCCGTGGAGACCAAACTAACACAAAGGCGTCACCCCTGCACGGCAGCTAAGACCTCAGGCTCGGGAGCCTCCTGTGCCCGGCTCCCTCTGACCCCTGCTCCCCCACAGCGTGTGGCCTTGGACCCTCAGTCTTCTCGTCTGCAAAATGGGGCTGTTGATAATCACTCCTGACTCAACGAGTTGTTAAGAGGTTTCAGTAAGACACAAAGTGCCAAGCGCCGTGCTGGCACAGAGCAGTGCTAAACATGCGGTGGCCGCTGTGGCGACTGCCACCGTTACCATCAGGCTGGTGTCCCGGGGCTGACGTGGGGCTCAGGAGTTGCTGCTGACCGGAAGTCGGCTGTAGATGGGTTCTGAATCAGAAATGCGCTGCCCCTTCCTCTGGGCCTCCACAGCCTGATGGGGAGCAGCGCTAATGCACCTGCAGAAGCCATCAGGACGCTCGCAGAGAAAGCAGACTAGCAGGGGAAATGAGTGAGGGGGACGGCGGCCCGGTGGCTGGTGATGACAGAGAAAGGAAAATGAGCCTGTGTTCTATGGGCCATTAAATGTGATGAAAAGAGCTGGCTTCTGTGGAGGCTCCTGGGAGCTGACACGGAGCTGTCACTTCATCAACTCCGGCTGAGGCTCCAGCTTCATACTGCAGCCCGACTTCCTCAGGGGACCCCTCCGCCTTCTGTCTGAAGACCACCTCGCTGGCCCCGACGGTCCCCTCCCTGCCTCCCAGCCGACCTAGGCCCACACTGGCCTCGCTCAAGAGCCAGACTCCCTGGGTTTGCTCTCCAGCTCGGCCCCTTACAGAATGTCACAGTCTCTGTGCCACAGTTTCTTCATCTGTGAAATGGGGTAATTAGCCCTGGCCGGTGTGGCTCAGTTGGTTGGAGCGTCATCCTGTACCCCAACCAAAAGGTGGGGTGTTGGATTGCCGGTCAGGGCCCATGCAGGAGGCAGCTGATTGATTTTTCTCTCTCACATTGATGTTTCTCTCTCCCTCCCTTCCTCTCTCTAAGATCAGTTAAAAATAATAAAAGTAATAAATAAATAAAATGGGGATAATTATAGTGCCTACCTATAGGGCTATTATAAAAATTAAATAAGCTAATCTAGGGAAAAGAACTCACACAGGGCCTGACCACTAGGTAACTGCCAGATCGGTGTTTTTAAATTATTAAAAATGTATACACTCCTCTAGTTCCTCTCATCTGTGTCTCCTGTCCTGATCTCAGGGCACTGAGCTTCTCCCGCAAGTTACCATCAAACATCATCAAATCTCAGGGCTCATTTTCAGGAAGGAAAACTTAGGCCCAGAGACTCTGAGGGAGCTCAGTGGCAGGGCCAGACTTGAACCTGAACTCATACCTGTCACATACATACTAGTATTTTATTGACATTTAGAGAGAGGGGGGGAAGAGAGAGAAACATCAATGTGAGAAAGAAACATCGACCGGCTGCCTCCAGCACGCGCCCCAACTGGGGATCGAACCCCCAACCTTTTGGTGTACAGCACAACGCTCCACCTCACTGAGCCACACTGGCCAGGGCCTGTCACCTATACTGTGGCTGCACCAGATGGTCTGCCTGTTCCTTCCTTACGTGGCCCTGCCCTTCTACCTCTCAGTGCATCTCCTTAGAATGCCCTTGGCATGGCCTTTCTCAAGCCACCTTTCAAATATTCAAACGGCACTTCTAGGAAGAACTCCCACCTCCAGACAAAACAAGCGGTCCTCCTTTCCGGTGGGACATAATTCACTTTGACAGCACAATGGCTGGAAGCGTCCTCCAGGCACCTCCACTGAGGCCTGGGGCACAGAGTGAGTCAGACCCACTTCCTGTCCTTGGGCAGCTCAAGTTAATCATCCAGATCTTTTTCCTGTCCAAGCCACGAGCTCCCCCATGGTACCCCACCAGGTACCCGGCAGGCACGAAGGAACTGAACTTAGATCTCCATGCTCGGGGCCCAACCCTCCTTCCAGGGCCATCCTGCCTTCCCCAGTCTCACTTCCAGAAATCTCCGAGAGAGCACATTTACTGGGCCAGCCCTGCGAGGCGCTGGGACACAGGGCCATTTTAATAAAGCTCCCTGGCCTTGGGGAGCCTGCTGGCCTTTTAGCTGACGCCTCCACCCCTATTGCACTTGCCAGTTCAGACTGTGCTGGTCTCTGTTCTTGTCTACACATCTAAGACGGAGCTGGCCGATAACATGGTGTCACCTAGTACAGCCATTGTGTTGCCAACAGTCTCACAGGCCTGGGTGCAAATCCGGCTGGGCGCTCTGGGGCCAGCCACGTAAATCCTGTGTTTCTCGGTGTCTTCCACTGTGAAACGGAGATTAGCAACACCCACCCCTCACAGAGCTAGAGAGAAAGAATCAGAGAGAAAGCGTGTGTCAGCCTCCCAGCGCAGAGGCAAGTGTGGGGAGCCCAGGAATGACATCCTCTCCACCCAGCCACGCCTCCCCGTCCTTTCACGTGCAAGCCCCACTTCCCGGAGGACGGCTTCCCTAACTTGCCCGGGTTACCCAAGAGCTCTCTCTTCCTTCCACTGCCTCTGCTTGACCCCAGTCTTAAGCGCTTCCTTGTTCTCTCCTTGGTTCACTAGGGTTCGCGTTCCCTCTCCAGGCAGACTCAAAGGGAAAAATGCACCCCCAAGGCTGCCCCGTAGCGCCTCCCCATGGTCACAAGAGGCGCTTGAAAAGTGGCTCGCTAGGGGAGCCCAGGATTCTGGGAAGGGGTGAAGACTTGGAATCAGAAAACCAGGCAGGAAAGTTACACAGCGAGACATTCTATTCGCGAAGCGTCGGGTTTCTCAACCGGAAAGTGAGGATTGAAAAATGTCGCCCTGACATGGCTGCTGTGGAGGGCAGAGGAGCCGACACACGTGGAAGCCCTTTTGTTATGAGCTAGAAGTGCTAGTTAAGCGAGCGTATATTATTTGCAGACTCTCACATCCAAACCTACTGACGCCTCAAGTTTCCTATACCTGAGACTCAAGAGACTAGCTCATTCCACAGAGCTCCTTAGCCACCCAAACCCACATTTCTTTTTTTTTTTTTAATATATTTTTATTGATTTTTACAGAGAGGAAGGGAGAGAGATAGAGAGTTAGAAACATCGATGGGAGAGAAAAATCGATCAGCCGCCTCCTGCACATCTCCCACTGGGGATGTGCCCGCAACCCAGGTACATGCCCTTGACCGGAATCAAACCTGGGACCCCTCAGTCCGCAGACCGACGCTCTATCCACTGAGCCAAACCGGTTTCGGCCCAAACCCATATTTCAATGATGAGAGAGAATCGTTGATCAGCTGCCTCATACACGCCTCCCACTGGGGCATGTGCCTAGACTGGGACTCGGAACCGTGACCTCCTGGTTCATAGGTGGACGCTTAACCACTGAGCCACGCCGGCCAGACCCAAACCCACATTCTTAACTGTCCATCAGAAACAAAAAGCCAGGAGCTGAGAATTCACTGCATCCATGGAACGCAAACCCCAGCCCAGCTCAGGGGCCACAAATCTCTCTCCCCTCCTCAGATCTCATCCCTCCTCCACACGGGTCCCTCCTTCCCGGCCTAAGGCATCCGGCATCCGGCCCTCAAACCTGCTCCAACCGCGCTTTGGGCTGGTTCCTATGGGAAGTGGACATGGAGGAAGATGACACTGTGGGCTTGGTTGTATGTGGGGAAAGGGGAGGGGCCCTCATGGTGGTACCACTGAAGATTCAGCTGGAATCCTGCTTCCAACCATTGCTCAATGTTCTATGATTATGGAATTCTTGTGACAATTCAAGGATCTGCGTTCTGCTATTTTCATGAGACTTGATGCACTCCAGGCACTGAGAGAAATGGTAAGAAGTTGGGGTTCGTAGTCTGGTCCCTGGGAACCACAGTCCCAGTGAGCAACCCCGGGAGGAATGAAATTCCTGACACAGCTGCGGTGGAACCCCAGCCCCCACTCCTGCCCGGCCCCCCCTCAGCCCCCATCCTGGACCCCAACTCCACTGTTCCCCACTAATGCCATTTGTCACCCCGCCATCAGGGTCTGCCAGGGACCCCTCCCACCTGATTTCCCCTGGGAAACCGGCTTTGTGTCTGTGACCCCCAAACCTGTAGGCGGATTTTACGGGGGAATGGGTAAAAACCAGGGAGCAGGCCCGGGCGGTCCGAGGCCGCTGGGATGGGAGGGGGTCCGAGGCTGGGGGTCGGCAGCTCCGGGGGACCCCTCTCCCAGGGGCGCCCCCCCACACGCCAGGCGCTGGGGCGTCCCTCGCAGCCCCCGTGCGCCCCGCTCCTCCCAGGACTCGGGGCTCCAGAACCGGCCCCGCGACCGGAAAGGCCCACCGCCCCGACCGCGCCCCCCTTTCCTGCCCCCCCTCCCGCCGGGCGGCAGGCCCGGAATCCCCGGGCTCGCGTGGCCGCCGCAGCCGGCTGGGGCGGCGCGTCGGCGGGCGCAGTCCACGGCTCTCGCTGGGGTCCCCCCAGCTCCCAGCGCTGCGGGGCCAAGGCGCACACAAAAGGCTGGGCCCCTTCGCGGGCACGGGCCGAGCCGCCGCGCACCCCCAAGCTCCGATCGCCGAAAGCACCCCCTAAAGAAAATTCCCAGGCACCCCCCACCCCCCGAGCTCCAGGGGCGCCCCGATCACCCAGCGGCAGGTGCCCCCGGCCGCCCAAGAACTTTGAAACTTTGGGGCCGGGGCCGGGGACCGGGAGGGGGAGCCCCCAAAAGGAGGACATGGGGGTGGGGGGGCCATGGCTTAGGTTCCGCCAAACGCACTTTCCAGGTGGCCCCGCGCAGCTCCGGCCGGGCCGGGCTCCCTCGCCGCCCCCGGGCCCCGCGCCTCCGCCCCGCGCCCGGCCCGGCGCCCTCCCGCCGGTCGCCCGGACGCTCGGCCCGGCCTCGCCCGGGGCGCGGGCGCCGCTGCACTCACCTCTCCGGCTGCGCTCCCCGCGGGCCCGCGCCGAGCCCGATAAGTGGTATGCTATGACTAGAGGTATGATTACGTTATTATTATTAGTAATAATAAGAGTAAGTGCTATTTAATTACGGGCGGCCGCATCCTGCTCGCGGCGCCGCCGCCCCGGCAGCTCCGTGCATGCGGCCCCGGCGCTGCACTTCCATCAGCAGCCGCTCGGCCGCCGCTGGGGCAGCACCGGGTGGAGGCCCGTCCGAGCCGCGGCGCTTCCTCCTCGGGTCCTAGCGCGGCTCCCCAGCCAGGCGCCGGGGTGGGGGCGGCGCGGGGCGCACCTGGGGGCCCGGGGGCGGGGCAGTCCCGCTTCCCCGGGAAAGCTCACGCCTGGAATTCATCGTTACTTTCTCTAAGTGTCTTCTCTTTTCAGGCTTGTTCTTTGGGCAGTTCTGGGCGGACGCCGGTCCGGCTCACGCCTCCGCCCTTCCCGGGTGTGTGAAAAGCGCCTGGGCTTCCAGGGAGCGTTCGCTGAAGGCTTCCCAAAGCCCCAGCTGCGTCGTGTCTTGTCCCGGGCGAGGCCCTGAGGCTCAGAGAGGCCTGGGGACCTCGCTGGGTTGGTGCTCTATGAGTGGGATCTTTCCTGCAAGGAGGTGAGGCAGCTTGGAAGACCCAGAAGGTGAGGGAGGCTACCGAGGAGGGAGACCAGCTGTAACCCTCGAGGCACTCCTCATGCAAGCGGGAATTCAGCTGGACGCCAGCCCCGCTGTCTCTTCATTTGGCACCAACTAGTTAAACTCTCTGAGATGGTCAGTGGGCCTTGGCAAGACCCCACCCAGAGGTGGTGGCGCTTTGGAGAGAAAGGCGGCAAGGCTGGCACCGGCAGGTTGTTTTCTGGGAAACCCCAGTGCCCAATGTCCCTTGGGCAGCAGTGTTCCCCGCCCCCAGATGAGCCACACTCAGCACATGTTGATTTTTTTACCCTCCCCAAACCCCACACAATAGTAACAGCCACCACTTCTTATTTACCACTAGAGGCCCGGTGCACAAAATCGGTGCACTGGGGGGGGGGAGGGTTTCCCTCAGCCCAGCCTGCACCCTCTCCAATCTGGGACCTCTCAGGGGATGTCCGACTGCCGGTTTAGGCCCAATCCCATCACCTGCCTGCCTGCCTGATTGCCCCTAACTGCTCCCCTGCCAGCCTGATCACCCCCTAACCACTCCCCTGCCTGCCTGATTGCCCCTAACTGCTCCCCTGCCAGCCTGATCACCCCCTAACCACTCCCCTGCCAGCCTGATTGACACCTAACTGCTCCCCTGCCGCCCAATTGCCCCCCCCCCGCCCTCCCCTGCAGGCCTGGTCGCCCCCAACTGCCATCTCCTGTAGGCCTGGTCCCCCCCGCAACTGCCCTCCCCTGCCAGCCATCTTGTGACCACATGGGGGTGGCCATCTTGTGAGGACGTGGGGCAGCCATCTTGTGATGATGCGAGGGTGTGAGGGTCAATTTGCATATTACTGCTTTATTATATAGGATGAGCCACACTCTGCACATGTTGATTCTTTACCCTCTCCAAGCCCCTGTAAGGTAGGGTTTTCAGGTGAAGAAACAGACACAAAGTAGGAAGTGACTTGGTTGAGATGACACGGCTCAGAAAGAGGCAGAGAGACGGTTCAATCCCAGGCTTGTCCACCTGAAAGGCCTGGCCACTGCACCCACCGAGCCGTGGACATCTTCCATCCGAATGCATCACGAGGGCCTGTCACGTGAGTGGGTTGCAGGAGAATGGGAGCTGGACACTCCTGCTCCGACCTTTGAGGAACAGACAGTTATATCCCTTCTCCAGTGAGCACCTCCTGCTCTGGGCGCGGGTCTGCCACCACCCGGCCCCCAGAGATGCCTTGCTGTGTCCTGGGCAGGGCCTGAGCACATGGCAACCTTAGCTGTAACCATGTGCAGTTTCTTCACTCACTTGACACATATTCCTTTCTTCGCTGGGTCCTGGGAGTGCAGAGAAGCCCCATGTGCCCACAGCTCTGGTGGGCTCCGGCACAGATGCTCACCTTGGGGCCTAGGAAAGGCCCCTGAGGATGTAGGCACAATTTCAGGCTTAGGTTGGGGATAGTAAGAGCACTTTCCTCAATAGTGTCACTATGAGGATTAAGCATGCAAAGCACTGATAAATGTGTGGTTAACGAGAAAATAAATAAAAAATACATCCTAGCCAAAACCGGTTTGGCTCAGTGGATAGAGCGTCAGCCTGCGGACTGAGGGGTCCCAGGTTCGATTCCGGTCAAGGGCATGTGCCTGGGTTGCGGGCACATCCCCAGTGGGAGGTGTGCAGGAGGCGGCTGATCGATGTTTCTCTCTCATCGATGTTTCTAACTCTCTATCTCTCTCCCTTCCTCTCTGTAAAAAAATCAATAAAATATATTTAAAAAAAAAATACATCCTTCTGGGAAATAGTCCATAGAATTCAGATTCTCAAAGGTGACTTAAGAAAAGAGAGGGCAGGTCCCATGAGCCTAGAGGTCAGCCTGTAATACAGAGGATGAAATGCAGGCCATAAAACGTGGTCACATTTGTCCCCCATATCCACACTAATAAAAGGGAAAGATGCAAATTGACCGTACCTTCGTGCCCACCAGCCAATCAGGAGTGGGTATGCAAATTAACCCAACAAAGATGGCAGGTTAATTTGCTTTCCTCACCGCCCAAGCCTCCGGAGCTCTGGGCAGTGTGGGAAGACGGAAAGGCACCTCCGACCCGAGCAAAGGTGGTGCCGGCAGTCAGGGGAAGGAAGTCCCATTCTTGCACGAATCTTTGTGCATCAGGCCTCTAGTCAACACTAATAAAAGAGAAAAATGGTAATTGGCGTACGAGCTACCCTTTTCATTGGCTAATCAGGGCTATATGCAAATTAACTGCCAACTAAGATTGGCAGTTAACTGCCAACAAGATGGCGGTTAATTTGCATATGTAGGCACAATGCAGGGAGGCGAAAGGGAAAGCAGGAAGAAGCCCCCTGCCACTGACAGTGATCGGAAACCCAGGGGGGAGCTAAGAGCTGGGGGGCAGGGCAAAGGCGGCCCCAGGGCCGCCTTTGCCCTGCCCCCCAGCCATGATCGGAGAATCAGGCGCCTTTGCCGCCCTGGCCAGTGATAGCAGGAAGTAGGGGAGGAGCCAGCGATGGGAGCTGGGCATGGTCGAAGCTGGCAGTCCTGGGAGCTAGGGGTCCCTTGCCTGGGCCTAAAGCGAAGCCCACAATCGCGGGGCTGCTGCAGCTGTGGGTCCCCGCTGCCCGGGCTGGACGCCTAGGCCAGAGGCGTTAGGCCTGGGCAGGGGCGGAGCCTGCAACCACGGGGATCTGGGGGTCCCCTGCCCAGGCCTGACACCTCTGCCGGAGGCCTCAGGCCTGGTCAAGGGGCCGGTCCGGTGATTGGTGATCGGAGGGTGATGAGGGTCAACTCCTCTGGCCGAGGCATCAGGCCTGGGTGGGGGGCGGAGCCGGGGATTGGGGGGATATGATGGTCCCCTTGCCCAGGCCTGAAGCCTGGGTCAGAGGCGTCAGGCTTGGGCGGGGGGTGGAGCAAGCGATCAGAGGGAAATGGGGGTCCCCTGCCCAGGCATGATTCCTGGGCCAGAGGCCTCAGGCCTGGGCGGGGGCCAGAGCCAGTGATCGGGGGGAGATGGGGGTCCCCTGTCCAAGCCTGACACCTCTGGCGGAGGCGTCAGGCCTGGGCAAGGGGCCGATCCTGTGATTGGAGGGTGATGGGGGTCAAGGCCTGAGGGCTCCCAGTATGTGAGAGGGGGCAGGCTGGGCTGAGGGACACTCCTCCCCACACACACCCAGTGCACGAATTTCGTGCACCGGGCCCCTAGTGTTATTATAAAAGTGTTTGAGCATGCAGAAAGTTGAGAGAACTGTATTCGAATGCCCTAGATTATTCTACGATTGGGAACCTTTTGTTGTATTTGCTCTGTCACATATTTATCCTTCTATTCATCCATCCATCCAGCAATCCACATAACATTTATGTTAAAAACAAAACAGGCCCTGCCCTAACCGGGTTGACCCAGTGGATAGAGTGTTGGCCTGCGGACTGAATGGTCCCAGGTTCAATTCTGGCCAAAGGCATGTACCTTAGTTGCAGGCACATCCCCAGTAGGGGGTGTGCAGGAGGCAGCTGATCAATGTTTCTCTCTCATCGATGTTTCTAACTCTGTATCCCTCTCCCTTCCTCTCTGTAAAAAATCAATAAAATATATATATTTTTAAAATAATAAAAAATAAAAATAAAAACAAAACAGGCCCCAGCTGGTTTGGCTCAGTGGATAGAGTGTTGGCCTGCAGACTGAAGGGTCCCGGGTTCCATTCTGGTCAGGGGCACATGCCTGGGTTTCCGACTCGATCCCTAGCAGGGGGCGTGCAGGAGGCAGGCAATCAATGATTCTCTCTCATCATTGATGTGTTTTTTTAAAATATATTTTATTGATTTTTTACAGAGAGGAAGGGAGAGGGGTAGAGAATTAGAATATTGATGAGAGAGAAACATTGATCAGCTGCCTCCTGCACACCCCCCACTGGGGATATGCCCTCAACCAAGGTACATGCCCTTGACTGGAATTGAACCCGGGACCCTTCGGTCCGCAGGCCGACGCTCTATCTACTGAGCCAAACCAACCAGGGCTCATCATTGATGTTTTTATCTCTCTTTCCCTCTCCCTTCCCCTCTGAAATCAATAAAAATATATTTTTTTAAAAAATGCAAACCTTTAAAATATATATAAAATTTAAAAAACATAATTTTTAAAAAAATATATTTTATTGATTTTCTACAGAGAGGAAGGGAGAGGGATAGAGAGTTAGAAACATCGACCAGCTGCCTCCCGCACACCCCCCACTAGGAACGCGCCCCCAACCAAGGTACATGCCCTTGACCAGAATCAAACCCGGGACCCTTCAGTCCACAGTCCGACGCTCTATCCACTGAGCCAAACCAGTTAGGGCTAAAAAAAACATAATTTTTAACTTTCTTCTTTATGCTCTTTTGCATTTATACTAATTTTCTTAATTACCAGCAGTTTTCTTCTTCTTTTTTTTTTAAATTGCTGTTTTGGAACAAGATACTTATTAAAGGAGAAAATAATCTACCCAAAGCATCTGGTACTAGAAAACCCTTCACAAATGCTAGTTCGGAATTTAAGCTCCTCTGCAGACACCATCCTTTTCTTTTTTCATTCATCACTGTCTGCTCAGGAGCTGGAACAGTGCCTGGCACAGAGTAGATGCTTGGTAACTATTAATAGAGTTAATGAATTATTTTAATTATGGGTGTTTATCGAGGTTAAAAAAAGAGAGTATGTTCTGATGGAGAGCCCTGGGCTTGCACCCAGGGGGAATGTGGGTTGAGTTGTCTTTTGTAAACTGTGTAGAGACCCCCTCCCACCAGGAGGTGTCCCCTGGGAATGAGGGGCAGGCTCCCCTGCATGTGGGTAGGCCAGGCCCACACATCTCTCTCCTAGGCCCAAGGGCGGCACTCATTTGGATCTTAGGAATGTCTCTCCACATTCCTCCTCACTGTTTCGCATGCTTATGGCATTTGTTTTTGATATGACTAAATGGCAAGTCTGCAGCCTTGGTATCTCTTCAGGAAACCAGGGTAAATATTATTTATATCATTTATAATTGGCAGATTAAGTTTGATTTCAGGCACCAGAATGGAATTTAAAACACTCAGTTTAAAATAAGCCAAACCTAATCAGAGGCAGCCTGCTTTCCTCTTCAAAACGCTAAAAAAGAAAACAAAACACACTGTGCAACAAACAGAGAAAGGTCTGGAACATTCCCCCTCCTCTTATTCCCACCTCACACTCACAAAATGACTTGTTGTGTGTGTGTGTGTGTGTGTGTGTGTGTGCTGTGGGTGGAGGGGTGCGGGGGGGGGGGGGGGGGAGGGTAGACTTGAAGCCTCGAGACCCGGCTTCTGTCTCTAGTCTAAATTTCTGTATAACTTGGGCAGGTTACTTGACCTCTCTGGGCTGCAGGGCTTCGTCTATTTTAAAGAGGAAAGGGGTAGCTAAGATAGCTTTATCTGCCTGCAAAGGCTATGATTGCACTTCTAGAGCCAGGCAAACAGACCAGCTCTCCTGTGGTAACAAAGGAGAGGGAGTTGGAGAAAGGGAAGGAATGAGAGAAGATGACAAATGGGTTGCTTGGAAACATGATGGTTCTGGACACTTCTGACTCACTGTACACCCTCGGGCAAACCCCTTTTCCTTCTTATTTTTAAACCCCAGTCTCCATCTTAAAGGGGTTCGAGCTAGAATCTAGATTCAGGATGGCAAACGGAATCTGACAGGCTGGGTTCGTGATTTTTAGCTTGGAATGTGAACATCTTCAAGCGGAACACCTACTCTCGAGTTCTCCACCAGCCTCACTGACCCCCGTTACCTCCCATTACCTCCCTGACCTTTGAAGGTCATAAAGTTTCTGCTAAGACACCCCACCCCCCACCACCAGTTCTGAAACCCCTGATCCATCAGCTGGATTCACAGCATGAACTCTGGCTGTGAAAGGGAAGATCGCCTAATATGTCCTACTGCCCCCCATCTTCCTCTTCTCTTTGGGCAGTATGTGTCTGAGGGCCCAGAAAGGCTCAGGAAGTAACCTAGAAGGAGCCTGGGGATCACCCCAAGGTAACCTCAGACTTGATGGATCCTAGCTGGAGTCAGCACGGGAATTCTCAGATGATGCTTCATTTTATTATTATTTTTTTAATCCTCACCCCAGGATATTTTTCCTTTGATTTTTAGGGAGATTGGAAGAGGTAGGGAGAGACAGAGAGAAGCATGTCCATTCGTTGCCTCCTGTGCGAGCCCCGACCAGGGCCCAGGCCAGGGAGGAGCCTGCAACCAAAGTACGTGCCCTTGACTAGAATCAAACCGGGGACCCTCCGGCCCACAGGCCGACGCTCCATCGACTGAACCAAACCAGGTAGGGATGATGATTCATTTTTAGGAAACATCCCGTGACTCTGGCTGGAATCCCATTCAAACGAGGAAACCTGAAGCACCTGTGACAGGCCTGGCCCCAGAGGATGCTGCCAGGACGGAAATAGTCCTATCCTAGAGGCTCCCCCAGGTTGAGGAGGAAGCTGACAAGGACACCATGAACTCTGGCTGTGAAAAAGCCCACAGACCACGTGCTGCGGGGGTTTTCAGCGTGCTGTGGGGGCCGTCGGAAAGTGACTCACCCTGGCTGGAGGGTGTAGGGAAGCCTCCTGAACAAGGGGGCCTTGGATATGAGCCTTGTAGGCAAAGGATGAAAAAGAGGATAGAAAGACAGCCCGCATGTTGTGTGCACCCGGCTGGAGCTTCAGTTTTCTCACCTTTGAGCTGGGAAGGGTGGTAATGATGTCCACCTCCTTTGTGGTTATAAAGATTAAATTAGCTGTGTGCGAAAGAATCGGGCTTGTAAAAGTAGGTTTACAGCTGTGAGTACACAAAACAGTTTATTCTTGTATTATTAAAACTGTAAACCTACGTTTGCCCCATCCTGTATGTAACCGAATTGCAGGTAGAGCCAAAGCATGTGTGCGGGCCAAGTTGTGAGAGGGAACCTTGGAAAAGACAGCTGCATATGTTGACGGTCATTATCTCTGGGTGCGAGAGTTTCTGGGTAATGTTTGCTTTTCCCTGTATCCTGTTTTATATTGGTTGAAGTGATTATGATGAGCATGTGTTATTTATATAATGGTTAAAACAGTTTCTATGAAAAGAAAAAAGGAAAAGCTACTTGTGTATTAGAAAAGTCACACCTACAGAAAAGCCAAAATATTCAAAAATTCTCATATTCATTTACTGTTAACATTTTGCCACATTTGCACGCGCTCCCCCCCCTCTTCTCTCTCTCTCTCTCTTTCTCTCTCTATTTATCTCCCTGTTTTTGAAAGTTTGCTATGCCACTCTTTTTTATGAAAGACCTACACTGTGGTCTCAGCCCACTGTCCCTGCGGGCTCTGCATCCTCAGGTTCAATCAACAGGGCTGGAAATATTTTTTGGGGAAAAGTTATGCTGTTGTACCGTGTAATTAGGCCTTATAGTGGTTACATCTGTACCAAACAGGTAGACTTTCTTTCCTGTCATTGCTCCCTAAACAATATAGTACAGCAACTGTTTACACAGCATTTACATTGGGTTAGGTATTACAAGTAATCTAGAGATGGATAAAGTATACAGGATGATGTGCTTAGGTTATATGCAAATACTACACTATTTTACATAAGGGACTTGAGCATCTGCAGATTTTGGCACTCTGGTGGGGTCCTGGAACCCATCCACCATGGATATTGAGGGATGACTACCTCTTTTTCCTAACTGAAAGAAATCAGAAAGATTTCAGAAAATAGACGAAAACTAAAAATAGCGTTAGTGTTTGTGGTGAGCTACCTTTGGGTTTTGCAGTGAGCTGTTATACACACAGTGTGCTGTAGAAAGTGAAACTGCACTGTAAATACGTTATTTCTACTTTATATAGGCCGTGTATCACATCATTCTTGCTTTTACTCTATGCTTGTGTTAGCTTAGATTTTATGTGTTATTTGATATGATTGGGTAGGTTATTTTTTGAGTCTGGGAACCCTTAAAATTTTTCCCATTTAAATTAATGGTAATTGCTTCTTGGCTTTACATCATGAAGGCTTACAGGAATGCTTGAATCATTTGAGAATAAGTTGCAGGCCTCATGCTCCTAATAATTTCAGCATGTATTTTCCCAAGAACAAGGGCAGTCTCCTACATAACCCAGTACAGTAATAAAAATCAATAAATTTAATTGATACAATACTGTTATCTTTCAGTCCTATGATGCAACATGCCCAGAGCGCTGCCGCGGGTCCCCTCTTCACCCTCCCTTTTCAACTTCTGCTAATTGTCTCAATATTACCTTTTTTTAAAAAAATTTTTTTAATTGATTTCAGAGAGGAAGGGAGAGGGAGAGAGAGAGAAACATCAATGATGAGAGAGAATAATGGTGATGAGAGAGACTAATGGATTGGCTCTCCTGCACGCCCCCTACTGGAGCCCCTACTGGGGATCAAGGGGGGAGGGGCAGAGCATGTGTCGTGACCTCCTGGTTCATAGATCCGCGCTCAACCACGGAGCCATGCTAGCCGGGCTCCATATTACCCTTTATAGTACAGGATCATGTATTGCATTTAGTTGTCCTGTTTTGTTAGCCTCCCTTAATCTGCAACAATTCCTCGGCCTTTCTTTGTCTTTTTCACGACAGAAGGTTTTTGGAAGAGTACAGACTAGTTATTCTGGAACTTGTTTGGGATTGTCTGATGTTCCCTCGTTATTAGATGAATTGTATGCATTGCTCACTGGATGGTGATGCTCCGTTCTCAGTGCACCACATCGGGAGGTGTACGATGGATGCCAGTTTGTCCTGTTATCAATGTTCAGGTGGACGATTTGGGTTAAGGTAGTGTAGTGTCACCGAGTTTCTCTATCATAGGGTTACTATTTTCCTTTTTTTTTTTTTTTTCCTTTTTAATTATCAAGTAATTTGTGGCTATTTACATGGAAAGCTTCCAATATCCTTTCAAGTTCATGGGACAAAAAAAAAAAAAAAAAGGCGCAGCTTTCCTTTTAGGAAATACCTACCGCATGCTGAACTGACCCAACAGCGTGCCTTCGGCTCTACGGCTTTGTTAAGTGAGTTTGCACCTTTCCGGAAGGGCGGGGATGCTAGGCCGCAAGGCATAAAGGGAATTGTAGTCTTCCGGGACGCTCACGTCTAAACGCCGCCCCATGGTCTCCCGCAGAAAGAGCCAGAAGCTGAAAAGGGAGGGCGGAGAGGGGCCGGCGGCGGCGCTCTGGGCGCGTTGCATCACGGGATTGGTAGTTCGCGGCCGCTCTCTGCCGCGCCCCAAGCGGGAGAACTGGACTACCACTCCCCGTAGGCCACACGCGCGGGGGCCGGGGAAGCCGTCAGGGCCTCGAACAAATCAAATCGAAGGAAAGAAACTGCCGGCTTTCAAAATCCTCCTCCTCCGCCATCATCCTC
Source organism: Myotis daubentonii (assembly GCF_963259705.1). Classification (NCBI taxonomy): domain Eukaryota; kingdom Metazoa; phylum Chordata; class Mammalia; order Chiroptera; family Vespertilionidae; genus Myotis; species Myotis daubentonii. The sequence continues at coordinate 4,914,788 of NC_081841.1, forward strand.
CGCCGTGCGGCGAGCAGGTGGTGTCGAGACGCGAGTGGGGAGAACCGTCAGGAGAACTGACGGGCGGGCTGGGCATCGGGACCGCTGGACTCGGAGGCGGCGACTCCGACCTGCGCTGCCGGACCCCACGTCCTCGCCCCGGCGGAGTTCGCGCCTGCTCGGGTCTCCCCGCGCGGCGGCGCCGGCTGTTTACGGTAGAGTCGGGTCCCCTTCCTTTCCCGTCACCTGCCGGGGATGGGGTGCGGGGCGGGGGTGGCGCGTCCCTGGAACTGGACGTGGGAGGTGTGGGGCCTCCTGAGCGTGGCCTCCCCTGCGCCTTCCATGGCCGAGCGCGGAGGGGCTGGGAGTGGGGGGCCGGCCCCCCTCACCAGTGGGGACACTGAGGCTTAGGGCGCCTGGCTCGCCTGGCCGGGGCGCCCCGCACGCCGCCGCGGGCAGTGGCGTTTCCTGTTGGCGTCGGTGTCAGCTGGGGGCGGTGCGCGTCCTCCCGGGTCCCGGGTGGGGCCCCCGCGCCGCCCGCCTGTCATTCGCGGCCCGCGCTCGCCGCCACCGCTGCCTCCACGCCCGCCGCCGAGGGCCGGGCTGGCGTGCGTCACCGCGGGCGCCTCGCGGGGGCGATGGCTGTGCATCAGAAAGCGTGTGCCGCCCCTCCCGCGAACGGGGAGGCTGTGCGTGTGTTTACTGTTTGTCTTCGCTGCTTTGCAGACTTTGCACAAGTGAACGCACCCCTCTGGCTTGGGGTTCCTGGCCTCGTGGGTCGGTGTGTGCGCTAGACTGAAGGGTGGGCTCCTCTCCAGCTGATAAGTTAGTTCTGTGCGCCTATTACTACCTTTGGAGGCCTCACCTCCACTTTTTAGCCTCAAATTGTCCCCTCCAAGAACTGCCAGAGGTGGGGGAGTTTCGGGGTAATTCTTATTCCGTTTCAGACCGCGGTCGGCGCACTTTCTAAATGCCACGCGGGTAAGAGTGGTCGTGGCAGGTCACCCCTCTCCTCTGCTAGGAACCGTCCGTGGTTCTCCTCGCCACTCAGAATAGAAGCCACCGTTCTTCCCATGACCTTTGTGACTTGGGCCTTTGTTCGTTTTCTTTCCTCATTTCTTCCCTCCTTCCTCCCAGCTCTCTTTGCTCCAGCCCCGCTGGCCTCCTTGTAGTCCCCCCCCCCCCCCCCCGCCCCCTTCCCCCTGCCCCAACTCCTTCCCCCACAAGAGCAGTTGCATTTGCAAGAATGCGCTTCCTCCCAGTCTTTCTTTCCTAATAAGTTCTCTAACCACACTACTTGAAATTGCGCGGGCGCACACCAAGAAAATTGTTTACCCACCCCTTTTTCTGTTTATTTTTCTTCAGATACTGAGTATCTTGTTTAAGTTACTAAATAGCTTGTTTAGAACGTGTTTCCACAGTGCAGGACTTTGTTTCATCATGCACTGCTGGTACCTGGAACGATGTCCAGCACACACCAGTACTCATAAATGCTGAATGAATGAGTGGAAGACTGCCTCCTTACCCCAGAAGAATAATTCATGCTTATTGATAAAAACAGACAGGCCCTGGCTGGGTAGCTCAGTTGGTTAGAGCATCGTGCCAATATTCAAAGGTTGTGGGTTCGATCTCCGGTCAGGACACATAATAACAACCAGCCAATGAAGGCATAAATAAGTGAAAGAATAAATTGATGTTTCTCTTTCCTTTCCTCTCTCTTAAAAAAGGAAAAAAAAAGAAGAAAAAAAGGACAGACTAGGGCAGTGGTCCGCAAAATGCGGCTCTCGAGCCACATGTGGCTCTTTGGCCCCTTGAGTGTGGCTCTTCCACAAAATACCACTAGTGGGCGTACACGTACAGTACGATTGAAACTTAGTGGTCCATGCACAGAAGTCGGTATTTTGTGGAAGAGCCACACTCAAGGGGCCAAAGAGCCGCGTGTGGCTCGCGAGCCGCAGTTTGCCCACCACTGGACTAGGGTGATAAGGGTTAAGATCAGGAGAAGGGGATGGGAAGCTGGCTGCTTAGGCCCAGAGGAAGCCAGGGGGAGTGAGAAGATGGGGAGCTATCACAACTGTACGTTGAGGGTGAGTAGATTGGGGAGGAAGCCGTCTGGATGGAAGCAGTATCTGTGGAGTCCCTTAGTTCTGTCTGCCTTGATCTCCCCTGTTACCTGCCGTTTCCCCTGGAGAAATGGAGTGGTCCTTTCTGAGTCTGCTGGACTCCCGGCTGGTAGCTCCTTTTTCCAGCAGCTCTGCCCCTGGTCTATTGTGATGGTGGCTGTTGTGATGTAGAGATCTCTGGTGTCCTAGGAACCCCTGAGGTCTGACCACCGTGGGCTGCCTAGTCCCCTGGCCAAGGTTGAAACCAGATGTGCAGTGGGCTGACCCCTCTGCCCCACCCCCAGAGTCATGCCAGCGTGGGTGGTGGGGCATTCTCTGGGATGGATGACCTGGATCCCGTAGCCTTCTATGTCCTGTTTGAGGAATGGGACCCTCCAGCAGAACGTAGCCAAGATGATCAGGCAGGTGTGTGCCTGGGGCAGACTCCTTACAGCCATGGGTCTGGGAGTTAACTGCCTCTCCCTGGGGCCCAGGAACTGGGCAACTCACAGGGCTTTGCTAGGTCCCAGCTGGGGCAGTTGGGTTCTCCCCAACCAGGGACCCAGGAGTCTCTCCTTTCTTCCCCCACTCTGTCTCTCTTTTATATGTAGCATTTTTATTTGTTTATTATTATTATTATTTTGGTTAATCCTCACATTAGAATGTATTTTCTCTTTTTTTTTTTTTTTTTTTTTTTTAGTGAGGAAGGGGTGGGGGAGGGCGTGGAGAGAGACATCAATGTGAGAGACATAGATTGGTTGCCCCCAAGAATGTGCCCAGACCGGAGCCTGAGGCCAGGAATCAAACCTGCAGCCCAGGTACATGGCCTTGACCGGGAATCGAACCTGCAAACCTTCGGTGTGAGGGCCAACGACACTACCAGCCAGGGCACATTTAAATTTTTTAACAAAAAAATTTTCGTTGAACTGATTTAAAGATTTCATTTGAAAGATTTTAAAACAAGTTATAAAATTCTGTTCCAAGTATTCAGGTACAGTTTTGTGCAGTTTTAAAATTATACAGAAACTCGAGTTTTACAATAACATTAGCTTTAGCAACAGATTACATTATAATGAAAATAATTACAAGGAGGGGTGGGGGGCAGACTCTTTATAAGAAGTGATGGAAGGAAACTTGACTTGGGGTGATGAACACAATACAGTGTACAAGTGATGTGTTGTAGAATTGTGCACCTGAAACCTGTATCATTTTTTTGAAACCTGTATCATTTTGTTAACCAGTGTCACCACAATACATTAAATAAAAAGTAAAGAATAACATAAAAAATAAAAGAAAATAATTACAAACATTAAATATGAAAACATTCTCTCCATAACATGGGTCTCAGTTACCTTCTCGTTCATTGTAGCTATCATTACTTTAAAAATAGAGATAAAGTATATTTGTTTGGGTTTTTCCCACACACAAAGTACATATATGTTTATAGGGCATAGTAATGTCAGCCACCTGTCGTCACTGAAGAGGGCAGTAAGATAGCATTCTTTGTCATCCTGTGAAAGAAAAATGCAGACTGCCATAAATTTGATGTTGCTTCTGAGCGGTCTGCCACCAGCTAACCAGTGAACCTGATGTGGTGCACACAGTACTCATAGCCATTCTCCATCTTACCACAAAGTACCGTTCTCCCAAATTGGATTGTTTTCTACCATTTAAAGATTTTATTTATTTATTTTTATTTATTTTTATTTTTTTTTATTTTTTTATTGCTTAAAGTATTACAAAGGGTATTACATATGTATCCATTTTATCCCCCCGCCCTAGACAGTCCCCTAGCCTCCCCTATTACCCAGTGTCTTATGTCCATTGGTTATGCTTATATGCATGCATACAAGTCCTTTAGTTGATCTCTTACCCCCCTACCTCCTGCCCCCCAACCCTCCCCGGCCTTCCCGCTGCAGCTCGACAATCTGTTTGAGGCAGCTCTGCCTCTGTATCTATTATTGTTCAAAAGTTTATAATGGTCTCTATTGTCCATGAATGAGTGAGATCATGTGGTATTTTTCCTTTATTGACTGGCTTATTTCACTTAGCATAATGCTCTCCAGTTCCATCCATGACGTTGCAAATGGTAAGAGTTCCTTCCTTTTTATAGCAGCATAGTATTCCATCGTGTTAAAGATTTTCTTTAAAGCACAAAACTAATCACATCAGTGACATCCTACAGCACTTGTGTATACTTATGACTTGAACTGATTTGCTAACATAGCTTGCTTATAAACGATTCGTGGGTGCATTTCATGTGCCAAGCAGCTCTGCGATGTTCTCTGGAAATGAGCCTCCTCTCTCTTAATGAAACTTTGGTCACCTCAGTTTGCAGGTTTCTGGGGGAGCCCACCAGTGTGTCCAGCATGGCCTCTGAAGACATTGCCAAGTTGGCAGAGACGCTAGCCAAAACCCAGGTGGCTGGGGGACAGCTGAGTTTCAAGGGCAAGAGCCTCAAACTCAACACTGCAGAAGATGGTGAGTTCCGGGGTGGGCTGGCCCAGGGGAGGAAAGGGAGTGTGGGAACGAGTGCTCACTCTTACTGGTTGTCAGGCTCATTTAGCTACATTGTCACATTTTGTCCCTGCAGCTCTGAGAGGTATCACTGGGCCCATCTAACAGTGAGGCTCAAAGATGACTTGCCCTTGAGCATGCGCAGGCTTCCCTGCCGGTCTCTATGTTTGCGGTGGGCATTCCTGCCAGGATGGCTCAGGCTGGCAGGTGGGGAGGGCCCCTTTATCTCTTGGGGGGACGGAGGCAGTGAGCGACCACAGTTAGTGGCAGCCCCAAGGTCTAGTTGCTAACTTCTTACTTCAGATCCACTCCCACCTTCACCCCCATGACCCCAAGATGGTCTGGGAATACCTGTCACCTTCCCCAGGGCTGAGGCCCTCCCCCTGGCGCTGCATGGAAACAACAGTCTGGTCCCTCTTGGGAGGTCTGGCCGATGCAGCTGCATCTCCCCGAGGGAGGGTGGCCGCCCCTGTCTGTGTGCAGGCACCAGGATGGGAGAGAACTAGGAATCAGAGTGCAGACCTGTCTTTCCATCCCTGGCCAAGGCAAGCCTGGCACTGACCATCCCTGATTCCCCTGGTGTCTGGAAGTGAAGGCACCTATGTTGGTACTTTTGGCCCAACCAGGAAACTGGCCCGGAGTGTGCGTGGCAGGCTTGCCCCCGCCATGTCAGAGACTGCTTCAGTTTTTGCTGCTGCACACTCCTAACATGCTATAGGCTCTTAAAATGTACCCAGCTCCTCCCTGTGTTTTTGTTACTTTTGATTCTTGCGTCATCCCTGAGATACAAATGTTGCTATTTTAGAAATAGGGAAAAAGGACTTTGGAAACTTAAATAACTTGCCCAAGGTCATACAGCTGGTAAACAGGGCCAGGATGTTGAGAGAGGTCCGGCTGCATCCTGTTCCTCTGCTTCTCCGTGGACATTCAGCTCAGTGCCGTCAACGTGGATTTGCTAATAAACGCTATTCATTGAACAGTGTCAGGCAGGGTCTTAAGTGCCTTACAAATAGCATCTCGGTTTATCCTCTCAAAGCCCGTGAAGTAGGTTTCATCTCCATTAAGGCTCAGGGAGGTGGTATGATTTGCCTGAGGGCACAGCTGTAAGTAGTGCAGCTGGATTCGAACTCAGGTTTCTGTGGCCCTAAAATCCGTGCAGATAGCCAAGCACTTCACCAGCACAGGCTGGACATGCTGCCTCCCGATTCGGTCACTCAGGATGCCCCCTCCAGCCCCAGCCTCGGAGGAGCTCATGTGGAATGGGAGTGAGGTACTCAGTAACGAACAGGAGGTGGAAGGTGAAATACACTCTGAGACCTGAGTGGAAGGCTCAGGGAAGCGTGTAGTTTGGGAAAGGGACCACTTTGAGTGTAGGAGGTCCAGGACGTCTCTGTGGATGAGGTGTATTTGAACTGTCGTGGAAGGAAGATTTAAGGAGAGAGCGCACTGCAGGCTGGGAGAAACACGTGAGCCAGACACCGACGCTGAGACCCACAGGGTGGGCTTGGAAGAAAAGTCAGAGTCCCCGTGCACTGCTGGTGGGAATGCAGACTGGTGCAGCCACTATGGAAGACAGTCTGGAGTTTCCTCAAAAAATTAAAAATGGAACTCCCATTTGACCCTGTGATCCCACTTCTAGGAATATATCCCAAGAAACCAGAAACAACAATCACAAAGGATATATGCACCCCTATGTTCATAGCAGAACAATTCACCATAGCTAAGATCTGGAAACAGCCTAAGTGCCCATCAGTAGATGAATGGATTAGAAAACTGGTACATCTACACGATGGAATACTATGCTGCTGTAAAAAAGAAGGAACTCTTACCATTTGCAACAGCATGGATGGAACTGGAGAGCATTATGCTAAGTGAAATAAGCCAGTCAATAAAGGAAAAATACCACATGATCTCACTCATTCATGGATAATAAAGACCATTATAAACTTATAAACAATAATAGATACAGAGGCAGAGCTGCCTCAAACAGACTGTCAAACTACAGCAGGAAGGCCGGGGAGGGTTGGGGTCAGGAGGGAGTGGGGTAAGAGATCAACTGAAGGACTTGTATGCATGCATATAAGCATAACCGATGGACATAAGACACTGGGGGGTAGGGGAGGCCAGGGGGTTGTCAAGGGCGAGGAAAAAAGAGACATATGTAATACTCTTTGTAATACTTTAAGCAATAAAACAATTAAAAAAAAAAAAGTCAGAGTCCCACAGGGACCCAGGGCAGAGGCCCTTGAATGCTGTGCTGAGGAGCCTGGCGGCCTCATCTTGGACCCACAAAGGGCTCTGTCTTGGCTGGGAGTGAGCCAGCGCAGACAGGGTTGGGCAAGGGCCTGTGCAAGGAGGCCATGTGTCTGATGATTAGGTCAGGCCCTTTTCTCCCCAGGAAGTCATTTAAGGACCAAAGAAAGGCCTTTCTGCTTTGTGTGGCAGAGTAATGAAACCTGGAGCTTGTTAATTTGTGAGGCGACAGAGGCTGAGGAGAGAAATCCCTGCCATGGAGCCACGTGACAGCTGGTTATTTAGGGGTGGTTGGGGCCCATTTCTGATCTGTTGTTAAGTTAGTGTCACTCCATTTGGATTGGAAACGAAGTGAGAGAGGCAACTCACGTGTGGCCCCCACCTCCTCCTGTCCCTGCTCTTCCCGTTTTGGTGCATTTCCTTCCCAGGTTGGTCTGTGGAAAGTACAGCACCTATTTCTGTCCTTAGGTCACTGAGGCAGCATATGTTGTCTTCCCTTGGGGCCCTGCTTTCAAGGACTCTGTAAACATGCCTTGAGCAGCCCTCCTCGCCCCTTGTTGACCTGGCCAGTCCCTGGGTGTTAAGGGGCGCTCCCCTTTGGAACAGGTCATTCAGCCCTTGCACAGGGTGCAGTCACCCAGGAGAGGGGCCAGGGAGGGGAGGGGAGGGATTAAGGAGCTTCTCTGCTGAGGGGCTGCTTGAAGTCCATGGTTGTACACAGAGGCAAGGGTAGAGGGGGGAGCATGTACGTTCAGTTTTGGAAAAGCAGCCCTGCTGGCTTCCCTGAGCTCCTGGGCAATGTTGCTTCATTCCTTGAAACCTCAGCTTCCTCTTTTATGAATGGAGGCCCATTCCTGTCCAGCCTCCCTGTTGAGAAATGGAAAATGGATGCTGGGTCATTCGTTTTCTACCTGGGTGACGTTGGTAGGCATTTACTTCCCCTCTCTGTGTCTTAATACAGTCACATAAAATAGCTGTAACAGTAACCACCTCATTAGATGATGTGGGGAATGTAGGAGTCAATGTGTGGAAAACTCACACGGTAGTGTGTTAAGTGCTTATCTGTATGAGGTAGTGAGCAGAGGAGGTAGTGAGCAGTGGGAAGACAGTATTAACAAAGTCACCATAATGAGGAAGTTCATTTAGACGGTGTAACATTGTAGCAGGCTCCATAGGAGATCGGGGCTGTGCTGCCTGTGAAGATTTGACCCTGTTGGGAGCTTAGCAAGGGTTTCTGAGGACGTGCAGCGGAGGGGAGACGGAGGGAGGCAGGGTCGTACAGAGGTCCCCAGCTTGGAAAGCTTTGTAGGGACCCCCTTAGCGATCGCAAGTTAAAACCTTTCTCAAGACCCTCTGAGGGCTTTGTAACCTGGAAGGTCAAGTTCAAACTTTTATCTCCCATATGTATCTCCATCTCTTTTCCACTATTTGTTTCATGTAACTAGTGTGTTTTGTTCAGATTGTAAAGTTAATACATGCACATTATAGAATACAGAAACATTGGAAGAAGGAAAAAAAACTCTATAACTTTGTTATCACACAGCCCAGGGATACAACTACTGTTAATTTTTGTACATTTTTTTAGTCATTTGCTGTGTGTGTGTTTTTCCTAAACATAGCTGAGTTCCTTTTTCTTTTTTCTTTTTTTAAAATAATTAGGATCATATTACAGATAGTTTAAAAGCTACTTTATTAACCTGAATCACTTATAATCCCACCACCTAAACATAACTGCTTTAACATTTGGTTTCTATCTTTCTGGACCTTATTGTGTGAATGTGTATGTTTGTTTATATGCTCATATGCACATACTAGAGAGAATACAAATAACATATCAACCTATCTGCTGTTGATGGACATTTCGGTTGTTTGGAATTTTTCATCATAATAAAACAGCACAGTGATGAACACCCCAAACATGAGTAATGGAACGCTCGAAAGCCTTCGTGCCATTGTAGCTGCTGGCCCCCTAACTTGGGTGCCGTTTTCCCACTGGGCCTGCTGCCCTGCCTGTCCTGGGAGGCTCCATGCACACCACCCAGTAGGTGTCCAAGCTCTTTCTTTGCCTCAAGCAGCCAGTTGGTCTTTCCCTTGGCTCCCAGACCCTTACGCATGCCTTGTTTTAACACTTGTTACAGAAAAACGGTCTGTGTAGCTGTGTCCCCTGCTGGACTGTGAGCCTGTGTGATTGTTCTTTGTGAGTCAGGGCCTGGCACATGGTAGGTGCATCATCGCTGTAGGAGCTTGAGTGACAAGGTAGTGTCTGGGCTCTCCTGCCTCGGCTGTTTGTGATTCCAAGTCTAAGATTCTCTCCTTTGGTCTTGGGCAGCCAAGGATGTGATTAAAGAGATTGAAGACTTTGATGGCTTAGAGGCTCTGCGCCTGGAAGGCAACACGGTGGGCGTGGAAGCAGCCAGGGTGATCGCCAAGGCCTTGGAGAAGAAGTCGGAGTTGAAGGTGAGACCTGCGAGGGGACGAGCTGCCCCAAGGGGACTGGCTGGGGATGAGCTTCCACTCACGGCCGCAGACCTTCCCAGGCCCACGGCCAGCTCTGCCTCTGGCTTCCCCAGAGCACTCGGCACTGGCCAGGGTCCTGCTCTTGCATGATGTGTCCATTCGGGTCCTCGAATGGGACAGGGAGATGGTATTGGGAGTGTAGCGGGTTTATTGGGCTACACGTGTGGAGATAAAGGGGGTGGAGCAGAACGGGACAGAGAGAGCCTTCACCTGCACGGCCGCTCTGGCGCCTGTTAGGAGGGACGGGCACAGAACCGGCATGGGAACCTCCCTGCTCTCGCAAACGCTCAGCCTGCTCCAAGCAAAGGCTGCCCTGTCCTATAGGGGAGTCTGGTGTTGGGCAGAAATGCCCCGGCCTTAGCTTGGATGCCTCGGCGGCCGGCTGACTGCCCTCCTCACGGCTGATTGGCGGCCTCTTACGGGCTAGATCCAAGGGGTGACCCTCCTCGTGCGTCCCAATGTGGGTGCCACTGAACGCCAGTACGTCAAGATGCTCTTTGGGAAAAGTGGGTCACCACATTCAAATCACTAGGAAGATGTTGCCGCCTGCTCTTGTTTGCCGGGGTCGGCGTGTGTGAGTGTAGCAAAGCCCCCAAAGAGTCCGGAGGGAAAGGGCCCTGCTTTGCAGGTGAGAGCGGCTTAGTTCATAAAAGGCTGGGCTCGTGTTGGTCTCCTCTGCACGGGTCCCTTAGTCCTCACAGCCACCCAGGCATAAAGAGTGTCCATTCTGTAAGTCACGGGACCGAGGCTCAGGGGGCTGAGTAATGGCCCGGGACCCTCCTGTTGCTGAGTGGCCGAACGCATTTGGTACTCCTGCGTCCAGTGCTCCTCCCCTGGGCTTTGGGAACGGGAGGGCGTGCAGGGCTGGGCCACGAGAGAAGTGGAGTGGACTTGCCTAGTGAGGGCCGGCCGGTTTATGAAGTGGCCCCTGGTGCTTGTTTGCTCAGGAAGGTCATGGTCGGGTGAGCAGCCGGCAGTGCTTGTGTCTGTTCTCCTGCCCGGGAGGCCCTTCCTTGAGCAGAAGCTGGACATTTTCCTTCAGAAGAGTTTAGCCCTTCCCGGTGGCTGGTGGCCTGTGCAGGAAGGGAACGGAGCAGATGCGGCCTGGGCCTGGGCCTGGAGGCTGCGGAGCTGAGCTTCGGCACCCAAGGGCCTGGCTTCAAGCCCCAGCACCACCACCTCCTTGCGCTACGTGGCCTGGCACTAAACTCTGAGCCTGGGCTCCTTCATGAAAAGTCTTTCCTCCCTGAGAGGTGGTTGTGATGGCCAGATGCAGGCTCGTGTCATGAGAGTGCGGCCAGGGGCAGCGCTGCCTGCGTCCTGTCCCCTGTGCAGACCCAGTGCCTCGAGTCACCCGCCCAGCATCGCGGGCCTGCTTCTGTGCAGGAAGGAGCCCAGGGCTGGGGCCGGGGCTGGGGGAGCTGCCCTTGATGCCCATTGTGCTCTGGCACATGCTGACGGGAGATGTTACCTCCCCTGTGGTGACACGTGCACAGTTAGGTTGTGACAGAGGAGAAAGGTGTGGCCCACAGTTACACATCTCAGGAATGGGCCGGGATTGGAGCCGATACTAGCCTCCTAACTGCTGTGCTGCCACTTGAGATTGTGAGGCCTGAAGCCTCTCTCAGAGTCAGAGATGGGATTGTCGGGCCAGGGTTCTGATCCTGGGGTCCGTTAAGTCAGAATCAGAACCCAGGCCATGTTTCATCAGTCCCAGGTTTGGTCAGGAAAGGCTGGAGATGCCAGAGTGATAGTTTAGATCAGTGGTTCTCAACCTGTGGGTCGCGACCCCTTTGGGGGTCGAACGACCCTTTCACAGGGGTTGCCTAAGGCCATCCTGCATATCAGATATTTCCATTACGATTCATAACAGTAGCAACATTACAGTGATGAAGTAGCAACGAAAATAATGTTATGGTTGGGTCACAACATGAGGAACTGTATTTAAAGGGCCAGAAGGTTGAGAACCACTGTTTTAGATGGACACAGCGGCCAAAGTGGGAGGGGAGGGTAGTGCCCATGCATTGAGACTAAACTGCTGGGCAGCATAAGACGGGTGCTGTGGCCACCACTTCTGTGCCATTTACCTAGTATTTCCTCGAAATCAGCTCACTTTGAAGTAATTGAAAAGCAAACCCGGTCCCTTCTATAAATGGGGACATGTTATCCTGTCCTGGGGCACTTCACACACACAATCCACGGGTGTCCCAACCCACAAGGCCCTGAGCCCGAGGTCTGCTCCTTGGCTCGAAAGGCAGACGAGTAAGAAGTGGGGAGGTGGGCAAGACCCGGCAGCCTCAAGGCGAGCTCGGCTCCTGAGGCAGCAGGAAGGCTGAAAAGAGGCTCAGAAAGAGTAATTTCCTTGCTGCTGGATCCCCCATTGTTAACGTTGCTGTTCCTCCACCACCCAGTCATGTTCACGTTGCTGCCCCCCAGCCCGTGTGGGAAACTATTGGAAAGGAGCACTTGGCCGTCTTGGTCCTGGTCCTGGTCCTGGCACTGCCACTGCCATTTGTTCCCGGAGCATCTCCTTTCTCTCACCCATGTGCCCCCCCCCCACCCCCCAGAAGCCAGAGGCTTGGGCAGATCGGGGTTTTCCTAACCTTCTGCTGAGCCCCCACGGCCCTTGCGGGTCTCCAGGCCCCAGCAGCTTTGGCCAGAGCGGGCCCAGCTTTTCGCTGACAGAGCCCAGATGAAGAAGCCTTGTAGTGCTTGGTGGGTAAGTCCATGAGGCGAGGCCTCAGCTAACTCTTCCTCCTCCTTTCAAAGCGATGCCACTGGAGCGACATGTTCACAGGGCGGCTGCGGTCGGAGATCCCACCAGCCCTGGTAAGTGAACGGGCCGCGGCGTGCGCCCCCTCTGGCCATTCCAGGCCTTTTTCTAACACCTTCTGGAGGCCAGGATATGCCCTGTGGGTGACTGAGATGCTGACACGGAAGGCTGGCGAGCACAGCATCTGCCCTGCGTGAAGTCCAGGGAAGGTGGAGCAGGCTCGGAGGGTCTGAGCAGCTCTGCCTGCTTGAGGGCGAGAGGTCAGTTGGGGCAGATCTTAGGGCTGGGCCTGCTCCTGTGGGTGGGGCAGCCAGAGACCAGCTTAGGCATTGCCTCCCCTCCCCCATTCCCTGATCTTTGCCCAGCCTCCTCTCCGCCCCCTTCCTCCTGGGCACTGCGGTCCCATGGCTGGAGGGCCCGGGATTGCTCAGCATCTTTTTGCCGCAGCTGGTCCTGGGCAGAGGCTTCGGTTTCCTCTCCTCCGTCTCCCAGCACGCTGGACAGCAGCATCCGCCTGGGGCCCGAGATTGCTGCTCACACTCCTGGGTGGGCACTTGCCTCCAGCCTCCATCGGCCCCTCGCTCTGCCTCCTCAGCTTGGGGGGCTGTTGCTTCCACACGCCTCACCCACCTCAAAGCCCATTGTTCTGTCTCAGTTCACAGTTCTTGGCCTGGCCTTCAAGGCTCTTGCCCAGTCTGACGCCTCACTTGCTTTGTAGCAAAACCCGATTCCCTTCTAGCCTCAGCCTCTCTGGAATCTACCAGCTGTCGCCCCAGGCACACACGTGCTGCTTTGTGCTTATGTCTCTGCTCATGTTTTTACTGCTGCCTGGAATCTCATGTTTGATTGGCTGATTCTCATCCAGACTGAGTTCAGATGTTACCCCCTGACCACTTGGCATGCACCAAGCCTCACTCCCTCTGCCAGTTCCCACCAGCCTGAGTGCCCCCCGGCACAGAAGCAGCACCTGGTAGGACACTGACATGAGCTCCCTCTGTGCCCAGATCTCACTAGGGGAGGGACTCATCACCGCCGGGGCCCAGCTGGTGGAGTTGGACCTAAGTGACAATGCATTCGGGCCCGATGGAGTTCGAGGCTTCGAGGCCCTGCTGAAGAGTTCCGCCTGCTTCACCCTGCACGAGCTCAAGCTCAACAACTGTGGCATGGGCATCGGTGGTGGCAAGGTGGGTGCAGGGGCCCCTCCTTCACGTCCCCGCTGTCCTTCACTCTCCCTCCCTGCCCAGTCCCCACTACACTTGCCTCCATTGGCAGTGTGTGCCCTGGCCACCCACCATCTGGGTTGGTTGGCCTGCTTTTCTCTTCAAAGGAGAAAGGCCTCAAAGGTGGCAGCCTGTGGCCAAGTGGGGAGAGGAGATGGAGTTCGTGAGGGTGGGGTTGCCAAGCAACCACCCCAGTTCTTTTGTTGCTTGGCAACACCGGCAGTATTGCATATGTGCTCCGACTTGCTGGCTCTGCAAAATGCAGGGCTTTGGGTGTCCCTAGGCCTGCTGTGCCCTCAGAGCAGTTGGCAGAGTCTCGTGAGGCCTGGCTGTGCATGTGGGGAAGGAGCCCAGAGAGAGAGGGCGCAACTCGCCTTTGTTCCTGGGGGGCCCGGTGCTCCCCCATCCTGCTGGTCAGCCCGCTGGTCAGTGTTGAAAGGCTCCTCTTTTCTTCCTAGAACCTGCACAGAGGGAGGAGGCTCTATAGCCTCTTCTTGCTCCTTTCTGGCTCTGTTAGGCCCAGATTCTAGGAAGACTCAGTGCCTCCCCTTCACGCTCTGACCTACAGTAGAAAAGGGCTGGGATGCAGGAATTGACAGCGGTCGGGAACCTTCCCTTTGAGGCTGTGTTATGTGCATAACCTTAACTCTCCTACCCATGGTGACAGGTGGGTGATGCTGTCCCCCTCTTTTCAGATGAGTAGACCTGGGCTTAGAGATCTGGGGTCGAGTGCCCCAGATAATGTGGGACTTGAATGTTCATCCACGTGGCCCTGTCAGGGCAGCGGGAAGAACCTGTGTGACGTTTGCAGTGCTCCAGGCTGAGGAGCCAGATTGGCCTCCCCTGCAGAGGGTGCCTGTTTCCCTGCCCCCTGGGAGGGGGAGCAAGGGCCACGCTCCCCTGCTGTCCCGGCCCGCCCTCCCCCCAGCTGATCGGGAAATAAGCTTGGTGTGCGTTACCACCTAAAAGATTTGAGTCAGCACAGAAATCGGGCCCAACCCTGCCTAGAGTGTGATGTGTTGGGGGAGCCAGACTCATCCCTGTAAAATGCTTCCATTTTCCACCCCTCACCTCGCCTCTGCCAGGGAACTGAGGCTTAGAAGCTGCTCCAGGCACCACCCAAGGACAGGGGAGACTGGGTTTAGGTTTTGCTCCCAGCAGCTGAGACCCCGCTTTGTGTGGCTGCCTGCACACTGGCGTGTCTCAGACGGGCTCAGGGGGGCCTTGGTCTCCATGGCCGGCTCCCCTTAGATCTTGGGGAGCGTGGGAGAGACACTGGAAGACTTGGGTCCTGTCCAGAGTCTGCCACTTGCTTAGCAACCAACCGTAGGACCGATTCTGTCCCTCCCTGAGCCTGCGTGGCTTGTGACAGTCCAGTGGCTAACTGTGAAAGCCCTTCCCGGACCTGGCTTCAAGTTGGCCCCTTGGTGTTGGTCTCTCCCTTCCCTCTGGGCCCTGGTCACCCATCTTTACCATGAGGCTACACCCCCAGGGTGGCGGGACCGCACATGAAGCAATAGATGTAAAAGCTCTTTGTAAATTATAGGGTGCTGGGCACATGTGAGAGGTGACCATTCAGCTTTTGAGCAGTTCTTTTTCTTTTTAAAAAATTTTGAGAGAGAGAGAGAATATGAATTGATTTGTTGTTCCACTTATTTATGAATTCGTTGGTTGTCTCTTAAATGTGCCCCAACCCGGGATTGAACCCGCAACCTTGGCGTTTTGAGACGATGCTCCAACCAACTGAGCTACCCGGCTAGGGCTTGAGCAGTTCTTTGTTCCCGTATCCACCACCAGTGGGTGGCATGGACATTGAAGACTCATTCAGTGGCATTGCTGCCCTACTGGGAGAAGGGCCTCCTGCGTAGGCCTGGGCCTCTTACCTTTCCCCCCACAGATCCTGGCGGCAGCTCTGACTGAGTGTTACCGGAAGTCCAGTGCCCAAGGCAAGCCGCTGGCCCTGCAGGTCTTCGTGGCTGGCAGAAACCGTCTGGAGAACGACGGAGCCACTGCCTTGGCAGAAGCCTTTGGGGTGAGTGGTTCTGCATGTCCTGGGAGTGCCTCCAGCTCTGGGACAGCTGAGACCTAAGCAAGTCGCTTCCCCGCCCTGAGCCTGCTGGTCATCCTACAGGGGGCTGGTTGCTCTGTGTATGCCTGAAAGTTGCACAACCCTTCACCCAGGTGAACTGGCAGTGGCCCCCTGGTGTGCTGCCTGAGAAGATTGTGAGGCTGCTCTGAGAGTCGGGGGCATCTGCCAGGCGTGGTGGTGCTGGAGCGGTGGGGTCAGCGTCTCTGGCCTCTAATGGGCAGGGCAGACTGGCCCTTGAGACAGGGAGGTGGGAAGGAGCGGCGGCCCAGGTGCCCCACCTCCTCCCCCAGGACCCTGCTGAGTCCCTGGTGGTGAGCTCCGTGAGAGGACCAGACCTGCCTCCACAGGGTCTGTGCCCCTCCTCTTAACTTAAACGTTTTCTTTGGCCAATAATACTCTATCAGCGTTAACGGTACTCAGGCCAGAATAGTGTCCCCCAAAGTCCTGCCCTGAGGGGTCTCCCTGCCGAAGCTCGCTGCCTCAAGTCAGAGTGACATGGCAGGGGAGGAGGGCCTGTGTCTGACTGGGCCCCTGGCTGCAGGGGCGCCTTCCCCTCTGGAGCTGGCGGGGCAGGTTACCATCCTCGCAGACGAAGGCGCCCTCTCTGCACCCTCTCCCTCGGCCGCCGTCCTCAGTGCTGGGAACAGGCGCGTGGTGGGTGTGCTGGGCTGTCCTCAGGTGTCCTCTGGGGCCCTTGGGACGGGGTTCTTAACCCGGGCCAATGGGACCCCACTAGCCTGGATACAACAGGGAGCCTTTGCACATGGATGGGGGAAATCACATGATTTTCATCATTAACATGGCTAACGTATGACCTCACTTCAGTCGGGAATGTAAACTTTAGAATGTCTGTGACTTTGTTAACAGTAGCAATCGCAGCCGAAACCGGTTTGGCTCAGTGGATAGAGCGTCGGCCTGCGGACTGAAAGGTTCCAGGTTCGATTCCGGTCAAGGGCATGTACCTGGGTTGCGGGCACATCCCCAGTGGGGGATGTGCAGGAGGCGGCTGGTCGATGTTTCTCTCTCATCGATGTTTCTGACTCTATCTCTCTCCCTTCCTCTCTGTGAAAAATCAATAAAATATATTTAAACAAAAAAAAAAACAAAAAACAATAGCAATCGCAGATGTTTCATGTCAAATTATAGTTGTTACACATATATAGAAATCTTCATGTTTCTTACCATCAGGTCATAGGGACTCTGAAGGAGGTCCACATGCCCCAGAATGGGATCAATCACCCCGGCATCACTGCCCTGGCCCAGGCTTTCGCCATCAACCCCCTGCTGCGGGTCATCAACCTGAACGACAACACCTTCACTGAGAAGGGCGCTGTGGCCATGGCCAAGGTGAGGCGGGTGATCCGGGTGTGACGTTGGCTCAGGGGGCCTGGGTGAGGCCTGCAGCCTCACCCTGGCCCTCACTTCCTCCTGCAGACCCTGAAGACCTTGCGGCAGGTGGAGGTGATCAACTTCGGGGACTGCCTGGTGCGCTCCAAGGGCGCTGTTGCCATTGCAGACGCCGTCCGCGGGGGCCTGCCCAAGCTGAAGGTGCCTCTGGGGTCAGGGTTTCCCCCACTTGGTCAGGGGGTGGCAGAGGCACGGGGCCTGGGTTCTTCTGCATCCTCCCTCGTGCCGTTGTGCCAGTGCCTTCTCCCCTTTGGGCCACAGTTTCTTCTTTAAAAAATAACATTTTTATTAAGTTCAGAGAGGAAGGGAGAGGGAGAGAGAGACAGAAACATCAATGATGAGAGAGAGTCATTGATCAGTTGCCTCCTGTATGCCCCCCACTGGGAATCATGCCTACAACCCTGGCATGTGCCCTGACCAGGAATCGAACCATGACCTCCTGGTCCATCGGTCAACTCTCAACCATTGAGCCATGCTGGCTGAACAGTTTCTTAATTTTTAAAATGAAATCATTATAGTTGACTGTATATAAACATACTGGGTACCTGGCACATCACTGGGTACATGGCATTTCTGTTGGTGTCATTCTGGCCATCTGGAGGACGGAGCCTACCTTCCTCCCCTGGGGAAATGGAGGCTTCCGAGGAGGACCTGGTTCTCCTGGCCCACATTTCTGCCTGCCACTACCCCTTCCTCTTATTTTTAGGAGCTGAACTTGTCATTCTGTGAAATCAAGAGAGATGCTGCTCTGTCCGTGGCTGAGGCTGTGGCAGACAAGGCCGAGCTGGAGAAGCTGGACCTCAATGGTAAGTAGTGGCGGTGGCCTCAGCACAGGCCTGCCGGTGGGTCTGACCCTGACCCTGTTTCCTCTTCTCCCCTTTCCCCTGCCCGGAGCAGGCAACGCCCTGGGAGAAGAAGGCTGTGAGCAGCTCCAGGAGGTTCTGGACAGCTTCCACCTGGCCCAGGTGCTGGCATCCCTCAGGTAGGGCTCTGGGCGGTTAGGGACTCATTCATTTTATTCATTTCACAAACATTGATTGAGGCTGTTATGTACCAGGTGCTGTGCTAGGCATTAGGGATGTGGAAATACAACAATGAAGGTGCCACTTCATTCTAGTGGGGCAGGGGGTCCAGAATAGCCACATTATTATTACATGTTCAGCAGAGGGACAAAGGAGGGCAGAGGGCAATGTCCCCTTTAGCGCAGGGAGCTGGGGAGAGCTCTGAAGGGATGATGGCTGGTCTGATGCTGACGGATAAGGCAGGGCTGCCAGCATGAGGCCGGGGTGGCCTGGGGCTGGGCTCCGCATTGCTCTCAGAGACTGTCTAGAAAGGGAGGGACCCATGCAGGAGGGTGGGGGTTCTGGGTTGCAGAGCCCACTGGAGGCATGGGGGGAAGGCGGCCTCCTCCAGTAGATAGCACCCTCTCCCTCCGCCCCTGTAACCTCCAAGTTGGCTTCATTCCCTGTCATCCTCAGTCACTGCTAGAGCTCTGCTGCCCCTAGAATGTGGGGACTCGATGGGCTCAAGGCTCAGGGTCCAGGGGAAACAGAACAGCTGTCCTCGGGGCAGGAACCCCCCGCCCCTCCAGCTGGGGCTGCTTGTGGTCAGCAAGATAAGGGGGGCACGGCCCTGGGCATCTCAGCCTGGCAGTGTTCCTGCCAGACCCCGGGCCCCCTGAGACAGTTCTCTTCCTTTCCTGTGTCCCCCCAGTGGGTCTGGGGGCTCGGACAGGGACGCGATCTGATTCTCAGCATGGGCTTCCCTGGGCTCTGAGCTATGAGTGACCGGCTCCCTGGTGACCCACTTGCCCCACCCTGAGAGCAGCTGCCCAGCTGGGGTCTGTGGGTTCAGAGCCAGGCCTCAGAGCCAACATGGGCCATGGGCTGGGAGGGTCTGCTTTAGCCAACTCCTCTCTGCAGTGATGATGAGGGTGAGGATGAGGATGAAGAGGACGAGGAGGAGGAGGAAGGAGAAGAAGAGGAGGAAGAGGAGGAAGATGAAGAGGAGGAAGAAGAAGAGGAAGAGGAGGAGGAGGAAGAGCCACAGCAGGGAGGGCAAGGAGAGGAGTCATCCACACCCTCAAGGAAAATTCTGGACCCTAACAGTGGGGTGAGCTCCTCATCGTTTGCCAGGATCAGAGCCCCGCCCACTGACCCTAAAATCCTGAGAGAGCTTCTCGGGGCCACAGGGCAGGCGCGGAATCCACTTGAACACAGAGGCCACCAACTATTTGCTGTATTCGTATTGAGCCCAGTATAGATGTGTCTACTTAGAAATTATAGCGTATGTAATGCTGCTATGTTGTGTATAAGACATACATAAATATTTCTAAAAGAACAGTAAAAGAATAAGAATAGAGAGAGAATTTTCCCACCCCTCGGTGGGTTATCGTGGTGACCTGTAGGGACAGCCCATCCCGTAGGCTGGCGGGGACGTGACCCGGCTGGCACGTGGTGCCCTTCCGTGGCCAGGAGGCTGGTGGAGCCAGGGCTGCCGTGCCCTGCCTCACTGATCCTGTTCCCTCCAGGGTCCCCAGTAAAGCTTCCGGAGGACTGTGGGTTGGACAGGGGTCCCCTGCTCTGCTGAGTTTGGCTTTCCTAGTTTTAGGGAAGCATTTCAGCCACCACTTGGCAGTTTTAGTTTTTCTCTGGGCACCGCTGGTGCTCACTAGCCGTGCTTCTTCGGGCCAGGCTCCATCCAGTCTGGGGGTCCACGGTAGGGCCCCATGCCTCCTGAGTCATTCCTGGGGCATGTCACGTCATGGCGAGGGCCCACTTGGTCTTAAAGGCTCTTGGAGTCCTCGGGAGGTGGCTTGTCCCCAGCTCAGAGGCTTGAGCGCTGGGAGCCAGTGTCTGGGCCTGCCCTTTGGGGAAGTGCATGTGAGTGGCAGGAAGAATTCAGACTCTGAGCCGTGACTGGCTCGTGTTCTGGGTGAGGAGTCTGGGTTCAGACCTTACCGTGCTGCCTGTGCCCCCATCCAGGACCCAGCTCCCGTGCTGTCCTCCCCGCCTCCCGCTGATGTCTCCACCTTCCTGGCCTTCCCCTCCCCTGAGAAGCTGCTGCGCCTGGGGCCCAAGAGCTCCGTGCTGATAGCCCAGCAGGTGAGAGTGCGGGCCTGCCGCAGCAGAGCTGCCGGAGAAAAGGGACGAGCCGAGCGTGGGACCGAGAGGGGAGGCTGTTAGGGGAGTGGGCTGCCAGGGTTCCTTTCATACGCAGACGCTTTTATACGTAGACGTGTGAGTGAGTGTGGCGTTATAAGGCAGAACGCAGACGGGCAGGCCGGCCGCACTTCAGACGACTGGAATTGGGGAGTGTGTTCTCTTACACACACAGCCCTAGCTTCCCTCTGCATGGTCTGTAGGACCAGCTGCCTCTAGAACAGCCGGCTGCCCAGGACTCCTGTGGCCATCATCTCGTGTGTATTGTGGGCAGGCTGCCCTTGCTCTGGCCTCCCTTGCTGGTTGGTTAGTGGGTTTGGTCATTCATCCATTCTTTCACTCATTCATTCTGAGGTGATTATCAAGCACCTCCTGTCTGCCAGGCACTGTTCTGAGACCTGGGCGTGGTTTTTTTTTAACACTGTTGGCAACTAGAAATGGAGACCTGTTACTCTTACTGTACAGATGAAAACACTGAGGCTCGAAGAGGGTGAGTGATAAATAGAAATAAAATGGGCTCACTAGCTCTAGCTGGTTTGGCCTGCGGACTGAAGGGTCCCGGGTTTCATTCCGGTCAAGGGCACATGCCCCAGTAGGGGGCGTGCAGGAGGCAGCCGATCAGTGATTCTCTCTCATTGATGTTTCTGTCTCTCTCTCCCTTCCTCTCTGAAATCAATAAGAATATATGTGTGTTTTTTTTAATGGGCTCACTCTCGGTTGGCTTGGCTGATTTCCTTGTTTTATCTGTTTTTGTTTTGTTTTCATGATAAGTGAGATTGTATAATGTGAACCTATTTGTGGCCCACCTTTCCATCGGCTACGGTTCATCGTCTTCCTGTGTCAGTAAAACTCTCTGTGCCCTTTGCCTGGGGAGGAGATGGAGCAGCCAGGCGGCCCCGGTTTCTGGACGTTTGCGTTGTCGCGCCTTTTCTCGTTAGCGGTCAAGTTGAGGTTACTTGGTTGCCTGGGAATGTCTGCACCGGGGGTTATTCAGGTTAGATCATGGGAAGGGGTCAGAGTCACCAGGTGCGATTGCTGCTTCATTCAGTGTGTGTGGCCCACCTGCCTGGGCCGGGTCCACGCCAGCTCTGCGGGGACCGTGTGGGCCAAGGCAGGACCTGGGGCTCTGGCCCCTGCTGACCAGCCACTGTGTCCTGTGTCCTCAGACCGACACCTCTGACCCGGAGAAGGTGGTCTCTGCCTTCCTGAAGGTGTCCTCTGTGTTCAAGGATGAAGCCACAGTGAGGACGGCAGTACAGGACGCAGTAGGTAACGTGGGGGTGGGGCCTGGGGGGCTCCTGCCTCTTCGCTGCTCCAGGGCGGGACGTTTCCAGTTATTGGATCCCCTCCAGCGCTGATGTATGAGCTGCTCTCGGCCCCTCCCACCTGTTCCTCTTGGGTTCTCGCTGGAGGCTCTCCTCTCTGGTTTTTGTAAATGGGGGGACAGAGGCCTTTCCCAGGTCAGCTCAGCTCTATGCATCTAGAACTCGGGCCGGGACAGCCACACAGGAAGACCAGCTGGCCACAGCCCAGGGCCCTGGGGAGGCACTGCTCTCAGAGGAGGGGTGTGAAGACTGAGCCTTTGTCCCCAATTCTGAACCTTTGCACACGTGTCCTCTCCACCTGGAGGTTCCCCTGCTTCCCTGATACCTTTCCCAGGCTTTCCGGGATCTCTGGTCCCCCTCCCCCAAGCCCTGTCATGAGTTCCCTTTCCCACCTGGTTCTCTGTTACCTCCATCAACCTCCCACCTTGTCAGCTTGTGCTGGGGTGGTCCAGGTCCTGCTCGGCAGATGAGAGGAAGGGCCTGCCTGTGAGGGGCACAGCACGCGGAAAAGGCAGCATTGGGGCAGGAGGGTCACTGAGCAACGAGGCTGGGTAGGTGGGTGAGAGCCAGGCAGGGGTCTCCAGGTGGTCTCCCTGAGAGCCCAGCCCCATTTGTGAGGACAAGTTACCCAATTGTTTCCCCGAGCAGCCCAGCACAGACTCTCCTCCGTCTCCCTGTCCATCTCCCTCGCCTCCACAAAGTGGCTGAACCCTCACTTCATCTCCACCCCAGCCGTGCGAGGTCCCCGAGCCCATTTTACTTGAGAGGCCAGGACAGGGAAGGGCCAAGATGTCACAGCCGGTAGAGCCAGCCCTTCCCCGGTGCTAGCTGTCCCCTCAGCGGGACTGGCTTGAGGAAGGGCTGATGGCCTTTGGCCCGAGGCCCGCCCTTTGCGGCAGTGAGCGCTCTGCCCACGCTGCTTCTGCCTTGCAGACGCCCTGATGAAGAAAGCCTTCAGCTCATCCTCCTTCAACCCCAATGTCTTCCTCACCAGGCTCCTCATCCATATGGGTCTGCTCAAGGTGCGGCTGGAAGGAGTGGTGGGAGGGCTGGAGGGGGTGCCCCAGCGGGTGTTCTGGCCACGCTCCACGCCCCGTCCCACACGAGTCCTGTCAGGGCCTGCCACCCACCCCGTCCTGGGCTTGGCTCTGCTCCAGCACCTTGGCCGTGGGGCTTCTGAGCAGGGACTGGATGGTGGAGGCCCTGGGCCCCCCCAGGGGACCTCAAAGCTCACCTGCAGCTCCGTGTGTGCCCCTCACAGAGTGAAGACAAGGTCAAGGCCATTGCCAACCTGTACGGTCCCCTGATGGCACTGAACCACATGGTGCAACAGGACTACTTCCCCAAGGCCCTTGCTCCCCTGCTGCAGGCATTCATGACCAAGTGAGTGTGTCCCCGGCGGCGCCTGGTCCGAGGCTTGCTGGCCTCCACTCGGCTTGTGAGAGGCCCTCGTGCCTCCCAGGCTCTTGGCATCCGTGTTGGGTCTCGCTTCTGTGTGACCACCACTCCTGAGGCCTCCTCCCCGGCCCAGCTGAGGACACAGGACTCGGGGACAAAGCCTTTCCTTGCGAGAGACTGAGGACGTAGCGCCCCATTTTCCAGAGGGGAAGCCCAGTCAATTAGGAGCTTGCCCTCACCGGCGCTCGGCGACGTTCCTCCGAGCAGTTCTGTGTCCACTCCCACAGCAGCCGAGGCCACGGGGCCTGGTCGTGCTGGCCCTGCACAGCCACCGGCCGTGATAACCTTGGCCTTGGCCTGGAGGATTCTGGGGCTGGTGAGCGCTGACCAGTCAAGTCATGAGGAGCCTCTGGGCCCTGTTGGGGCCCAGCATGGATGGGGGGTGGGCTGGGCCCCTGTCCTCATGGAGGCCTCAAGCCTCAGTCTCCCCATATGACCAACCAAGGTTGTCTCCAAGGGCTCTGACCAGCCACACTGCAGGTGAATCCAGTGCCTCGGGGGACAGTGGTGGGCAGGGGTGGACGGGGCCACCCCCACCGCGTGTGCATCCCCTTTGAAAAGTCACTATGAACTGAATCCGGGGTAGGGTTTCGGGTGGGGTTGAGTGAGACGGGGCTGGAGAGGTAAGTACAGCTTATTACCATTATCACGGGTCTTGAAGTCTGAAGCAGCATGGAATTAAGCAAGGACCTTAAAAAAGCAGTGACACCAGCAGATACGCCCACTGGCTGCAGTGGAGACAGGGACTGGGAGAGACTGAGGAGCTAGGGGACAGCGGAGAGCTGTGTGCTGACGTTCTACTGCCAGCCACGTGTGGCCCTGGGCTCCACACGGTCAGCACGCTGAGGGCTGAGGAACACTGCGTTCCACAGACTTAGCGAGAACATGGCAGTGCAAAATACAGCAATAGTTTCGTGTATTTCATTAATCTCATAGTAATTATATATTGAAAGGATAATATTTTGGATCCATTGGGCTAAATAAAATATATTATGAAAATTTAAAAAAGAAAAGTTGTGAAAATTAGAAGAGTGGAGTCAGGCACATTTCTAGCTGCAAAAATGGCCCCACGCTCTGCTGCCACCCGAGCTCCCCGCCCACCGGTGCCTTTCCCCACAGGCCCAACGGCGCCCTGGAGGCCTGCTCCTTCGCACGCCACAGTCTGCTGCAGACGCTGTACAAGGTCTAGACCTGGACACGAGGCGGCCTCTCCTCGACCCTCAGCCTGGACCAGTGACGGGAAGGGACTCGGACGAAGGACTCTGGCCAGAGGCAGGGAGGGTCTTTGTTGCGTGTGTCGTGCTGGTCCGAGTATGTGTGTCGGTGTGGTATGCGTGCCAGTGTGTGCTTCCTGTCGGGGTCTGGGTGTTTAACGTCTCCCTGCTGGGCTGGCCCTGGTCCGCCGGAGGGGAGCTGGCCCAGGAGAAAGGGCTGTGAGCTGCGAGCTGCTCTGCCATTAAATTCACCGCCATCTGAGGGCGCTCTGCTTGTCTGTGCCTCAGGCTCGGCCTGTGGCTGTTCCCACCACTTTGCCTTCCTTGCCCTCAGGCTGCACCAGCGCCTGGGGCGTTGCTGCCCACGTGCTGTCCTCCCTCTGGGCTGTGGCTCGGCTGCCTTTCTCACTGCCTGGGCCTCTGCTTCCTGTCACCAAGCCCGGGCCCTGCAGCCACCGCAGTCCCCACCGTCCATCCCTGCTGTGCTGACCCTCCCGTGAGAGACGGAGACGGCTGTGGGTGGAGCCCCGGGGTGGTCAGCAGAGGGCCAGACCCTGGTGCCGTGCCATGTGGACAAGACAAAAGCCAGTGGGCCGACACCAGAGGGTCCTGGAGTAGAAGATGCCCCGACGGTGCTGGCTCTGGACTCCGAGGAGATGTCAGTGACTGGCCTGGAGGGGCACCTGGATAGGCCACACCTGTTCTCTAGCCTGGGGGGCGAGGGCGGGGGCGGGGGCCGGGCCCACTGCTGCCTGAGCTGTGTTACTGAGCTCTTAAAGGAAGGGGTGGGGCCAGGGGGCTGGACTGGCCAGCGATGCCCTCAGCGTCCTGTGTTCCCTTCGTGCTCCGTGTCCGGGCTGTGCCTGAGGCTTCATAATAAAGTCGTGTGACAACAGTGGAGACTGAGAAGCTCTTCCCCCCACGGCCATTTGGGGCCTGCGTACCTGGCACCCCACCTCCGCTGAAGGGGCAGTCATTCCTGCCGAGGAGTCCCCGTGCCAGCCTCGGGTCATCACCTGGGACAGGTCTCCCACCAGGGCCCGATGCGTCCTCCATGTGGGCACGCCAGCGCCCTGACAGCCGAGCGGTGGTGCGAGGACCAGGCTCCAGCTCGGGGGCGCTGGGGGGGGGTGGAGGGCTTCCCCTCCAGGCCTGTTTCACCTGCCGGGCTCCAGGCCATCCTCCCCCCTCCCTGAGCACAGCGCCGCGGGTCCCAGCATTGCCCCATCTGTGGGCCTGGCTGGGCTGGACACTGCTGACTTCACCACAGGCTCCGCTGTCTGCAGTCAGGACCCCCTGGGCTGGCCAACAAGGTCACTGCACAGGGCCGGGCCTGGCTGAAGCCACTGAAGGGTGTTGGGCTGTGGGGCCTGGACGAGAGGACACCTCCCTGGAGGGTCTTTCCTGCCATTGCCACATGTGGTGGAAGGACAGGCCCGCAGACCCTCCTCACCTCATGCCGGGAGAACAGGCACCCTGGGGTCCACTGGATGGAGAGCTCCTCTGGTTTTCTGGGGGCAGGTTTTCCTA
This sequence comes from Myotis daubentonii, assembly GCF_963259705.1. Lineage (NCBI taxonomy): Eukaryota > Metazoa > Chordata > Mammalia > Chiroptera > Vespertilionidae > Myotis > Myotis daubentonii. The sequence continues at coordinate 4,940,333 of NC_081841.1, forward strand.
CTGGCTATGGGCCACTCAGGTGACCCTCACCAGGTGGGGGAGGAGCAGGGAAGACCTCTGCCTCGGGAATGCTGGGCTCTGGAGCTGCCGGCTGCCTTTGGGGAGCCCCCAGGCCAGTGCAGGAGACCCACAATCGAGGCCCATCGTGGGGACAGTGGCAGCGAGGGCAGGGAAGCTCCAGAGTTCGGGACGCAAGAGCTGAGTCTTGAGGTTCAAATAGGACTTCTCACAGGAGACACTGACAGGTGGAGAAATAGGCTCCTGGCCTGGCTGTGCTTTCCTCTCGGTCCCAGGGGTGCAGGCTCTGACTGCCCAGCCCCACTCATCTCAGGCCAGCTCAGCTGTGGGGACCCCCGCACCGGCTGCAGGTTCGGGAGAGCTCTGGGTCCTGAGAGCTCTAGCCAACCCTGAGATCGCAGAGGCTGCAAGTCCCTAAGCACCGTGGTTGGGGGTCTGCAAGATCATGGGAGCTCTGGCCTGGGAGCCCCACGTGTGAAGGGCCTGCTCAGCACCAGGCGGTCCCCACTGAAGGGAACTCCACCTCTGGCTCGGGGCTAACCCACCAATCCCATTCTGAAGCTCCGCTAGGAAAGCCAGGAAGTGTGGTCAGGGGTGCCCCCAGCCGCACATCCTGATGGCAGGGGCCAGTATCGGGGAAATCGGCCAGATGCGATGCCGGCCAGTGGAGGGTCCACACGGTGAACACGTGTCAGCCAGGTGGGAGCGTTCCACGCACCCACAGGTGAGTCCACACGGTGCTGAGTGAAGAAAATCTCAGGGCGGTGCAGTAGCACGTTAACGTGTGTTTAGGCATCCGTCTGTATGTGCGATACTGTTATCAATGAAAGGAGCGCTGCCCTGACCAGTTTGGCTCAGTGGATAGCGCATCGGCCTGTGGACTGAAGGGTCCCGGGTTCGGTTCCAGTCAGGGGCATGTACCTTGGTTGCGAGCACATCCCCAATAGGAGATGTGCAGGAGGCAGCTGATCGATGTTTCTCTCTCATCGATGTTTCTAGCTCTCTATCCCTCTCCCTTCCTCTCTGTAAAAAATCAATAAAATATATTTTTAAAAACGGGGGGGGGTGGCGCTAAACCCAGCATTCACAATAGGACTTAGTCTGGGAAAGGCAGGGGACAGGGTGGGGTGGGAGCACCAAGCATTCGAAGTGACCCAAGTCCGTCCACCTCAGAGCCATATTCTTCAAGTGGAGATAGAACACAGGAGAGCAGTGTTCTGGACACACAAAAAGCTTAAAATGGGGCCTTGGCCTGTGTGATGGGAAAATACCATGGAAGTGAAGACAAGGTGAGAGAGTGGAAAGACCTGGCAACGTGGGGAGCATAAAACAAGGACTCGTGTTGAGAATAAACCGCCACTGTTGTGGAGTCCTTACAGAGGGGATGCTGGGGGCCGTGTGAAAATGAACACATTAAAAAACAGCATCACAGGCGAGTCTCACAGACTAAACGTTGAGTGAAGAAAGCCGGACATAAAAGGTGTGCACCATGATTCCATTGATAGGGGATTTGCTGAGTGAAATAGCACATGCAGAGGTTGTGTGTGATGGGGGTCTATTTCTGCTTAGACAAGATACAAAAGCTTAGCTGGTGTTGCTCAATGGTTGAGCATTGACTTATGAGCCATGAGGCCAGCCCACAATTCCCGGTCAGGGCACATGCCCAGGTTTTGGGCTTGATTCCCAGTAGGGGGCGTGCAGGAGGCAGCCAATTGATGATTCTCTCTCATCACTGATGTTTTATCTCTCCCTCTCTCTCTGAAATCAGTAAAAATAAAAAGGGCCCTAGCTGGTTTTGCTCAGTGGATAGAGCGTCGGCCTGTGGACTGACGGGTCCTAGGTTCAATTCCTGTCAAGGGCACATGCCTGGGTTGGGGGCTCAATCCCCAGTCGGGGCATGCAGGAGACAGCCGATCAATGATTCTCATCATTGATGTTTCTATCTCTCTTTCCCCCTCTCCCTCTCTGAAATCAATTTTAAAAATATGTTTAAAAATTAAGTCAATTAAAATAATGAAAAACGCAATTTCATGTTTGCTATGGTCTGGATGAACTATTTCATTCAAAAATGCAACTGTGTGCTCAATGGTTAGAGCGTTCTCAAACCAAAGGGTTGCAGGTTTGATCCCCAGCTATCTTTCTCTCTCTCCTTTCCTTCTCCCCCTACCTTCCACTCTCTCAAAAATTCAATGGAAAAAATATTCAAGTGAGATTAACCTAAATAAATAAATACACATGTTTCCAAGAAGGTAATTATTTGTATATTTTTTGCAACACTGTAGCAAAGACTTGGAAGTAACAGAAATTAATGGGTAAGTGAAGTTGATACATTTATACCAGGAAATACTATGCAGCTGTCAAAATGAATGAGTATGGCTAAGAATCAATTTGAATAGCTTACAATAATTTGATATTGAGTGGGAAAAAAACATTGCAGAATGCTGTATGTATGGTATTAAACAATGTAGGTAATGTTTAATCACAAACGGAACAGACAGAGTTAACCATTCTTAAGCACCTATGTGCCAGGTGCCTAATTTAATGCCCACAGGAACCCACTGAGCTAGTTACTAATTATGGTTTCTCCTCACAGAGTAGGAAACTGAGGCTCCGTGAGGCACAGCCCCACACAGGACCCCACAGCTGGAGGCCCCTCAGCCCCCCCAGGTCCCTCCCTGCCGGGCCGCCCTGGGAATTGGCTGCCCAGGCCGGGCCTTCAGGCCTGGGCCGGAATCCTGAGCTGGCGCTGGGCAGGAGGCCGTGTAACTCCAGCCGCTGCTCCCGCCCCTGCCCGCCCCTCCTTCACCTCAGCCTCTGCTGAGCTGCCCACAATGCCTCCCATTCAGCCCTGTCCCCGCTGCCAGGCCTGCAGGCGGGGAGGGGGCTCCTGCCAGCATCCAGACAGGGACAGACGCAGCCTTTCCCTTGTGCTGCTGCTCTTCCAGGCTGGACTGCCCATGAGACGGCATGGAGGGGTGAGTCTTCGGGCCCCGGGAGAGTGGGGTGGGGGGAGTAGAGAAGCAGAGCGGCTGCAGTCAAGCCCCCTTCCCCCCCAGCCCACCCCGCCCCTCTCCGGGCCTCTGGGATCTGCCTGGGCAGAGACTCCAAGGGTCGCCTCAAAATGGGTTCCAAGGAGGCAGGGAGGGGGCTTGTCCCTCAGGGATCTGTCCCCTCCTCCAGGCCCCCCTCCCTGGTCCACCCTGAGCCTCAGCCTCGCCACAGACTGGGGGATGCCACCAGCCCCAAGGCCAGGGCTGAGCCCTGAGACCCCAAGGAGAGTGAAAAACAGATGGTGACAAAGCAGTGAGTGGAAATGGGGGAGGCCCAGGGTGGAACGGAGTCCAGGGGTCAGGACAGGCTGCTAGGGGCCCTGACAGAGCTGTAAACAGAAGGAAGAGCCGGTGCGTTAGGTGTTGCAGGTGAGGAGGGAGCCCTGGGCTTAGGGTGGGGGAGCCACACGCTGAACCTCAAGTGTTTGAGCGGATTCCCACTGGAACCAGGAGCGGGACTTGCCATCACAGGCAGCTGGGAGGTGCTGAGGGCTTTCAGCGGGGCTGTCAGGGCCCATCTGTACTTTGGAAAGCTCCCTTTGGGGCTGAGCGGAGCGTTGCTGAGGCAGGAGACACACTGTGGCAGCGACTGTCCCCAGGAAGCAATAGGCAGTGGCTGACGTGACATGAAGAGGTCCCAGTGGGTGATGGAGGAGTGGGGGTGGGGGTGGAGGGACAGACCTTGCCCAAAGTTCAGCCCTAATCCCAGACCCTCAGTTTCCCTTCCCAGTCCTGGCCAGCTAGTGACACTAAAATGAAAAGGACAACAGGGAATAAACAGGAGAGGAGAGGGCTGAGCCATTGGCTCACCTGTCAGGTGGCTCTGACCAGCCGTTAAGGGTCCTCAAGGCTCTCGGACCCCATAATTCCTGGTCCCCCAAGTCTTACCCCACAACCTGGGCTGGACCTAAGCCCTCCCCTCTGGCTGGCAGCCTGTCTTCTTGAGGTGAGTGTCATTATGCTCCCTGCCACCACGGGGGCTGCTTCTGCCTACACCTCCCACCTCGGCTGGGAGGTCCAGGCCTCCCTGGACTGGGAGCCTCCCTATAGCTGCACAGGCTGAACCCAGAGGCGTTCTAGGATTTAGCAAGGCCTCCGTGCACACAGGGCTGACAACCAAAGGCAGGTGCCAGGTCACCTCTCTGAGCCTCAGTTTCCTCCAGCGTAAAGCAAGGCTAACAACAGAACCTCTGCTGCGTGGGGGAGGGGAGAGATGACACCTTCCCTGGGGCCAAAGGACCAGAGCCTGGGCTCCGTGAGTGGACAATGTGGGACCCTGGCCCTGTGAACATGGGCTCTCCCTCTCTCCCCCAGTCCCCAAAGCATCTCCTCGGTCCTGCTGCTGTTTCTGCTGCTGCCCCTGGGCCCAACTGGGCACACAGCCGCCCAGCGCTGCCCACAGACCTGCGTCTGTGACAACTCCAGGCGGCATGTGGCCTGCCGGCACCAGAACCTCACTGAGGTGCCCAACGCCATCCCTGAGGTCAGCAGGGTGAGGGGGTGGGGGAGGGTGGCAGGAGGACTCTGGCTGGCATGAGAGGACCTGCCTCTGCCTGGCTGGGAGGAGACCTTGGAAAGTCACTTTTCCTTTCTGAGCCTCAGTCTTCACATCTGTAAAATGGGAATGATAATAAGCAACAACAAGAAGACAAGCTATTTAAAATCCTCTGTGATTGGCATAAGTAGTTGACCTATAAATATTGAATTAATTACAGACCCTGTGGCAGAGAACAGGAGATATACTGGAGGAAGATATGGTGTCTGCTCTAGAGACACGAACTAGTGGGGACAAAAGTAAATGGGCATGCCCAGCCGGTGTGGCTCAGTGGTTGAGCGTCGACCTATGAACCAGGAGGTCACGGTTTGATTCCTGGTCAAGGCACATGCCTGGGTTGCAGGCTCGATTCCCACTGTGGGCTGTGCAGTAGGCAGCCAATCGATAATTCTCATCATTGATGTCTCTCTCTCTCTCTCTCTCTCTCTCTCTCTCTCTCGCCCTTCCTCTCTGAAATCAATAAAAATATTTTTAAAAAAGAAAAAAAAGTAAACAGGCAGTGATAATTGACCGCAAAAAGTGCCAGAGCTGGGGAGGCCCAGGTGGCAGGGGAGGAGGAGGATGAGGGAGGTGAGGGGGAGGAGACGTGGCCAGGGGCGGCCAGGGGCCCGGGCCGCACTCCTCCTGTGGCGCTGTCTCCTCTCCCCTGCCCCTCAGCTGACCCAGCGGCTGGACCTCCAGGGCAACCTGCTGAAGGTGCTCGGCCCCGCCGCCTTCCAGGACCTGCCTTACCTGACCCACCTGGACCTGCGGCACTGCCAGGTGGAGCTGGTGGCCGAGGGTGCCTTCCGCGGCCTGGGCCGCCTGCTCTTCCTCAACCTGGCCTCCAACCGCCTGCGCGCGCTGCCCCAGGAGGCGCTGGACGGGCTGGGCTCCCTGCGGCGGCTGGAGCTGGAGGGGAACCTGCTGGAGGAGCTGCGGCCGGGGACCTTCGGGGCGCTGGGCGCACTGGTCACCCTCAACCTGGCGCACAACGCCCTCGTCTACCTGCCCGCCATGGCCTTCCAGGGGCTGCTGCGCACCCGCGGCCTGCGGCTGGCCCACAACGCGCTCAGCGTGCTGGCCCCCGAGGCGCTGGCCGGCCTGCCCGCCCTGCGCAGGCTCAGCCTGCACCACAACGAGCTGCAGGCCCTGCCCGGCGCGGCTCTGTCCCAGGCCCGCGGCCTGGCGCGCCTGGAGCTGGGCCACAACCCCTTCACGTACGCGGGCGAGGAGGACGGGCTGGCCCTGCCCGGCCTGCGGGAGCTGGTGCTGGACCACGGCGCCCTGCAGGCCCTGGACGCCCGGGCCTTCGCCCACTGCCCGCGCCTGCACACCCTGGACCTCCGCGGGAACCAGCTGGACACGCTGCCGCCGCTGCAGGGCCCGGGGCAGCTGCGCCGGCTGAGGCTGCAGGGGAACCCGCTGTGGTGCGGCTGCCAGGCCCGGCCGCTGCTCGAGTGGCTGGCGCGGGCGCGCGTGCGCTCCGATGGCGCGTGCCGGGGCCCCCGGCGCCTGCGGGGCGAGGCCCTGGACGCCCTGCGGCCCGCAGACCTGCGCTGCCCCGGGGACCCGGCCGAGGACCCGGACGAGGACGAGGAGCCGGCGGCCGCGCGGCCCCGCGCCCCTCCGGGCCCCGCGGAGGAGGACGGCGCGGCCCAGCCCTGCCCGCGCGCCTGCGTGTGCGCCTCCGCGTCCCGGCACAGCAGCTGCGAGGGCCGAGGCCTGCAGGCCGTGCCCCGCGGCTTCCCCGGCGACACCCAGCTCCTGGACCTGCGGCGGAACCGCTTCCCGGCGGTGCCCCGCGCGGCCTTCCCGGGCCTGGGCCAGCTGGTGTCGCTGCACCTGCAGCACTGCGGCATCGCGGCGCTGGAGGCGGGCGCCCTGGCCGGGCTGGGCAGCCTGCTGTACCTCTACCTCTCCGACAACCAGCTCTCGGGCCTGGGCGCCGCCGCCCTGGAAGGGGCCCCGCGCCTGGGCTACCTGTACCTGGAGCGCAACCGCTTCCTGCAGGTGCCGGGGGCCGCCCTGCGCGCCCTGCCGCGCCTCTTCTCCCTGCACCTGCAGGACAACGCGGTGGAGCGCCTGGCGCCCGGGGACCTGGCGGGCGCGCCGGCCTTGCGCTGGCTCTACCTGAGCGGGAACCGCCTCTCCCAGGTGTCCCCCGGCGCCCTGGGCCCCGCCCCGGAGCTGGAGAAGCTGCACCTCGACGGCAACCAGTTGCGAGAGGTGCCCACGGGGGCCCTGGAGGGGCTGCCTGCCCTCCTGGAGCTGCAGCTCTCGGGGAACCCGCTCAGGGCCCTGCGGGATGGCGCCTTCCAGCCTGTGGGCCGGTCGCTGCAGCACCTCTTCCTGAACAGCAGTGGCCTGGAGCAGGTGGGCAGGGGGGGGGGGGGGGAGGGCAGCTTGGTCCTATGTAGGGAACATTCACTCAACAAACTCTGCCAGCCCGGCAGTGCCAGGCCCGAGGCTGGGCACGGGGACCCTTAGATAAGCCAGACTACTCTGCCCAGGGAACTGGGTATGGGCGACAGAGCATCTGAATCCATGCCACACAGAGGCCTGCCCGGGAGGGCACTGCTGGGGCTCCGAGGAGGGAGGAGGCGGGGACTCAGGGTCCCCTACTGTTGTGCACTGTGAGGCAGGGTGGAGCCTCAAGGGGCTTTGCAGCGATGGGGGTGGGGGTGGCTCAGGCAAAGCAGAAAGCACCGTGACCGGGTCCAGGTGACTTGCAAAGGGCAAGCGCTTTGGCGTCAGAGGCACCTACGTTTCCACCCAGGCGCTGCCTCCTGCTTGGCCACCTGAGGGTCCCCACTGCCTTGTGCTAGGGGAGCACGGGCCTCCCTCCCTGGCCCGACAGGAGCTCACCCCAGGGCCTGGCGCTTCCTTGCAGGTTTCTCCCGGGGCCTTCTCAGGCCTGGGGCCCCGGCTGCAGAGCCTCCACCTGCAGAAGAACCAGCTGCAGGCCCTGCCCGCCCTGCCCGAGCTCAGCCAGCTGGAGCTGGTCGACCTCAGTGGCAATCCCTTCCGCTGTGACTGCCAGCTGCTCCCACTTCACAGGTGAGCACCTCCACCTGGACCCCCAGCGGGACCCGCCAGCTGCTCTCAGTCCAGTCCCCACTGGCTCTCCAGGGCCCCGTGTCTGCCCGGCTGAGCAGCTTTCGGGGAGCGGGGTCCTGCCAGGGCACAGTTGGGGTGGCTTCTCTGAGCCTCGAGTCCCTCAGCCATAGAGTGGGAATGAGATCTGCCCAGCCCAGCGGGGCCGGACCTCATCAATATTCGTGGGCGCTTCACATAATTACATGAGAAAGCAACAATTACCTGGAGTCCTGCCTGTCTGGCCGTCTGACTTGGGCCACACAACCCCCTTCTGTAAGGGGCTGATAGTAATCGTGTCCACCTCATGGCGGCGGCTTGTGAGCAGTTACATTGAATTAGTTACGTGTATAGATTGGTGTGAGCCATTACAGCCCTGCGTAAGTGTTTATCACCACGACTGCCCTCTTGTTACAGAGAAGGGATGTGAGGTTGGAAGAGACTTGCTCAGGGTCACATAATTGGTGAGCGGCTGAACCAGGATTCTCTGGAGTCGGTTCTCAGGCACGAGGCCCCACTGCCCCAAATTCCCGAGGCCCTCGCCTCAGGAAAGCTCAGCACCATGGGTTCCCCGAACTCTCTCTCCTCAGGTGGCTCACTGGGCTGAACCTGCGCGTGGGGGCCACCTGTGCCGCCCCGCCCAGTGCCCGCGGCCAGAGGGTGAAGGCTGCAGTTGCTGTCTTTGAAGCCTGCCCGAGCTGGGCTTCCAGGAAGGCCAAGGGCCCCAGTGCCCGGAGAACCCGCGTGAAGGGGAGTCGGCGGGGAGCAGACAAGGTTGGCAGGTGCGGGGAGGCCTGGGGGGGGGCAGGTTCCAGAGCTCCCGGGCAGCAGGGCTCTGGCTTCTCTTGGTCTCAGTTTCATGTGGTTCTAGATCTGGGCAAGGACCCATTGCCTCCATTCAGGAATGCCCATGCCCGCCTCCTCACCTCCTCTACCTCTGGGCGGGGCCTGGGGTGGGTGTGTCGGGCTCGCTGCTTCACGTGATTTCATCCTGTGGGACAGTGGCCTTTCCGCTAGGCCACAGCACACTGGACCGACGTGTTCGTGAAATCAATCCCACTGTCGCTGAAAGGCTGGATCCCTGTTGACTCAGCCATTTCCCACTCTGACCTCGAGGGCCTGGCTATCCCTGGGGCCGGCAGGCCAGCAGTGCCGATGCCCCCTGCGGCTCGGCCACCAGCGGGACTCCACTCTGCGGCAGTCCGTCAGCCCCTGGGCACTGTGTTCACCATCCTGACAAATGCATTCACACCTGAAAGATCAGCTGTAGCCAGATCTCAGCACATCAGCGGAGAGTGAGCGAGATGCGGGCACCTCTCTCCAGGTGGGGCCCGTGCAGGGTGGTGACGGCACTGGGGCGGGAGGGTCTATAGGGGAGCAGCCAGTCCTCAGAGGGAAATGAGAACACAACAAGGAGGCACTGGGAGGGAGAGGACCCGCATCGGAAGATTTGGGGTGCCTGGGGACCGTTAGATGATGGAGCAGTTCCCTGGGGCTGCAGAACCACGTACCACAAACGGTATGTTTATCACCTCACTGTTCCAGAGATCAAAGTCTGAACCAAGGCATGGCCATGGTCATGCTCCCTCTGACGCTCTGGGGGGGTCCTTCCTGCCCCTTCCAGCTTCTGGGGGCCCCGGATGCTCCTTGCCTGTGGCAGCACAGCTCCAACTTCTGTTATCTCCTTGTCTTCACATCATCTCGCGACATCCTGTGCCCCCTTCTTATAAGAACACAGACTATTGGGTTAGGGTCCACCCTAATGACCTCATTTGACCTTGATTACCTCTGTGAAGTTTCTATTTCTAAATAAGGTCTCATTCTGAGGTATTTCTCTGGAGGACATAATGCAACCCCTAACGGTGTTCCTTGTGGGGGTAGAAAGGAACCCCTCATAGGACCCTAAGCTGAAGGTGAGCAGTTCTGCCTTAGAAGCAAGGCCTGGAAGAGTGGTGACAGCGGCAGCAGAGGCCAGCTGACACTCGTGTGCATGGACTTGCGCCAGGCTCGTGCTGACGAACAGCACGGGGCTCTCCTGGTGCCAGCCCGGAGCTCCTGGAGCACACCTGCCGGCCCCAGCTCCAGGCCAGGGCTTTAGCTCAAAGGGACCGCCCCCCGCCCCCCAACACACACAGAGTACGGTGGTGCGGCAGGAATGGGGATACCTCAGACCATGCTCTCCAGCCACCCTTCCTGAGACGCAGATACCCCACCAAAGGCCAGCCTGGAGTTCTGGGCTTGTTTTATTTTGTTGAAAGTGGCAGTTTTCCCCCAGGAACACAAAGGAATTGCAGGATAAGGGTCCTGAGCTGTGGCAGGATGCTCTGGGTCGGGATGCTGACCTTGCCTCTCCTTGGAGCCTAACCTCTAGCTTGGGCCCAGCACATGGAAGATGCTTAGTGTTGAGGGAATGAAGTGCAGCAGCAACATGGCTGATCAGCCAGGGTTTAATCCCGCTGCTGTCATTTAAGTGGTAAATTTAAGCAACCAAGTTACTAGACCTTCAGGAGCCTTTCCTGTCTGTAAAATGAAGGCATGTTCCTTGCAGGCCCCTGTGGAGATGAAGCTGTAAATGTGTATAAACCAGGGCCGGCATGTGAAGTTGTCATAAACGGCCGTCCCCTTGCTTCTCAGTCCCTTGGGCAGAGAAGGTCCGGACTAGGTGGCAGGGAAGTGTGAGGTGCATTTGGACGTGGCGAATCGGCACCGGGAGCCGCGGCATGTCCAGCAGAAGCAGGGAGTCGGAAGGCCCTTCAGGTTCCCAGCCAGCAGCCTCACTGAGACCATCGGGAGCTGAGACACAGGGTCATTCTGTGCCCTGGGGAAGAATGCCCCAGAGGTCAACTCTTGCACCTGCGACACATCAAACGGACCTTTAGGCCCCATCCGTACCCCTTCATGTCGTACACACTCATTGTACCAGGACCATGCGGAGGGCACGAGGGACAAGGCACAGGCTAGGGCAGTGGTGGCGAACCTCTTGAGCTCGGCGTGTCAGCATTTTGAAAAACCCTAACTTAACTCTGGTGCCATGTCACATAGAGAAATTTTTTGATATTTGTAACCATAGTAAAACAAAGACTTATATTTTGATATTTATTTTATATATTTAAATGCCATTTAACAAAGAAAAATCAACCCAAAAAATGAGTTTGCGTGTCACCTCTGACACGCGTGTCCTAGGTTCGCCATCACTGGCGCTCGGCCTCGGGGGAACTCAGGGTCTGGGGGAGGGGAATGGCAGAAATAAGGGCACTACGTGTGGTTGCTATGGAGACAGGTGCTCAGGAGACAGGTGCCATTTATTCTTTATTGCTTCTTCACATGTGAACTCACCTCGCAATTGTTACTATGAGGCGGTATATCAGAATACACGCTGCTGTAAGGAACAAAACTCAGACAAACTGGACTTCAGCAAGTAAGGGATTTCATTATCTCACTGTCTGGGGAGGCCAGTCCAGGGCCTGAGTGGCAGCTAAACTTGTCCTTCAGCTCCGCCGCCAGGAGCTTTTGTGCCCATGGCACCTGTAGGCGTCACTTCTTCATTCAAGGAGAACTAAAGGCCAAAGTGCCATGCGATTCGTTTTCCCAGAAGCCACAGGGAACACCTGGGCCGTCTCCGTCCCTGGGGGTTGATGCCACGGCCTGTCACACCCAGGTCTGTCCCTGCTGTTGGCCTTCACTGTTTGCAAATCGAGTCACTTTTTGGAGAAATCAGGCTGCACCAACAAGGTGCTTTCTGGGGCTCGTTTCTGCACCGTGTGGGGCTGCCTAATGCCTTCAGCAAAGGAGACCAGACCATGTTCTCCCCACTGACTGGAAATGGGCTCCCCTTGGGCTGATCACCCATCTCTGGGATGACACCACATAGCCAGGCCCTGAGCAAGCAGACAGCACCCCGTGTGGCAAACACAGGCCACAGCAGCCTGATTGACCAGCTCAGAGGCGGCAGCTGGACTCCGGGCCAGCACAGCTGCGCCTTAGAGGTGGACCCTGACAGTGCGGCTCCCTACCCACAGCAGAGGAAAGAAAAGGGCTGAGGCCTGCAGCTTCCGCCTTAGGTTCCAGAAAGGGGAGCGAATGAAGAGACAGGACTGATCAGAAAGGAGACAGTTTCAAAGGAGACTAATTTGGGCAAACAGGAGGTGAACTAGAATGTAATTTCCGAGAGGAGCAGGGAAACCCGTGTTAAGGAGTTAAGGGCTTGGACAGCAGAGGAGAGGGAACCAGGAAGTGTGTCCTGTTACCCCTGCTCCCTGCTTCCGGAGCTCCTGCACGGGCTCCTCCGCCAGCAGGGCTGACACTCCCCTCGCAGCCCTGTGCCTCTGACCCTGGTTCACAGAAGGGGAGTGGCAAGGACAGGCCCCAGCCCAGCCGGCCTCTGGAGCAGGTTCAGATCGAGGCTGGAGGTCGTCTCCCAATCAGGTGAGGCCCCCACACCTGCTGCTCCCCCAGGGGCACGGGCTGGTGTGGTCTTCCCCTTGCTAGGTCCCTGCAAGCCCCCAGCCAGGGAGCACAACCCACCTCTGCCCTTTTAGAAATGGGAACTGGTGCTCCTGCCAACAGAGAACATAGGTCAAGGACGCCTCACAAGCCACTGAAACCCACCTCCTGGTCACTGCTTCTCAGCTGCCCAACAGACATGGCTGTCCCTGCGGTGCTGGGAGCAAAGAGCACAGCCCAGGAGGCAAGACAGGCCACTTGGTAAAATGCTCAGACCATCACACCACTCACCCCAACCAGGCGAGGCCTCCCCCTCAAGAGCGGCTGCAGGCCTTTATCTATGTGCCGTGCTGGGCCGCACACACAGGTGCACGCACACTTCACTGTTTTGTCTTGCAGTGTGGCAAGCACAGGCCACAGCCCCCAACCCCGGCGGCTGAGGGGTGTGGAGGGGGCTACTGGAAGGGAGAGCTTCAGGAACTGCAGCTGGAGAGGGAGCCACTCCGACCATGTGGGGACCCCAGGCAGCCCCAGTCACTAGGCCTTGCCAGAGGGCAGATGTCACAAGGCAGGTCAAAGGAGACCCGGCTCATCCTTCAGTGCCGGGCCCTCAGCACCAGGCGTTATTTATGCAAAAAGGCTGAGTCTCCAAACTGAGGAGGGTGGAAGGGAGGTGGCGACAGAGGAGCCTGCGCTGGCCGCCCCGGTGGCCAGGCTGGCAGCAGGGGCGGCTCAGTCGTCTGCCTCCTGTTTGATGTTCTCGATGGAAACAGGCAGCTCTGGACTCAGGGCCTTGTCAGGCGTGGCAGCTTCCACATGCTCTTCCTTCACGCGCACAGCGATGACTGAAGAGGGAGGAGGTGGGGGTGGGGGGAGAGAGAGAGGCTGTGCATGTAACGCTGGGAGGGTGGGGGCTCCGGATCTGGGGAAGGGATCTCACTCCCTAGATGGGGGTCTCAGGATGAGGTGCGGAGAAGGCCCAGGCCCCGTCATGCCCGCCAGGCTGGCTGTGCCAGAGACGCTGCACCTGCCCCTTTGCCGCTCACCCTGCCAAGCACGAGGTGGGCAGAGGTGGAGAGGCCAGGCTGAGCTGCTTGGCTCCGCTCAGATCTGGGGGTGGGTGTTTCGGAAGCTCTTCTGCCCAGTGGTCTGAGAAGGGCTGCTTGGTGCCCAAAAAATTCCCTTCAAAATTGACTGTACCCTTCTGTGTCAGGTGGGGAAGGAGAGGCGCCGCCCCTGAGCCCTGCCGCAGGCCGCCCTGCCCGCCAGCCCGCCCTGGGCTCTTACTCTCATCGGGAGCGGCCCCTGCCGAGACCTTCTCTGTGGCCCGTGGGTCCTCATCCAGCAGGGGCTTCTTGGACCCCTGTCTCAGGGGCCGCGTCTTGGTCGGTGGCATTCTTTTCCCTTTGAATAAAATCGGAATTAAACCCGGCATTAGGGTCACATCCATGCGAGGCTTGAAGGTTGGATCTCATCCAGCGGCTGGGCAGCAGAGCAGAGGGGATGGTACCGATTTAGGGGAACTGGCCTGAACTTCTGACCTCACCCCTCGGGCCCTGTGCCCGAGGCTCAGAGCCCTTCACAACCTTAATCCTGCTCAGTGGCCTCCCACTGCGGGCACCTCTTCTCTGGGTGGTGCCGATCATGGAGGCTACCTCGCCACCACCCTCCTCTACTCCCTGACCCCTCCAACCGGCTGCCCCGAGCCAAGCCCCTGCTGGACTCAGGACCTGCTGAGAGTGGCGCCGCCTGGGGAAGTGACCCTGAAGCTGTGGCTGCCTTTGCTCCCATCCTGGAGGGGGCAGAGGGAAGACCGGCAGCCTGGGGAGCAGCTTCGTTTCCTCCAGCACCTCTGACTTCCACACTCAGCAGCTGAGCACAGCAGAGGGGTCGGTTCCTGTCATGGGCAGCATGGGGTCCCTCCCTCCCCTTCTTGCTCTCAAATACAACCTCCTGTCTTTTCCTGGCATCTGACCACTGCCAGGGACTAAAGGCTCCCTACTCTGCTCTGGGTCACTGAAGACAGGATGATGGCCTGTGAGGCCAAATGGGAAGGGGAGGAGATGGAGGGACCGTCGTCATGACCTCAGTGACAACACCCAAGCTCTGCTCCCAGGGCCACAGGCCCCGCTGATCCAGGTCCCACACCAGCCCAGGCAGCTTTAGAGCCACTTACTTTTCTTCCCAAACTGCTTCTTTCTTTTCTTCGTGGCCTCTTTGGCCTTCAGAGGTGTGGTTGGCTCTGTTGTTGAAAGAAAAGGACAAGAGGTGAGGAGAGAGTTCTAAGAGGACACAGGGTAGAGGCACATCCCGAGACCCCTGCCCACCCCTCATAGCCTCCCTGACACTCGGGACACCCCAAGAAGGAAAGCCAAAGTTGGGCATGAGAAAGGGGAAGGGGCTGGGGGAGGGACTGGAGAGCAGCTGTCCCTTCCCACCCTCGTCACCAGGGCTGCACCGAGGGACCTGGGTAGTTTACCTGGGTGCATAAGGGCACGAGCATATGACAGAGTGGGCAAGATCAAGGAAGGAGCTCTGCAGGCCAGAGGGAAAGGGAGACAGAGAAGTCAGGAGCAAGGGTGGGCCAGGAGACTTCTCGATCTCATGCCACAGAATGAGGTGGGCATGGGGCAGGGGGCGTGGTTGGAAGGAAGGAAAAATGAAAGTCAGGAGCCCCTTAGGGCTGCAAGAACCCAGACCTGTGGCCACGGGTGGCTGGAGCTGGTAGCCGGTGAGCTCGCACCAGCCGACGGGGTAGATGTCCGGGGACTCACAGTCCACCCACTGGTCATACTCGTTGTCCCAGCCGTCAAAGTGGATGCTGAGGAGCCGATGCACCACCCGCTTCACCGTGGCCACGCAGATGAGCCGGGGCTCCATCAGGTCCACGGCCTCCAGCTTCATGCCCACCTTGAAGCCATGGTTGGGGCAGTCCTGGGAGGAGGAAGAAGGCAGTGACCTAGCCAGCCAGCTCCCTGCCCCAGTGGTGAGTGCCTGCAGGGGAAGGTCCCTCTGACCAATGGCCCCCCTGTACTTTGTGCCCAAGCACCAGTCCCTGTGGGAAAGGGACCGCTGGACTATTAGGGCGCAGTGCCTGTGTTAGGAGCGGGGCCCTCTCCCCGGAAGTGGCTGATCTCAGCAGCAGATACTCGCTGACAGTGGGCAGGGCCAATCCGAGGTCACCCAAGTACCCAGTCCTCAGTCTCCTCACCATGTTAAAGAGTCTCGATGGAGCTGCTTTTGACTTGGTCTTCTCCAAGTAGGTGTCCCAGTTGAAAGTGCGTGTGTCGTAGCCTGAGGAGCAGAAGGAGATGTGGAGGGAGGAGGGGGAGTAGGAGGAGGGGGAGTGGGAGAAGTCCAGGAGGGAGCACCAGCCAAAGGGGCACCTGTAGCCTGGTCAGGCCAGTCTTACCTTTTGGGAGTGTGAGCTCAATGTCATTCTTTTGGCAGAAGGTGGCTGGGAAGATGGCGTGGGAGGAGGCGTGGTAACAGAACCAGTCCGAGCCGTCGGTGGAGGCCCCCCCGTCCACACAGATCATTAGGTAGCCATCCAGGAGAACCTGGGGGTGGTCGAGAGGGGTACCCAGAGAACATAGTATCATGAGCTGCACCCCATCCCAGGGCAAGGTGGCTGTGGTGGGACACGAGGCCATGGCTCCCCTGAGCTGCTGCTCCAGCTACGGCACTCTGAAGCCTATGCTTGAGATTACTGACCCTCCTCACTGGACAGTAATGCGTGCCCACAGGGCCCACGTCTGTCTTTGTGCCACTGTGTTCTCAGTGGGGAGCTCATGGAACTTAGGGCTCCAGAAGCATGCAGCCGGAATGTGGTGGACATGGAGTGAGGGCTCTGCACCAGCTCCCTCCCCTGAGCCACCTGGAGGTTGAGGCAGCCACAAGCTCACCTTGCAGATGGTTGCCACGCAGATGTTGCCCAGATTCAGGGGGTCGATGGCCTCCAGCTTCATCCCCTCCTCAAACCAACCGCCTTCTGTGTAGACAGCGCGAACCTTAAAGGAATGGGACAGCTGGGGCACCTGGGACAGCCCAAGTGCAGGGCAGAGGGAGCAGGCCTCTCCTGCCAGAGGCCTGGGAAGGGAACAGGGAGGGCCAGGGTCCTAAGGCCTGGATTGGACCCAAGATCAAGGGGAAAGGGCCCAAGAGCTGTGCCTCACCTTCTTGAACAGGTAAGGAACAGCATCACAGTAGATTTTCCGGAAGGTGGGATGATGGGCCATGTCGCTGCGCCTCTCTTTTGGGGAGATGGCAGAGGGAGTGAGGGAGAGAAGGGAGTTGAAGGCTGCTAACAGGGCCATCGCTACACTCCCCAGAAACGCGGGTGCTGCCCTGCAGATGCTGCAATCTGTGTCTCAGCCCCCACCCGCCTGGACTAGAAGACAAAAGCGTCAGGCACGCTCTATGGGAACTATTAGCCCCAAGACCCATTCTCCTCCCAGGTGACAGGGGGAAGATGGGGCCTGTGGTCTCTAGTTCCAAATCAGTTTTACCACCTGCAAGCTGAGTGACCTTGGTCAAGTCACTCAACCTCTCTGGGCCTCAGTATTGCCAACTGCAGGGTGGAGATGAGCACCCATACCACAGGGGGTTGTTGTGGGGTACAGAGGTGCTCCCACTCAGCCTCGGGGTGGCAGAGCTGGGGTCAGGCTGCCTGGGGCTCTGCTAACCTGACAGCTTGATGCCGTGGCCGACACGCCGTGACCAACCCACTGGATGGATCAGGGGGCTCCACATATGGCACCAGAAGTCGTCGTCACTGTCGCCATCCTCGTACAGGAGCCGTAGGCGACCCCCAATCACCGTGTCCACCACGGCCATGCGGGTCCGAGACACCTGGGACTTGTCCACCACCTCCAGCCGCATGCCCTGCCGGAAGGGGTACTTCATGCTCTCCACCATCTGCAACATCAGAGCACAGGCTGCTGTGGGCATGGCCTGCCACCACCTTGTACAAGCAACCAGAGGACAGGGAAGTGGGGTGGAGCCGCCCGAACGCTGAGTCAGGAAGTGAGCCCTCCTGTCCCCCGATTCCACCCTGGCCTCCACGTCCTGAGGATGACACTGAGAAGGCACGCAGCTCACAACGCGCACACCAGAATGCCAGTAAGAAACCTGCAGGGGCCGAAACCGGTTTGGCTCAGTGGATAGAGCATTGGCCTGTGGACTGAAGGGTCCCAGGTTCGATTCCGGTCAAGGGCATGTACCTGAGTTGCGGGCACATCCCCAGTAGGAGATGTGCAGGAGGCAGCTGATCAATGTTTCTCTCTCATCGATGTTTCTAACTCTATCTCTCTCCCTTCCTCTCTGTAAAAAATCAATAATATGTTAAAAAAATAAATAAATAAAAAACCCATTATCTAAAATAAAATAAAATAAAAGAAAAGAAACCTGCAGGGAATTACAGAACCCTTTGCAGACTAAGGAAGCGGGGGCCCAGAGGGTCAGGTGACCTGCCCAGGGTCACAGTCATTCGTGCCAGAGCTGAGCCTTGAACCTGATCCCAGTATCCAGCCTTGTGCTCCTTCCGGGACCTGTGTTCTGACCCACAGGTGTCCCACACCCCCCTCTCCTGCCCGCCTCCTGCTGGTGGCACACACAAGCCTCCTGAGCAGTCGCCTTTGCTTCCATCCATCCAATTCCAGCTCTGGCCTCACCAGGCCGCGACTCTGAATGGCTTTTGTAGCACCTTAGTAGCAATGCCTGCCCCCATGGAGCCACTATGACTGTTAAACAAGGGTCTTAGGAAGAACCAACAAGCAGCAGGAAGCAAATCAAATAGGGGGGCAGGAAGGAGACCACTTAGGAGACCCAAAGGGCTCAGTGCCAGACCTTGATATGAAAATCCACGGGAAGCGTCCGGGAGCCCACCAACCGCTTCATGAGGTAGCCCTTCCAGTCGGTGAATTTGGCGTGGATGGCTGCGAGACAGAAGATTCCTGGTTACACGCTGACAGCACTTCCACCGACAGGGGGCGCCAGAGCCACCCCAGGAGATGGACGACTTATTTCTGCCTTTCGGTCGGTCTGCAATCACCTCATCCTATACAATCAGGCTCTAAACCTGGAGCTGCCACGAGGCCTCTGGGACAGAGGAGGCAAGTGGGTTCTGTTCCGCCTAACGGAAGGGCTCTCGGACACCAGCACACGGAACCCTCAAACTCACTCCGGGGCGGCACCAGGATCTTGCTGTTGATGGCGCACCAGCCGATGGGGTGGACATCCACGGTTCCCAGGTTGCACCAGAAGTCGTGGCTGCCATCGTTTTCAAAGCCCTCGTACCGAAGCAGGACTCGGTACCCTGGAGAGGACAGGAGCCGCAGTGAGGGAGGTGCGAGGGGAAAGGTGTTCTTAGGCCTTCCTCCTTCCGCAGCCTAACCCAGACTTCCAGCTGCCACCTCCAAGAACTCCTTGCAGACACTGTGGTCTCTGCTGTCCACCGAGTTGTGGCCAAAACAAACCCATGCCACTTACTTGGAAAGCAGTGCGGCATAATGGGGAGAATTAATTTTCTATAGCTTGAGTATCCCTGGAATAAACCTTAAAAAAATGGGAGTTTCCAAACTCACCCAGCTCGGTGGTCCCCTCTAAGGCAGGCGAGGTAGGGCTGCCAGGGCGCCAGCAACCCCAGCAGGTGGGGTTTTGTTGCCCACAGCACTGCCCACCCATCTACAGACGCCCCTCTCCAGACCCTGCTCCTCTTTGGCCAGAGGACACCCACCTGCAGCCTGGATGACAGAGGCGATCCAGTACACCCGGCTGGGGAGCACAGCGTCACTGTTGAGCACCTCCACCTTCATCCCCTTCATCACATCCTCCCACTGGTCATAGAGTGGGACCTGGGTGGGGACGAGAGAACCCAAAGGAAACAGTGAAGTCACTGCCTGGGCTGGCAGAGAAGAGCGCTGGCCCCACGGTTTCCCAACTGATTGTGTCTTTCGCCTTTCGCATCAGTCACTGATGAGGAAAACAGGCACAGGACGAGGGGGGAAGAGGTGAGCAAGGTGTGTCTGCTGCCCTTGAAGAGCAGTCAGGGAATGGAGATGGGGGTGGCCAGGGTGACGTCAGGGATCAGTCAGGCAGCCCCGAGTACTAGTCGGTACAGGACCAGCCCCTCGCTGTAGCATCTTGAGCACATCACACCTGTGCCAGCCTGCATGCCACCCTGCAGGACACATTACAGCTGCTAGTGCTTACCACGTGCCAAACCCTGTTCTTGGCACAAATATCACCTTAATCGTCACTCAAGCCTGGGCAGTAAGGATCATGACCCCGGGCTCTCACAGAGCCGCCCAGCACACACCACTCCGGCGTGTTCTTTCCCCGCCCCTCCAGCTGGTCCTCTCTCCGCCCGGACAAGTGCCCCGACAGCAGGGGCTGCTTTTTGGGTGCCTTCCCACCGACCAACCCTCACTTTGCTGCCATGGCACCTCATCTCCTTCGGGGAAACTCACCTCTTCTGCATCCCAGCCTGCTTAAGCCAATCGGGGTGTCCTGTCCCATGTCCCTGGCCACAGAGATTGGGTTCATCATAGACCCAGAATGCTACCCAGGCACACAGGGGCGGGCTTTTCCCAGAGCACATGAGCCGGACATGTTAAATGCAAGTGTGCTGTTAACTCCCCTGCAGCGAAGGTGCCAGTGCCAGGAGTGCTAGAGAATTCAGGGCAACTAGGAGAGGCCACCTGCACCAGCCATTCAGAGGAGTCAAAGGTCAGCTCTTCACTGTTCAGGGCACCCTGCAGAGTTCAGCAGCAGCTCAGAAAGGAGAGGCCAGGGGGCGGGTTTACTCTGGTAAGAGGCCTCCACCTACATTTCCTGGTGTTTTGGAAATTGGCTTGAAAGACAAAAGAGTGCTGCTCTAGGCCTCCCTCCTGGCCTGCAACACAGTCAGTGCCTCCACTCCACGCCCAGCCCCCAGGGCCTCACCCTGCTGGTGTTTCTCAATGATAGGGCCAGGGAGCCGCCTGCAGAAGGGGCTCCAGGAGGCATCCACATCCGCCTCCCAGGGACCAAGTGGCCCAGGGTAGTTCAGAAGCACCAAGCTTTCAATGGGAAACACGGACAATGGGAAGAAAGGAGAACAGGAGTTCATATCTGGTGCTCAGACATAAGCTAGCACCAAGTTCCATTATGTAAATAACAAGTTCCCCTCAGAGGGGCAGTGCAGTGCTAGAAGCCCTCAGTGAGGGTCCGAGGGAAGACTTGCAAAGAAGTGAACAGAAAGGTAAACGAGTAACAAAGCTGGACTTGGACCACCAGGACCCTGCTCCACCACCACTGTCCTCTCACGGTGCCAGTGCAGCGTCCAGCCTGGAACCGTGTTTGCGAGGCAGTGAGGTGAGGTGGGTGGTGAGCCCCTGGGTTCCCGGCTCCCTCTCCTCCCCGCCAGGGCACTCACGTGCTTGAAACAGCTGACAGGAGCAGCCTTGTAGCTGTGATCCTTCAGGAACTTCCCCCAGTCGAACCCCAAGACCAGCGCTGCAGACAAAGGAGTTGAAGAGAGTGGAGTCCGGAGCTCAGGCAGCAGCCACCCCAGGCAGCTGGCCCCTGAGGAGCCTGGAGGCAGGTCCCTTTCCCACCACAGCAGCGGCTCAGTCCCAAGTGCATGGCGAGGCCATCTGTCCCGTACCTGCCCCACGAGTGGCCATCAGGACCTTCTCCAAAGGCTGCCACTCTCAGGAGTAAACAATCAGAAGGAAATGCCTGGCCTTTCTTCCCCCAAAGGAAAATGAAATTCAAAGACCCTTGAGTTTAAATTCCTCAGACCTCCCCTGACCTGTCATTGGCTACAGCAGGCAACCCTCACGCCTATGGAGCTCGATTTCTGTCAGAAACTCAGACCACTCAGAGCAGAGTTGCTTTGTGCCTGTATTTAACTTGCTCAGAAATTGCTCGGCACTCAAAGTTCCCTTTCTTATTGCACCACCCCTCCCAACTAGACCTGGTTTTCCACCGCCCGGGAAACAGAAAGCATAGAGCTAACATCATTGCAAAACAATAGAGGCTAATTCATGGCTTTTGAATGATCAGTGGGGGTCCTGCCATTTACGGTGTCTGAAGGGATTTTCTGCAGTCATTTCCACAATAGCTACCAGGTGAGGAAGATGCAACCCACAGTAAGACTGGGTCAGGGCTCTTTCTAGCAGACCATCTTTTCTCCTCACTCCCAGAGTGGGCCACCCAGTCCTGGCCCCCCATACCGATGCCCAGCAGCTCCCTGAGCACAGTCCTCTGTCCGCTTACCATCTTGCCCTGTTGGTGTCCCATCTGCTAGCTGTCCTGTCCCTTGGGAGTGGAGAAAGGCTCCAATTTTGGCAGACCAGGCTGCTTTGTGCAGGACTTTGGCTTTCTTGGTAGGTGGTTTTCCCTGCAGGGCAGAGAGGATGTGTGGAGAATGTTGGCTAAGAATCTAGCTCTGGACTTAGACTGCTTAGGTTTAAATCTTAACATGGGTCAGTTCCTGGTAAGCTCTCGGGGCTCCAGTTTCTCCATTTGTAAATCAAGGTGATGCTAATAACAATAAGGGTTGCAAGGAGGGGAGAAGGGCTTAACTCTTGTTCACTGGGGAGGCACTGGGGACAGATGGCTGAGCAGTAAGGCAGAGAGGGACACCTGTTCCATCTTTCAAACTTTTGCTTCCTCCAGCAACCTTTTCCTAGTGGCTTGAACTCTCAGCCATTACTTGCTCCTGCGCTTCTACAGATTTATGGCAGAGAATGGGCTTCGGGGGATCTGTGAACGGAACCGGGAGACATTTTGTATATACATGGAGGTTCCGCTTCCATCAGGTGCTCAGAGTCCTCCCCTAAAGCTGAAGGACGTCGATCCATTCTGTAATTTGTAACCTAAGCACTGCTCAGAGGCCCAGAGAATTTGCTAGAGATCAGTGTAGTAGAAATGTGGGTTTAGAACCCACACAAACCTGGGGTCAAATCCTGGCTCAATTTTACTTGTGTGCCTTTCATCGCTTCTCGGCCTTTTGGCTAAGATCAAGTGTATTTGTGTACCTTTCAGCAAGTTACTAAAAATTTTTGGCCCTTTAAAAGGACTTTTTAAAAATTATTTTTAGAGATCACTGGTTACATTGAGAGTGCCAAACCCTTAGTAAGTACCTCCAAATTGCAGCTATTTACAATATTACTAGCTCACGGAGGAAGGATTTTCCATGCCTTGACTACAATCCACAAAATGAGGGCAACAACAGTAGTGGTCTCGTGACGGTGAGCGAGTGTAGGAAGCACTGAGCAGAACTGGCTCCCTGACTCCTACACATCAGAGCAGGGGCCGGAGCCTGCCCGCACCCTAGGTTCACCTGAGGAGCTCTTTGAAGCCCCTGTGTCCAGGCCACACTTCATCCCAATTAAGTCAGGCTCTTTGGGAGCAAGACCCAAGCGTCAATATTTTTAAAACCTTCTGGGTGAGCTCAACATGCAGTCAAGTTTGAGAACAGGCGTTGTGGACGGCGGCCAGTCACCACAAACAACACGAGGCCAGCACCTGAGATTCGCTTCCAGCCTCGCTCTGCTGCCTCAGCCCAGAGCCACCCTAGCAAGTCATTCTTCCTCTGGACTTCAGCACACGTCCCAGTTAGCGTCGGGTCGGACAGCACATCAGAATCTCTCCATGTGTGAAACTGCTATGAATGTCAGTAATTAACTGGAGACTGGTAAGACTTTCTGGCTGCCTATGACATGGAGTCAGAGATGAGGCATCAACCATCTAAACCCACTATGGCTGAGCCTGTGGCTGGCTCCCAGTTTCCTTTCAGAACATTTATAAAAGTGTGGTGCAAGGACCAAGGGCATTTTTGTTTAAAACTTACTGAACCTCCCCAGAGTGGGGAATGAAGTGAATGCAGCTCCAGGAACCTGCAAGTTAATAAGCTCCATAAATAGATTCCTCTGCCCTCTAAAGTTTGAGATCATAATAAATACCAGGTAATTTACATCCTCCCCAAGCCCTCTTGGCCCCTTGCCATCAGTTAGTTGGCTGTTCCTGTCTCAGTACCCTGGGCCCCAGGAAGGGTCTTCCCAAGTGACTGCCTCTCACCTGTAATCTAGCCAAGATACTGGCTTTCTTGGAGTTGGAGGAGTAGCTCCTGGAACAGGAGACGCTGCAGAACCTCTTGGTCTTGGAGAAGAAGGCTTCCCTTGTACCCACGATACCACACATCTCACAGACAGCTGGGAAGAGAACTTAGCACATGACTCACCTGATATGTCACCCCAAATCAAACAGAATGATAGGCCCTTCAAAACCTGGCACTGCATTAACCAGGTAAATCCTGAATCTACTTCACCTAAGATAAGCTGCTTGGCATCCCTTGGCTGTGTGTCAATAGTGGGGAAAAATCCACGAAGAAACATGTGTTGGAAAGTTTGCAGAGGAAAAAAGTAGAAAAAAGTGCCCAAATCATTTAACTTCTGAGTCTATTTTTTTCTCATCTATAAAGAGATTGAACTAGATCAGTGTTTCAACCCCAGCTTCACATTAGAATCACTTGGGGGCTCTTAAAAATGCCCAAGCCAGAGCTAGAGAACCCTGGGCTCGATGGTCTCTCTTGGGTCTTTCTATTCCTAAAGTTCTGAGATTCTAAGAGAACAACTAGAAGACAGAAGGGAGACAGACACACGAAGGCAGAGAGCACAGGATGAATAGAAAGGAAATAAGATTCAAGTGGCAGAGTGTCTTAGATAATTGTTCTGAAGAGTCTGGGCACCAAGGAACAGAGTCCTCAGAGACCGTCTAACCTGCCTCTCTTCACAGGCAGTGACACGTGGAGACCCTGACATGGGTCCAGCAGCTGTCCGAGCATCACATCACTGAAGCCAACTGGCTTCCATATGCTCCATGGGGATTCTTATCTGCCCAACCACCTACTCCTCTTACCCAGGCGTCACTTTATTCTCTATTTCCCTCACTGTCACTTCCAAACCATAAGCTATTTCTTGTTGCTTCCTGGATAATAATCAGAACACTTTAGGTATCCTACCTTCTCAACATCCACGCTTAAAAATCCACCAGCTGCCCTCGCTGGTTTGGCTCAGTGGATAGAGCGTCAGCCTGTGGACTGAAGGGTCCCAGGTTCGATCCCGGTCAAGGGCACATGCCTGGGTTACGGGCTCAATCCTCAGGAGGCAGCCAATCAGTGATTCTCTCTCATCATTGATGTTTCTATCTATCTCTCCCTCTCCCTTCCTCTCTGAAATCAATAAAAATATATTTTAAAAAAATCTACCAGTTACCCTGGCTCAGTGGATAGAGCATTGGCCTGTGGACTGAAGGGTCCTGGGTTCGATTCTGGTCAAGGGCACATGCCCGGGTCGTGGGCTCGATCCCCAGTAGGGGGCATGCAGGAGGCAGCCGATCAATGATTCTCTTTCATCATTGATGTTTCTATCTCTCTTTCCCTTCTCCCTTCCTCTCTGAAATTAATTTAAAAAAATATTTTTAAAAAATACACCAGCTATTCACACAAATGTAAAAGCAGTGCCATGTTAATGACTAGCACCTAATATGTGCTGAATAAAATCAGCTGTATGAAAGGAGTGAAATCACAGTTTGAAATCAGACTGCACCAGCGGAAATGACCTTTGGGGATACTTGGGGTGCTTCTGTCTCTCACAGGTCCTTACACATCGGATCCCTCATACTTAAGACCAAACAGCCCTTTACACCTGACAACTCTGTCCACACGGCCTATATCCCCCCCTCTTCCGCCACAGCCTCCTGAAACCTCCCATCTTCAGGAACACTCTGAGGGCACCTGGCTCGGAACCACTGCCGTCCAAGGAGCGAGGAGTCCCAGGGCTGAGAAGATGCAGGGGGGAGGTGGGCAGCTCCCCTGCTTCCCTCTCTTCGTTTTCTGCTTCGCTGGACTCCTCTAGATAGGAGCTGCTCTCGCTGCCCGCACTGCTGTTGTAACCCCGGAAGCTGTCATAGCCACCAAAGAGCTCCAAGTCGTCATCTTCCTCTTCCTCCTCCATGGGTTCTGAAGAAGGAATCTCCTAGTGCAAGAAAGGAGGACACACAGCAGGCAGGAATCCTGGTTGGCTTCGTGTACAGGGAGGGCAGCTGCAGATCGCTAGCTGCTCCCTTTCCAGTTTTTGGTCAGTCAACATTTTTGGGCAAAATGGCAGGCAGAATCAAACACCCCTTTGGGAACACCAGAATTGTTACTCTTGTTCATACACTTTGCAGGCACACTTCAACAGAATAGCTTAAAACAGAAAAAAACATGTTTTAGGAATTAAGCAAGCTCCTTCTGTGGATTTGTAAATGATGATATTTTACATGATTCAATAGAACACAATGATATGAAAATATCCTAAGTGACGTGCCTCATGAAGACTTTCTGGGAAAGAAATATACAGCCAGCCCTCCATATCAGTGGGTTCCACATTCCCGTAAAAAAACATCAACACAATGTTAGTGTTGCTGACATGTACCATATAGTTAGGCCTGTGGTCGCATCTGTACTGAACATATGAAGACAATTTTCTTTTCATTATTCCTCAAGTGATACAGGATAACAACTGTTTACATAGCATTTATATTGTATTAGGTATTATAAGTAATCAGGAGATGATTTAAGGTGTATGGGAGGATGTGCATAGGTTATTTGCAAATACTATGATATCTTATATAAGGGACTTGAGCATCTGCAGATTTTGGTGTCTATTGCACTTCACAGATGTTGCAATTTTCACAAATTGAAGGCAAGACTCTCCACCAGCAAAAAGATTACGACTGTCTTTGTTGCGGTGGTCTGGAACTGAACTCAGTAGAAATGTATTCTTTGCCCTTCAGCATATGTACATCAAAATCACCTCAAAAACAACTTAAGTCAGAGAAAAGTTAATTTGGGACCCAGACTGCCATAAGAAGGATTTGGAAGGCAGAAGACACACTAGCTATGGCACAGTGGAATGGACCACAACTTGGGACTTAGCTCTGAGCCTAACTAGCTGGGGCTCTGGGGCAAGGCATTTAACCTCTGGAACGCAATTTTCCTATCTATAAAATAAATAAAAAACTTGGCTCACAGGATGTGAGATGTAAATGAGATAGTGTATATGAATCTACCTGGCGTGTAGTAGAAAAGGTGTGAAGAATTTGGACTCTAAGTCAGGGCTCAAATACCACCATCTCTAGTTTTGTTGTTGTTGTTAATCCTCACCTGAGGATATTTTTTCCATTGCTTTTAGAGAGAGTGTGGGAGGGAGGGAGGGAGGGAGGGAGGAGGAGAAAGAGAAACATCATTGAGAGAGACACATCTATTGGTTGCCTTCCCCACACACATCCACCGACCGGGTGGGAGCGAGCAACCCTTCGGTGCGCAGTGTGATGCTCTAATCCAGTGGTTCTCAGCCTTCTGGCCCTTTAAATACAGTTCCTCATGTTGTGACCCAACCATAAAGTTATTTTTGTTGCTACTTCATCACTGTAATGTTGCTACGGTTATGAATCGTAATGTAAATATCTGATATGCAGGATGGTCTTAGGCGACCCCTGTGAAAGGGCCGTTCGACCGCCAAAGGGGTCCCGACCCACAGGTTGAGAACCGCTGCATCGCTGAGTACACTGGCCAGGGCCCATTGCTAGTTTTTACCAGCGGTATGCTCTGCAGTCAGTCAGTCTTTCAGTGTCTCACTTTCCCCATCTGTAAATGAGCACAAGACCACCTATTTCATAGGCTTTGGGGGAGAGTAAGGATTAATACATGTAAAGCACTGGAACAGTGACCTGCACATAGTAAGTATTCAATAAATATTGGCAATTTTTACTGGTTAAAAGCATGGCATTTCAAGTCAGATCTGCCCAGGTTTGAATCCTGGCTCTGCCACTTTTGTGTGCTTTGGTGCAAGACAGTCACCCTTGCCGCTCTGTGTTTCTTCACTAGTGCACGGGAAATAAAAGCAGGCCTCCTTTAGAAGACTGTTATGAAGATAGAGATATGTAAAGCCGAGATCTGTTTCCAGGACTTAGTGACAGCTCTCAAGCGTGAGCTATTATTCTTAAATATATATATTTATTTATTTTTTCCAATTGATTTCAGAGAGAGGAAGGGAGAGGGAGAGAGAGAGAAACATCAGTGATGAGAGAGAATCAACAACTGGCTGCCTCCTGCAGGCCTCCTACTGGGGATGGAGCACGCAAGCCAGGCGTGTGCTCTGACCCGGAATCCAACCCCCGGAATCCAACCGTGACCCCCTGGTTCAAGGGCGATTCCACTTTATAGTTCCAACTACACATGCAAATGTGCTAGAAAGGAAACTGAATTCAAATACAGGGTGACAAGGCCCTGGCCGTGGAGGCTGTTAGCTGGGCGGCGTCCCAGGAGGTGGCCAGTTGGGATCTCCGTCGGGGCACCAGCCTGGGGTGCGGGGGTCGATCCCCAAATGCCCAGTAGGGGGCGCGCAGGAGGCAGCCGATGGATGTTTCTCTCCCTCTCCCTTCTGGTCTCCAAAAACAAAAACAAAAACACACAAAACACAAGGCGACCGGAAGCCAATGATGAACGAGTGAGCGGGGCACAGGTCGGCAGAGCGGGGACCTAACAGATGGAGTCTGGGCGCCGGCCGGGCGTGGCGCCGGCCTCCTGCGCCTCCCGGGGCGTGAACTTCCTGGAGTCTCGCTACCGAAGCTGCAGCCAGTAGAACCGTAAAAGCGAAAGAGTACCCAGGACGGTGGTGCGTGTCCCGGGAGACGGCGCACGTGGGCAGCCTAGACACGGAATGCTGATTCTGCCTTCGTCTCCCGTCACGTCACCCGGGATGTGACAGGCCTCGCAAGCCCTAAAGAACGGGGCCGCGCGACAGGAGGGACGACGGGGATTCGGGAGCTCTCAGACCCCCAACCCGGTTCCCCTTCCCGAGGCCAGGGAGGCGGTTCCTCCGGGAACTGCTCCCAGACGCCGACCCCAGCCACCTCGGACCAGAAGGCAGCACCGACCCCTCTGGCCCTGCTCAGCCTGTTTATCCATCCCCCCACCCAGCACCGCAAGGCGTCGCTGGAAGGCCCGCAGCGGCGTCCCTCGAGCTGGGCTCTCGGGGTTCCCTTTCCCTCCCGCCGAAGTCCTCTCCCACTCACCTCGACGCCGCGCGGCTTCTCCATGAGACCCAACAGTTCCCACAACCGTCACCAGGTGCAGGAGGCCATATTGGCCTCGCCGCTTTTCCCGAGTGCGCTCATTGGTCGCCTCCCAGAGCCGCGAGCCAATCACGCTTCAAGAAAGAGGAACAGCCGGTGCCGCCCTCGCCTGCGCCCCGCCTCCCATTGAGGCGGGGTCTTGTGGGACTTGTAGTTCATTCCGGGGTGCTTGTGGCCGGGGCGCTGGTTCTTTTTATTTCTCTACAGCGGTTCTCAACCTGTGGCTCGCGACCCCTTTGGGGGTCCAACGACCCTTTCACAGGGGTCGCCTAAGACCATCGGAAAACACATATATAATTACATATTGTTTTTGTGATTAATCACTATGCTTTAATTATGATCAATTTGTCACAATGTAATTGGGGGTCACCACAACATGAGGAACTGTATTAAAGGGTCGCGGAGTTAGGAAGGTTGAGAACCACTGCAAGACAACCTCCTCCCGTCACCCAGATCCCATCTGCCTTAGTCAGCTATTGATACCCGCGATAGTCAGGTGCTTTTCCAGGACCAGGTGCCTAGCAGAGAAACTCATTTCCTATTCAGGGAGAAACAGGAATACTCTTATGCCCAATGCTATACATGTTCTGCATATTTAAAATCCTGCAACACTGGCCCTACATCACCCTCTCCTGAATAAAACCTCAAGTATGAGGCTCTCTGCCTCATTCCGTTTGGATTTCCCACAACCTTCTTCAGGCTCCCGGTGCCAGGTGCTGTCCTGGAGCTTCACAAACACCTCAAATCCAGGGACGCCTCACCCTTTGAAAGATGAGGAAACATCTTTGTGTTTAGACAGTTTCCAAGATCACACTGGATTGGAGTTTAAGAATTAGTTCAAATTCTTTCCCTATGTTATGCTGTGCTCTGATTTAATTGAGAATCTAAATCAGGGGTCCTCAAACTTTTTAAACAGGGGGCCAGTTCACTGTCCCTCAGACTGTTGGAGGGCCGGACTATAGTTTAAAAAAAAAAACTATGAACAAATTCCTATGCACACTGCACATATCTTATTTTGAAGTAAAAAAACAAAACGGGAACAAATACAATATTTGTATTTGCATGTGGCCCAAGGGCCGTAGTTTGAGGACCCCTGATCTTACCCCTGTAGTAAGTGGAGGCTAAATATGTGTTAAATATATTTCTTTAATAAAATTTTTTTGAAATTGCCCAGCCAGTGTGGCTCAGTGGTTGGGTGCGACCCATGAATCAAGAGGTCACTGGTTGGTTCCTGGTCAGGGCACATGCCTGGGCTGTGGGCTTGACCCCAGGTGGGGAGCATGCGGGAGGCAGTCAATCGATGTTTCTCTCTTGTCAATGTTTCTCTCTATTCCTTTCCCTTCCTCTCTCTCTAAATCAATAAAAAAAAAATGTATTAAAATTTTATTTGCCCTGGCCAGTTTGGCTCAGTGGATTGAGCATTGGCCTGTGGATTGAAAGGTCCCAAGTTCAATTCCGGTCAAGGGCACATGCCTGGATTGCAGGCTTGATCCCCAGCGGGGGGCTTGCAGGAGGCAGCCAATCCATGATTCTCTCTCATCATTGATGTTTCTCTCTCTCTCTCTCTCTCTCTCTCTCCCTTCCTCTCTGAAATCAATAAAAATATATATATTTTAAATGTATTTATTAATTGATTGGTTTGAGAGAGAGAAGCACCAACTTGCCACTCTGCCCTTCCATGCATTCATTGGTTGACTCTTGCATGTGTGCTGACTGGGGATCAAACCCACAAACTTGCTGTATCTGGCCCATGCTCTAACCAACTGAGCTACAAAGCCAGGGCATTATATTTCTAAATTTGTGTTCCACTACATAGAAGTGAAAGTCTTCCCTGGGCTCTTTCCTTCAACCTTTTCTACCTTCATGCTATCAATAAGTACTGTTGATTGTTCTATCTCCAATATATATCCTTATTCCTCCACGACCACCATCCTAATATAAGCCACCAGTGCACTGCAACAGCCATCTGATTGGTCTCCTTATTTGAAAAACTCACCTTCTTTAATCCGCACAGGTGCTCTTTTAATATCATAAACTGGTTCATGTTTATTCTCTTGGTTAAAACTTGACGAATAAAATCCAAACATTCCAAGAACCCTAAGTGACTGGCCCCAGCTGTCTCTCCAGCCTCCTCTTGTACCATCCTCTCCACCTTTCCATTGTGTCCATCCACTCACCTCTTCCTGTTCTTGACTGCCTGGCTTGAGTTGGCCTCAGGGCCTTAGCACTCGCTGTTCCATTTGTGCGGGAAATTCTTTCCATGGCTCTTCTCCAGGATGGCTCTTCATTTTTCAGGTTTCAGCTCAAAGTCGCCTTCTCAGGAACCTTATTTAAAGTAGCTGTTCTCTCCCCTCGCTGTGTATCCCTTCACCCGTTTTACAGTCCTTGGTAGGACGTTTCTGTCTGAAATGATCCTGTTCATTTATTTACTTGTTCATTGCCGTTCTCCCACCACTGGATTGTAAGCCCCATGAGGGCAGGAACCCAGGCTCTCTTGTTCTCTGCTGTATTTCCAGAGCCAAGAACAGAGCCTCGCATACATGAGGCGCTTCATAACTAAAGAGCTAAATAATAAGACTTCAAGGATTACAACAGGCCGCTGCTTTAAAAAAATTAAAGAATATAGTTGACATATAATATTATATTAGTTCAGGTGTACAACAAAGTGATTCAACATTCTTATACTTTATGAAGTAAGTCTAGTAACCATCTGTCACCGAACAACATTAATCATTATAATTGACTGTACTCCCTGTGCTGTACATGACATCACTGTGACTTATTTATGTGATAACTGAAAGTTTGTTCCTCTCAATCCTCTTCACCTTGTTTGCCCTTCCCCCCTCCCCTCTGGCAAGCATCAGTTTATTCTCTGTCTCTGTGAATCTCTGTTTCTGTTTGGCTTGGTCTCCTTGTTTTCTTTTTAGATTCCACATAAGAGTGAAGTCGTACGGTATTTGTCTCTCTGTGTCTGACAAGACGCTGCTGCCTGCAGGGAGAACACTAGAGCGGGTAGCTTGCTCTCCTGACGCTTGCAAACTCTTGTTTTACCATTAACGGGGTCCAGGCCCAGATCCCCCACCAAGAGAGCTAGGCTTTCCTTCTCTGGGCCTCACCTGCCTCATCAGGTAAACGGGATTGAGCTCATCTCACTCAACTTGAAGAGTTCCATGATTTCAGAGTACAATAAGCAATTCAAGACTAAACGTCAGCCCTGGCCGGTTTGGCTCAGTGGATAGAGCGTCGGCCTGCGGACTGAGGAGTCCCGGGTTCGATTCCAGTCAAGGGCATGTACCTTGGTTGCAGGCACATCCCCAGTGGGGGGTGTGCAGGAGGCGGCTGATTGATGTTTCTAACTCTCTATCCCTCTTCCTTCCTCTCTGTAAAAAATCAATAAAATATATTTTTTTAAAAAAAGACTAAACGTCAAACATGATAAATAAATGGAGTCGAGGTTTTAATTTGTAAAATGGAAATACAGGGCCCCTCTCATTGGGTTGTTGTTAGAAGTCACAATGTGCAGCACTTGCCATGGCATAGACTGGACGCAGTCAATGGCAGCTACTACCATCCTCCTGGGCCAGTGACGGCGAACCTTCTGAGCTCGGCGTGTCAGCATTTTGAAAAACCCTAACTTAACGCTGGTGCCGTGTCACATATAGAAATTTTCTGATATTTGCAACCATAGTAAAACAAAGACTTAAATTTTTTATATTTATTTTATATATTTAAATGCCATTTAACAAAGAAAAATCAACCCAAAAAATGAGTTCGCGTGTCACCTCTGACACGCGTGTCATAGGTTCGCTATCACTGTCCTAGACATTAGAATGGCAGCAACCAGAATAATATCAGTTGCATTCACTGGTTGACCAGGGATTGAACCTGCAGCCTTTGCATATGGTGATGATGCTCTAAGCAACTGAATTATCTGGTCAGGGCATGGTTTACTTAATCTTTTAAGTTTTATCAGAGAGCAACCGCACATCTCACAGGTAGAGAACCTACTCATGGCGAACCACCGTGCTCATTAAATATTTATTTAGTGCCTACTGTGTGCCAGGGCTGTGTGCACTCTGAGAAGACATGGGTGCGTATTTCTTCCTCCGGGAGTTTCCTGCCTCCTGCAGGGAGACAGTGAAAACAGCTAGTTCCAGCCGGGAAGGCACTGAGCAGGGCACTGAGCAGGGCGCTGTGCGGGAGAAACGGGAAGGGAGCGCCCGGTTCGGGGATGTTCAGAGAAGGCCTGCTACCTAAGAAACAGCCTTGACTTACAGGGTATGAAGGAGCCAGTTAGGAGCAGAGGGGAAGGGCATCCCAGGCAGAGATACAGAATTGAGGGAAGGAGGGGAACTGCTCCAGTCGCAGGAGAATATAATGGGAAACTTGTGAAGGCTTTAAGCAGGGGAGTGAATTGATTTGTGTTTTTTTACATTCCTCACCAGAGGATATGTGTTTATTGCTTTAGAGAGAGAAGGAATAGAAGAGAGATCGAGACAGGGAGAGAGAGAGAGAGAGAGAGAGAGAGAGAGAGAGAGAGAGAGAGAGAGAGAAACACTGACATATGAGAGAAACATTGATCGGTTGCCCACAACCTTTCGGTGTCCTGGACAACATTCTAACCAACTGAGCCACAGGAGCCAGGGCTCAGATTGTGTGTGAATTGCTCCCTCTCTGGCTGCCCTGTGGAGAATAGGTTAGAAGAGGATGGAGAGAGGCAGCAGGGAGACCAAGTTGGGCGACTCTTCTAATGATCCAGGGGAAGGGTGATCATGGCTTGGACCAGGGCAGGCGCAGAGGGCATGCAGAGAGGTAGAGGAATTTGAGAAAAAAGTTGGAAGCAGTAATTAGTTGCATGGAGTGGGTTTGGAAGAGGGAGGAATCCAGAATCACTCCAAACATGTCAGTTGGGTAGACAGTGAGATCTGTAATCGTTAACAATTTTAGGAGGGCCCTGGCCGGTGTGGCGCAGTGGGTTGAGCATTGACCCATGAACCAGGAGATGACCGTTCGATTCCCAGCCAGGGCACATGCCCATGTTGCAGGCTTTGTCTCCGGTAGAGGGTGTGCAGGAGGCAGCAGACCAATGTTTCTCTCTCACATAGATGTTTTTCTCTCTTGCCCTCCCTCTCTCTTTAAATACAAAAAGAAAAATCAATAAAAAAAAATTAAAGACATTGTTTGGGTAGCTGAATAGAGGAATAAGAATTTTACTTCGTCTGAGATGTCTCCAAGAGGGCAAGAAGGGCCCTGGCTGGTTGTTCAGGGTGGTTAGAGCATCAGCCCTTGGACCTAAGGGTTGAGGGTTCGATTCCCAGTCAAGGGCACGTACCTTATTTGCGGGTTTGGTCCCTGGCCCCGGTGGTGGGAGGCAACCAATTGCTGTATTTCTGTCACCTCAATGTTTCTTTCTCTCTCTAAAGAAAAATGGGAAAAAATATCCTCACTCCTTGGGTGAGGATTAAAAAAAAGGGGGGGCAAGAAGGCAGTTGGGGCTCATCAGAGAGCCCTGACTGCAGATCTAAATTCTGCAGTGTTGGCATCCTCCCTTTAAGACAGAATGAGAGTCCCTGCATCCTCACACCCCACCCAAACTGCTTGGTCGCGTTCACACACAGCTTCTCTGATGCATAGCCACGCCCCTCCTTCATGACCCGCTGTCCTTTCTTGGGCCCCTGCCTCTCTGGCCAATTCTCTCTCCTTTTCAGGACCTTCCTCTTCTACCTGAATTCTTTTTATTTATTTTTTCCTTTCTTCTACCTGAATGCTAAGTATTGGCTGGCATTTTCCAGGGCTCTTCTTTTCACTTTTCACCATAAGTGATGTCTTTCATTCTCAGTGCTGTAAATGCCATTTATATGCCCCAGATTCACATCTCCAGCCCATGCGCTTGTCCTCTGAGCTCCAGATTCCTATGTCCTTCTGTAGAGATGCCCACTCGACATTGCATCATAAACCACGGAATTTATTTCCTCACCCCAAACCATGTCAGTGCACAGCACTACCAAGTCAGGAACCTCCTGATTCCTCCTTCTCCACCCCTCACTTTCTACCCACCAGCAAATCTTTTATTTTTTCCCCATCCTTCCTCAAATACTTCCACTTCTTTTTTTTTTTTTTTAATATATTTTATTGATTTTTTACAGAGAGGAAGAGAGAGAGATAGAGAGTTAGAAACATCAATGAGAGAGAAACATTGATCAGCTGCCTCTTGCACATCCCCCAATGGGGAAGTGCCCGCAACCCAGGTACATGCCCTTGACCGGGATCGAACCTGGGACCTTTCAGTCCGCAGGCCGACGCTCTATCCACTGAGCCAAACCGGTTTCGGCTTCTTTTTTTTTTTTTAAATATATATTTTTATTGATTTCAGAGAGGAAGGGAGAGGGAGAGAGAGATAGAAACATCAATGATGAGAGAATCATTGACTGGTTGCCTCCTGCACACCCCCTACTGGGGATTGAGCCCGAAACCTGGGCGTGTGCCCTTGACTGAAATCGAACCTGGGACCCTTCAGTCTGCAGGCCAAGGCTCTATCCACTGAGCCAAACCGGCTGGGGCAACTTCTACTTCTTTCTATCTCCACTGTCACCACTCAACTCCAGACCACCATCATTCCTCCTCTATATTCCACTGAAGTGTTCGAGCTGTCCCATAAATTCGATCAATTAACTACCCCAAACCTATAGGCTGCGTGCTCTTTTGTTTTAAATTAATCCTCACATGAGTTTATTGATTTTTAGAGAGAGAGAGAGAGAGAGAGAGAGAGAGAGAGGGAGGGAGAGGAAAGAAGAGGGAGAGAAACATTGATGTGAGAAAGAACCATCCATTAATTGCCTCCTGCAGCACCCAGATCAAGGACCACATGGCAGCCTGGGTACCTGCCCTGACCGGAACCCTTCTATGCACAGGACAACGCTGGAACCAGTGAGCCACACCGGCCAGGGCTGGATGCTCTTTATCATATCACTCTCTTCTGTCTGGCTTTCCCCCAATTATTTTTATAAGCTCTTTGGGGAGAGCCCTAGCGGCGAGAGCCTCGCCGGTTTGGCTCAGTGGATAGAGCTTCGGCCTGTGGACTGAAAGGTCCCAGGTTCCATTCTGGTCAAAGGCATATATTGGGTCGTGGGCTCATCCCCAGTGTGGGGCGTGCAGGAGGCAGCCAATCAATGATTCCCTCTTATCATTGATGTTTCTATCTCTCTCTCCCTCTCCCTTCCTCTCTGAAATCAACAAAAATATATTTTAAAAAAATCTTTGGGGAGGGAGCAGTGAATGAGAGGACAGCAAAGTTCCTGCTCTCATGGGGCTTCCATTCCAATCTGATCACTGGGGCCTGTGATCGCTGGATGGGAAAGGAGGCCAGTGCTTTCAGGTCCAAACGACGGCCGGCGGGGCGCTGACGGCGTTGGCCCACGGCTTGCTCCCTGCTCCCCTGGGCGGGACTCAGTTCGCCGCATCTGCAAAATGGGCTGATAACAGGGAGCTCAGCCCCTGGGCCCCGTGGTAGGTGGTGGTTACACTACCCACCCCGCCCCCACCCACCCCCCACCCCGCCCCCACCCACCCCCCACCCCGCCAACTCCCGGCCCGCGGGGCGGGGCTGACCGTCACGTGGCGGGGCGGTGCGCGTCCGAGCGGAATCCAACCGCCGGCCGTTCCGCCCGCCCCGCCCCGCCCCCCGGCGCCCCCGCGCGGCCCCCCGGCGCCCCCACTCGCTTCTGGAAGCCGAGCGTCGGCCCCCGCCGGCCCGGTCTCCGCGGCTCGGAGCGCGGCGCGGGCTCGCTGGGCAGCTGGGTCCCGGCGGGGGGTCCGCGATGGCCGGGGCGGCGGGAGGCGCGGGGGGCGTGGCGGGCGGCGAAGCCGGAGAGCCGGGAGCGGACGGCGAGACCCCGTCCCGGGTCAGTGCCCCGAGGTGAGGGCCGCGCCAGCAGCGGGGCCGGAGCCAGCAGCTCGGTGCCCGGCGCGGAGCGGGCCCGCGGGTCCCGGCCGGGGTTGCAGCCGCAGCGCGGGCACCGCCCGGGGCGGGAGGGTTCGATAACTGAGCTCCTGGGCAACTGCCATGACGCCCCCGCTGCCCCGGGGCCGCCCCGCACCCGGGCGGGCAGGAGCCGTCAGGGGCCGCGGGTCCTGCAGGCGGCGGAGCCGGGATGCGAACCTGGGGCGCTGCGCTCTGGTCCCCAGCGCTGGGCTGGGGAGGAGCGGGGCCGGGCGCGGTGGGCAGGGCTGATGGGTGGATGGAGGGGGCGCCCGGGCGCGCTCCGCCCTGATCCTCGGAGGCCGTGGGAAGCCGTGTGGTCTCCAGGACCCGTCTCCTCCCCTGGGAACGGCCGGACTTGGGAGAACAGAACCGCCCGTAAGTCGTGCGATGCGACTTGGAAAGCGCTTCCAGCGACGTTGTCATAGGCGACGCCTCACGCTGACTCGCCGAGAGGGCGAGCTGATCAGCCGCCGGTTAGGGATGAAGGGGTTCTGTCCTCCAGCGGCTCATGCGCCCCGGGAGCAGGATGGAGCAGCGCCACTGACCAACTCGAAGGCTTTTCGGGACAACTGCCTTGAACGAGCAGAAAGTTCCAAAACACAACCACCCTGTGACCTCATTATCCGAGCTCCTAGCTACCAGTTTAAAACAACACTTTTGCCGGATCTGCTTGCCCCTCCCCAACTACCAACCACCACAGCCCAGCAAACCAGATGACCAGGACACAGCAGTTTTGATGATGGTTATTTTTTTAATGTTCCTCTGTGGTTTGGGCCGGATCAACTGTGAGGAGTCCTTTAGGCAAAGTGGGGAGGTCGTTGGGTGGGGGTGGCGGTGTGTTGATTGAATTCTGAAAATTCCAGCTGAGCGTTTTGGGTTTTCTCAGTAACAGTTATCTTGACGGCATTGGTGGTAAATAATGGCTTGTGTCCTTTCTATTGACAGGACCACCTTCTGGCAGATTCTTGGAAGGATCGTGAGAAGTGTAAGTAGAGATTTTGAAGTATCCGTTAAAGGAACTGAAATTGTTTATTTATAGGGTAATAACCTTAAATTTGGTGGTACCATTTCTGGATGTATAAAGTTCATTGGTAGGTGCCTTTCACATGCCCATTTTTGAGGAGTGTATTCACTAATAAAACAGGCAGAGAGGGTGTGCGGGCACCTTTTCACTAAACAACACTTTTAAAAATATATATATTTTATTGATTTTTTACAGAGAGAAAGGGAGAGGGATAGAGAATTAGAAACATTGAGAGAGAAACATCGATCAGCTGCCTCCTGCACACTCCCCATTGGGGATGCGCCTGCAACCAAGGTACATGCCCTTGACCGGAGTCAAACCTGGGACCCTTGAGTCCGCAGGCGGCCGCTCTAATCCGCTGAGCCAAACCGGATGTTGTTGATCCAGGTTCAGAGCCGACAAATATTTAATGAACACCCACCTAGGCCAGGTGCTTTTGAGTATTGTATTGAGTCCTCGTGACAGCCCACCATGCCTTCGGCTCATTTCAGCTGATCACATTGAAATCAATTAGTGAGCCTTAAAAACGTAGCCTGTACAGCAGGGGAGATACGCATTCGTAAGTCCATTGTTAAGTTAGAGTTCCCCTTCTAGCGGTAATATGGTGCTGTGGGGTGCCAACAGCATCGGTTCCTTTAATATGCTCCTGACATCCCAAAAGGAGGGGTGCGCCCAGCCGGTGTGGTTGAGCATCAACCTGTGAACCAGGAGGTCACGGTTCAATTCCTGGTCAGGGCACAAGCCCAGGTTACAGGCTTGATCCCCAGCACAAGGCGTGCGGGAGGCAGCCAATCAATGATTCTCTCTCATTATTGATGTTTCTCTCTCTCTCTCTCTCTCTCTCTCTCTCTCTCCCTCCCTCCCTCTCCCCCCTCTCCTTCCCTCCCTCCCTTCCTCTCTGAAATATATATATAAACAACATCTTTTTTTAAAACTGGGCTTTGAATTCCATCACCGTGTGACCCTTACACAAGTCATCTTCACAGCTCCTCCCCTGTCCAACGGGGTACTGGTACTTAGCTCAGAGGGTAGTTGTGAAAGTTGAACGAGATGATGCACACAGAGCACTTCCCTCGGAATCTGGCCACACAGAAAGAGCTCAGCCAATGCTGGCTGTTACATTTTTATCAGTCACTGGACATTTCCACATTCATTCCATTGAACTAACTGCAAGAGTTCTTTTCCTGGCCTCCCTGCCCCCAGTTCCACCTGCTCCGGTCTGTCCTCAACTTTACCTAAGTCTGTGCTGCACCCTGAAACACCAAGACGGTGCTGGGCGGACTCTCCAGAACTGTGTCCAGCAGAACCGTGTGTAAAGTCCAAGTCTAGCTGATGCTCCATCTAAGACACATCCCAGACCTGTCCGACCTGTCCCCTCCACTCGGAGGAAGCCATCATTCTTGCCTGCAGTCCTCAGTAGCCTCCCAACTAGTCTCCCTGCGTCCTCTCTTGCCACCCCAAAACCTGCTCATACAGTCGTCCAGCTGGTCTCTAAAATGTGAGTCAAACCACACCATCCCCCTGGCTCCCATGCCTCCTAAAATAAAACTGAATTTCCGGCCCTGATCTGTCAGCTGCCAGCCTCGCCAACTGCATTTGGCATCATTCGCTCCCTCATTGAATTCCAGCCCTGCTGCCCTTCTTCCTGTCGCTGGCACATGCCAAGTTTGTTCTTGCCTGAGGGAATTTACATTTGATTCCTTCTAGACTATTCTTTTCCTAGATATGCTCACGCCTGGCTCCTTCTTGCCATCTAAGTCTTAGTTTAAATGTCATCTCCTCTGAAAGGCCTTTCGTGAGCACCCAAAGTTCATGAAGTCTTCTATCACCCTTTCAAATTTCCTTCATTAAACTTATCCTATATAATACAAGGGTAATATGCAAGTTGACCCTAACAGCAGAACGACTGGGAATGACTAGTCACTATGACACACACTGACCACCAGGGGGGAGACGCTCAATGCAGGAGCTGCCCGCTGGTGGTCAGTGCGCTCCCACAGGGGGAGCTCTGCTCAAACACAAGCCAGGCTGACAGCAGCCAGCACAACGGTGGTGGCGGGAGCCTCTCCCGCCTCTTCAGCAGCGCTAAGGATGTCCAACTGCAGTTTAGGCTTGCTCCCCACTGGCAAGTGGACATCTCCTGAAGGCTCCTGGGCTGCCAGAGGAATGTCTGACTGCCAGTTTAGGCCCGATCCCCCAGGAAGCGGGCCTAAGCCAGCAGGTGGACATCCCCCGAAGGGTCCCAGACTGCGAGAGGGCACAGGCCGAGCTGAGGGACCCCTCCCCAAGTGCACAAATTTTTGTGCACCGGGCCTCTAGTCATGATATAGTATTGTTTGCTTATTTTCTGCCTCTTTCCACTAGAATGAAAGCTCCCTGGACTATCAAAGCTAAAACTTATAGAATGCTTATACTGGTTAGGCATTATTCTAAGTGTTTTAATATATTATCTAATTTGATCCTTATAACAGTTCTAATAGAAGGTGGATACTTTTATTATCCCCACTTTACAGATGAGAAAACTGAGCCAGGTAGGTTAAGTAACTTGCCCAAGGCCACACAGCAAATAAGTGGAGAGCTGGGATTTGAACCCAGGCAGTCCAGCTCCAACATCACACTCTTAATCAAGCAAAAGTAAGAATTCTATTGTAATGGGGCAACCCGTGGAGATGACTACCACGGACTCAAATCAAGATTAAGGAGCCTTTATTAAGCTGGCCAGCGACTACAGTTACAGCACCCTGCCGAAACAAAGGCTGAACTGCAGTGCCGACTACAGGAGTTACATTTTATTATTAGATTCTGTGCAGGCCCAGAGAAAAATGTGTCTTTCAAATTCTGGGCCCCCCAGTATGGAGGAAACTCTCTTTATTTATACTTTTTCCAGTCCTTTGTCTCCCAAACTTGGAATGAGACTTCCAGGCCTTCTGAGAGAGAAGGCCTGTGTGCTGGGAAGGGGCCATGAGACCATATCTCAAGGCCTGGCAACTGTCTGGGTGTCAGCACTGACAACTCTGTCTGGGGCATAGTTTACGGCCTCTCTGGAATGGGAGTAGTCTTATTTTCCTTATCATTTAAGACAGAAGCCATACTATCAGGGTTAAAGTTTCAAACAACAGTTTTTTTTTTAAATATTTTATTGATTTTTTACAGAGAGGAAAGGAAAGGGATAGAGAGTCA
Source organism: Myotis daubentonii (assembly GCF_963259705.1). Classification (NCBI taxonomy): domain Eukaryota; kingdom Metazoa; phylum Chordata; class Mammalia; order Chiroptera; family Vespertilionidae; genus Myotis; species Myotis daubentonii. The sequence goes on from NC_081841.1 coordinate 4,980,829, forward strand.
GAAACATTGATGAGAGAGAAACATCAATCAGCTGCCTCCTGCACGTACCCTACTGGGCATGTGCCTGCAACCAAGGTACATGCCCTTGACTGGAATCGAACCTGGAACCCTTCAGTCCGCAGGCCGGCACTCTATCCACTGAGCCAAACCAGTCAGGGCCAAACAACAGTTTTTATATAAGATGGATACTTCACTATTTTTCCCACCCCGGTGGCACAGCACCTTGGACATGGCATGGCAGTAAGCAGGCTCTCAATAAAAATTGTGCAGTCACAATAGAAATAGACTCCATTATAAACAAACCCTAGGAATTATCCTTGATCCTGCTCTCTCCCACTCACAAATCCATCTGCAAGTTCTGAGTCAGAACTACTTCGCCACAAAATATATCCCAATATGCCCCCTGTCCTGCATTCTCACTGCCACCATCCTGTCCGGGTCATAACCAGCTTTCTCCTCGACCACCACAGCAGCCTCCCAACGGCTCCCTAAGTCACTGGCCTGGGGCAGCTTCCAGCTGGTGATTAATACCTGCTGAAGCCAGGAACCAGGTGTGTTAGGGCAGAAATGTTGACTTGTGTTGAAGGAAATTTGCTAGCTGACTTATACCCTGGCAATATGTCCATTTATTTCCATTAGTGGTTTGAGTGGGGTCAGACTCATGGCATATGTAAGCCCCCAGGTGGTGGCTCTCCAATTGTGTGTTGAGGTGCTCACAGTTAGAGAACTCACAGGGGTGCTGAGGGGGGTTTTAGAATCTTAGGGGATACCCAGCGTATGTGTGTGCTAGGTTGCCAGGGGCTTAAACAGCAGAAATTAATTTTCTCACAGTTCTGGAGGCTAGAAGTTCAAAATCAAAGTGTTGGCAGGTTATGTTCCTTCTGAGGCCTCTCTCTTTGGCGTCCAGGTGGCCAGCTTCTCACTGTGTCCTTCCATGGTCTTTCCTCTGGGTGCATGCATATTTGCATCCTACTCTCCCCTTCCTATAAGGGCACCGGTCATATTGGATTAGGACCTACCCATATGACCTCATTGACCTTGATTATTTCTTCAATGGCCCTATCTTCAAATACAGTCATAGTCTGAGGTACTGCGGGTTAGGACTTCAACATGTGGATTTGAAGGGGGGACATAATTCAGCTCACAACACAGTGACATCTGTCTGATCCTGCACAGGCTGCTAGCTTGAGGCAGTTTTTGCATTAGCTCGCACTACATTCCTTTTGATAATGTCATATCTTTTTGAAGCTGAGGTTTTGGATGTTCTTGTGGTAAAAAGCAAGTATTGTGTACAAATTAATATGGAATAAGAAATAACAACAGCAGTGTCCTGTGTGATTCCAGGTTCGAGAAGGTGTGTGGTGTCCCAAAGGCATTGTGTTCTTAGGACATAAATACTGTTTCTTTGGGCTTACCCTTTTTAAAAATATTATTATTTTTTTTAAAATATATTTTATTGATTTTTTACAGAGAGGAAGGGAGAAGGAGAGAGAGATAGAAACATCAATGATGAGAATCATTGATTGGCTGCCTCTTGCACGCCCTCTACTGGGGATCAAGCCCACAACCTGGGCATGTGCCCTCTATTGGAATCAAACCTGGAACCCTTCAGTCCCAAGGCTGACACTCTATCCACTGAGCCAAACCAGCTAGGGCTGGACTTACCTTCTTAAAGAACAGACTGTTATTTCTATAGGCCTAGGAGTATCATCAAACAGTTATTGAAACATCAAAGCCAATGTGAATGGAGAAAATTTGGGAACCTTTACTCCAATAAGTTAGTGGATCCCAGAGATCAGAAACACCAGGGGAAATTTTTAATTATACAGGTTTTGTTTCAAGACCCACCCCAGACCTATTGAAAAAACATTTGGAAGTTGATTCTAGGAACCTGGTTCAGTTTTGGGATCCTCTGGTCTAGTTGAACTGCTTATTAAGGCCTACAAGGGATATTTTTTAAAAATTTTGTTTCATTGCTTAAAATATTACAAAGAGTGGTACATATGTCTCTCTTTTTGTTTTCCCCTTGACCTTCCCCCGGCCTCCCCTACCCCCGGCGTCTTGTGTCCATTGGTTATGCTTATATGCATGCATACAAGTCCTTTGGTTGATCTCTTACCCCCCCCAACCCTCCCCGGCCTTCCCGCTGTAGTTTGACAGTCTGTTCGATGCTGCTCTGCCTCTGTATCTATTAAAAACAGTGGTTAGATGCCACGAAGTAGGTGGCAATGCCTTAACCATATGCGTGTTGTTAGGCCCGAGAGCCTCTTCCATCCTTGTCAAGGGGGGTACTAACCTCTCCTTTCATACAACACTACAAGGGATATTTCTTGCCAGAGGTCATATAGGAAGTTAGGTGCTGACCTGGAACTAGAATCCAGATTCTAATGGAATCCATCAGATTGCTTTCCTTTTCATCAGTATTTCTGACACCCACATGTGCAAATGTTGTCATGACCATCTGTTACTTAAGCAGACATGGCTCTGACCTCAAAGATTGATAGTGATTACATGGACAAAATGCAATTGATGTACTGAATACATCTATTGCATTTTTAAAAATTATATCATACAAAATCTGTATGAGGAAAACTATAAAACTTTGATGAAAGATATCAAAGAATTAATTAAACAGAGAGATATTCCATGTTCATGGATAGGAAGACTCAATATTGTCAAGTTGTAATTTCTTCCCAACTTGATCTATATAGATTCAATTCAATCCTAATCAAATTCTCTCAATAAAATTCATCCGTTTAAGCCTTAGCCAGTTTGGCTCAATGAATAAAGCATCAGCCTGCGGCCTGGATTCAATTCCAGTCACGGGCACATGTCCGGGTTTTGGGCTCAATCCTCAGTAGGGGGTGTGCAGGAGGCAGCTGATTCTCTCTCATCATTGATGTTTCTATCTCTCTTTCCCTTTTCTACCTCTCTGAAATTGGTATATATATATATATATATATATATATATATATATATATATATATATATATATTTAAAAAGAGAGATTGCCATTTTGATAGATTGCCAGTTTGATTCTTGGTCAGGGCATATGCCTGCATTGCAGGCTCAACCCTCAATGGGGGGCAGATGGGAGGCAGCTTATTGATGGTTCTCTTTCAGTGATGCTTCTCCCTCTCCCTCTCCTTCTTTCTAAAATCAATACAAATACTTTTTTTTTCTAAAAGGTGAAGACACCAGGAGTTATTTTATTTTATTTTTAAATATATTTTATTGATTTTCTACAGAGGGGAAGGGAGAGAGATAGAGAGCTAGAAACATCGATCAGCTGCCTCCTGCACATCTCCCACTGGGGATGTGCCCGCAACCCAGGTACATGCCCTTGACTGGAATCAAACCCGGGACCCCTCAGTCCGCAGGCCGACGCTCTATCCACTGAGCCAAACCGGTTTCGGCGATACAAATATTTTTTAAAAAATTAAACAAAATTCAATTCCCCACTTTCACTAGGCATCTTTCAAGTACTCAGTAGCCACATGTGGCCAGTGGCTCTGTATTGGACAGTGCATATCTAGAACTTTTCACCATCACAGAATGTCCTATCTAGAGAGTTCAATGCAATGAAGTGTATAAACACAGCACATGGCATGGAGTTCAACATGTGCTGGAGTTCAACACGGACTGGGCATGTGCTGGAGGGTGTGGTAGGGTAGGCTCCATGGAGAAGCTGAACCTTGAGCTGGGCCTTGCTTTAGTTCTTTAAGAAGAAAACCATCCAGACTTCTCCTTGAACCTGCTCTTCCGTTGTTGCTTCTTCTAACTTCAGATTTTTCCTGGAACTCATCAGCTGCAAGGGAAAATTTGGGCCAAAGTTCTGAATCCCCTTGGCTGCCCTTGTAGATTTTCTCTGCACTCCACTGGCTAGGGAAGGAAGAAGAAACAGGGTTGATGTAAAGAGCATCAGGGATCTCTAGAGATGTTTGTGCAATAATTCTCCTGTTTCCATGGCAACTGCTTGACCAGGCCAACACTGTGATGGCTTATACAAGAATTTTCAGTTGTTTATAAAATAGAAAGAAAAGATCAGAGGAATATTTAGGAGGAGTGAATTGAAGATGGATGTGTAATATTATGAGGTAGAAATCATGGGGTCCAAGAACTTCCTTTTTCCCTTCATTTATTTTAAAAAAATATATATTTTATTGATTTTTTACAGTGAGGAAGGGAGAGGGATAGAGAATTAGAAACATCGATGAGAGAGAAACATCGATCAGCTGCCTCTTGCACACCCTCTACTGGGGATGTGCCCGCAACCCAGGTACATGATTCCTTGACTGGAATCGAACCTGGGACCTTTCAGTCCTCAGGTCGATGCTCTATCCACTGAGCCAAACCGGTTAGGCTTCCCTTACTTCATTTAGTCATTCATCCATCCATCTACCCATCTATTTATTTATTCCAAATTTACTGAGCAGCTACTCTGTGCTGAGCACTGTGCTGTGTGCTCTAGGCTGTGGAGAAACAGATGACTGAGAGAGAGACTGCTTTAGGAGCTCACGATCTAGTGGAGACAGAGCCAAGTGCAGAGAGTGATCGTGCAGGGTGATACATGCTTACAGAGGGGAATACAGGTGTCGCATGTTCTGAGAGCATTGAAAGGGAACATGGTACTGGGTCCCGAAGGACGAGTGGGAATTGTTTACCAGGAAACAATGGCCAAGGCATTGAAGACAAAGGGAGCATGAGCCCGGGGAAGAGAAAACATCCAAAGCGTGGTTTAATGAGAAATAGTGGATGTTTTATGGGTTGGAATTGTTGCAAGATGATGTTGGAAGAAGGTGATAATGGAGAAGGAAGCAAGACTGGATGTGAATGCCATGCCAATTTGGAATTTGGAATCTGACCTATAGGTAAGCTGTGTTCTAGAAAGTTTTTAATCAAGAGAATGACAGAGGTAATCTGGACGTTGTTAGGAGGATGCGTTGGAGGGAGAAGGGCTGGAGATCAGGAGACTAGTTTGGAAGTTACCATATAGACTAGGAAAGAGAATCTTTGAGGGCCTGACCCAGCTCAGTGGGGGTGGACAGAAGGGGACAGTTCATGAATGATTCAGAATAGGCAAGACTTGCCCTAATTGGTTTGGCTTAGTGGAGAGAGCGTCGGCCTGCGGACTGAAAGGTCCCAGGTTCGATTCCAGTCAAGGGCATGTACCTTGCTTGCAGGCACATCCCCAGTAGGAGGTGTGCAGGAGGCAGCTGATCGATGTTTCTCTCCCATCAATGTTTCTAACTCTCTATCCCTCTCCTGTCCTCTCTGTAAAAAAATCAATAAAATATATTTTAAAAAAAAGAATAGGCAAGACTTGCATTAGATGGGGGAACTAATAGGAGGGAGGAATATAGGAAGAATTCCTGGTTTCTTAGTTGAGCAACTGAGGGTCAGTGGTCATTTATGGGCCCCCATGGCATGTTTAAGGAGAGGGTGATTGGCCTGGTACAGGGCACATGGAGTTGGAGGAGTCTATAGCACATTGGAGGTGGGACTGTTTCCCTTACCTTTGGGAAAAGTGTGGGCCTGAAGCTTATGGGCCAGATCTGGGCCCAAGATAGAGGTTATTATGTAAAACTTAGAAAGTGGAGGAGGTCATCCAAGAGAGTAGCAGCAATCTAAAAAACACCAATACTTGAGGGATTGGCCAAAATTGTGATGTGGATTAGGAAAGAAGAAATAAAATATTTCTTTTTGCAGATGACATGATGGTCTATATAGAAAATCCCATGGAATTAACACTAGAAAGACTGAAATTTAGTATATACCTATATTGCCCAAAAGCAGTCAAAATGACTGCATTGTGAAAGAATAATATCGGAACACTCTTCACTTATGTTCCTTTGCTTTTCCAATAACTCACTTCTATTCGACATTTCTTTCATGAATTTAGGGCGCAAAAGAAATAAACAACTTATTAGAACAAGTATCACTGCATAAAGATTCGAATAACAAGTACTAGTTTAGCTTATTGAGCAACTGCAACTTATCAAGTATCGACAATTTATCATGTACTTGTATGTTATCATGTGACGGTAATCCAAAAAAAATGAAAACTTATTTCAATACAGAGCCGAACTGGTCATATAAGAAATTTACTCAATTCAATAATAAGAGTTAAAATTTCCCAAGCAGTCAAAATGACTGCTTTTGGGCAATATAGGTATAACACATATATATATATATACCGGAAATGAAGGAGGGGGAGGTAACTACAATTATTAATAAACGCATTTTTATGTTGTACAAAAAGTCACAAAATTCTAAGACATTGTGTCCTTATATATATAATTGTTTTTCTTTTTTTTTAATTAAATCTTTATTGTTCAGATTATTACAGTTGTTCCTCTTTTTTCCCCCATAACTCCCCTCCTCCCAGTTCCCGCCCCACCCTCCGCCCTCACTCCCCACCCACTGTCCTCATCCATAGGTGCACGATTTTTGTCCAGTCTCTTCCCGCATCTCCCACACCCCTTTCCCCCCCAAGAATAGTCAGTCCATTCCCTTTCTATGTCCCTGATTCTATTATGATCACCAGATTATTTGTTCACTTGATTTTTAGATTCACTTGTTGATAAATGCATGTTTGTTGTTCATAATTTGTATCTTTACCTTTTTCTTCTTCTTCCTCTTCTTAAAGGATACCTTTCAGCATTTCATATAATACTGGTTTGGTGGTGATGAACTCCTTTAGCTTTTCCTTATCTGTGAAGCTCTTTATCTGACCTTCCGTTCTGAATGATAGCTTTGCTGGATAAAGTAATCTTGGTTGTAGGTTCTTGGTATTCATCACTTTGAATATTTCTTGCCACTCCCTTCTGGCCTGCAAAGTTTCTGTTGAGAAATCAGCTGACAGTCGTATGGGTATTCCCTTGTAGGTAACTGAGTTTCTTTCTCTTGCTGCTTTTAAGATTCTCTCTTTGTCTTTTGCTCTTGGCATTTTAATTATGATGTGTCTTGGTGTGGTCCTCTTTGGATTCCTTTTGTTTGGGGTTCTCTGCGCTTCCTGGACTTGTAAGTCTATTTCTTTCACCAGGTGGGGGAAGTTTTCTGTCATTATTTCTTCAAATAGGTTTTCAATATCTTGGTCTCTCTCATCTTCTGGCACCCCTATAATTCTGATGTTGGTACGCTTGAAGTTGTCCCAGAGGCTCCTTACACTATCTTCGTATTTTCGGATTCTTTATTCATTTTGCTTTTCTGGTTGGGTGTTTTTTTGCTTCTTCGCATTTCAAATCTTTGCCTTGATTCTTGCGCTCCTCTGGTCTGCTCTTGGGAGTCTGTATAGTATTCGTTATTTCAGTCCGTGTATGCTTAATTTCTAGTTGGTCCTTTATCACAACATTGAGGGTCTCATTAGATTTCTTGAGGGTCTCACTATATTTATCGGTGGCTTCTAGACAGTTCTTAAGAGACCTTAAAAGTGTGGTTCTGAACTCAATATCCTCCATTGACAGTTTTGTCCTGTTTCTTTGTCTCCGCATTTTTTATGCTTTCTTGGTGCACCCCCTAGTGGTCTTTGTGCGCAGTCTTGTTGTAGTTAAGCCTTGATTGTTGTCGGCAATACCGGGGGTGATTTGACCTCCAGGCTAACTGGCTATGAGAGTCCGCTGTGTCTGCAGTGGGAGAGCTTCTGTGCTGGATCTCTAGGGCGGTGCTAATCTAGTGTTTGCCTGAGGCTATCCGGCAAATGGCTCTGTGCAGGGCTTGGGCGGGGCGGGTTCCGGGGATCCACAGGGCGGGCGGAGCAAGCAGTTATGGCTGCTCTCAGTTCTGTCCCTAGGGGCTCTGCCTCACAGAGTCCCAGCAACCGCTGCAAACTTCGGAGAGAAAGCTGCCTTCGAGTTCCGACCGAAGCCAGACAGTCCCGCTTCTCCCGTTTGAGTCTGGGTCCCTAGAGACTCGCCCGGATCTGGAGCTCAGAGTCTGAAACTCCCTCCCGATTGAAAACAACAACCGCGCCCTCCGCCGCCAGCCCGCTCGCGCGCACTCCGCACCTGAGTATTTCACTTCAGCACTGCGCCTCCTCTGAGTCTGGGTATGATATTCTCTTTCCTCCTAGTTGTAGAATTTCCACTCAGCCAGCCTTCCTGTGGTTCTGGATGATGTCCGTTCCGTCTTTTAGTTGTTTTTTGAAGTGGTTGTTCGAGGCAGCAATCTCCGGCGTTAACCTATGCCGCCATCTTGGTTTCCCACATAATTGTTTTTCTAATTGAAATTAAAAAGCAGTCAAAATGACTTCCTTGGGCAATCTAGTGTTAAACAAAAACTCACTAGACCTCATAAATGAGTTTAGTAAGGTTACAGGATACAAGATAAACATACAAAAATCAATTCTATTTCTATATACCATTCATGAGGCTGAAAATTTAAGAACCTTAAAAATAGAAATCACACTTAAAAGTACAACCCTGGCCAGATAGCTCAGGTGGTTAGAGCATCCTCCCGAAATGCCAGTTGTGGGTTCATTCCCAGTCAGGGCACATGCACGAAACAGCCAATGATGCATAAACAAATGGAACAACAAATCGATGTTCTCTCTCTTCCCCCTCTCCCTTCCTCTCTCTAAAATCAATTTTTTTAAAGATATTTTTTATTGATTTTTTACAGAGAGGAAGGGAGAGAGATAGAGAGCTAGAAACATCGATGAGAGAGAAACATCAGCCGAAACCGGTTTGGCTCAGTGGATAGAGCGTCGGCCTGCGGACTGAAAGGTCCCAGGTTCGATTCCGGTCAAGGGCATGTACCTGGGTTGCGGGCACATCCCCAGTGGGGAGTGTGCAGGAGGCAGCTGGTCAATGTTTCTCTCTCATCGATGTTTCTAACTCTCTATCTCTCTCCTTTCCTCTCTGTAAAAACTCAATAAAATATATTTAAAAAAAAAAACAAAAAACAAAAAACAAAACAAAACAAAAAACATCAATCAGCTGCCTCCTGCACACCCCCCACTGGGGATGTGCCCGCAACCAACGTACATGCCCTTGACTGGAATCAAACCTGGGACTCCTCAGTCCGCAGGCCAATGCTCCATCCACTGAGCCAAACCGGTTTCGGCTAAAATCAATTTTTTAAAAAGTACAATAATATTTACAATCACAAAAGAGAGAAAGAAAAAGGAAAAAAGGAAGGGAGGGAGGAAGGGAGGGAGGAAGGAAGGAAAAGAAATTAAGTGTAAATGTAAGAAAACATGTCCAGCCGAAACCGGTTTGGCTCAGTGGATAGAGCGTCGGCCTGCGGACTGGAAGGTCCCAGGTTCGATTCCGGTCAAGGGCATGTACCTGGGTTGCGGGCATATCTCCAGTAGGAGATGTGCAGGAGGCAGCTGATCGATGTTTCTCTCTCATCGATGTTTCTAACTCTCTATCTCTCTCCCTTCCTCTCTGTAAAAAATCAATAAAATATATTAAAAAAAAAAAAAGAAAAGAAAACATGTCCAGGACTTGTATTCTAAAAACTACAAAATGCTGATGAAAGAAATCAAAGAAGATCTAAATAAACAGACATTGTATTCATGGATTGGAAGATTCAACGTAGTAAAGATGTCAATTCTCCCTCAATTGATAAACAGGTTTATCACAATTCCTATTAAAACTACAAGATAAATTTAAAAATAGCAAGATTTTAAAAAAAATATATTTTCATTGATTTCAGAAAGGAAGGGAGAGGGAGAGAAAGACAGAAAATCAATGATGAAAGAGAATCATTGGTTAGCTGCCTCCCAGCAAGATTTATTTTATAAGTATATATAAGGTTATTCTAAAATTTATATGTAAAGGCAAAAGAGCTAGAAGAGCTAAAACAATTCTGAACAAGATTAATAAAGTGGGAAGAACCACTCTATCTGATTTCAGACTTATAGCTACATTTTTCAAGACTGTGGTTGTATTGGCAGAGGGATAGACAGACAGATCAATGGAACAGAATGGAGAACCCACAAACTCCACACAAAGTACAACCAAATGAGCTTTTACAAAGGTGCAGAAGCAATTCAATGGAGAAAGCATCATTTTTTAAAATATATTTTCATTGATTTCAGAGAGGGAGGGAGAGGGAGAGAGAGGTAGAAACATCAGTGGTAAGAGAGTCATAGATCGGCCGCCTCCTGCACGCCTTCTACCGGGGATGAAGCCCGGGACCCTCCAGTCCTCAGGCTGATGCGCTATCCACTGAGCCAAACCAGCTAGGGCCAAACGCATGATTTATAAAAGAAAAAATGATAATGTTATTGGAGTTCATCAAATGTAAAATTTTACTCCGTAAGAACCTGGCTAAAAGGATGAAAAGACAAACCATAAACAGGCAGAAAATATTTGCAAACCACATATTTGACAGAGATTCATATCTGGAATATATGTTTTATTTTCTAACTTAATTGCTGGTATATAGAAATGCAAGTGATCTTTGTAAATTTTTCTTGTATCCTGCATCCTTGTTAAATTCATTAATTAGTTTGAGTAGCTTTTTTATAGATCCCTATGGTTTTTTACTTACATGATTATGACACCTTTTCTACTTCTTTCTTTTCAACAATTTTGTCTTTGATTTATTTTTCTTGGTTTATATTGTTGGCTAGAATATCCAGCATAATGTTGAAAAGAATTGGTGAGGATGGAGATTCTTGCTTCCTTCCTTAGAGTAGGGACAAAGCATTTGCTCTTTATAGTATACACTAGAGGCCTGATGCATGAATTCATGCACGGGGGGGGGGGGTCCCTTGGGATGGCCTGCAGGGATCAGGCCCCAGCTCACACCCCCAGGCTCACAGCCCCAGCTCCTGCCCCCAGCCTTGCAGTCCCACAGCCCCACCTGGCACCCTGCCTTGGTCTGGCACCGCCCGCTCACCTGCTCCACCATCCCACTGCGGTCCTGTGGTCCTGCTCTCCTCAGCGCCCATCGGGCCGGCAGCGCCTTCACTGTCGCCCACTGCCAGTGCAGTGTCGCCATCACCTGCCATGTTCCAGCCGCCCCCTGGTGGTCAGTGCACATCATAGCAAGTGGTTGAACTCTTGGTGGAACAATTTGCATATTAGGCTTTTATTATATAGGAGGGATGGTATTAACTGTGGGTTTTTTTGTAGATGCAGATTTTTAGTCTATGAGGTTCATTTCTATTCCTAGTTTGCTGAGAAGGTTTTTTTTTTTTTTTTTTAATACATTTTATTGATTTTTTACAGAGAGGAAGGGAGAGGGATAGAGTTAGAAACATTGATGAGAGAGAAACATTGATCAGCTATCTCCTGCATACCCACTACTGGGGATGTGCCCACAACCAAGGTACATGCCCTTGACCGGAATCAAACCTGGGACCCTTCAGTCCTCAGGCCGACACTCTATCCACTGAGCCAAACCAGATAGGGCTGCTCAGGAGTTTTTATTATGAATAGGTGATCTATTGAGATGATCATATTGTTTGTCTCCTTCATTCTGTTAGTACGGTGGATTAGACTGATTTTTGAATATTAAGCAAACCTAGAATTCTTGGGATAAACCCCACTTGATTATGATACAGTATCCTTTTTATATATTGCTGGACTTAATTTGTTAATATTTTGCTTAGGATTATTTCATATTATGTTCATGAGGGCAATTGGTCTTTACTTTTCTTATAATTTAAAAAATATTTTGGAATCAGGGTAGTGTTGATTTCATAAAATTAGAAGTGTTCCTGCTATTTTCTGAAAGAATTTGTATATGATTTATATTATTTCTTCCTTATATGTTTGATAGAATTCATCATTGAAATAACCTTGGCTGGTCTGGAATTTTGTTTGTGGGAAGGTTTTAATTATAAATCCAATTTCTTAAATAGATTAGGAGCTATTCAGGTTTTCTATTTCTCTTATATTGGTTTTGGTAATTTTGTGTTTCAAGGAATGTTTCTGTTTCATATAAATTGTCAGATATATTGGTGTACACATAGGATTGTTACATCTTCTTTTTAAAAAAAAGATATTTTATGGATTTTTTACAGAGAGGAAGAGAGACGGATAGTTAGAAACATCGATGAGAGACAGACATCGATCAGCTGCCTCCTGCACGCCCCCTACTGGGGATGTGCCAGCAACCAAGGTACATGCTCTTGATCGGAATCGAACCTGGGACCCTTCAGTCTGCAGGCCGACACTCTATCCACTGAGCTAAACTGGTTAGGGCTGTTACATCTTCTTTTTTTTTTTTAAATATATTTTATTGATTTTTCACAGAGAGGAAGGGAGAGAGATAGAGAGTTAGAAACATCGATGAGAGAGAAACATCGATCAGCCGCCTCCTGCACATCTCCCACTGGGGATGTGCCCGCAACCCAGGCACATGCCCTTGACCGGAATCGAACCTGGGACCCTTCAGTCCGCAGGCCGACGCCCTATCCACTGAGCCAAACCGGTTTTGGCTTGTTACATCTTCTTGATGAGTTAACATCTTTATCATGAGGAAATATCCCTTTTAATTTTTTTTAAAAAAATATTTTATTGATTTTTTTACAGAGAGGAAGGGAGAGGGATAGAGAGTTAGAAACATCGATGAGAGAGAAACATTGATCAGCTGCCTCCGGCACACTCCCTACTGGGGATGTGCCCACAAGCAAGGCACATGCCCTTGACCGGAATCGAACGTGGGACCCTTGAGTCTGCAGGCTGATGCTCTATCTACTGAGCCAAACTGGTTAGGGCTAATTTTTTATTTATTGATTGATGAGAGAGAGAGAGAGAGAGAGATCAATTTGTTGTTCCACTTATTTATGCATTTATTAATTGCTTTTTGTATGCCCTGACCAGGGATTAAGCCCGCTACCTTGGCATGTGGACAAAACGCTCTAACCAACTGAGCTACCTGGCCAGGGCCAAGGGTAGGTCCCTCTTTATCCCTTATGATGTTCTGTGTTCTTTCTCTGTGTTAACACTAGAGGCCCAGTGCACAAAAGTTGTGCATGGGTAGGGTCCCTAGGCCTGGCTGGTGATCAGGTGGATCGGGGCCTTCTGGCTGCCGGCCGGGGCCTTCCTTAGTTTTGTGCCACCCCCTGGTGGTCAGTGCACGTCATAGTGAGTGATCAAACTCCCAGTCTCCCTGTTGAACTCCTGAGGGGACAATTTGCATTTTAGGCTTTTACATATATAGATTGGCATTTCTTTCTTTTTTTTTTTTTGCTTAACATTTGCAAATATATCTTTTCCCATCTTTTGCTTTTAACCTGTGTCTTTACATTTAAAGCAGGTTTCTGCACTAGCCAGTTTTCTCAGTGGTTAGAGCCCTAAGCAGGATAAATAAAATATAAATAAGAAAAATAAAATATGCCCTTATGGAGAGCACATAGTTGGGTCTTGTCTTTTTGAAAATCCAGTCTGATAATGTCTACCTTTTCTTAAAAAAATTTATTTTTATTGATTTCAGAGAGGAAGGGAGAGGGAGAGAGATATAGGAACATCAATGATGAGAGAGAATCATTGATGGGTTGCCTCCTGCACACCCCCTACTAGGGATCAGGCTACAACCCGGGCATGTGCTCTTGACTGGGATCGAACCTGGAACCCTTCAGTCCGCAGACCGACGCTCTATCCACTGAGCCAAACCACCTAGGGCTGTCTACCTTTTTTTAAAGCCCTCACTTGAGCATATTTTTTTCCATTGATTTTTAGAGAGAGTGGAAAGGAGGGTGGGGGTGGGGGCGGAGAGAAACATCAATGTGAAAGACACATTGATTGGTTGCCGTCTGCACACGCCCCTGCAGGGCCTGGGGAACCTGCAACCAAGTTATGTGTCCTTCACCGGGAATCGAACCTGTGACCCTTTGGTCCACAGGCCAAAGCTCTAACCACTGAGGAAAACCAGCCAGGGCAATAGTGTCTACCTTTTAACTGGAGACTTTGGGACATTTGCATTTACTATAATTATTATGTTTGAATTTAAATCTTACATCTTGCTGTTCGTTTTTCTATCTGTTCTTTATTACATTTTCTCCTTTGCCCTGTTATCTTTTACATTAATTTAGTAATTTAAAAAATTCCATTTGAAAGGTCTGCTTATCTTCATTTTTGAAGGTTATTTTTTCTGATTGTAGAATTCTAAGTTGACATTTTTATTCCTTTTCTCTTTTTCTGGCTGCATAGTTTTGATGAGAAATTTACAGTCATCTTTGTTCCAGGTATAATATGTTAGTAACCACTGGCTAATCCAGGGTCATACAGATTAATACCTATATTTTCTTCTATGGTTTTAATAGTTTTAGCTCTTACATTTTATTTATTTATTATTATTTTAAAATTTTTTTTATTGATTTCAGAGAGGAAGGGAGAGGGATAGAAACATCAATGATGAGAGAGAATCATTTGATTGGCTGCCTCCTGCATGTCCCCTACTGTAGATCGAGCACACAACTCACGCATGTGCCCTTGACAGGAATTGAACTCGGGACCCTTCAGTCCACCGGCTGATGCTCTGTTCACTGAGCCAAACCAGCTAGGGTTAGCTCTTCCATTTAGATTAATTTTCATATTTGGTGTTAGAGATCCAACTTCATTCTTTTGAATGCAGATATCTAGTTGTCCCAGCATTATTTGTTGAAAAGATTAATTTTTCTCCTTTGAGTTGTCTTGGCATACTTGTAGAAAATCAGTTGCCTATAAATATGTGGGTTTATTTCTGGACTCTGTTTCATTGGTCTGAAGGTCTGTTCTTAGGCCACTACTATAATCTTGGTTACTGTAACTTTGTAGTTTTAAGTTTTATAATTGGAAAGTGTGAGTTCTCCAAATTTATTTTTTTATTTAAAACACTTTATTTATTGATTTTTTTTTAGAGAGAGGGAGGGAGGGAGAGATAAAGAGAAACATTGATTTGTTGTTCCACTCATTTATGCATTCATTGGTTGATTGTTCTATGTGCCCTGACTGGGGATTGAACTTGCAACTTTGGTGTATGGAGATGATGCTCTAACCAACTGAGCTACCTGGCCAGGGCTCCAAATTTATACTTCTTTTTAAAGATTTGTTTTGGCTACTTTTACTTCTTTGCATTTCCATATGCATTTTAAAATCAGCATGTCAATTTTGCCTATAAAAAGAAACCAGCAGATATTTTGATACTGATTACTTTGAATTTCTAGATCAATTTGGGGAGTAGTATTTTCTTTTTTCTTTTTTTTTTTTTATATATTTTTTTTTTATTGATTTTTCACAGAGAAGAAGGGAGAGGGACAGAGAGCTAGAAACATCGATGGGAGAGATCCATCAGCTGCCTCCTGCACGCCCCCCACTGGGGACGTGCCCGCAACCAAGGCACATGCCCCTGACCAGAACCGAACCCGGGACCCCCCAGTCCGCAGGCCGACGCTCTATCCACTGAGCCAAACCGGTTCGGCAAGGGGAGTAGTATTTTCTTAACAACATTAGGTCCTCCTGGTTTTCCCATCCATGGATGTCTTTTCATTTATTTAGGTCTTTGATTTTTTTCAGTGATGTTTTTGGGTTTTCAGTGTGCACGTCTTGTACTTCTTTTGTTAAATTTTATTCTTTTTGATGCTGGTCTTAGTGCTCTGTAATTAAGGTGACGTCATCAGGAACATGACATTCCAGGAAACCATCTGTATGGAGGCCAGTTTCTTTGGTTGTAAAAGAAGCCTGGAGTGCCCTGCTGGGGAGCTTCAGTTGGTTGAGCATCGTCCTATGCACTGCAAGGTTGCCAGTTCGGTCCCTGCCAGGGTGCATACCTGGGTTGTGGGTTTGGTCCCCATTTGAGGTGCGTGTTGAGGGCAGCTGATCAATGTTTCTCTCACATTGATGTTTTTCTCTCTCCCTCTCTCTCTCTCTCTGTCTCTCTCTCTCCCTCTTCCCCAGCCCCTCCCTCCCTCCCTCCCTCCCTCCCTCCCTCCCTCCCTCCCTCCCTCCCTCCTTCTAGTCCCCTTTGTAAGCACATCCTCAGGTGAGGAATGAAAAAAAAGAAGCCTGGAAATCTTACCTTTATGATTCCTCAGCCCCAAACCTTTCATTTTGTCTGTATTTTAAATTTGCTTGGACCAGGAACAGGACCGTGTCATATGTATTAGTTAATCTGCAGCCATCACTAGGGCTTCTCTACAGTACGGGAGATGACTGACTTTCTGGTAAGCCTTTTACTGGCTGTGAGATTTGAGCAAGTTGTCTCATCCGCGCTGTAGTTTTCTCATTGTTCCGCTGGGGCTGTGGGGGATTTAGTGAGCTGAATCAGTGAGAGCAGCTGGAGGACTGCCAGCCCCAGGGGGTCACTGCCTAGGTTGACATGTTAGAAACAGCCCAATTTGTGGCTTTTAGCTCTTGCCAGCTTTTCATTGTGGTAATTTTCAAATATTCATTAGTATTGAAATCATGTTCTTGTATTCCTGACTCTAGAACAGTGATGGTGAACCTATGAACTCAATTTTTTTGGTTGACTTTTCTTTGTTAAATGGCATTTAAATATATAAAATAAATATCAAAAATATATTGCCCTGACTGGTTTGGCTCAATGGATAGAGCGTTGGCCTGTGGACTGAAGGGTTCCAGGTTCGATTCTGGTCAAGGGCATGTACCTTGGTTGAAGGCACATCCCCAGTGGGGAGTGTGTGGGAGGCAGCTGATCAATGTTTCTCTCTCATCGATGTTTCTAACTCTCTATCCCTCTCCCTTCCTCTCTGTAAAAAAATCAATAAAATATATTTTAAAAAATATCAAAAATATAAATCTTTGTTTTACTATGGTTGCAAATATCAACAAATTTCTATATGTGACACGGCACCAGAGTTAAGTTAGGGTTTTTCAAAATGCTGACACGCCGAGCTCAAAAGGTTCGCCATCACTGCTCTAGAATAATCTCTGTTTTGCCCCTCCTCAGCACCAGCACTATCTCTGGCCCGGGCAAGGACGGCTTTATTTCCCCCTTTCCTATTTAATTACGTTTCTTCCCTCACTTCTGTACAACATTGCGGTGAAATGTGGTCTAATGCTGCAACCTTCATGTCTTTAGTCAGAGGCTAGAACTATAAAAGCCAGAAATTTACTGCTTGGAATTCTAAATATTTCCTTTTTGGGGATTCAGATGCTGGGCCCCTAGTATAGGAAGCAAAGTGGGGGGATGTCTCTCTGTGACAGGCATTCACCATCATCTACAGTCTAGTCTCAGCCAAGTGGTTCTGAAGTGCTTTCCTCTACAGGATCTAATTCTGCACTCTTCTGGGTGAAGTTCCCCATTCCTCTCCAATCTAGTTTAAATACTAGCCTTTCCAGAAACTCTCCCAATTCCCATCAGCCAGGTTCCCCCCACCCCCCACCCCCATTCTCTGAACCTTGTTCCTGCTTACACCAGTGAACATTTTCTATTTCATCTTATTTCAGCATCATTCTGTCTCTTTTCTGCATCGCAATCTGGCTTGCTTGAGGGCAGGGCTACGTCTTGTCCATGTGTACTCTGGCCTGGCACAGATTGTAGCTTCATGTACATCTGCTGGACCGCTGACCTGAGCAGGTGTATGCTTGATACACTTCCTGGGGAGGACTCTAAAAATACTGAGTGTACAAGGTTACCTCACATTAAGATACTAGTTATTTTTTAAAAAAATATATTTTATTGATTTTTTACAGAGAGGAAGGGAGAGAGAGAGAGTTAGAAACATCGATGAGAGAGAAACATCGATCAGCTGCCTCCTGCACACTCCCTACTGGGGATGTGCCCGCAACCCAGGTACATGCCCTTGACCGGAATCGAACCTGGGACCTTTCAGTCCGCAGGCCGATGCTCTATCCACTGAGCCAAACCGGTTTCGGCGATACTAGTTATTTTTGATGAGACAATATAAAATAGGAATGAAAAGGAGTTTGAATAACAAAAACAAGACCTGCCAAATGATGCCAAAGCAGCTTGTTAACCGTATTTTTCTAATTTTTCAAATTTGTTCATAGCCAATGTAATATGAAGTTGGAGGACCAGTTATCTCTATTTTTATTTATTTAAAAATATTTTTATTGATTTCAGAGAGGAAGGGAGATAGAAATGATGAGAATCATCGATTGGCTGCCTCTTGCATGCCTCATACTGTGTATCGAACTCACAACCCAGGAATGTGCCCTCATGGGAAATTGAACCATGACCTCCTGGTTCATAAGTTGATGCTCAACCATTGAGCCACACCAGGGGGGCAAATTAAAAAAAAAAAAAATATATATATATATATATATATATATATAAAATTTTATTTTTATTTAAGAAACTTTTAAAAAAATATGTTTTTATTGATTTCAGAGAGGAATGGAGAGGGAGGGAGATAGAAACATCAATGATGAGAGAGAATCATGGATCGGCTGCCTCCCGCATATACCCCACTGGGAATCGAGCCCACAACCCAGGCATGTGCCCCCAACTGGAATCGAACCTGGGACCCTTCAGTCCGTAGGCCGACACTCCATGCATGGAGCCAAACAAGCCAGGGCTAAAATATATTTTTATTGATTTCAGAGAGGAAGGAGGGGGAGAGAGAGAGAAACATCAATGAGAGTCACCGATAGGCTGCCCCCTGCACTCCCCCAGTGGGGATGAGCCTGCAACCTGGGCATGTACTCTTGACCAGGAATCAAACCTGGGACCCTTCAGTCCACAGGCCAATGCTCTATCCAGTGAGCCAAACCGGCTAGGGCTTTTAAAAAATTACCTTAGGACAGTGGTTGGCAAACTCATTAGTCAACAGAGCCAAATACCAAAAGTACAATGATCGAAAGTTCTTTTGAGAGCCAAATTTTTTAAACTTAAACTATATAGGTAGGTACAGTGTTATTAACTTAATTAGGGTTCTCCTAAGCTGAACTTTGCTAAAAACGTCCTCAATCTGAGTCGACCTCAGCGAATGTACCCCCACTTCTTCTAACGCCACTTCTTCAAAATAGACTTGCCCAGGCCGAAAACCGACTTCTGCGCATGGGCCACGAAGTTTCAATCGCACTGTACGTGCGCGCCCGCACGTGGTATCTTGTGGAAGAGCCACACTCAAGGGGCCAAAGAGCCGCACGTGGCTCGCGAGCCGCGGTTTGCCGACCACAGCCTTAGGGTATTTTTTCCATTGATTTTTAGAGTGGAAGGGAAAGAGACATGAAGAGACATGATTGGTTGCCTCCCACACAAGCCCCTATCAGGACTGAGAACCTGCAACCAAGGTACATGCCCTTGACCAGGAATCGAACCTGCAAGCTTTTGGTCTGTGGGCAACACTAACCACTGAGCAACCAGCCAGCACCTCAGTTCTTTTTAATACCTGGCAAGTACTGGTCTCCCTGTTATAATTAAGCTCTCTCTTAGCCTTCCAGTCTTATTTTCACCCGTTTTCTTTTCCTGCTAGACCCCTCTTCCCCCTACTCCTTGTCATCTTGGTTGGCAGTTAGCAGCCACAGAGTGTGACAGAAGATGGATGTATTGTAGCCCTGTAAGTACTCCTTTTCCAAGAAACAGCTGTGACTTAGTTGCTCATTTTCATCCCGATAAGGTTGATTGGAAGACCATGAATCATCCATAGGGGATCACAGAACATGTTAAACACTAATCAATACCAACTCAAATAGATAAAATTAACATTTGGCTGGTACTTGTAGTGTTTTTCCCTGAATGTTGGACAAATTTACCAAAGTCCGTTTTTCAGTTCACTTGAATATAGAGAGAGGCTAGGCTGTGTGTTAGTGGCTTTGCTTTTTCCTCTGAACCCTATGCATCAGGGACTTACACTGATGCCTTCTAAGACAAAGTTGTGTCGGAAAGAAGTGAAACAAAGTTAGCTGTCTGTCTCACACAGTTTATTTAACAATAGGTAATAAGAAATCAAATTTAACAGTCTATACAGTGATCCAAAGTTCATATTTATAAGTAATCAATTTTAATTGCATGATTTACAACAGTTGAGGGTTTCTGCTTTCTATTTTCAAGTTTTACAGAAAGTGTGTGTGTCAGGGGGCAGGGTCAGGAGGAAGAAAGCAAGCAGAGAAACCCCAGGGACAGTTTCATGTTAAAATCATCCCAATGGAATTGTTTCTTACCCTCTTTTTAATTTTTTTTGTTAGATGTAAAAATAACAAAAAAAAATCTTCCGAGAAACAGAACCACAGTATATAATACATCAATTTGGCAGCTGCCCCTGTATATTTTGAAAAAGTCATTTTTCTCTCTACATGTACAAATTATTTTAATACTTGAAGTTTTTACGCTCAGACTTATGGAATAGAAAATTTTCTGGAGCACAAAAGTTGACTTGAGGGGAGGAAAGGATTTTTTTTTTTTTTTTTTTTTTACATTTTAAAAAGAATGAACATCTTTGCACCCAGAGAAAAAAATTGGTTTTTTAATATATATTTATATATATTTATATATATATATATATATATATAGAATGTAATTTTAAAGTAACATTAACCCCTTTTGTCCTCTGGTTTTAGAAATGTTCTTTAACTCTTACATAAAGTGAGGAAAATAGGGAAAAATGTCAACCATCTGCACCAGTAAATAATAACTATTAATATTACATATTTTCATTAATTTAAAAAAAAAATAAAACCTATTGGAGGTGCAAGGCAGGAGCACGTGGGTGGCTTCACAGGCCTTAGCGTCCTCCCAGTGCACACTTGAACCACACACACAAAGGGGGAAAAGGCTGGTGGTAACCAGCACTAACAAAAATATATTCTTTGTGTTCTATCATCCCTCAGGTTCATCTTGCATGTTTGCTTTAAACCACAAACAGCTACTGCACAGTTCGTATGTGTTCCAAGGAAAATTGTCTTTTAGGCTAAGAAAGTTTCAAAAAAATTGTTTTCAGTACAAAACAGTCTTGTTAAGAGAAAATAATTTTTTTGCTCCCAAAATACTACAAGGTGTCTCTAGTGTATGTCTAGTGTACTCTGTGAGAGGTTTGAATTCAAGTCTGAGTTATCGGTGCTGAGTCCCAGGTCCGTGGCGCTTGCACCATGGAGGTTTGCCATGCCTGGATTGCCAGTGAGCTGAGAGAGCATTGAATTCTGGTCCGGGCTGGCAAAATGCCCTTGTTCCATGGGGTTGGCCTGGGCAGCTACCAGCCCCGGATGTGGAGAACTGGTTTGTGGGGAAACGTGGTGTGGAGAAGGCTGAGGTTGCATCCTCGGGGAAGGGCTGGAGTGGGGGGGCTGAGACTGCGGCCGTGGAGAAGGGACAGGCTGGGGAGAACGCACTTGATTGGAGAGAGAAGAAGGGATCTGCTGGCCTTGTAGGTGTGGGGACTGAGCCTGATTTGGGAGCATATGCTGTTGGGGGCTCATGGGGTTGGGCTGAGCAGGGGAACCCATCTGTTGTTGAAGGAGTCGCTGCTGGTAGGCCTGCAGACTGGCTCCAGCCTCTGCTCCCAAGGCTTGGGGGAGCTGGCCCATCTGTCCCATGTTCCCTTGTTGCATCTGTTGCACGTGATGCTGCATCCTTTGTTGCTGCTGCTGCTGCTGCTGTGGGGGGTAGCCAACTCCTTGGGGTTGCTGGAACTGGCTGTGGTTGGCCATCCCGGGGCCAATCCCGGGCCCTGCTCCCTGCTGCTGCATCATCTGCTGCCGTCTCAGGATGTCTCGGAACTGTGCAGGCATGGTGTTGTGGTTCATGTTCATCTGCTGAGCCTGGGGGCTCATCCCTCCCATGGGTGGCTGCATTTGCTGCTGTGGTTGCTGCGGGGGCAGGCCGGCCCTCTGGACACCCGCCTGCATGGGATTCATGTTCTGCATGGCTGGATTGGAGTGGACCCCCTGCTGAACAGGCATGGCAGGGGGCTGCAGCCCTGGCTGGCCCTGGGGCATGCCAGGCTGCCCAGGGAGGTTTTGCGGATTAGAGTTGGCGTACTTGGCAGCCCGCTGCTTGATGAATGCAGCCAACAGCTGGGGGTTGGCGTGAAGGATACTAAGCACCTGTTGCTGCTGGAGGGGAGAGCTGGGAGACCTGAGAGTCCGCAAAAGGTTTTGTAAGGCTTGTTGAGACACAGTGCCTGGTTTGAGAGGGCTCACACCGACCTGGCCCAATCCTGGTTGGGGAGCCATGTTCAAGGGCTGACCATGTTGGGCCACTGACATCATGGCAGGCCTTGGCATCCCGGACTGTAGTTGTTGGGGCTGAGGCAGTCCTCCTTGGGCCCACGGTGGCTGTTGTTGCATCCCAGTGGGCCCCATCCCTGGCTCCAAATGTCCACTGGGACCTCTGGCCATGGGAGGTGGGTTCATACCCATGGGGGCCATGGGGGCCATGGGGGGCATCTGGTGCTGGATTGGCCTTTGAAAAATCTGCACATGGGCCATCTGGCGCTGCGTCTCAGCTGCCCTCTGAATCTGCATTGCTATTTCCACTGCTGCAGGCGGGGGCCCTGGGAGGGGTGGCTGAACCGTCTGAGGGGGGGTTGGAGGGGTCACCTGGCCAGGTGCTTTACCCTGGGACACAGGGCCAGCAGCTTGAGTCCTGGGCAGGTAGGGTGGCATGCTGTTGGGAGGGGTGGGTTGAGGCTGGGAAGGGGGCTGAGGTTGGGGTGTCTGCGGGGTGGTGGGCTGTTGGCTGGTCGGCGTGGTTGGAGTGGCAGGAGTTGGGGAGGGCAGGCCCTGCTGCTGTCCCACCACACCTGTCCGCTGCATGCTGGCCATCCTCCTGCGGAGCATCTGGGCCTGCTGGAGCCGGTGCTGCAGCTGCTGCTGCCGGAGCTTTTGCTTGATGTTCAGGCAGAACGGCACAGGGCACTTGTTCTCCTGGCAGTGCTTGGCATGGTAGCAGCAGAGGGCAATGAGCTGCTTGCAGATGGGGCAGCCTCCATTGGTTTTCCGTTTGCAACCCTTGGTGTGCTGCACAACCCGCTTCATCTTCTGGCAGGAGGGCAGGGAACAGTTGGCATTTCGGCACTGGCAGGCGTGGACCAGAGACTGGATGCAGCGCTGGATGCTCAGGCGGCGAGAGTCTCCTGGGCTCTGGGTGGCCGCAGCCTGCTGGTTGTTGCTCTCATCATCTAAGCCGAGACCTAGTTTCTCCATTTTGTGGTCATGGTTTTTAGTGTTATAGCAGGTGATACACAAATCATAATCCTGGTGGGGAAAACACAGGTGTAAGGTCAACTCTCTAAGGCTGAAGTCATTCAAAAGCACCTATATGTATAAAAGCCTAAGCAACCGTTTAACCGGTGCTGTGACGTGCACTGGCCACCAGGGGGCAGATGCTCAATGCAGGAGCTGCTGAGCTGTGGTGACTTGGCAGCTGTGGTTCTGATACACCCGGAACCAGAGAGGAGGGAGCCCGATTCTGCTGTGTGTCACCCAAGAACCACCCTCTTGTGATCTGGGACCCTTTAGGGCCGTGGTCGGCAAACTGCGGCTTGCGAGCCACATGCAGCTCTTTGGCCCCTTGAGTGTGGCTCTTCCTAAGCCTAACAATGTACCTACCTATATAGTTTAACTTAAGTTTGCCGACCACTGCCTTAGGGGATGTCGGAGAACCAGTTCTGGCCTGATCCCCGCAGGCGAGGCTGAGGGACCCCACTGGTGCATGGGCCTCTAGTTTTACATATTCTGCTCGAGCTCAAAAGCCCCTTTAGTCCTATCACTCAAATATGAAGGCCAGGCCCCTGGAACCCACCTCGCAGACCGTGCAGTGCCAGCGCGTCTCCACGTGGTGCTTGCACTCGTTGCAGGTGTAGACAAAGCGGTCCTGGCTCTGGGTGTGCAGCTCCACCAGCATGCACATGGTGGACCACTGCGCTCTCCGGAGGGATGAGAACTCCAGGTGCTTGTCCCTGGCGAGGGTGAGAAAGGCATCCCGCCCATCCATCAGGTCGCAGGGGATGAGGGGGTCAGGATCAATGATGGGAGGCAGGGAGTTGGCGGCAGGGCCGGCGATGAGACGGATGACAAAGAAAACCTGCAAAACAGATGATCTCATTCTGACTCTGGAACTAGAGCACCGCATAGCGCTGGGTCAGTAACAGCGGACAGGTGAGCCAGACTGGACCCTGTGAGGCCGATGAACACCGAGTCAGTGACACTGTCCCCCTCCTGCTTCACATGTCTCTGGTCTTTTCCTCTGAGATTGTCTACAATGGGCCTGCAATCTACACCTGAGCTTTTCTACCTTATTCAATAAGTTCTTTAAAATAAAGAACAAACAGGTCAGGTACAGTACATGTACAGTGGACATTTCATCTCAGAAAAGTCTACTTTTAAGATGCAACCCCATGGTTTAATCTGAATGTAATCACGAGAAAAAAAAGAAAAGAAATTTTACAAAACAATTGGCCTGCACACTTCAACCAAATGCCCATGTCATGAAAGAAAATAAGGCTGGGAGCTAAGGCATGGCAGCTCAACATACTCCTGAACTGGATCATACAAAAGGACCAGACATCATACAGTGACACTGAGTACGAAACCACCGCTTGGCCAGGCAGAGGTGGTCTTCTTTTTTAGAAGATACTTGCTGAAACAGAGATAAAGAAAATGTAGCAAAATGTTAACAATTGGTGACTCTAAGTGAAGGGTGTGGGAGGAGGTCCTTTATGAAACTTTCCTATAAGTTTGAAACAACAAAAATGTTGATGGGAGTGGGAAAGATAAACAAAGCAAAATCTTATTCCTTGCTGTAGCAGCAAATGTTTTGCTCATGGAAGTTAGAAAACACACAACACCCATTAATTCTCATTACCATTAGTGGAAAGGCTGCCATAAGAAGCTGGTATATATGTGTTTGAAGTTAATTAGTGTATAAACTATAAATTCTTATTAACCTAATGAAATGTAAAATGGTACCTTCCTGAGACCAGGATGCTGTGAGCAGGTGCTGTTCTGCCCTCTGTGCTGTGCCAGTTTTCCAGAGACTAAAGCCTGTGCAAACTAGCAGGGAGCCTCACAATAAGCTTGGGAAGCCATGTCTGCATAAAACAAGTCATTTCAGATAAGATACACAGGAGAAGAGAACACACACTGAGTAGAGGCAAATACCAGATGCCGGAAGTTAAAAGCATAAAGGGAGGACTGTGATGGGTGTTTGACTGTGTAATATTGGGTTTAAGATTGTGGCTCAAAGGAAGCACTCATAAATCAAGAAATAGCGTTTGAAAATGTGACACAGAGGAAAACACTGACTCTAACAAGTGGGGAATGCCTAACCCATTCAAAATAGAGGCGAACAAAAACCAGCCGGTGCCTCCCTAGGAAATTTGCACCATGGCCAACCCTCTAATAACAACCATGATTGATTCCATTGTATGCCACTCTATAGCTAAGACAGTACTGGAATTTAACCTGAATCGATCACCTTAGATTTTAATTCCTAACAGGTGATTACTACTACCTACATCTTAAATAGTGGACACGTCCAATCTAAGTCAAATCACAAGAGGACCTTTTCCAATTGCTCTGTTATATTAGAATTTTGTGGCACTACGTATTGCTCTAAATAGCTAATTATCATCTCAGAAAGGCACCCATTAGAAAGAAATTCCTCCGTTTCATTAGCATGGCTGAGGCAGTGGTATCATCCTCTATCATTGTAGGCTAGCCGGTTGACCTTATTTCTTTAGGCTTCAACAAAGAGATCATGGGGGTCCAGCTGGTGTGATTCAGTGGTTGAGCATTGACCTATGAATCAGAAGGGCACGGTTTGATTCCCAGTCAGGGCATATGCTAGGGTTGCGGTCTTGAACACCAGTAGAAGGAATGCAGGAGGCAGCCAATCAGTGTTTCTCTCTCATTATTGATGTTTCTATCTCTCCCTCTCTTGAAATCAATAAAAGAAAATTATATATACACTAGAGGCCTGGTGCACGACTTCGTGCATGGGTGGGGTCCCTCGGCCTGGCCGGCGATCAGGGTCCATTGGGGCCGATAGGGGCTGGCTGGCCGGCTGACTGGGGAGAGGGACTGCAGGAGGTTGGCTGGTAGGCCCTGATTGGGACGATCAGGCTGGAGTGTTGGGGCAAGGGATCCGGGAGGTTGGCTGGCAGTGGGAGTGCACTGACCAACAGGGGGCAGTTCCTGCATTGAGCATCTGCTCCCTGGTGGTCAGTGCATCGTCATAGTGATCGGTCGACTGGTCCTAACGGTGGCTTAGGCTTATACACACACACACAGATATATATAGAGATATATATAAAAAGGCATTGGGGGTAGAGTAGTGGTGTATGGGAAAAGATGCTTTCAAAAGCTGTATAGGTCAATACCACTACAATAAGTAACACTCTAAAGAAGGGTTCTGCCATAACCACTTCTCTCTTGGAGTTTGCTTAATTAATTTGGTTGTAATTCCATATTTAAACTCCAGCCTTCAGTTCCCTCCCCACATAATTAGTCACTTCCTATAAGAACTTGATTATGATGTCTGAATAGAGTTGAACTGTGACATTAAAAATCTGACATGAGTTACCCTTTAAGATTTCTCTCACCAATGATGCTGCTGAAAGGAAAGAGAACCCTAACACACCCTACAACAAATAGGTAATTTAAATGATGAAATAATTCCGAAGTTTTAACTTTTCTAAGAGGTTACAAGTATATTTATGAAAGTTTAACTTTTCCTTTTTTCTTTTTTAAAAAAATATATTTTATTGATTTTTCACAGAGAGGAAGGGAGAGAGATAGAGTTAGAAACATCGATGAGAGAGAAACATCGATCAGCTGCCTCTCGCACATCCCTCACCGGGGATGTGCCCGCAACCCAGGTACATGCCCTTGACCGGAATCGAACCCGGGACCTCTCAGTCCGCAGGCCGACGCTCTATCCACTGAGCCAAACCGGTTACGGCTTAACTTTTCTTCTTCAATTCTCTCCACCTCCCAATTCACTTTCAGGAAGGTCAACAGTCAACGTTTTGATTCATTTGTTTGGCCAAAGTCCCATTCCAGTGGTGTTCTAAGGAACTTGGTCTCCTGAACAATGGTGCACCAACAAGATAAACTATGCTTTCGAAATCCATTGTCATGTGCCACCTTACAACTGGGATATGTTCTAAGAAATGCATCATTATGCGGAAGTCATAGTGTACTTACACAAACCTAGATGTATATGCTATACTTCTATACGCCTGGCAACACTGTAGGTTTGTTTACACCACATCACCATAAACGTGAGTAATCTTGCGCTATGACATTACACCAGCTGTGATGTTGCTAGGTGACAGGAATTTTTCAGCTTCATTATCTTACGGGACCACCACTGTAGATGCAGTCCACCACTGGCCAAACGTCAGAAGGCAGCACACGATCGTGTAAGACACAACCCAACACCATCTAGATTTATGACAGCTGCAACTCAAAGCATCCTTATTTTCCTGTTCTTATCACACACCCTAGCCATCCCCCCCTCCCTTCCTTCTAATTCAAATGACTTCTTTGTTCTGAATTTCCAATCTGGGGCTCACATAGTACATGCCAACCATGGTGGGCAGTTGTTTGAGAAGTCCTGCCCTGCTTTTTTCCTATTCTTGGAGGCACCATCTTACCTCTTTGTGTTTCTCCATGGTGGCATACAGTTTCTGCGAGAGGTCGTTGGATACATTGGGCATGCCTGGCTTCTTCTTATTGCCTCTACTCAGGCTGCTCTTGTTTTTGCTGGTTTTCTTATTATTCTTCTTTTTAGCATTTTTGCTGTCTCCCTTTGTCACCTGCAGGATAGCAGAAAGGAGACAATAAAATGTTAATGTTTTGTTAGGAAGTGATTGGAATAATGGTAAAAAAGATTCCTTTCTTTGAAACTAGAGATCATATTATGTCTTCCACCAAATGCTCTGTACTCTGTTTTTAAGCTGTTATTTACGGTAAACATTTTCTTTCATGAGACCCTTCATTATGGCAATTTAGCTTTTGACCAGGAGAGTCCCATAGTTTGGAGACCTTTCAGATCCAGCAATCCTCTCTCAGAATTGAGGACAGGAAACAAGTAGTGACTCACAGTGTGGGGCAGTGAAGGGTGCACGGAAGTGGTGAGCCAAGGACCTGGACTCATTGCCTTATACTCACATTCTAGAATTTTATGGACCTACTTGAAAAAAAACTCTTGAAAAACATTCAATCAATGAATTTAAACAATAAGGCTGTAAAGAGTTCTACAGACTATTTAAGGATGACTTTAGAAGGCCAAACTAAATGAGGGCAATTCTAGACAGGCTATGAGTAAACAGACTGGAAGAGCTCCTCAGATGATCCTCCTACAAAACCAGGCTCTGTACACAGGGGACTAGTAAACTGTGGTCAGGCCTGTTTTGTTATGAAAAGGAAAAAAAAAGCGTCAGAGACAATACATGGCCCCAAATATTCATAATCTGGACTTCGACAGAAACTGAAGTTTACCAACCCCCTTCTACTTTTGTGTCAGTTATTCAAGGTTTCCTCTCCGTTTCCATGATCAGCTTCCATCCTGGAAATCCGAGATTCCACTGACAAAGGGGTCTCATGCTAAGGTCTAAAACCACAGAAACGGAACCTCGGTAACTTGGCCAGTATTTCTTGCCCAATTTAAAGAGGTCTTCCAGCCCCTGGCCAGTGTTGTTCAATGGATAGAGTATCGGCCCCGGATCAAAGGGTCATGGAATTGATTCCAGTCAAGGGTACCTACTGGGTTGCAGGTTCCCTGCCCTTGTTGGGGAGGCAACCAATTGATGTGGCTCTCTCATATTGATGTCTCTCTCCCCCAGCTCCCTTCCACTCTCTAAAAATAACCTCCAGTGAGGATTAACAAAGACAAAAATTAAAGAGCTCTTTCACACCTGAGAGCTGTAAGACCAAGTTGAAAGTTTACGCACACTTCCGGTTTACAGATGAGAATCAAGGTACAAGTTGGAAAGGAAAATGAAAAGCCCTTACATCTGTGCTTTCATTACTGGTGTTTTCCTCTCGCTTCCTCTCTTCTTCCTCCTGTTCCAGTTCCTTAATGCTCTCTTCCAGAACATTGGGCCAGAAATCACCTTCAAAGTAGGGCAATTCCTTTGCACTTGTTAACCGATCTTCAGTAGCTTGTTTAAAAATATCCTGTGAAAATACCCATGCACAAAATGAAATTTCTATATATATATATTTTTTTTTACAAAGGCATGTATTATACAAAAGCAGTCACAGCTAATGCACATACAAAACACCAAAGATTAAAATGTCTTCTAGTCCTGGCCGTGTGGTTCAGTGGTGAGTGCCTGCCTGTGCACTCAAGGGTCGTGGATTTGATCCCCAGTCAAGGGCATGTACCTGGGGTGTAGGTTCAATCCCCGGCCCTGGGGAGGGGTGCATGTGGGAGGCAACTAATCACATCAATGTTTCTCTCTCCCTCCCTCCCCCATCCCCTCATTCTTTAAAAACAACAACAACAAAACAGTAGAAAAAATACCCTTCGGTTAAGATTACCAAAAAAGTTCTAAAATGATGGCAGAGATTTTTTTTTTTAAATTTAAGCACCATGCCTAGGAAGACATTTAGTGTCATAAATAGTAAAGGGCTATTTCAAGTTAGTATTTCTGGTTTTCTTTTTCCTCTACCCACAAAGGCAGGAAGATTATCTGTCTTTACATAGCCAAGTGGTAAATTATCCTGGCAGGAACGATGGCTTTGACCACTCCTGATGACAAAGGCAGCGCCATGTGAGGCACGCCTGCCTCAGACCCATCCTTGGGAGTTCCAGCAGCTTTCACTGAGCAATATGTTCAACACAAATACCAGGAACTGAATGGCTACAGAGGTTCTGTTGTGCTGCTGGGAAAATACCCAGCTAATGATTTCCTCCCCAAGAGTAAAAACAGGTACGAAATTCAGTACAAGTTCTTATTTTGAGAGACCCTATTATTAACAAATGGCTTTTAAGAATACATTCTTAGTCAAATCTTTAAAACAGAAATTTGTTGATTTAAGACTCTTGTTTTTCTTACTTTGAAAAAGTTTGACTCTAGAAAAGAGAATATTAAACACTGATATATTCAACTGACTAGATTTAACAGTTTTTAAACATTTTGCCAGACATAAGTCATCTTAATAATCCAAGCAAAATAAAAACACTACAAAATCAGCATAATTTTACAAGTTACATGGAAGAGGGAGAACACATAGCAGCTTTTTAAGACAGTGAAGTGACAGAACACAGAGCAGCAGGATCAGTGCATTTCCTCTTCTATCGCTCCCCCCACTCCTCCTGACCTTGTAGTCATGGACAATTCGCTCCGACACGGACTTGTCAAGCATCTTTTTGTACCACTCCTGTAGTCGCTTGGGCTTGGGTATCTTCTGGTCAGGCGGATGGCAATGGAAAATATAGTCATCTCCTTCACTTGGGGGACATGCCCAAATATGCCCTGTTGTATAACTAACAATACAAAGAGAAGGAACATTTAAGAGAAATGATCATTCTGGGAAGAACGACACACTAAACTACACGGTGAAGTCAAAAGGGAAACCAATGATTCGCCCTCAAGACAATACAAAGTATATAATCCAGCATTAGGTCCAAGTTCTTAGGCCAGAACTAGCATAACCCACACCAGTAACAATGGAGCTCACATTGCCTGGTGCTTCTTAGAGGTTTCACAGAGGCTAGTTCTTGGGGGATCCCAAAACCCCAAATTTGCATTTAAAAATCAAATGAGGCCGAAACGGCCCCGGTGAGGTTGGGACAGATAATGGGGATCAGTATAGACTGATGAACACGGGTAGATGCAGAGGCAGAGCAGCATTGAACAGACTGTCAAACTACAGTGGGAAGCCTGGGGAGGGTTTGGGAGGTGGGCGCGGTTAAGAGATCAACCGAAGGACTTATATGCACGCATATAAGAATAACCAATGGACACAAGACACTAGGGGGTAGGGGCCGGGGGAATGTCAAGGGGGGGAAAAAAGGAGACATATGTAATACTTCAAGAAATAAAAATTATTTTAAAAAAATCAAATGAAAGCTACAATGCAAAGGGAAACAGATCCATTTCGATAAGAAAACTAAACAAAATGCAAGTTGTTGAGAACAGCCTGCAAGGTGAGGTGTAAGGAACCAGTCTGACAAATTTTTATCTCCAGAACTTTGTTTTTGGTTTTGATTCTTAGGTGTAAAAGGATCAATGCAAATGTTAAGATTCTGATCCTAAATGAGTAGCAATCAACTCTGAAATAAAACTGTACCAAACAGCTTAACTGGACAAAATAAAACTAATCTGGGATGGGTATAACATCAAAGCTCTCCAGCGAAAGTGAGGTTCCAATTCTATTAGATAAAAACCAAAGCTGAGAAAAAAGGGCAAAAAGTCATATATTTGTATATTTCCATTTATATCTTACCACAATACCACAGTGGTAATTAATTTAAACCATTTTTAAAAAATGCCATTTGTTATTAATGCGCTTACCCTAGTTTCTTGACATATTCTAAATATCCAATTAGGATTTCATAATAGACTGCAGTCCTCAAGCATTTCGGGCGGAAAAAGTGAACACTGTCGAGGTATGATATGTATACTCTCCTGTAACAAGTGGGGAGAAAGAAACCAAGTCAGGTCATCACATGATTTCTTACCAATGCGGCTAAAAATACATGTTCTCTCTCCGTGTTTTTTAAAGCTCACCTTGTCAACATGTTATTATTGTCAAGTATTTAAATGACTAGATTGTGAACCCTTTAGGGGAGCATAGTGAGCCTAAGGCTCTATTTTAACACTAGATTGCCCAAGGAAGTCATTTTGAGTGCTTTTTAATTTCAATTAGAAAAACAATTATGTATATAAGGACACAATGTCTTAGAATTTTGTGACTTTTTGTACAACATATAAATGCGTTTATTAATAATTGTAGTTACCCCCCCCTCCTTCATTTCCGGTATATATATATGTGTTATACCTATATTGCCCAAAAGCAGTCATTTTGACTGCTTGGGAAATTTTAACTCTTATTATTGAATTGAGTAAATTTCTTATATGACCAGTTCGGCTCTGTATTGAAATAACAGTTTTCATTTTTTTCGATTACCGTCACATGATAACATACAAGTACATGATAAATTGTCGATACTTGATAAGTTGCAGTTGCTCAATAAGCTAAACTAGTGCTTGTTATTCGAATCTTTATGCAGTGATACTTGTTCTAATAAGTTGTTTATTTCTTTTGCGCCCTAAATTCATGAAAGAAATGTCGAATAGAAGTGAGTTATTGGAAAAGCAAAGGAACATAAGTGAAGAGTGCTCCAATATTATTCTTTCACAATGCAGTCATTTTGACTGCTTTTGGGCAATATAGGTATATACTAAATTTCAGTCTTTCTAGTGTTAATCTCAGCACCCAGTAGTGCCTGAAACATAGTGTATCAACCAATATTTATGCATCCAAATGTATTCTGGCAGCATTCTTATTCTGGCCTTTATACTATTTTGGAAACAGATTCTAAGCCATATTGCTACCTGATCTGCATGACACTCATTCATATACCTCTCAGCAAGGTACTATCTAGATTTAAGCCCATTTTCTGAAAAGTAGTGTTTGTTTCCCATTCCAGGCTGCTACTCACAACGCTTTCCTTATTACTATGACCACAGGAAAGCAGTATTGAGCAGTACTTTGTGTTTTTGGTTTCATTTCAATACTACACTTGAGAGTTTGCATTTCCAAACCAAGTACATCAAACACGTTCTTTTGCCCATTTTGCCTTTCATTAACTACAAACTTCCACCCTAGTAAACCTTACCTCTGATTGGGTGGAGGGCAGTCCGAGCCATACTCCTGAACATGCATGCCAAAGAAGCACAAGTCAACACCATCAATCTCTTCAAAGGCAAAGAGGGCTTTGGTTCGATAGGGAAAGGATTCTGCCATCTCTCCATTATCCACAAATCTACACAATTCAGATTGGAGGGAAAAAACACAACATGTCATTCAGATTAGAGTCATCAATAGTAACTGCGGATGAACAATTGTGGATCCACAAGAGAATAAAAAAGTAAATTACTAGATACCTTGCTTTCATGCCTGGTTTGACTTCCACAGTTTTGTCAGAAGCATGAACGACACGAACAGTGACTTCTCCTGACTCAGGGTGATTTTGTCTCCTCAGAAAATCATTCACACGATTCTCTAGAAAGGTGCCAAGCCTAGTGGATGGCAACCCTAGGAATGTAGAAGTTAAAAGTTCAGTAGTAACCAAGATGCAAAATCATTACTGTTAAAAGCAAGCAATGTAGTCAATACTCAAAGCATTCCCCCCACGGAAGACTGCATGAATGTGCACTCATCCTTGCTCAGGGGCCCTGCTGGTCTTGTCTGAATCATTCCAATTTAGTGCATATGCAGTTAAAGCAAGCATGGTAGTCAATACTTTTTAAATGTCATTTCCCCCAACTTTTTATTTTGAAAAACTTTATAATTTCAGAAGTTAAAAAATAGACCAAATATCCATATGCAGTTTGCCTCAATTTGCAAAACTAATTTTTAAAAAAGTTTATTTCAGAGCAAGAAAAAGAAATGTCAATGTGACAGAGAGACATTGACCAGTTGCCTCCTGTACACACCCCCACCTGGGACCGAACCCGAAACCCAGGCATATGCCCTGACCGGGAATCAAACCAGCTCCCCCCTCACTGCACAGGATGACACCCATCAACTGAGCCACACGGCCACAGTGCTACAAAAATATTTTTTAAAAATGTTGGATATTATGAGAAACCTTGCAGGAATAAAAGTGACCTGTAGGTCAGCAAAGAATTGCAAAGGCACTTACGAAACTAAACCAAATACTGTAAGATAAATTAATACTAATAGTATAAAATTTTTAACCCCCCCCCCCCCCAACCCTCAATTGAAAAAGTCACAGGTCTAAAAGCAGCCCCCACTAATGGTATGGACAAAACTTAGAGAACCACTCATGGGATAGCAATTCTGGCCAAATATTTTCACACCTGGCCCCCATTAAGAAATGGTCCAAATATGGAGAAATGCAGAAACAAGAAAACAAATTCTACATTTTACAAACCCTGATCCCTGAAATGTTTTTCTTAGGTCTAACGAATTTCACATCAAAAAGTACACTGCAGTTCAATTCTAAGTACATACAGTATAGAAAAGTTTTATTTTTAATTTGGTTAAATATTTTAAATAAGGTTGAAACAAAGCATTCATTTTAGATAGTTTATTCTTAACTATGCTTTAGTGAAGTTTTGCCAAGCTGTACCTGTAAAAATGAAACTTACTTTTAGCAGAAAACTTATTTTCTTTCCTAGTTCGTGCAGTTTTCTTTAAACAGCCATCACAGACAAACCTAAAATGTAAACCAAGACTTAGCTTACAAAACTTAGAGAAACATTTAAAGTAATGTATACTACATAATCTAGCTTATATACTGGTATGTATAAAGTTAAAATTCAAAAGATGACCTGGGAGAAATAGAAACATTTCTAAATATGCAACAGAAAGTTAATACAAGCAACATGTGAAGAGCTTGTGGATACCATTCACACACAAAAAAGGAAAAACCTAATTGAAAAATAAAAGACATGAAGAAATGTGAAGGGCATATAAACTGCCTTACATGTGAAAATGATGAAGGATTACAGATTAAGATAGGAATTTAGGTTTTATTGGCAAAATTTTGGTATCAGTCTGTTTGCTTCTGATAGGTATTTAAGTGAGTACATTCAGAAGTACCAATAGATTTAAAATTTACATTTAAAAAAAATCCTCACCTGAGATTTTGTTTTTAATTAAAAAAATTGATTATAGAGAGAGAGAGAGGAAAGGAGAGGGAGAGAAAGAGAAAAAGAGAGAAGTTGCCTCCCATACAGGGATCAAACCGGGTAAATTTCCTGAATGGGAAATTGAACCGGAGACCTTCTGATACACGAAACGATATTCCAATTAACAGCCACCCGGCCAGGGCAAAATGTGCATTCTTTTTGTTCCTGCAGTTACATAAGATGTGTACCTGAGCTGAATTTCTTACAAAAACCTGAGAGGTCATCAGCTAGCTGACTATCAGAAGTTGCTGGAATCACTGCCAATCTGTTCATTATTCTCACCCACTCTGTAATTAAGGAGAACACTAAAAATTCCTATCTAAAGACAAGCTATATAAATACCAACTACGAGTTTCCTGAGTTATTTTCTGGAAACTTGCTAGCCTTCTCTTTCCTGTGACCTTCAAATCAGCATCAATAATCCAAGGAAAGAGCAGAGGACAGTATAGTCAGAGACCCCATCCTAACAAGTCACTTGATGCACAGACTCTCCCACTCGTCCCCTTCCCTTGGACAGAGCGGGGACCAGCCCCATTATTGGAGAGTGAGAAGTGGCCCATAGCAATAGCAGGTTAAGTGTCCAAAAAAATCCACATCGAAGCCAGTGACGCTGGGCAGCTTGGATAAATATATGCAGAATATTCAGAAATAGAACATGTGGCCCAAGAACAGCTAGTTAACTGAAGTCTGTATCTAGTCACTTTATGCAACTCTGCCTTTCACTGAACAACAGCTATGTACCTTATTACTATAGCCATTAACCTTATCGCCCAACCTCCCAAAAGATGTTTAAGTCTAATCCTAACCAGGGCCACCATTTAATATACTATTCAGTGTAATGTTTTCTCAAAAGGGAAAAAGAGGTGTTCCCTTAGCACCCCTTATATTTGTATCTTTTTAAAAAATATATATATTTTATTAATTTTTTACAGGGAGGAAGGGAGAGGGCCAGAGAGTTAGAACCATCGATGAGAGAGAAACATTGATCAGCTGCCTCCTGCACACCCCCTACTGGGGATGTGCCTGCAACCAAAGTACGTGCCCTTGACCGGAATTGAACCTGGGACCTTTCAGTCCGCAGGCCAACGCTCTATCCACTGAGCCAAACTGGTTAGGGCTTGTATCTTCTAATTTTTCTAATGCAGTACAAGCAAATGTTCAAAATTTGGTAAATTTAATTGCATCTAACATCTCCTTGCTAGTCTCCAGGTGCTAGAGATTTCTTGTTACCTCTATTCATAAATCTTTAAAAAGCATTTACTTTTGATGTAACCAAAGATCACAAAATAATCCTATACAATAAAAGGTTAATATGCAAATTGACCAAATGGCAGAACAACCAGTCACTATGATGTGCACTGACCACCAGGGGGCAGACACTCAATGCAGGAGCTGCCACCTGGTGGTGAGTGTGCTCCCACAGGGGGAGTGCACTCAGCCAGAAGCTCTGAACTGGGCTCACCCTGGCGATTGTAGCAGTGGTGGCAGGAGCCTTTCCTGCCTCCGTGGCAGCGCTAAGGATGTCCGCCTGCAGGCTTAGGCCCTCTCCCCAGGGGGCCTAAGCCATCAGTTGGACATCCTCTGAGGGCTCCCCGCTCCCAGGGCTCCTGAACTGCAAGAGGGCCCAAGCCGAGCTGAGGGACACCCCCGCCCCGCGTGCATGAATTTCATGCACTGGGCCTCTAGTTTAAAATAAAAACCAGCAGAATAATTGTATATGGATTAAAAAACTGCATGCAAACAAGATAATGGTTTTTTTGATTCTAGGTTATTTAATGTTTTAAATCTGGGTTTAAATTAGCTTTTCCCAACCCAAAGAACAATTTTCAGAGATAGTAACTTTGAAGATATAATAACCACAAAAACAAAAACTCATTAAGACTCATGATAAAGAAAGAGTCTAGATAAAATACTGGTGTCTCACCCAGATGGCCAGATCATCTCATGATGAAGGACACAGATCTGATGCATCTTTCTTCCACATTCGGTACATTCAACAAACCTGGAAGAAAAAAGCCAAAATATCTAAAGACTCGAAATAATAGTTTTTAGAAGTTTTTAAAAGCTCTTTACTGTTACAGGTAGAACAAATTTCAAAGAAATTAAATGTGACATTTTAAAATGTGACTGGAAAGGCAGTAAAATGTGAATGATCTCTACTGCTTAAGCTTCCAAATGAGTCTGCCACCACCCTGGCCACTCTAGGAATGCTCACCACAATGGTACATGCCAGCGCTATGCAAGGCCTCACCAGAAAGGAGGGCCTGTGAGCTTGTTTCAAAATGTGGAGGACAACAGGGATGAACACATGGCCCTGGGCAGAGGTAGCTTGGTGCTTCTCTCGGGCCTATGCAACACCAATATTTGGTCGCTTTACTGAAATGTAAACAAATACTAACTGTAATGTAAACATCTACATTTCTACTGTCTATGTTATTAGTTGTATGTATATAGATTCAGTCCAAGGATATAGAATCATCTCACTGGCCATGCAAACCAAGAAAATGAAGGGAAGAAAGGAAAATCAAAGTGTACTGACTATTCAAGGAAATCTACTTACAGTTCAGGATCCAGTGTGTCATTTTTTCTCTTGGAAAACTGTTCTTTATTTATTGTACTAAAGAGAGAAGAGGGACACAATGAGAAAAAGCGATGTAGAAAGGTGAGCATTCTGACCACCGTTCTATCCCAAGGAACAAATCTCATATGATAAGTGGATTATTTAAGTCCATTTTTCAGGGAAGTCTAGTCAAATAACTTTTTATATTAATAGAAAATGTCAATATCAAGAAAACATATTTTAGTCTTAAAGGTGAAAATTCCTTATAGTATTTATTTAAAAATATTCACATGGCCTCCCAACCATCTGGAACTGACACATCACACACACTGACAGACTCACAAACACAGAAGCTAACACTCTTATCATGCTTCATCCAGGATAAACTTCAGGGGGCCCAACTCTGCCTGCTGGGGTGATTCTTCACAAAAATGAGGGCACTTCCACATCTACACGGTTTCCTACTAGTTACACTCTAGCAGGACATCTCTACATGGCTCTAGGCCTCGCTACTCTGGAGACCAGCAGCACCAGTGGACCTGAACTCAGACTTTGAGGTCCACAGCACTCCTGCAGCACCAGCAGGAGGTTTCTTGACTCTTCAAAGCCACAGATGCACTGTGAGAACACGTGCTAAGACACTCCACAGTGCCAACAGGAAGGCTGCCTTCCTTTCCTGCATCAGGGAAACCGAGCTAGAGTCCTGACTTCCCTGGTTTAGCCAACGGTCAGAAAATCTCCATAAGGCTCAAGGGACCTAGTACCTACTCCCCAGATCAAAGCCTGACTGTACTAAATTGTACTTCAATGGTGATTAAAGTTAAAGTGCAACTTCAAAAAGCCCAATTTGGAAAAATTAATCAGTTTTTCAAAGAAGCCCTGTTTTACTAGTAACATAACACAATTCCATATTTTTTTGGAGTGCTCGGAGCAGCTTTTGTTTATTATGGGTTAAACCAGAAAAGAAGCTGAAGAATATTCAAAGTATACCAAACAGTTCTTTCATTCTAAAACAGTCCAAATTTGAAATACAATGTTTGTCTAAATCTCAGAGATTAGAAGTACTCTGAGCCCTGGCCAAAGTCAGGGTGTGTGTGGGAGGCAAGCAATCGATATGTCTTTTTCACATCGATGTTCCCCCTCTTCCACCCTCTATCCCTCCCCCTTCCTCGCTCTAAAAATCAATGGAAAAAATATACTGAGGTGAGGATTAACAAAAAACAAAAAAATAAGTACAATGAGGCAGTTAGGGACATGTTTGAAATTTTTTTTCCTTGGCATTTACCAAAAAAGAACTTGTAAGATCTCAAAAAGCCCAACGAAGTCTCTAAGCCACTCTGACAAAGCCTTAAGGTTGTTTAATGCTATTCACAATTATAGTGATTTCTGTATTATTATCTAAGATGAGAAGGCTGTAAGATTTTGTTCAATTCCCCGCAAATTCAAAACTGTTAATAATGAAGTTCCCTGGCACTACACACTTTCAACATTTAGGAAAGAAGCTGAATGTTTCCTTATAGAAGAAGTATATCTAAAATGACCACCCAGTACTAATGTAGTCCCTCTGTCAGCACTAACAGAACTGATAGAAATTTATTTGTGCTAACCAATATGGCGGCCACTAACCACAGATGTCTATTAAGCATTTAATAAGTAGCGAGTGCAAGTGAGAAACAACTTTACATTGTATTTACTTTTAATTAGTTTGTATTTAAGTAGCCGTCTGGGGCTAATGGCTATCATATTGGACAGCATAATCCAAGACTACTCAGAAGCCTAAGCATAATCACCTGGAAATAAACAGAAATAGGATGGCACTTTTGAAAAGAAGCAGGTACTTACGTTTGAGGCTGGGAAGGGTCATCCCCCAAAGAAACGCTCTCCCCTTGGATTTCATTGAAACACTTCTCACAGAAATGATACCTGTCGGCAAGAAGGCCATACTGGGGTGAACTGTTCCGTTCACACAACACAGCCCAAGCCAAGCAACGAAGCCACCAATCACAGCAGGCCAAGGAGGGGGACGGGAGCAGAGAGCAGGTCATCAACGGCGACAAGGACATTCAATGATGCAGATTTATGGGCCCCACAGTATGGGTTTTGTTTTTTTTTTGGTTTTTTTTTTTTTGCAATCAAAGCCAAATGCAGACAACGACAAGCATGAGGGAGGAAAAAAAAAACACAAAACAAAACAAAGGAAGAAATGAGGGATTGCAGGATAACAAAACAACATTAAATGCAAGACAAGACAACACAAAGCAGAAAGCCAAGGCAAAGCACAGATTAGCATTAAATATCTCAAATGGGATCACAAGTAGCAAATAAAAAAGTTTCACTTACATAGACCTACACCCTTCATTTCAGTAATTAATGCTAATTGATACAAATTAATCAGAAGGAAGGAGAATATACTGGGGAGAGAATAATTGCCATCCTGTTACCTAAACATCATTTTCACACACTTCTCCCCACTTCTTTAAAAAAAAAAATCCATTATGGATACAGTACCAGGGAACAACTAATCCAAAACCAACTGTGGGTTGGAAAAAATTTTCTTTTTGATCCCAAGGAAGCCACATTAAAAAAAAGCCCACACGTTTTTCAATGAAAAGTTTGCACAAGCAGTTAAATACGGATTGTAACCAACTGATATAGTTAAAAAGACAAAAGGAAGGCAATGGTGTGTGTAGATTCCTTGGTACAAAGATTTCAAACAGTGTAAATTGATGTTAAA
This sequence comes from Myotis daubentonii, assembly GCF_963259705.1. Taxonomy (NCBI): domain Eukaryota; kingdom Metazoa; phylum Chordata; class Mammalia; order Chiroptera; family Vespertilionidae; genus Myotis; species Myotis daubentonii. Next base: position 5,020,822 of record NC_081841.1, read on the forward strand.
AATACAAAAATGGTATGAATGTTAAGATTGTAGCATGAGAAGTTTCATGCTGGTGGTTATTTGATTTTTTGAACATAAGGTGCTTAAAACAACTTGAGACCCACTTTTTCCAGGTTTTAATCAGTAAAACACTATGGATACGAATGACTACAAAGCACTAAGGGAGTGCACCAAACTTTTTGTAAATAAAACAAAAAGTTGAAGTGACTCTTTCAAAGCTAGGACTACATCTGTAGCACACAAGTTCAGAGAAAACACCACCATGGGCTTGGTTTTATTACAGAAGAGTGTTAATCACTAGCCTTGCTCTTTACTGTCTCAGAGCCCACAGTAAACACTCCCATACCCATACTGAAAACAGGAGACAAATTATGGTTAAGATAACAGTGAGTAAATTTTTGTAATTACTGCCCAAAAGGAAACATCATAGAGAAAGGGCACATAGCAATACTAAAACATTTTTTCTAATCAGTTTCTTTTCAATGTGCACAAATTCGTGCACTGGACACTAGTATTATTATAAGCCAGGGCCCAAACAAGTGATGCAAGGCTACTTTCTTCTATAAAACTGTGTATTTCTACAAAGGCAAATTGCAAAACCAGAACTTGTGCTGTACAGTTGTTCTCAAGCAAGTTACAGATGAACCATGACCTTATGTGTGTTGGTCCATGTGCATGCACTCTCTAGACAAGCACACACATGGATCATGGGCCACACATGGTCAAGCTTACCTGTTCTGGTAACTGTAATACGTGGCATCACGCGGGATTGTGCACAACTGTTTGCCATAGCAACAGAGTGTCTGTGGAGAGAATTCCAACTGCAAAAGAAACCATTCATTAAGTAGTACACAGGCCTGAAGGACAAGCTAGAATATTTACATGGGCAAATAAAAAACCAAGTCAGTGAAGTTTTAATTCTCATTTATGTTAATCATAATGTGCTGTTTCCAAGACAGTTCACAGAACTAAAACCGTTCTAGTTTACTAATTTATTATTTCACCACTGTGAGTAGACTTAGTGGTCATATCCTCTCAGGACTTACCAAAGAACTCAATAGGACAAGAGGAGCTTAATGTGAATTGGGGTGCACAGGCAGACAAGTACACGACAGGTGGAATGCACCCACAGGAGGTTATGATCAAATCCCTACTCCAGATGAATTTATAATCTAATGATTCAGGATTCTAATTAGTCAAGTTTTCAACACAACAATTATCTGTGCAAAAAATTCTTACCTTTCTACCACAACAATATCCAAGGCTTTGCATGACTGGGTCAATTTCTTGTTCAAAGACCTCAGAGAGCTTGGAGCAGTATTTGTACACGCGCGATGTTTTCCGGTTATATAACCAGGCGTTGTTGAACATAAGCCAAATGTCATCCACATACTGCCAGGGCTCCTGATACTGTCCAGTGTCTAACTTCCTCTTGATGGTGGAGAGATCCATGGGGATCTTCACAATATCGAAGTAATCCTAGGACAAGTAACACCAAGCAACATTACTCAAAGTCTCAGTACATTTAAGGCAGATAGCCTATCTTCCTATTATCATCATTAATTTCCAGGTAATGTTGAGTCTTTGACCCGTCTATATTTCAGAAGAGTTGATTGATTCAACACCCTTTAAATCATTAGTCTACAGAGATGTGAGGCAGGTCAAAGGAAAGAGCAGAGAACAGAGCTGCCACAGACTTTCCATATGCCAGGCTTATGGTCTACAGAAACAACTGCAGGTGCTTTACCACATAGTATAAGTACAATCAGTTTAAAGACCCTAAAATTTTAGTACTAGAAGGAAACTAAGTCCACAACATCAGTGCTCCATCTAAGGCCACAGGAAAATATAGGGGGGTGGGGGGTGGGAGAGGGAATTCCCGACGGATTTCCATCCTTCGCAGCACTCCATTGCCTTATTCAATACTACTTAAAATCCTCAAAGGGAACCTGCTAGCAGACTGGTGTAAAGGCAACTTTAAAAGCAGATGAAGTTGCCTGGCCAATGTGGCTTAGAAGTTGAGCGTCTACCCATGAGCCAGGAGTCACAGTTCGATTCTCAGTAGGGGCATGGAGGACGCAATCTCTCTGATGTTTTTTCCATTTTTCTCTCCCCCTCCCTCTCTCTGAAATAAAGTAAAAAACAAAAGAACTCCACAAAAATCCTCTGGAGAACTTAAGATAGCAGCTGATTGAAATAGGCCTTTAAGGTCTTCCAGTTTAAAAAAATAAAAGCTAAAATAAAAGCTGATGAAGCTAATTTGGGTCTATCTTTTCCATAAAAAAAAAAAAAAAATACTGCTACTCCAGTGATAAACTATATGACTCAGGAATTCCACTAAGTATATATCCAAGAGAAATAAAAACATTCACCACACTGCCTTGATCGGTTTGGCTCGGTGGATAGAGCTTTGGCCTGCGGAATGAGGGGTCCCGGGTTCGATTCCAGTCAAGGGCATGTACCTTGGTTGCGGACGCATCCCCAGTAGGGGGTGTGCAGGAGGCAGCTGATCGATGTTTCTCTCTTATCGACGTTTCTGACTCTCTGTCTCTCTCTCTTCCTCTCTGTAAAAAATCAATAAAAATATATTAAAAAAAACCAACAAAAAACAAACATCCACCACACAAATATTTGATGCGGATATTCCCAGCAACACCAGTGTCAACAGTAAAAAATGTGTAAACAACCCAAATGTCTAACAAAAAATAAACTGGTGAAGAAAATATGGTATAACCACACAAAGGACTATTCCTGGGCCATAAAAAGAACTGAAATACTGACTTGTGCTACAACAGGATGAACCCTGAAAACATTATGCTCAGTGAAATAAGCCAGTTACCAGCACCACATACTGTATAACACCGTTTAGTGAAATGTCCAGAATGGACAATCAAGAAAGCAGGCTTATGGTTGACTGGGGGTACTGGCAGTGGCGGCTGTGAAGCAGATGGGAATGACTGCTCATGGATATGGGGTTTCTTTTCTTTGGTGGGCTGGTAAAAATGACCCCAAACTGACTGTGGTGATGGTTACATATTTCTGTGAATGCACAAAACCATTGAATTATATACTTCACATGAATGACTTACACCATATGTGAATTATATCTGAATAAAGCTGTTGACAAGTTAAAAAACAAAATCAGAAGTGCCACCACATACTTACAGGGATTCCTAGAAGCTGAGGGTCCACAGGTTGACGAAATGGGAGGGATTCTGGATCCTGTCGGTAAAGTGCCTCCAATGTTGGCATCAGTGCCTGGCGTAATTCTTCTGGTTTGAAAACTTTAAGAGTACATTTAAAATTAGTTACCAATTAACCATAAAAAGAGAAAAAGTTCAAGTCAAAGCTATGAATATATCTCAAGAATCACAAAATACAAAAATGCCTATGTTGTCCCCATGGAAGTATCACTAAGGGTGGGTAGCACCTTCAAAGCACCATGTCTTGTAATCCTTAAACACCTTTTATGGTTCAGCTAATTTTTCAGTCAGAAATTTTGTTTCTCCCTCACCCAAGGAACCATTCGATTTTTTAGAGAGAGGGAGAGAGAGACAGAAGCATCAATGTGAGAAACAGGTTGGTTGCCTCTCGTATGTGCCCCATCCGGAAAGGAACCTACAACCTAGGTATATGTGCCCTGACAGGGAATTGAACCTGGGACCTAGGTACGTGCCCCATCTGGAGTGGAACCCATGACCTTTCAGTGTATGGGACGATGCTCCAACCAACTGAGCCACAATGGTCAGGGTAGTTAAGATGGTCTTGACCAAGTAGAAAAAGAATCCCAAACCTTCCAAAAATTTATGAAGAGACTTGTCAAAGTAATGTAGGAGGAGGAGGATGCTATCAAGTAAGAATAGAAAGAACTCATTCACAATATCAGTATTTAACAAGCTAGAAATTGGATCTGGTATTGTTTTATTGCTGAAGGTACCAGAAGCACTCCAAGAATAGTCCCTCATTATGTTTCAGAACTTAGGAGGAAGACATATTTACAATTTTAATGGCAAATGTTAGGTTTAAGTCTAAGGAAACAGACTAAATTGTTATTGCCAGAACACTGGACTCAGTTTACCAAATTATGTTCCAGTGTGTTTTGCAAAAGTCAGAAAAGAGTTGCATGTGTGTCCCAAATGGAATCAATTTAAGCTGTCATTCAAGAAGCTAGCCATAAAAGGTCCAATTTTGAGCTTTAAAATTACACTTAGAGCACAGGCCTTATTTCTGCTATTTACAAATAAATTTTATCTTCGGGAAGGGATATGTTAGCACTTCAGGTATATTTCACCTCATTATGGGGGCTGCCATAAAAAGAAAAATCAGACAAACAGATGGCTTCTTTTGTCTCTCATACTAGGTTGTATTCAAAATAAACAGATTTTGAGCAAACTTGTGTGATTAGCTGTTTTAAAGAGAATCCGAATAGTAAGACTGGGTTTGTTGCAGCCCACATTAAAACAACTACTCAATATATACAACCTTACTTTTAAGTGAAAATAATTTCTTAACCCCAACATTTTAAAGTACATTAATGGAACACTTTTATAAACATCCTCTCCAGGAGCCAGGAGACTCTCCCTTGAGATAAGCCCTGTCTGTTCTGTGCCACTGAAGAGGTCACTAGAGTTACAGGAAGTTCTAGTCCTACACTAATTTCTGTGGGAATGTTTGAGTTTAACACTGCGTTAAGCAGCACTGCTTTGTCGACTTGATTCATCAATATTCAGCAGGGTGGTTCAAAGCAGAGACTTCATAGCTGACCTGGGTTCACTTAGCAGCTGAGTAAGCTGGGGCAAGTTACTTATTGAGCATCAGTTTTCCTTTCTGTATAATGGGATCAACAGCATCAGAGTTTTTATAAACTTATCAAATGAGACAATGCAGTTGTGTGGCATAATGCCTGGTGCACAGTAGGTTAACAATGTTATTATTGCTGTTATTTTTTGCATTTCAAGAATATTACTTAATTTCTCTCCTCTGGAAAATACAATTTTGACATACAACCCTGAAGAAATGATGGGTATGACTGACCCAATAATTCCAGGAAGGAAATATACCTTAAAATAAATAAAGTAAGTAAATAGGTAAATAAATTCTTTTCCAACATTAGTTAACGAAAAGACCAGGACAAGGGCTCCAAGCTTAATGAAATCACATGAGAGTCCATTTCCGAGGTCCAAGAAGCCTCATCCCATTCTTCTCAAGTTCTGTTTGTCCCTGCCTTCAGGAACACAGAGCCCGGGACTTACTCTTCTTCTTTGACTGTCCTGGAGCTGGAGACGACTGGGTAACTGAAGTACTTGGCTGGTCTTCCTCCTCTTTCGTCTCAGTTTTTATTTCAGTGCCTCTCTCTTCTGTTTCTGTAGGTTCCACTTTACAGTCTTCTGCTTTAGTCTAAAAGGCAAGGTAGGTATTTTAGTATTCTGAACACATGCAACTGGAAGCAGTAAAGATCACTGACTGACTTACGTTGTCTCCCCCAGCCGCCCCCACGAGTATCTGAAGACCCTTTTTTCAAATGGAAATCAATGAAATGAGATTTAATTATCAGAATACGTTCCTGTAACATGTTTAATTGGGCTTCTAGACTGAGTTCCTTACCAAATCATAGTAATTGCCCTACTCTCACCTCTGGAATATCCTCTGGCTGAGTATCTGCTGGTTCTGGCTGATCCACTTCCATTTTAGCCTCCATTTTCACTTCCTGTGAGGGCTGCTTCTCAGGAATGGCCTGAGAATTCACTTCTGTGCTACTAGTAGATGGAGGGTTTGACACCTGACCCTCAATGCTTACAGCTGGCTGGGAAAGCTGGGCAGAGAGGGGGGACAACACAAAAAATTTGCCAATTATACAACCAGAATTTAAGCTACACAATAGGATGGCATGGTTAACCCCCTATTTCTAGGCTGGTATCATTACATCTTATAGAGCTTTCACTTACTGCTTATTTCATCCCCTTGTAATAAAGCATGCTTTATTTTATTTTAAACCCTCACTCGAGGATATGCTTAGAGAGAGGAGGGGAGAAAGAGAAACATAGATGTGAGAGAGAAACATGGGTTGGGTGCCTTGCGTATGTTCCCAAACTGGGGATCATAACCATAACCCAAGTATGTGTCCTGACTGAGAGTTGCACCAGCAACCCTTTGGTACATGGGATGACGCTCAACCAAGTCACTCTGGCCAGCGTAAATTATGCTTCAGAACAGGAGACTTAGGACTTAAAAATACTGGTTGACCAGTTGCATATAAAAGAGCCATCAACTGGCTTTTGTTGATTCTCATTCTGTGGTAGTGTGTGAGGGGTGAAGGTTTCAGAGGTGACTGCCTAGAGGAGCTCACATTTATAGAGAAATGGAAAGAAAAGAAAAAAGGATGATTGCCTATCTTGTTTTGTTTTTAACACTTCTCATTAGGACATTTCAAATGTACAGAAAAGCAGAATATAATGAACCCTCATACTGCATGGCTGTTTGGAATAATCACATTCTAAAGGGTAAATGTCCATTCTCTGAAGTCTTCCAATAAGAAACCTCATAATGAGAGATTAGTATTTTCAGGAACTACCCTACGTAGAATAAAATCAAGTTTCCTTTTGCACTCTGCCCTCTCTTGCCCATCAAAGGCCAGGATGAACCAGTCAGTAGTGAACAGTGTTTTATAAAGTAGACTTTTAGCTCAATATTGACAGAGAACAAAAACAGTATCAGGGATCAAGTAGAAGATTCTAAGCCTTCACCCATCGAGTTCTGTTAGTAGGATGCAACTATTAGATGTGAATTTAGATGTCTACTATATATAAAACGAGCCTCTCACAAGGAAGCTACAAGCTGTTCCAAGCCCATACTTTTCTCATCTTAGATCATAATTTTCTAACCTTGGCTAGGACCACAAACACTTATAAATTCATGATTTTGTTTTGTTCATTTGCCCTCATATACTACAGCTCAGACTATTTGAAAAAGATTCTTTAAAATTTATGTGAGTATACTAAATGTACTTGAGTCTCTCCCCTCATGGTCCCCTTATATGCCTTAAAGCCTCAGAATACAACATGAAACAGCATGGTCAACATCAGACCTAAACAAAATCTCTCAACTCCATCTATGCTAGTACTACAACAGGAAAAAAGAAAAGTAAAATGGGTAGGGAAAGTAAGAAAGAAAGAAAAGAAAGTAGAATCTAGTCTAGCTGGGCAGACAACAAGAGACAAGAGAATTAACACAGCACAAAAGTACTTTAACACCACAGTACAGTTGAAACAATTCCACCCAAACCCAAGTCTGCTTACTGGAGTGGCAGGCTGTGGAGGCAGCAGTGGTGCCGTTGGGGTGGGAACAGACGCCGATGTACTCTGCTGTGAGAGAGGCTGCTGCTGCAGCTGGTCAGCTGAAGAAGCAGCAGGAAGTGAAGGCTGTAGTTGGGGAGGAAGTTGCGTTGGTGGAGGTGTAGGTGTCTGCCTTGGAGGTGGATGTAGAGCCTGGGACTGTGGCCCAGGTGGCATTGCTGGAGGTGTAGGAACAGGGGCTGGAATTGCTGTTGCTGGTGGCTGCTGAGCCCCTATGCTTGGGGGAGTGTGGTGAGGGGTGGGAGTACGACTAGGTACAGGAGAGGGTGAATTCTGATGCAGAGCTGGTTGAGGAAGAGGGGGACAGTGAATGTGGCTCCCTTGAGATCCTGGAGGCATTATAGGAGAGTTCACAGGGCAGGAAGAACTGGACATTTGTGCCTGTTAAAATGAGAAACATAAGATGGAAATTAAGAAGAGAATTAAAGCAATATTTACATAGGCAGGCTATATGCATTTAAGGACACAAACTGATTAAACAAAAATGACAATGAATGCCTCCATTTAAAAATGTGATAAAACTTGTTATTGGGGGCATATATCTTTGGATAATATAGTACAGTTAAGTAAACGGCAAAAAATTCAGCTGAACGGCCTCAGTCTCTACAGGGGCATGGGACAGGTGAGTACACATACACAGTGGATTTTGGCCTTCCTATGCTCTCTTCAGCTAGAGTTCTTCCTTCTGCACAGCAGTTGTAACAAGATTTCATTTTAATGTGTTCATTATTTAATGAACTATCAATTTAATTTCTTTCCTGGTTTATAACAATTAACATGCCTATGCCACAGAGTACTCACTTCACTGTTCAGAATACCACATGTCTATACTGTTTATTTTTCAATCCTCATCAAGGACATTTGTCCATTCTTCTTTTTAGAGAGTGTGGAAGAGAGAGGGAAATATCAATGTGAGAGGAACACATCGATTGGTTGTCTCCTGCATGTGCCCTGTCCAGGGCCCCGACTGGGGAGGAACCTGCAGCCGAGGTACATGCCCTTGACCAGAATTGAACCCAGGGCCCTTCGGTCCACAGGATAATGCTCTATCCACGGAGTCAAACCTGCTAGGGCTATACTGTTCTTAATAAAAACTTTTAAAAAATCATCTACTCTTATGCACTATTGTTGCCATCCTCCCCTGTATAAAACCTAGACCAGAGGTTCAGGTTCAAGAATCACAAAACTGCCGAAACCGGTTTGGCTCAGTGGATAGAGCGTCGGCCTGCGGACTGAAAGGTCCCAGGTTCGATTCCGGTCAAGGGCATGTACCTGGGTTGCGGGCATATCCCCAGTAGGAGATGTGCAGGAGGCAGCTGATCAATGTTTCTCTCTCATCGATGTTTCTAACTATCTCTCTCCCTTCCTCTCTGTGAAAAATCAATAAAATATATTAAAAAAAAAAAAAAAAGAATCACAAAACCAAGAAAATCCATTTGTCAGACATACTTGAGACACTGGTGCTTGACCTCCAGGCGGAGCCAAAGGCATATTCGTTACATTCATTCCCTGTGTTGAGAACGGAGTCTGGGGAAGGTACTGGCTCTGGCTGGAAGGCTGCTGCATTCGAGGCCCATAGCCCATAGGCTGCAAACAAAAACACAGCACCAAATTGCTTCATTACAGTTATTCTACTAGAGCAGCTGGAATCACCAACTGGTCTGGCCCTGCTATGGGGAGGATGGGGTAGGGCAAGAAAGGAAGAAAGTGGTGCAACAGTTGTATTCATGCCAAGATAATGTAGGAAAGTCTCACAGTTTACCTAAGCCTACTTTAGAGAAATTACAAGAGGTGACAAATGAATTCTCTGATACACAAATGCACCTAGAACTCTGATAGAGGTAATTGTTTCTTCACAAACGCTGCTTAAGGAAGAAGGATGAATAAAAATTTCAGGAGACATTTGCTCTTTGCTTATGTCAGTGATATTGTAATAGAGTAAATAGTAAGATTCCATAATGGGTACAAAGAAGTAAAATATTACAAGTTGTGCTGAACAAGGTGTAGCATTCATGGTCCCCAATGAATTGTTACATTTCATTTATAAAATTATCTCAAACAAATACAGGCCTTTAATGAAGGATTATGGAGTACCAAAGGCCCCAAAATGCCATAATCTAAGAAAGGTATGTACATATTAAAATGAAGATTAATAAGCCTCCTCATTAAATATGGAAGACATTATGCTACACAATGCTAGAGAGGCTCAGGAATTAGAGGCACTAGCTAATGCAAAGACAAGGTAAGGGTTGAGGCCAACCAAAGGTTGATAATAGGTTTAGAGTTTGCAATAGGAGCAATGAGATGTTAAGAGTCCTTTTCCTCCAGTCTCTAAGAACAGGCAACTGCCCCTCCATTGCAAAAGACAGTTACCTTCCTAGGGAAGACAGGCATTACAGAAGAGAGGTGATTATGTAAAAGTGTATAAGCTACCAAACACTGAGATTCCAGCAAAAGGTGACTGGCCATTCTTATAAGCTTTCCAATACTATGACTATGAACAGTAGTTGGAAGCAAATCTTTCCTATAGTATTTTATATAGATTACAATCAAGACAGTTCTTAACATATATATTGAATCCCAGGATACACACACACACACACACACACACACACACACACACTTTAGAAACCTGGTTCTTCCATTTAAAGCTTTCAAGCCATTATATAAGTTCTGACACAGAGCATTGTAATTTATAGATGTACCATAATTTGACCTAACAAATCCCCCAATGCACATTCAGGATATGGTTTTATTTCAAAAGAGAGAATATAATGTAACATCTTTCACACAAATTTTCTTCAAAGTATATCCTTTTAGTATCTCAATGATTATTTCGGTAGGATAAATTGTGAAAAAACAATTTGTAGATAAAGAGAAAGGTGAAAATTAATTTTAGTGTTGACTGCCTATTTATTCTCATTTCTGAAACACATACTCATTTAATAATGTCTATATTAGGGCCATAGAATAAAATAGAATTACACAAGAATCACTTATAGTCAGCTGTTTAAGCAAGTGTCAGAATTTTTATATACAAAGTAGAAACAAAGAAAAAAAGGATTTTAAAATTGTCGGGTAAAGGTCAAAAGAGATGACCCAAACAGGCCAAACTTACTGGGTTGAGAGTTCCAGGCTGAGCTAACTGTCCATGGTGCTGAAGAGGAGAGGTTTGCCGGGGCCCAATAGGGGGTTGGGGCATATTCATCTGGCCAAATTGATTCAAACCTGTAAGTGTAAAATATTAGATCTGAACACTTTCATGGGATCAAAGAATAAAAGACAGGTCTTATTTCTGATTTTACATCATTTTATAAGGACAAATAAATGAACCAGTTTTCAACTGTAAATGAATCTGTGTAATTCACAATAGCAATAGAGGGGCATTATTATCATCAATTTCATATTGGCCCATTGTTTTTAAATGGATGCTTGACCACTTTAATGTCTTTTGCCTCTCAACCTGCCAGCCAACCTGCTCTTCACCCCTCCCTTCCTCCCTGGGCTCCAAACACCAAAAGGTTTTCAGATTTCTCAGGCAAGCAATTATGATACCTACTGCTGGCCTGGGGCAAGAATTGAGGTGCAAGTATAATCTCGTATTAAACCAGGGACTCTGATAGAGGTCACAGTAAATGCATGGTTTTCTTCCATAACTTACCAGGTTGAGGAGTTATCCGAGGCATCATCTGGTTTGGCACACTGCCACGGATCATAGATGGATCAGGTAAAGGGCCGTCTAGAGTGGAATAGAGAAATGGTTAGAAAAGCATCTTTCAGCTAGGTTTCTTTCCCTTTAAAAGAAAAAAAAAACAAAACCCACATAATATTTTTAGTTATATTTTAAAGAATTTGGTTTGAACCACACAAAAAAAATTATGACTCAAACAGGAACTAGAAGAAAATGTTAGTTCTGAAATATTTTTTAAAATGCCTCCAAAAGGTTTTAGTACATTCCTTTATGAACTATGGTGCTTTCAGTATGGACAGGAAGATCTTAAAGATAAAATGCTATTATAGCACTTAATATGCTATTATTTAACTAAGCCAGATTCTTTGGTTTGTATGCAGCAGAATACCTCCAGAGACAAGGGCCACAGATTTTGCCCAGTAACAAAATTTGATTGTGTACCCCAATAATGTTTTTTTTTTAAGTGCTGTGAATATTGGCTTTAAATAAAATACTTATTATACAGCATTACATATTATGCACCTCTTAAAATAAATACAAAAAATAGATACAATTAAAATATCCTATATAACAAAAGGCTAGTATGTAAATCAACCAAACAGCAGAATGACTGGTAGCTATGACGCACACTGACCATCAGGGGGCAGACACTCAACGCAGGAGCTGCCCCCTGGTGGTCAGTGCATTCCCACAGGGGGAGCGCCGCTCAGCCAGAAGCCCTGAGCAGGGCTCAGGGGTGGCGAGTACAGTGGCGGTGGCGGGAGCCTCTCCTGCCTCTACGGCAGCGCTAAGGATGTCCGATGTCTAACTGATGGCTTAGGACATCCCCCAAGGGATCCCAGACTGCAACAGGGCACAGGCCAGGCTGAGGGACCCGCCCCCAAGTGCAAGAATTTTGTGCACCAGGCCTCTAGTGAATATATAAGGTTCTAACATTTTCTTGGATTATGTGCACATCCTCTGGTGCAACATTCCCAACCCATTTCACACCATAGTGCACAGAGAAAATAATATTTCTATAGCCCTGGGGGGAAGGTAGAATGCTTGAAGTGAAACAGTTCTATCCCGTACACCCCCGACCCAGTGTTGTGTGCTCAAGCCTTCGGAACATTTGTGGCACACTGTGCTGTAAAGATAAACCCACCACATCAGACAACTCTCAAATTTTACTGTCACTTTTGTTCATTTAATAAAATGATCCCACAACTATGTGGTTTATTGCAACTCAAGTTACTAAATTCATAAGGACTTATCACTAATATTGCTCCTAATAAAACAATAATATAGTCAAATTGAAAACTGAAGAATGCTGAACACTGTCATATAATTTTATTTGCAACTGTGGAAGACTTGCAAAATTAATGTGTAACCTGTGTTGACTATATAAATATTTTGAGAACATAGCAAAAAGAGATAAACCTCTATTAAAAGTTTTAATCTTCCACATTATGTATTCACATACACTTTATAAAATAAGAAGTTTTCACTTAATATAAGAGGAACTTTTTCTCCTGTCAATAATATGCATGGGTACTCCAAGCTAAATGCTGGGGCACTTTTAGGATATTTCTGATGTTTCCACAGTATAAATTATGCTACCATGATTTCTGTGCAATTATACCATTACTAGAGGCCCAATGCATGAAATTCAAACAAGGGCCTTGGCCCCGGCCCCCGCCCACCGTGGCCATAGCCGGGGGGCCTCTGCCGCCTCTGCCCTCGCTCCCTGCTTTGTCCCGAAGGGAGGATGATCGGAAGGACATCCGGTCTAATTAGCATATTAACTTTTTATTAGTATAGATTGGTTGGAATTAAATTCCTAGAAATGGAGCAATTAGATTTCAGCGAATGAACCATTTAAATTCTTACCAACAGTACATATCTTAAGTTATGTTGTCACTAACGCCCATTTTAACCTTTAGAGATCCAAAAAGGTATGTACTGATTTTACTTATTCTTTAATTTCCTTTTCCTACTTTTCTTCACAAATGTTTCTTCGATTAGTATCTTCACTACTGAAAATACTTTCCTTGCCCTAGCTCAGTGGTCAGCAAACTGGCCCCTTGAGCGCGGCTCTTCCAGAAAATACCACGTGCGGGCGTGCACAAACAGTGCGATTGAAACTTCATGGCCCATATCACGGGGCCAAAGAGCTGCATGTGGCTTGTGAGCCGCGGTTTGCCGAACACTGCCCTAGCTGGTTTGGCTCAGTGGATAGAGTGTCAGCCTGTAGACTAAAGGGTCCCAGGTTCGATTCTAGTCGGGGCACATGTTGGGGTTGCGGGCTCGATTCCCCTTAGTAGGGGGCTTGCAGGAGGCAGCCAATCAATGATTCTTTCTCATCATTGATGTTTCTCTCTATCTTGCCGGGGTCCGACCCCAGCTGGTCCAGGGGTTCCCCAAAGGTGTGGACGGAGTCGGCGAAGAAGGAATGTCACGGAGACAGCGTTCAGTTGATCAGCAGCCTAGCCAGGATCTCCAGCCAAGTTCTGGTCTTGATCTCCAGAGAGGCTCTGCTTTGGATCTCCAGCGAGGTTCTGTAGCCATGTTCCCTCGCTAGGTTCTCCAGCCAGGTTCTGTCCAGGCTCTCCAGTCAGGTTCAGTGTCCAGGTTCCAGTCAGGTTCTCCTGCCAATCTCTGTAGTCAGGTTCAGTCCAGGATCCCTTGCCATGTTCTCCCGCTAGGCTCTGTCTCTAGGCTCCGAGGCCAGTCCCGGTCCAGGATCCTTTGGCATGCTCTCGCCAGCGAAGTTCTTCTGTCTCTAGGCTCCGTGTAGATTCTGTCTTCTGAATTCTGTCTCCTGAGTTCTGAGTCTTTCTGTCTTGTTACAACTGTATTTATACCAGTTGATTCAATCCTATCAATCTCTATTACAAAGGTTAGGGCGTTTCTTATCTCCATTCCAGGGAGAAAAGATTATGTAGTTTAAGCATGATTGTTCGTAGTTAAAAGGATTAATTACCCGCCTGGCACTTAGTTGAGGGGTTTTATTCCCTCCCTAACTTCAGGGGAAAATCCCTACCTGGGGATTCAACCTTTCTCGGAGAGGTGACCTTGGTTAAAACACAGCGCCAAGAAGGTGAGCAAACATATTAAGAACTGTATGCCATATATGTCAGGTCCCTTGAAACAGCAAGGATGGACCGGCTCCCGGCACTATCTTACTTTCGTTTCCTCTCTGAAATCAATGAAAGGGAGGGAGGGAGGGAGGGAAGGAGTGGAAGGGGGGAGGGAGGGAGGAAGAGAGGAAGGGAGGGAGGGAGGGAGGGAGGGAGGGAGGGAGGGAGGAAGAGAGGAAGGGAGGGAGGGAGGGAGGGAGGAAAAATTTTCCTTGAGCCCTAGCCAGGTTTGGCCCAGTGGATATAACATCGGCCTGTGGACCAAAAGGTCCCAGGTTCGATTCCAGTCAAGGAATCAGTTATAAGCTCCTCTCTGGCTCGTGCAGGAGGCAACCAATTGATGTGTTTTTCTCACATCAATATTTCTCTCTGTCTTTCCCTCTCTCTTCTGCTTTCTCTAAAAATCAATGGAAAAATATCCTAGGGTGAAAATTTAAAAAAAAAGAAAAAATTTTCCTTGGTTTGTTCATTATTAAGATTATGGTATCTTTTGTTATGATTTTTTTCCTCAGAGCTTTCAGGTAACATTTGGTTTAGAGACCTTTCTCATTTCATTTTATGTTTTCTTCAGAGTTCTATATTATACTTTTAGTTTTTTGTTTAAAGTTTAAAACTTTTAATTCTCTACTATTAATATCTGTGTATTGGGTATGGTAGGAATCTCCTTCTTAATCTTCTACAAAATGCCAGATTTAGTATAAGCTAAAAGTCAACATATATTTAGGACTACGTGTTTCTACTAACACGTGATCCTGCATTGTACCATACTGTCTTTAACACAGTACTACAATTTAATATATGATAGACATTAAACTTGGCTCAAATTTCTAAAAAACTCAAGTAAATTCACCATACCCAAGTATCTCAAGTTTGTCCACTTGTCTCTGTAACTTAGTTATGCCCCTAGTTCAAACCATTAGCACTAAAGGAGTCTCAACTCTAGTCTTGACTTTGTTTCTGAACATCTGTTCTTTACCTACTCGAAATATACCCACACTCTCATTTGGCAGTGGACCTTGTGTACAACACTGTTTCTTCAGTCAGAAATGTCAGTGTTCTCAATTCTTTTCATATCATAAGCCAATGAGAAAACATACCTAGCGCGTGGCAGTTAACAAATGAGGTTGCTACAGGCCAGTGGCAACCAACAGTTCTCTACTTTACTATGTTGAGGCCTGAGGAGGATGAATTTCTAAATCCATCTATAAATCCACTAATGGCATATAAGAGTTGGTACCTGCTGGCTCAGCTGGTGCTACCTATAGGTAGTAGGCTTACCCTGACTCAAGAAATACAGCGTTTTCCCTATCACAGCCTTTCTTCACATCATTTAAATAACCTATATTCTTTCTCACTGTTGTGTACCCTAACTCCACTGCTTGAAACCTACCAACCAGTCAATGAATGAATAAGGAAGTAAACAATCCTGGCTATCTGGTTCAATCATCAGGCTGTGAAGGCTGCTATAACCAGAATACAAAGTGTCAAGATGAATTTTAAATGATGCTTCTAAAAAATAGTTCTTAGACTTGGAACATATTGTGTCAACATACATAACATGTGTGTGTTTAGGATGTATGAAAACTGGTGGGGCCTTTGAACCTGCTCAGTCTACATTTATTGGTTGCCTACCATGTACAAGTTAGTGAAAACCTGTGGGCTATCATTTCCTAAGTGTCACTATGAGAGAAGAGTATCTGGGGCTCTCAAATGATGCCAGATTATCAGGACATGTTAAGTACCATGCTCAGAAATCTTAAATGTGCTGCTCAGCTACTGTTTTTTACCAGAGGATAAATTTTCTTTGCATAGGCAAAAAATGCAAAGAAAACTAGAATAGCTGCATAAGCTAATGCAAATTAATCACTTTGGTGAGAAATCATTTATTACCAAATTTTCTCCAAATCAAATATAACAAAAAGCACTTACTAGAAGTCATTCCTGGTTGTGGTTGCCCCATGTTAGGCCCTGGATTCATGGAAACTGGCACCATGCCTGCAGCATTTGGTAGCATGTTTTGTTTCTGTAGTCTAGTCCTTCGTTTTTCTTCTAGTTCTTTCTGGATTTTATAGATCTTCTCAGCTAGCAGGTGGTAGTATTCCGCCTTTTTAAGTTTTGGAAATAAAATGGAGATGAGGAAAAAAGAACTACCATTTGGTAACAGAAAAAATGAACTAAGAAGAGATTTTAGCTTCACTTAAGTAGGCAGAAACCAAAAGTGGGAAGAACCTAGTCTACTTTCTTGGATCATTCCAAACATGAGCTCATTTTGGAATGATCATGTGAAAAGCAGCTTCACTATGAATCTATAAAGTAAGTATGACTTCTCAAAGTCGGTTTACAAAGTATGTGCTGGCAATTTACAGCACATGCAAAGACTGTGCTACATATTTTAAGAAGTGCCAATTTAGAGAAGAAAGTTCAAATGATTCAAAGAAACTGCAATACTACTTGACTAAGCAGCTGATTCACCATATTCTAGTGAAAATAGCACAGAGCTGGAAACAGCTCAACCACTTTCTAAGTTGACAGAAGGACAACCCAGATAAAGTGCCACATGAGTGGACTGTATTAATAAGAGGAAAAATGTAAAAGTCTTGATGATGTACACTTTAAGAAAATTACTTTGTTATCTTGACTATGCACAGTGAAAATAAGACAGGACAGCTAAAGGTATCTTCTGAAGTACATATTACAAAGAGGAATAAATTAAGCAACCAGAACAGGGCCATTTCTGACATTATATATATAAAAAAAGGTGCTCACTCGATTATTTGCAGATTCATACATGTCCCCTTCCACTTTCCGGGCATATGCAACTAGGTTTTCCATCCGTCTGTCTTTTAAAGCAGCAGGATCCGGAGTAGGAAATATGGCTTGAACACTAAGAATAGAGAATCCTAACAGTTATATCACAAAGGCTTTTTGAACTCATCATAGAAATATACTAGTACAGTACTTTAAATTTTTTCATTTTTGTACAATGTACACATTGAATTAAATTTAAAAGTGAGGGGTGAGCCTGGTGGGTGTCGCTCAGTGGGTGAGCATCAACCTATGAATTAGGTCATGGTTTGATTCCCCGTCAGGCACGTGCTGGGCTCGATCCATGTGGGGCGTGCAGGAGGCAGCCAAACAATGATTCTCTCTCATTACTAATGTTTCTCTCCCCCTTCCTCTCTGAAACCAATAAAACATTTAAAAATAAATAAAGGGAAGATGTGGAATGTGCTCTAATATAAAATACTGACCAAGATGAAATTGTCCTTTTGTGGTAAACAAAAGGTTTTCCTGATCTGAATAAAGAAATGACTCCATAAAAATACTCTGGCCCCTCTCTATGACTATAATTTGTAACAAACAATTATACTGTACAATTTGCATAAAGGAAGTGAGGAAACCTGACCTTTGGTACAGTATCAATTAGCAACAGCCTTCAGATCCTTCTACTTTCCTAAATTTATTCAGCTTAGTAAATAAAACCTAATCATCACTATGAAATCTTAAAATATAAAAAACTTGAAGTGGAGGGGGCAGAAATGCATCATAATTCTGCTAAAAGTCTCTTACTCTCTGGTCATTTCCTACAAAATGCTTGGCACTAGCATTCCTAAAAATTGACCAATGTGATTTCAAGCCACTAATTTTATCATTTGGCTATCTCATGTTCAGTTTAATAGTACTTGAAGAGCCAGGAGAGGAAGAAATAAGTGGAAGTTTAGATGAGTACTTGAGTTAGTAAAAAAAATAACATCAAGTCAGATGACCAACCCCAAATAATTATCTCTGTTCATTAAATAAAAATGTGGATGGAATGAACAAAATCCCTCTATTAAGTGAAGAAAAGAGACAAAGACTTTTATACAAAAATAAAAATGCTGTGTGCTGAAGTGTAAGTTCTGTAATCAGAGAGGTCCAGGCTCTATCTTTTTGATACTGGGTGCATTACATTTTCCCACTCTATCTGCCTTTCCCCTCTTTATTCTAACAAGTACTCTTAAAATAAGACAGTGTTTGTGAGGCAGAGTGCCTGAAATTTTCAATATAAACTTTTCATCAAATAGTGTGAACTATTCCACAAATTATTGATACACACACACACACACACACACACACACACACACACACACATATACATATACTATTGGAGGATCAGAAAAACATCCTACCAGATTTAACTTGTCAACATAATAAAAGCTTTACCAGGGATAACAAAAAATTGTTGCCGCATTCTAATGAGCTGAGACCTAGTTTTTCTTTTAAAATTATGAATTTTGTAAAAGCAATAACAATAAAGTGAATAATTTTTAATTAATATATTTATTATTGTCACTAGGCAGAATAGTTAAAGTTGAGATACTAACAAAGATGATGAAAAACTTGAGAAGCAGAAACTAAGAAGCAAGAATGCCACAGGAGCAGAAGTATATTAGCAACAACAGCCAGGCTAGAGAAAAATCAATAATATTCCTCTTGTGGTTAAGTGGCTGGCAGATTAGAAGCATACTGACATGGTAACTCTTTATGAATAAGACATGCCTACAATCTTACAGTTTGTGAACAAGATGATTTCGAAGATCCTGAGTAATATCTTCATGCCATTGTTTCCGAATTCCAGTACTGGATGGTTGAGCTGCTGTTGGCATAGGACCCAAGGAGGCCACACTGGCATTTTCACTCATCATTGGGCTTAAAAAGGAGAAATAGTTTCAGTGAAGAGGACAGGAGTGAGATCTCATTTAACTAGAGTGGAAAGTGATAGGTCTAATACACTGTGACAGGTCTATCTATTACATAAAGAAGTCAGGGTGGGGTGGGGTGGGGTTGGATGGTATGGGGAGACAGTGTAAATGTGTTTGTGCTTCTGTGAGGGAAAGTGTTAACCCACAATATTTCATTGTGTGAAGGGGAGGAAGACACCTAACTCTTGTATTGTAAGACTATGTTGGCATTTTGACACAGATTATCCTAGGGAATTCGTTGGACAATGGACTAATTCTTAACAATGGGATAGAGCAAATTCATTTTTTAAGTAGCTGCACAGACTTGCAACTTCCTACAGGAAGTATGTGGGAAGTTGTAGGTTACCCCACATAATTAATACGATTTCAAATATGTTATAGAAAGCCTAAAAGTATGGTCTCAAATACCATATTTGTCTTTATACGTTAAGAATATCTTCAAATCAAAGAAACTAAGAAAACTGTAAGAAATTCTAACATGTTTAGAAAACAACACAGACCACATCCAAAATAAAACTTACTTTTGAGAATTTATGGCTGAATGCAACATCGAGTCAGAAAGAAGATTTGATGTTTGAACGCCTACACCTCCATTTACTCCCATAGGACTAGCATCTAGGTTAAAACAAAAAAAAAAGATATAATATTTTAAATACCAGTAACAACAACAGCAGCAGCAAAACACCAAAAAAGAAGGAAAAGTTATAAAAGTGTTGAAGAAATTATCACAAGAAATTTTTATACTGACTGTGACCTCCTGGTTCATAGGTTGACGGTCAACCACTGAGCCACACCAGGTGGGCACTAAAAAATCTTTCCAGAATAAGGGAATTAAATAGGAACTAGAAGATTGAGAATGTGATTGTGGAAGTTTTACAGTAAAAATCTCTAATTTGGGGCTCCAGAGGGGATTCCTTCTTCCCCTCCCTGATACAGAATCTTGATAACCTGACATATAATAGAGATTCTGTATTTTTGTTTATTTACACGCCCATCCAGACTAGAAATGTTACAAAGAACATTTCCCTATGGTATGTTTTTTCAGCACAAAGCACATCTGAATGAATGTTGCTTATTCAATTATCCAAATGCTCTTGTCAATCACAGCTACCTAAAATTTTTAATTCTGAGAATATTCTAGCATTACAGCCAGTTCTGCCAGAGACACACTTGTAATATCAAGTTGGCATGGTGATTATAGCTTCCCCATGGAAGCATCAGTATAAATGTTTACTTTGGTGTTTCATCCTCCCCAGTACTACACACCTCAGATAAAGATGCTATGACAGAGACCCATAAACATAAATACTTTCTCTAAAAATCCAACAGCTTGGAAGCATAAAATAGAGATATCTACTAAATAACTGAGATACAAACTTTTATTTATTTATTTTTAAAAATATATTTTATTGATTTCAGCGAGGAAGGGAAAGAGAGAGAGAGAACGAAACATCAATGACGAGAATCACTGATTGGCTGCCTCCCGCACGCCCCCTACTGGGAATCGAGCCTGCAACCTGGGCATATGCCCTTGACCGGAATCGAACCCAGGACCCTTCAGTCCGCAGGCTGACATTCTTTCCACTGAGCCAAACTAGCTAGGGCAAGATACAAAGCTTTCAGAAGAGGGTGCAAAACTTGGGAAGTTTTTGATGGTAATAGTTCCAGAATTTCCATAAAGTAGATGAAAATTAGTTCATACCAAATGGAGTAATTAAAATATAAACTGTACATTACATGACATTAGTGAACAAATGTTGGTCCAAATTAAAATTTAGGAGAAAATGTACTCAGAAAGGAGAAGTCACCAAAATACTACTTTGTACCTTAAACCTGCAATGACTATTAAGAACCCAGAATATATATTATTTTTTAAATATTTTTATTGATTTTAGAAAGAGAGGAAGGAGGGAGGCAGAGTAACATCTATCAGCTGCCTCACACTGGGGATCAAGCCCACAACCTGGGCATGTGCTCTGACCAGGAACTGAACCATAACCTCCTGGTTCATAGTTCGACAGTGTTCGGGCAATAAAAATATATTTTAAAAAATAAAGTAAAATAACAACAAAAGACAAAGAAACAAAAAACCTGGAAATCCAAATATCCATCTGTTAGAGATTGTTTTATACAATGAAGCACTATGCAACCACTAAAAAGGAAATACTGAGTACAAAAAATGAAAGATGGCAACTTTGTGTTAAATAAATTATCTTATAGAATAACACATGGGATTCTATTCTAGAAATTAAAGATACACATGCTTAAAAGGATTTAGAAGGATATAAACCAGTAGCAGTTGCCTCTGGTATGTGGATTACAAGGCAACTACAATCTTTAAAAAAAAATTACTTCAAAAATTAAACATGTGACAAAAAAATTGAGTGTGGGAGAAACAGGTACACACACATAGAGTAAATAATCTAAGGAGTTACTCCTATATCTTACATGGCATTTACAGACACAACATCACATTTCTCACTAGGAGTACACAAACTTACTCATGTTGCTCATGGGCCGCATGCCTTGGGGAGACTGCCCCGACTGCTGATTCTGCTGGTTCTTTGCTTGTACCTGGGCCTGTGTCGGCATTTGATTTACTTGATAGGGTAGTCCAAGGGCTGCATAGGCTCTTTCTATAGAGCTGGGGTCAATCTGACTAACAGTACTTAGGCTGGGTGTAGACTGTTGACCCACACCTAGAGAACTAGTATTTCCAAGTCCAACTGGTGTTCCAGTCAGAATTGCTATAGAAAGAAAAAGAATTACAGTATTAAAGATGGTTTTTTTTAAAAAAGGACTAACATGTTTAAATGACTTTTAAAACCATAAAATTGTTTTTGTGAAACATCTCAGTACATGCATCTTTCCCCCATTATTTCCCTGGAAAAAATTTCTAGATGGAGAACTGACTAGTCAAAGGAGTTCATTGGCATGAAAAGGCTTTTGATCCAAAATACCCAAAATCCTTCCTGAAAGCTGTGTTAATGTCCCAGCAATAGTGTAGGAAGCCCTCAGAGCCATACCAACGCCAACACTAGGGAGCACTGCTTCTGCCGATGTGATGGGAGAGATGGCACTTCATTTCTTACTTTACAGTGAACTTTTTGGTATTTCCTCCCGCTAGGGAATTGTCTGTTTCCCAGTCTAAATTTTCTACTGGGCTACTTATGATTTCTTCATTAATTTATGAAGTTTAATTTCTTTTACACATGCTCCATATGTATCTCTGAATTTGTCTTTCAATCCTAAATGCTTAATGTTTTGTTTCTATTGTGGAGATGTGGTAGCTGAACTTCATCTGTCGACTCTTGACTTGCCTTTTCTCTATGAAAAGCATATCATCGCTTCAGGTTTCTAAAAATAATTTCCATTTTTTCACTCTTTTTAAATAATTTCAAATTATCTAAATATTTAGATCATAGATATAGAGGAATGACTTGCCCAATGTTAAAGCATTAATCTTTTACATTTTCATGAATTTAAAAATGGAACATAAATTCACCCATCATTTTTGTTTCAATGTTTTTATTGATTTTTAGAGAGGAAGGGTGAAAGATAGACAGAAACATCGATGAGAGACAAACATCATTGATTAGCTGCCTCCTGCATGTCCCCTTTTGGGGATTGAGCCTCAACCCAGGCATGGCCCTGATTGGTAATCAAAGGGTGACCTCTTGGTACCTGGGTCAATGCTAACTACTGAGCCTCACCACACCGGCCAGGCCAGCCATCATTTTTCATAAAAAATGACTAAGTTTCTGGATCTTATTTTAGGTAATAAACAGTTCAATTCTAACTTTATTAATATGAAGTTAATGAAAACTGAAAACAACTAGGCAGCTAAAGGAACTTCACATAATCAAATACTCTAAATCCCACCAAATTGTATGAAGGGAGTCTAGGAATACTTTTGGTATAAAAGATTTAATTGCTTTCTATCTCTCTCCCCTCTCCCTTCCTCTCTGAAATTAATAAAGAAATATATTATAAAAAAAAATAAAAGATTTAATCGCTTACACTGCTGATTTCTCTTATCCCCCGCATTTTTCAGGGGTAGACACACAGGACAGTCATGCCTCGTACAGTTCTTCCAGTGGGAGATGATTTGTCGAGAAGATGCACAGTGGGCCACTAAAAAAAAGAAAAATAACTTTTTTTCAAGTGCAGGTTACATCTTTACATTAGTATCAGCTAACTTATTGACTACTTAACAAGTGCCACAGATGTTATTAACTGATTTCATCTTTGTAACAGTCCTACAGGGTAGCTATTAGTACTCACATTTCATAGTTAAGAGAGCAGGCAAAAAGTGGGCAATGTACACAAACAAAGTCAGAGTACCCAAAATGGGATTCAATCTCAAGCAGTCTAGCTCCACAGCCCATATTAAAAAACACACTTTTTTTAAATCCTCACTCAAGGATATGTTTTTTTGAAAAATTGATTTTTAGAGAGAAGGGAAAGGGGTGGGAGGGAGGGAGGAAGAAATATCGGTGAGTTGCCTCCATTGTGCACCCTGACAGGGGAAGGAACCCACAACCTAGGTATGTGCCCTGACCAGGAATTAAACTTGCAACCTTTTGGTGTAGGGCAGTCACCCGGCAAGGGCTAGGCCCCATATTTTTCACCATCAAGCTGTTCAGTGTACTTTATTCTATAAAAGTAGATTTCTAATGATTCCACAAATACATAAATTGTATTATGTCAGTTAGCAAACCCTCAATATTTTAGGTATACTATGCTGGGAAATCAGAGTCAATAAGTATCAACACAAAAAAGAAGTCCTTTAAAACTTTCTTCTCCTACCACATCCCTAGATACTCACTTACAAAATGATACTGTATTTTAGAATATCCTACTACATAGAGGAAGACATCAGTAAAGGAGCCTCAAAACAGTTGACCATTATTGTCTCTCTTCTCTCTGATATAAACATTACTTGCTGAGCACACAAACCCTCTGAGAACACGCACCTTGGCAGGACTTGCCTGACTGGCAATGTGTCATATGGTTGAGGACGTTCTTCATTGTGCGACAGTGGGGAAGATTGCACTGCCTCACCTCCCCGTTAGCCTGCTCCCGGCGCTGGCACTTGTGAGCGTGCAGGAGGAGAACAAGCTGCTGCTGGATGAGTTTGCGCTTCTCCGGATCAGCCGTGTGGGCTCCAGAGCCCATCCCTTGGGCTACTGGAGTCACAAGGCCTGGCTGCTGGACCTGAGGGGCCTGCTGTTGGCCCTAAGGGAGAAAACCATAAAGATACACTTAGTGTTTGGTGTTACAATGTGCTATCTCTTTAATAAATACAAACCTGGACATTTTCAATTAAAACCTTTAAGGACAGTCTACTATAAGCCAGACTCCATTTTTTTGATACAGAAGATTCCAAAATAAATGGTCCTACCATTGAGAAGTTCAACTTATTAAGAAAACAAAATACTGTATTACCAAATGACATAATCAAAGAATGTATAACATAGAGGGGAAGAAAGAGAAGGACATGGTAAACTCCAGGGGAACAGGGAAAAGCAAGACATCTATAGCGAGGAGCATGTCCAAGTAAGGTTTTGAAGAACAAAGGAGCCCTAACCGGTTTGGCTCAGTGGATAGAGCATCGGCCTGCGGACTCAAGGGTCCCAGGTTCGAGTCCGGTCAAGGGCATGTACCTTGGTTGCGGGCACATCCCCAATGGGGGGTGTGCAGGAGGCAGCTGATTGATGTTTCTCCCTCATCGATGTTTCTAACTCTGTATCCCTCCTCCTTCCTCTCTGTAAAAAATCAATAAAATATTTAAAAAAAAAAACAAAAACAAAGGAGCTTCTTGAGAAGCATTTAGGCGGCTGAAAAATTAGCTTTTAAATATTCTGGAAGAAATTGGTGTGTTTTTTTCTCCCCAATAAAAAGGCAAACATTTCTGGGGACAGAGATGCCACGTTTTAATCATCCTTTTATCGTTACTGCCTCACTTCCTAGAGTATCAAATATAGGCGGCATTCAATAAATACATGACACAAAGCAAAAAAAACTAAAAATATCTGAGTGAGAAAAAGTATTCCCATAGGACAATTTTTTTCCAAAAAGTGAATGTGGACAACTTGACACAGTTACAACTAGAAATAGTTTTACTTCAGAAAAAGAGCAGTGTTAAAAGTGTTAGAAATTTTTTTCATTAAAAAAAAAAAATCAATGTTTAAAACAATGCATAACTTTAAGAGGGATGTTCCTTTTGTGTAGTATTAGATTCAAATCAGCAGATATGTTCATTAGGAGTTGGAATCCTTTGCCAGAGATCCTTCCCAGGGAGAATGGTTCCACTTTCCTATCCTACAGACATGCTCACAAGAGAAGCTTATAGCAAACCTCCAAAACTTTCACTAGAGAAACCCTACTTACTCCTATTTGGGCCTGCACCCTTACTGTTCACAAGTGACAAAATACAATGAGGAGGAGGATACAAGTCTCCTCAATCACAGGGGTCAGTGATTGTAATGTGTACATAGAAGGGATGAAAGAAAGTTTAACATAATTCTTTTGTTAAAATGCCAATTTGAAGACAAATTTGTAAATAGATTGCTACCCACCATGTTGGGCATTCCTCCACCAGGAACTGCTTTTTTGTCCATTGCAAATGGAGATAAGCTATTTGGCAGTACAGGCTTTGTCTGAATTTGGAGACCAAGGCCACTGGTTCCAATCTGTTGTCCAGAATTCTGAGTGTACGGTGAACCATAAGGATTAGGGTTGTTCATCATTCCCATCTAAGAACAAGAAACAGAAAAAAATTAAATCTTATTCCCCATCCTAACAGTAAAAGCCCAGCGACAGAATGGCAGAACGACCAGAATGACTGGTTGACCAGTCACTATGACGCGCACTGACCACCAGGGGCAGCGCTGCTCGACTAACAGGGATGAGCGGTTCGCAGGCACCACTGCCGCGGGCTGCAGAGATAACCCTGGAGGCTGATTCGTGGTCACCACGGGGCTGAGGCCTACTCCATTGCCTCTCAGTTCTATTGTCCCTGGGTCCGGCCCCAACCCGGTCCCAGGGATAGGTGAGGGCTCCAGTTCCACGGAACCACTCAGAGGGTGGGTCCATAGCTGCTCGGCTGACTGGGATGAGCGGCGCTCCCACAGTGGACCAATCCCCACAGTCCATGTCCCCCACCAGTTTACGAATCCCGTGCACTGGGCCTGTAGTATTAATAGAACATTAATAGACCCTTTTATTTGTCACTTCCTAAATAACAAAGAAAAATATAAAGGACACCCTCTGCATATATGAACACATTGTAGAAGTATGCTCAAGAAAATAACGATTAAGATTTAAGGCCCTAAGTTACAGCAAATTTACAGGGCTATCTTCTGTAAATATTTGAGATAAATGCACTTCAGAAAAACTTACAAACATTTTTATTTAGCTATACCTGCTAAGCAATGTTTATCATTCATCTCCACTTTTAATGCATTAAATGCACTTTCATTTAATGTACAAACTATGGGGCTTAATGAATTCAACTCAGTAACTTGCCTAATCCCTAAACATATTAAGAGTTTAATATGTCAAAGCATGTGAATGTTTATTCCAGGCATTTTGTTTATATAAGGTAGAAGACTGATAGATCGGGGGATATGTCCTTTTTTATTTAGGAACATGATGGCAGAGAGATTTAAACTTTTTGAATCCAAATCCTTTATACAAAGCATGTAAACTTCAGAGTCCACACACTTCTTGCTCTCTTAAACCTAGCTTCTTTATTCATTAAATTACCTACTTGGTACTTAAAAGTAATTTGATTTTCTTTGCAGCCTTTATGTACTTTAAAAAGTAGCTGTCGCCCTGACCGGTTTGGCTCAGTGGATAGAGCATCGGCCTATGGACTGAAGGGTCTCGGGTTTGATTCCAGTCAAGGGCATGTACCTTGGTTGCAGGCACATCTCCAGTAGGGGGTGTGCAGGAGGCAGCTGATCGATGTTTCTCTCTCATCAATGTTTCTAACTCTCTCTCTCCCTTCCTCTCTGTAAAAAAAATCAATAAAATACATTAAAAAAAAAAAAAAAGTAGTAGTCTCCCCTCACCCCTCGCCACCCCCTCCCCAGGTCCTGTGTTTATGTAGGTCCATCTGGAGCCATCATACTGTATAATAATTACTTGAAACAGAGTATTAATTATTCAAAGAGCCAAATGTTTTGGTGATAATGCAAGCAACTTACAATTCTATTCTTCCATAGAAATTCCCACCATAAGCCAATCATTGCCTACTAGAAACATACAGCAAGCACTCAGTAGAAACTAAAGACACTACAGCTACTGTCCAATTAAAAGGAGTCATACCAGATTTTTGTTCTCCTCAGTCAGATCCAATTCTATCAGAGGGTCCTTCAAATTCTACCTCCTACACCACTACACCCAAATCCTTCCCATATATCCATGCCCGCTGTCACTGTCTTAATTCAAACCCCTCATCGCAGCCTATGGAGGCTGTGTCCAGCAGGTTTTCTTGCCTTCTGTCCTCACTTACTCAATTCGCAAGGGGGAAAAAATCATGGTATACCAGAGCCTTCATGGTGTGCATGAGGCCTATTTCTCCATGGTATCCTATAACTTGCAAATCTGAGGGCATCATGCTTCTTAAATCTCCAGTATTTGCCTTAAGCTTTTCCTTTTCCCTAAAACTAGGCAGTGGCATATCTTCCTTTCCTATTTAACTCCTGAATTCTAACCTATAAAAGAAATAAAATAGTCAAGTTCACAAAGAGGCAGTCCAATTTTCACTTTTTTGGTTGCTTAGTCAGTTGGTACAACTATCACTAGGAAGCAGCTACATATTCTACTCATCCAAAAGTTACCATCTTTGTGAAGCATCTGCTTATTGTCCTAAACAGCTAAAGAGCTCTCTTTCTATCTTGATACAAATGTTCATGACTTTATTTATAATACAATACAGGTGACAAAATAACTTGTTAAAATGTATGCCTCTATTCCCAGAAAATGCACAAAAGGGAAAGAACCTTATTTTATCTTTATAGCACCACCACCATAACCTGATTGACAACAGAGCTTGTTAACTCAGGAAAACAAATTATAAAAGGCACAAAATAAATGGCATAAACCTCCGTAAATAAAATTCAGTTTTAAAAATCATATGCAATATCTATACTCTACAAATTTATAATATGACATATTTATCAGTTCAAAGGTTTGCTTTTAATGGAAAGGCAAAATAATAAAGAAAAAAATGTAAGTACATTCATATTTTCCAGATGAGATTGGAGCCTAGGAATTAAGTAACTTGCCTAGTGCTCTAATGATGAAAGGGAAGTGGCATGGTTTGGGTGAAAGCATAAAAGAATGGGGTGGGGGGGGGGGGGAGAGGGGTAAGAGATCAACCAAAGGACTTGCATATAAGCATAACCAATGGACACTGACAGTAGGGGATGAAGGCCTGTGCTAAGGGGCGGGAGCAGGCTGGGAGAGGTCAAAGGGGGTAAAAAGGAAACATATGTAATACTTTCAATAATAAAGAATTTAAAAAAAAAAAAAAAAAAAAAGAATGGGGCAGACTAATGGAAAAGCATCCAAAGTAAAAAACTTGCTGATTTGGTCTCCAATAATTGGAATTTCCTAAGTGTATCTGGCCAGTAAGATTATAAGGACAATCAGATACAGAAATATGCTTCGATGCAAGTTTAGGCTCCTTTTGGTAGTTTCAAATGTGGCTGCAAGTGCTGCTGCTGCTACATATGCTTTTAAAGTACTAATATTTATACAAATACTAGAGACCTGGTGCATGGATTCCCTCAGCCTGGCCTGCGCCCTCTCACAATCCAGGACCCCCCCCACCCCACCATCTGGGATGTAGCAGTGAACCAAGCAGCCAGGGAGGAGCCCGAGTCAGGCCGCACCACTTGCTCACCCTGGCCTGCTGCGCCTGCTGTGAGCAGGGCTTTTGGATGAGCGGCGCTCCTCTCCCTCTGGGGAGCGCACTGACCACCAGGGAGCAGCTCCTGTGTTGAGTGCCTGCCCTCTGGTGGCCAGTGTGCATCAAAGCGACTGGTTGACTGGTCGTTCTGTCGTAATGGTCACTTAGGCTTTTATATATAGACAGACAGTTCCAATAATATGCACACCTACACCTGGGGGAGTTATATTTCGCTTAATTGTGTTTGCTATTAGCATGGAAATTCGTGCTCGACATAAAATGGAAGCCATTCTATCACAGAACCTGCATGACAGGACATAAAACACCAACAGTTAATAAGTTATGCTTTTAAGTACCCATTATTTACATAAATAAAATGCAGAGGATTATAAGCTGCCTTAATGTCTCTTGTTAGTAAGCACAATGTCTGTCTTTATTCAAATACATCCCAGCAGAATCTGGTCCTTCATATAGTCACTTTCTTGCCTGCCTATACTAACAGTTTCAATTAGTTCCTTGAATTGCTTGTTTCCTCAATCACAATGCATTACCTAGAAACTCCAAGTTTACTCTCTAGCAGACTGGTCTCAAATATACTGACTGCTAGTCAGTTGATAGTATTCATTCCCCACACTTTTGGTCACTCAGACCAACAGACTCAGGCTTTAGTTTTACAGTCTCCTTTAGAGTTCCTCAGCCTGTTCGGAAGTAACCCCAGACCCAACTACTCCCTCACCAAATATAATTGGAAGGGAATATACTGTATTTAATTTCTGCTACACTGTAATGATGTGTTCTTTTTCCCTTCTCTATAGTGAACATGATCAAGATGACCAACTACCCATCACCTACCTAGACCACAGCAATACAGATAACCACCTAAACTGAAAAGGCAAATGACCAGGAAATCACAAACAGTTCTAGGAAGCTAAAACAGAAAATATATTTTATTGATTTTTTTTTACAGGGAGGAAGGGAGAGGGATAGACAGAAACATCGATGAGAGAGGAACATCGATCAGCTGCCTCCTGCACACTCCCTACTGGGTATGTGCCTGCAACCAAGGTACATGCCCTTGGCCGGAATTGAACCTGGGACCCTTCAGTCTGCAGGCCGACGCTCTATCCACTGAGCCAAATTGGTTAGGGCTATTTTTTCTTTCATTAAAAATAATTTGAGCCCAGCCAGTATGGCTTAGTGGTTGAGTGTCACCTTAATCACAATAAGCTATTTCATAGACAGATTTATTTTGTATTTATTTCTACAAAAACCAAAAACTAAAAACTCCAGAATATTAATGAACACTTTTAAAATAATCCTTAGTCCAAAGAAAGTAAACTTTCCTTCAAAAGTATGTATTAACACACTGAAGTCTCTACTAGTAGCATCTTCCACATCCTCTAGTCCAGTGGTCGGCAAACTGAGGCTTGCGAGCCACATGCGGCTCTTTGGCCCCTTGAGTGTGGTTCTTCCACAAAATACCGACTTCTGCGCATGGGCCACAAAGTTTCAATCGCACTGTACGTGCGCGCCCGCACGTGGTATTTTGTGGAAGAGCCACACTCAAGGGGCCAAAGAGCTGCATGTGGCTCACGAGCTGCAGTTTGCCGACCACTGCTCTAGTCAATTGCTGTTCATGTGGTACATCCATTTATTCTCCATTATAGCTGACAGCTGCCCTTCTAAAAGACTGTAGCTTAACCATATGATGTAGTTTTGATTTCTTTCCTACCCCATAAAAATGCTTTAAATCATCACGAATGGCAACTACAATAATACTGAGCACTTGCTGCTACTACTACTAGTCCTCCTCCTCCTCCTCCTACTGCACTAATAAGTGCTCACTATATACCACGCATAAAGAGCTTATTTTATCAATTCATTTAGTTCTTCAACAGTTCTGAGGTAGTTTACACCTCACTCTGACTATTCACATTCTACAGATGAGAAAACAGAGGCACGGCAGGCAAACTGCCTGATGTAATATAGCTACTATGTAAGTGGATGATCCATTTTTAACCCAGGTAGTGTAGTTCCATAGTCCACACCATTAATTATGATGTTTGTATTAGTTAACTTCATTTCTTCTTTCATACACAAAGGACAGCTATTTAAAAAAATAATTTTCAAAATTTTAAATTTCTTTTGTCACCAGCATTTTTTAGGAGGCAGATATAATAATATCTTGTGAAATGATTTAATCAAGAAGCTTCACAAAATGCAGCTGAATTTAGAGGAGGATGTGGGGTAGCCCATATCCTTCAGGTAGTATGGTTCAAAACCTGGGCACTCATTTAAAGCAAGGAAATATATGTACTCTTTTAATCCTCACCTGAGGATATTTTCTCCATTGATTTTGAGACAGAATGGAAAGTAGGGAGGGAGGAAGGCAAAGATATATATATATACACACTAGAGGCCCGGTGCACAAATTCATGCAGCAGTGGGTCCCTCGGCCTGGCCTGTGAAATCAGGCCGAAACCGTCTCTCTGACATCCCGAGGGGTCCCGGATTGTGAGAGGGCACAGGCCTGGCCAAGGGATCCCACCGGTGCAGGACTGGGGCCAGGGAGGGACACGGGAGGTTGGGCAGCTGGGGAAGGATCGCGGGAGGGCTCTAGGGCATGTCCAGCACATCTCACTCAGTTTCACTCAGTCCCAATCGGTCAGACCCCAGCAGCAAGCTAACCTACTGGATGGAGCGTCTGCCCCGTGGTGTTCAGTGCACATCATAGCAACTGGTCGACTGTCTGCCCCCTTGTGATCAGTGTACATCATAGCAAGTGGCTGAGTGGCCTTAGCATATCATTAGCATATTACGCTTTGATTGGTTGAATGGACAACCGGACACTGAGCATATTAGGCTTTAATTTATTTTTATATATATACTAGAGGCCTGGTGCACAAAAATGTGTGCACTTGGGGGGATCCCTCAGCCATGCCTGTGCCCTCTCGCAGTCTGGGACCCCTCTGGGGATGTCCACCTGCTGGCAGTCAGACATCCCTCTGGCAGCCCGGGAGCCCTCGG
This sequence comes from Myotis daubentonii, assembly GCF_963259705.1. Classification (NCBI taxonomy): domain Eukaryota; kingdom Metazoa; phylum Chordata; class Mammalia; order Chiroptera; family Vespertilionidae; genus Myotis; species Myotis daubentonii. The sequence goes on from NC_081841.1 coordinate 5,052,675, forward strand.
GGGATGTCCACTTGCCAGCGGGGAGCAGGCCTAAGCTGCAAGTGCTGCTGAGGAGGCGAGAGAGGCTCCCACCACCACCGCTGTGCTGGCAGCTGTCAGCCTGGCTTGTGGCTGAGCAGAGCTCCACACTGACCACCAGGGGGCAACTCCTGCATTGAGCGTCTGCACCCTGGTGGTCAGTGTGTGTCATAGTGACCACTCATTCCCAGTCATTCTGCTGTTAGAACCAATTTGCATATTACCCTTTTATTTTATTTACATATATATATATATATATATATGTATGTATGTATGTATGTATGTATGTATATATATATATATATATATAGCGCCTAATATGCAAATTGTCCCCTCAGGAGTTTGGGAGACCAGGAGTTCGATCACTCGCTATGACATGCACTGACCACCAGGGGGCAGTGTGGAACATGGCAGGCAACCAGCGGTGGTGGCAGGGCACTGAAGGAGTGAGGGAAGGAGGAGGCGGGGAGGCAGGGTACCTGATCAGCCCTGATCGCAGGCCAGGCCTAGGGACCCTACCCATGCACACATTTCGTGCACCGGGCCTCTAGTGTGTGTGTGTGTGTGTGTGTATGTGTGTTTGTGTAATACACACACACAGAGAGAGCGAGAGAGCGCACGCGAGAGAGACGCACATCAATGTGAAAGAAGCACATCGATTGGCTGCATCCCGTAAGTGCCCAGACCAGGGCCAGGGCTCCAACCTGCAACCAAGGTATGTGCCCTTGACTGGGAATCGAACCCAAGATACTTCAGACTCTCTAACCACTGAGCAACTGGCCAAGGCTGAAATAAGGAAATATTTTAATAATGAAGTTTTTATATTTGGATCCCTCCTTCCTGTGAAATTAAAGCTCCACAAGGACAGGGAATTTTGTCTGTTTTATTCATTGTATACACCCAGTTCCTCAAACAATGGCAATGCAAGAAATCTGTGATTTTGCCCTGGTCAGTGTGGCTCAATTAGTTAATGTCATCCCATGCACCAAAAGTCCAAGGATTCAATTCATGGTCAGGGCCATGCCCAGGAGGCAGCCGATCAGTATTTCCCTTTCTCTCCCTCTCCCTTCCTCTCTCTCCAAATATCGATTTTTAAAATCTTTTAAAAAAGGAAAAAGAAATCTGTGATTTAGATTATAAATACAACGGTGCCCAACTCCCAACTGAGTCATTCTCCCCATGAGCCTTACCCTTACTTTATTTTTCATAGCACTTACCTGGAATACTATACATTTACATCTTATGTGAACACTAGAAAGTAAGTTCCATGAAATAAGTTTATTCACTGCTCTATCTTCAGCACCAAAGCTGGTACTTGATAAATATCTGATCAATCAGTGAAGATTTACTGTCTGTCATCCCTCTTCTCCCCACTGGAATGTAAGTATCAGGAAGGCAGGGACTCTTCACAACTATGTTCCTAGAACCTAGAAGAGGTGCCTAATAAATATTTTACCTCTTGTTTCTGGTTTTCACTCCAAATATGCTAGGTAAACTACATCAACACAGCAACATAAAAGTGCCAGCAAGAGAGAATCTACAGCATAGGTAGGGATGCCAAACAGAATCCCTTCCCAAGTTTAAGGTAAATATTCTTTACTATGTAGTAAAAAAGCTTTAAGGGCTTTCATACAGCTACATGTGACCCTAGTTCCCATATTCCTGATTCATGCCTACGTCTTAATTTAATCCTAGGGCTCTCACCATCATGATTCTCAGAAGCACGAATATCCTAATGCCTGCTAAAAATTATTCCTTACAGAAAAAACCTGCTCTTGACTCCTTGTGAGAATCTTACCAATCTCCAATAATACCTTTCAAGCAAAGCCATCTCTTTTATTCAACAAGTATTTACTAAACACATGCCAGGCAGTGGCAATTACAGTGTGATACCATTTTAAGAAAAAGGAATAAAATATACAGGAAAAATATGGCAGAATAAGCATCAAGAATGTGTTTAAAATGTCTTAATCAATAGAGAGAACTCATCTTAAGGTTTTTTTTGAAAACATACTTAGCATTCTCTAATTCATAAAACTAGCAGTAGGCATTGGAAAACCTGGAATATTAGCTAAGGTTTCATAGTAAACGAATACACCTTAATTTCCATCAAGCAATAAGGAAAAATAACATTTAAAAAAATCTTATAATAAAGAAATATCTCTTAAAAACCAGGGACATTCATAGCAGTGGTAACAAATGATGTCTACCTGAAGACAGTATAATGGCAGCTATCTCAAATTTTATTTTTATAAGGAGGCTATGAAGACTAAAGTGGGTTTAGAAATAAAATGAAAATATTCTAATACTTGTGCCAGAGAGAACAGGAATTAGCTGGCAATAATTTGGAACAAACTGTGAAGGTATACAATACCAATAAGCTGTGTAAAATGTTGTACTGAATTTAATAGAAGAGCTTCATAAAATTTGTGACAATACTTAGGGTTTGTAGAGCCTTGGCAAAAAAATGTGTGGAAAACGCTACACAATGGAAGATTAAATATGAACAATAAAAATAAATGAACTGACCTCACCCCTCCCTCCAACACTGGAACACTAAAAAACATACTGATAGTGCACACAAACCCAAACTGCACTTACCTTAAGAGGCTGGGGGCCTCTCAGTCCCGCCTGTCCTCCCATCTGGGGAGAGCCTTGCTGCAGGGGCTCAGTTATTAAGTTGCCAGCATTTCCCATGCCTGGGTTTGAGTACTGCATATTAGGTCGCCCCCTGCCGGCTCCAATTGAACCATTCATGACTTGATTAGGCATCATCCCCTGTCCATTGCCTGCAGTCAACATTCCAGGATTCATGCCAGCATTCATCCCTGTGTTCATTCCCATGGCAGGTTGATTTACTGGACTGTTCATCATACCTGTTGCAGATGGTGGTGTGGGACCCTGATTTGGCCCACTAGTGCCCATTCCCATGTTGGGGATTGGGCTTTTGACCATGCTATTTATCAAACCTAATCCAGGACTGTTCTGTTGGGCCTGGCTGGCCATGCCTTGGCCTGGGCCACCAACCCCCATGTTGAGGTTAGGGGAACTACCAGACCGTAACAATTCTGACAGTTGTTTATGTTTAGAGGCTGCATCTTGTACCATGCCAAGACTTGTCTGAAGCTGACTAATATCACCACCATTGGTTAGTCCCAATTCTGTAGAGTTGATTAATTCATCTGGTAAGTCATGCTCCAAGTCAAATAGAGAGCCAAAATCTGAAAGCAAGAGAAAAGGTAATGGTTATAGTTAGACGAAATCAAAATTAAAAACTGCTTTATATTTTTTTATTGATAAACATTGCATTTTTATACCTCACTCTATGGAATACTATCTATTGAGGTTTTTCATGTTATACTAAAAAGCCTTTTCTGATATTTACATATTTAAAAACAGGAGAATGTTTGATTATACCAACAAGTTTAAACACTTAATGAACTGTACTTAAATAAGACCAAGGAAAAAGGACTAGATCTCAGCACAACACCCATTATGAGTTGCTAAAAGTCTGTATTAGTAGTTATAAAAAAAGATGTACAATTAAGTTAGATAATATTCCAGAATTCCATAGAAGAGGTTAAAATTATTTACCAAACGCAAACGAATTCAGAACAAAAGGTTTAAACTATCATAATAATAAAGACAACTGATACAAAAGACCCTTCATTTGTAGAACATTCAGCGTGAGCTTCATGAAACAAGGGGCTGTCTACCATTTTTTGCCAAATTCTATCACAAAACAGATCCTCAATCTGCTGAGTGAATTTGCTTTCACCTGACTTCAGCCTACAGATTAGATTCCTTAACCAAAATCTAGCTGGAATAGGATAGAAAAACACACAAATCACTCCCACCCTACACTCCTGCCCCACTGCCACCAAAAAGAGGATGAAATTAGAGATTAGCCCAGGTTTTTCTCAATCTTGCTACTATTAAACATTTTGGGCTGGATAATTCTTTGTTGTGAGGGAAGGGAGCATTGTTAAGATAATCCACAGATCCCCGCTCTCTTCTCAATGCCATTAGTATCCATACCCCATCTGTGACAACCAAAAATGTCCTCAGTATCACTAAAATATCTCTTGGAAGGGCAAAACTGTCCCTGGTTGACCTGTTGACAGTCCTAACTCATTTTATATATTTAGGTATTTGAGTTGTCTTTTTTTTCTCTTTACTGCTGAGTTTTCTTCCTTTTTAATTCTCCGAGTAGTTTTCTTTCTTTTTTTAAAAAATATATTTTATTGATTTTTTACAGAGAGGAAGGGAGGGAGATAGTTAGAAACATCTATGAGAGAGAAACATCGATCAGCTGCCTCCTGCACATCTCCTACTGGAGATGTGCCCGCAACCCAGGCACATGCCCTTGACCGGAATCGAACCTGGGACCTTTCAGTCCGCAAGCCGACGCTCTATCCACTGAGCCAAACCGGTTTCGGCTCTCCGAGTCGTTTTCATATTAAATAGGCATTACTGGGTATTTAATAATTAAATATACCTGACTCTACAATGGACTATCCCATTAAAAATAGTTCATTGCTTAAAGAAGGTTCCACTTTAAATGATCTATTTGGTCCAATCAATCTTGATTTTTAAGCACAACTCCTTTACGTGCCCTTCCAGTTCTTATAGCTCTCTATCACAGCACTGAAATAGTGTGTCTGTCTCTCCCTCCCCTCCCCACCCACCCCTGCACCCATGTAGCTCTTTAGAAAGCACACATCTTATCACTTATGGACCAACTCCTTGCCTAATGCCCAACACAGTTAAGCATTCTGGTCATATCTTAATCGAATCAAATGGTCCCAGGATCTCAGGACTTGTTTAGAGTCCAGACTTTTACGGAATTTCGTTCCTTCTGAAAAATCCTATGTGCCCATCCATCATAAGAATAAAAAGTGTCTTGCCCGGTTGGTGTAGCTCAATGGTTGAGCATCAAGCCAGGAACCAAGAGGCCACCGGTTCGATCCCAGTCAGGGCATATGCTTGGATTGAGGGCTCAATCCCTTGTGGGGGGTGTGCAGGAGGCAGCCGATCAATCATGATATTTCTCTCTCATCGATGTGTCTATCTCTCTATCCCTCTTCCCTGCTCTCTCTCTCTCTAAATAAATAAATATATATATATAAAAATAATAAAAGATGTCTTATGAATAGTTTTGAAATATAGATCTCAAAATGTTTTTGATATCATTACTCAAAAAAAAAACTTTAATATATTGATATATTTCCTTAACCCAGTGGTTCTCAACCGTCCTAATGCCTCGACCCTGTAATACAATTCCTCATGTTGTGGTAAGCCCCAACCATTAAATTATTTTCGTTGCTATTTCATAACTGTAATTTTGCTACTGTTATGAATTGTAATGTAAATATCTGATATGTAGGATGTATTTAGGCGACCCCTGTGAAAGGGTCGTTTGACCCCCAAAGGGGTCGCGACCCACAGGTTGAGAACCCCTGCCTTAATCATTTCTACTTACATAACTCACAAAACTGGGATCATACATACTTTATGAGCAATTTTGCATTCTACTTTCCCCCTGAAGTATACAAAGAAATATATTTTTACAGTTGCACAGTTACGGAAAAATAAAAATCTCTACCCATTTAGAAATTTAAAAAAACATACATATACCTAAGTGACAAATTAAAGATGAAATCAGAAAAGAAACTGAGTAACAACAACACTAGATTTCAAAACTTAAAGGCTTTATTAGAAAATAAAGCTAAAAATTAACGAGTTAAGTATCCAAATGATTAAGTTAGAAGAACAGCAGGAAGATGATCAAAGATAAAAAGCAGCCTGGCTGGTGTAGCTCAGTTGGTTGAGCAAGATACCCTGTGCCAAGAGGTCAGGGAATTGATCCCCAGTAGAGGGCGTGCAGGAGGCAGCCAATCCATGTTTCTCTCTCTCCCTATCTCTTCCTGTCACTTAAAAAAAAAAACACATATTTTTTAAAATATATTTTTATTGATTTCAGAGAGGGAGAGGGGAGAGAGAAATAGAAACATCAATGATGAGAGAGAATCACTGACTGGTTCGATCCCACTGGGGATCGAGCCCGCAACCCAGGCATGTGCCCTTGACCAGAACCGAACCTGGGACTCTTGAGTCCACAGGCCGGTGCTCTACCCACTAAGCAAAACCGGCTAGGGGAACATATTTTTTAAAAAGATAAAAAGCAGTTAATTATTAACATGAGAAAGACAGAGATATAACTGAGAAGGTATCAACAAACCAGAATTTGGTTCTTTGAAGGAGTAATAAAGATAAATTTCTGGGAAAATTAAGGAAAAAATAAAACAAAAGGAGAAAGCAACATACTAATCAACTTCATGCAAAAAAAATTGAAGAGACATAAATGAATAAATTCCTGATAAAACACTCACCAAACCTTATCAAAAATAAATTATAAAGGATAAATGTCCCAGTTTCTCCAACAAATCAATGGCAAAAAAAGAGAATGAGAGAAGATATTATCAAGTAAAAGAGTCAACAACCAGATATACCTTGTTTAACTTCTGATTCAAACCAGTTTTAAAAAGAGGGGGAGAGGGGCACACAAAAATACTGGTAACTTAAACTAATAAGCATATGCAAGTTCTCTATCCTACTAAATTGAAGTTTCCCATTTAAAAAGTTCAAAAGGAGGAGATATAAAGAGCCTGAATAATCCCATTACTATTAACAAAAATAAATCACTTATTAGTCTTTCCATAAAGAAAACACCAGATCTAAATGTTTTTACAGACATGTCCTTCTGACCTTTCAAGGAAAAGACAACTTCATCTTAAACACTTCTAGAAAATAGAAAGAGCCCTGGCTGGTTTAGCCCAGTGGATAGAGCGTCGACCTGCAAACTGATGGGTCTCAGGTTCAATTCCAGTCAAGGGCACATGCCCTGGTTGTGGGCTCACTGAGGCAGCCAACTGATGATTCTCTCTCATCATTGATGTTTCTATCTCTTCTCTCCCTTCCCCTTCCTCTCTGATATCAATAAAAATATATCTTAAAAAAACAGACTACTCTAAAAATCATACATGGCCAGTAAAAACCATGAACACAGAAGCAAAAACCCTTAAAAAAAAATAAAATAAAAGAAAGCAACAAAGTTCATTAGCGCCTTAAAAATGTATTGTCATGATCAAGTTGGGATATCTCAGGAATCCAAAGGGGAAAGGTTTGCAATGGAACCTTAGACTACAGGTATGTAGATGGTCATTCACCATATTAACAAAGAAGAAAGGATAAGATGAATCTCAATGGCTACAAGAAAAGCACTGGAGGCCCTGGCCGGTAGCTCACAAGGGAAGATCATCATCCCGATGCACTAAGGCTGCAGGCTCGAACCCCGGTGAGGGCACGTACAAGAATCAGCCAATGAATGCGTAAATAAGTGGAACAAGAAAGGCACTGCATAAAACTCAATACCAAATCACATTTTAAAAAATCAAGAAAGTGATGGGAACTTCTTTAAATTGATAAAAAGTTTTTTCTAAAATCTGACAGCAAATATGCATAATGGACCAACATTAAAAGTAGTCTAGCATCAGACCAAAACAAAGATACTCATGACAGCCACTTCTATTCAATCTTGTACTAGAGTATCTAGCCAAAGCAATAATATTAAAAAACAACAACTATAAGTTAAAAAACTGAGAAGGAAGAAACACAACTTTATTGAGATAAATCAATATAGAAAATCCAAAGCAAAGAAATGGAAATAGTGAGAGGTTAGCACGGTGATTAAATATACCACAAATATAAAGAAATTAAACTACATTTCTGTACATCAGTGATGTTTAGAAAAAAAAATTTTAATACAATTTATGATAGCATGGGGAAAACTTAGAAAAAAAATCTAACAATATGTTACTATAAAATATATGTAAATTGTGAAAGTAAAAACTACATAAATAAATAGAATAATATCCTAAACACCTAGGTACAAATCTTTGGTATTACATAAAGACATCTATTCTGCCCCAATAGATTCAATGCAGTGCCAATAAAAAAATTCTTACAGTTTTTAAGGGAACCAGACAAGATGATTCTAAAGTATATACAGAAGAACCTAGTTTCCAACTCTGTATAAATAAGAAAGTTATTTGTGAATACTTACATGGCCAGTAAAATCCATGTATTGGAAATTTCAAATTCAATAGGATAGAGAACTTCCATATGCTTATTACTTCAATACTCATTGGATATTTGTGAAGATTAAATGAGTTAATATATGTAAAGTATTTAAAATATTGGCTGGCACATATTAAAAATATGAAAATGTTACTAAGTATTATTATTCAATAGAATCATAACCCTACTAGGAAATAAGACTGGTTTATAAGAAGAGCAAGCTTTCATCAGGCACTTTCAATGAGGCAAGCGTTGTTCTTAACACCTCAATAATTGTATTATTCTTTTTAAAAAATATTTGTATTATTCTTAGTAGTCCTCTCAATGTCAGTAGATAACAGCCATTTACAGAGTTCACTGAGGAGAAATTAACTTCAGTAATATAGAAATCTTACTCTAGGCCCTAGAGCAGGGGTGGGCAAACCTTTTGACTAGAGGGCCACAATGGGTTCTTAAACTGGACCGGAGGGCCGGAACAAAAGCATGGATGGAGTGTTTGTGTGAACTAATATAAATCCAAAGTAAACATCATTACATAAAAGGGTACGGTCTTTTTTTTCGATAGTTTTATTCATTTCAAACGGGCGGGATCCCACCCGCGGGCCATAGTTTGCCCACGGCTACCCTAGAGTCTTTATGATTTTCATGTAACCTACTAGAGGCCCAGTGCACAAATTCATGCAAGGGTGGGGTCCAGGCCGATTGACCATAGGCGGTTGGCCGGATGGCCCCGTTCCCTGGTCAAACTCCCAGTTGAGGGGACAATTTGCATATTAGCCTTTTATTATATAGAAGGATTCTAAAGCCAAATGCACTTGGTTGCTGTTTTATGTTTATGAAAAACATGTGACCTCACATTACACAATTAGGCTCCATTTTGAAACAGACAGGAGAGTTTACATTGGTAGATCTTGAAAAATAAAGGTTTAGGGTCATTCTTTTTTTTAATGGCAATCTTATACATTCAACAGACCTAATTGTAGTTACCACTCAGGTTTTCACTCAAAGACTGGTCCCAGTAGTCCTAATTCCCAAGATGGCTCACTTTGTTACAACCTCAACTATGTACTTCGTATCTTCCATCTTTTGTTACAGCTAAATAGTATTTGTGTACATCTTACTTCTTTACCAAATTATAAGTATCTGAAAAATAGGGGTCTCATTTATTATTTACATTTCCTATAGCACCTAGGATATGCTCATGAAATAAGATGTTTCTAGCAATTCTACAACTGCATACTATAATTACTTGTATCTAATTGGGTATTATCCTATCTAATAAAATGGTAATATGCAAATTAATGGTCACTCAGTCACAAAGATGGCAGAGCCCATAGCCACAAGATGGTGGCACCCAGTACTCTCTGCCCCGCCGAGTCCCCCAGTCCCGGGGCAGGGGGGGTGCCCACAGAGAGTGGGCAGTGTCCATGGCGACAAGGCAAGCGTTCCACCCTGGCCATGGAGAGCCTCTGGGCAGCAGGCATGAAGTGGCCGGGGGGTGGGGGTGGGGGGGACACGCTTGCATCGTCATGAGGCAAGTGTTCCGCACCTGGCCACGGATGGGCCTCTGGGCAGCGGGCGTGGAGCAGCCAGGCCCCACAGAGAGCTACTGGCACACAGATTCGTGCGCAGGGCTACCAGTAGTAACTTTATAGAAAGTTCTCTTACATCAACTTTAAACCATTTACTTTTAACTATATTGATTAAAACTGGGAGACTATGTAAAAAAAGTCACATATACTTTGACCTCCAATCAAACAGACCCTATTATTTAATCTGATATCACTGACTGTCATTACTCTTGCTATTTTGATTGTTCCTCAAAGTTCTGGGCATTTCTGATTCCTAAATGCCATCAGCAACCACTGGTATATAACTTGGCACTGCTCAAGGAGTCTAAAGACTTGGATTTAAACCCGTCTTCAAGCTGACCTCATTGAGCCATCACGTTCCAACTGTGGTAGTAAAACACTTATTCTACCTCCCTCCCTCATGGAATTGTTTTAAGAACCAGTGAACCCAGCTGGCATGGCTCAGTGATTGAGTGTCAACCTATGAGCCAGGAGGCCGCAGTTTGATTCTCGGTCAGGGCACATGCCCAGATTGTGGACTCAATCCCCAGTAGGGATGTGCAGGAGGCAGCTGATCAATGATTCTCTTTCATCACTGATGTTTCTATCTCTCTCTCCCTCCTCCTTAAAATCAATAAAAATATATTAAAAAATAAAAAAGAACCAATGAAATGCCTCTTAAAGATTCTAAAGCATATAAATGTGTAAATTTATTAACCTAGAGCAAAAGGATCCTTCGGGATCATCTTAGTAGTGTTTACATGGAAACAAAAAAATAAAATTAAAAAGCAGAACAGTTTTGGTTGAAGAGCAATTGGGAAAATAAAGACCCATCTTACTCAGTTCTCTTAGAACATGGCCCCTGCTAGGGAAGACTCAAGTGTGAAATAACTGATTCATCATTGTATAGCTGCAGTAACTGGTGCTAACACTGGCTTCCCTAAGATTACACTATTTTGTTATTGAATATGAACCCTATTAACTCAACCTGTAAATAATCAACTCTATATTGGTAGGACTATCTGCTATATTCTAAAATTATGTCAACTGGTAAACAAAACTTGCATTTTTTTTTAATCCTCACCCAAGGATATGTTTAAATCCTCACCCAAGGAAGGGATGGGGGGGGGGGGGGGGGGGAGAAACATTATGTGAGAGAGAAATAGTGATCAGTTGCCCTCACTACACGCCTGGACCAGGGATTGAACCCGTAATCTTTTGGTGCACCAGATGGCACTCCAACCAACTGAGCAGCCAGGCCAAGGCAAAACTTGGATCTTAAAAAAATTCACTTTGGTAATTACAATTTACTAAAAACTGCAAAAGCAAATGATAAATGCATTTCGAGATAAATGACGTACCCATGGTCCTCTTGTCATTAGGATCTTTTCCTGCTACTGATTCTGTACACCGTCACCAGAATTCTTCTTCCCACTTTCCCTGACCACGTCACTCCCCTGGCTCATAATTTCTATCCTGATGGTAAGATGAATGTCACATTCCTTAGCCTGTTTTTTCATAAAAGGACCCCAACATCCTTTTTAATCTGTCTCCCATTAAAACACTCTACTACCCTGGCTGGTTTGGCTCAGTGGATAGAGCGTCAGCCTGTGGACTAAAGGGTCCCAGGTTCGATTCTGGTCAAGGGCATGTACCTTGGTTGAGGGCACATCCCCAGAGGGGGGTGTGCAGAAGGCAGCTGATCGATGTTTCTCTCTCATTGATGTTTCTAACTCTCTATCCCTCACCCTTCCTCTCTGTAAAAAATCAATAAAGAATATATATTAAAAAAAACAAACAATAACAAAAAAACACTCTACCATACAGTCTATATTCCAGTCACATAAGAACCACTTGTATTTGGCCCTGACTGGGTGGCTCAGTTGGTTGTAGCATTGTCCTGTACACCAAAAGGTTGTCCGTTCCATTCCTGGTCAGGGCACATAACTAGGTTACAAGTTCAATTCCCTGTTGGGGCACATGCCAGAGGCAATCAATCAATCAATTCATTCTCTCTCTCTCTCTCTCCCCCTCCCTCTCGGAGGCAATCTATCAATCTCTCTCTCTCTCTCTCTCTCTCTCTCTCTCTCTCTCTCTCAAATCAATGACTACATCTTCAATAATAATAAAAAAAGAATCACTTGTATTTGTTCCACCTGAAATATCCAACTTTCCCTACTTCTAACCCCATTTCTTTATAAAGTTTTTCCCAAATACAGTAAACCCACACTGTTAGAAATAATTCCTATTCTCTGCCTTTATTCAGATTTTAAAAAACTTACCAGAGTATAATTTATGGGAAAATTGTGTATACATGTATACCAACCCCACCACATCCTAAAGAACTTGAGAGCAGAAACTACACTTTAATTCATCTTTAATTCAGAGTGCCTACAATTTGGTGAGTAGTAAATGTTTGTTGGCTGAAATGAAAGAAAGGCATACCAAATAGAAACAGTGACTACTCAATTTAGGAAAATCACACAACTTCAAAAGGTCCAAAATTTAACTCATCATAACCACCCCATTCCCATGGCTACACATAAATACTTCTTTTCCTATGTTTGCTATTTTAGTAAATGGCATCCTTACCAATCCAGCTACCCTAACGTGAAACTTGGAACTTATTCTTGATTCCTCCACTGCAATATCCTAACATCTAAGTTCTGTTGACTATCACCTTCCCTCAAATCTTTTTCACTTCTTTCCGTCTTCTAATCCAGGCCACCCTCATCACAGCTAGCATCCTAATACAAGCATCTCACTGGTCTCTCAGCTTCATATTTTTCCCTCTCCTATCCAAATAATTCCTCACTTAGTCAATCATCTAAGGTACAATACTGCTCCATTCATTTAAAAGAGCTAAGTGTTGGCTTCGGCAGCACATATACTAAATTGGAACGATACAGAGAAGAGAGATTTGCATGGCCCCTGCGTAAGGCTGTCCAGCAAATCCTGTGACGTGTTCCACATTTAAAAAAAGAAAAAAATAAAAAAAAATAAAAGAGCTAAAATGGAAAGTCTAAACTCCAATAAGCATTATAAGCTCTGCATAACTGGCCCCTTGTTCATCTCTCCGGACATTTGGGGATCTGAACAGGCCATACTCTCTTGTTCCCAGCTTGGTTCGCTCTTACTAACCATATATCTATCCTTCAGATCCCAAGATCAGACACCAATTCCTCAAAGATAGCCACCAGATTAATAGTAATTACAGGTTAGGTCTTCCTGTTTCTCCCACTATACACTGTACTTCCCAAGTACGTACAATGCTGGTCACATCGGACTTGAATGTTGTTCTTCTCCCCTATCTATAGGTTCCAGGAAGGAAGGGTCTGCCTGCCTGGATTATCAGAGTACTCCCTGTACTGAAGACAAATACCTAGAACAGAGAAAATGTTGGTCCAATACAGGACAACTGTTACCTTGTCAACTTTTCTAAGCCAGTGTTTTTCAAGTTGTGGGTCATAGGCCAATAGAGGGGCAAGAACTCAATATAGTGGGTCACAACTATGAAATGCAATTATTACAAATAAAAATGCAAATATTACAAATAGTAAGGGTATTATGTGTTCACTTGCTAAGACAGGGTCTCTATTTTTATACGCAAAATGTAGTTCTTGTAGTAAAAAAAAATTTGAGAAGCACTGCACTGCTCCTACTTTCCTTCCTCCTTTATAAGAAAGTATTCTTTTAAGACCCAGATAAGCAAATACGTAACAGAAAAAATAGTGCTCAACCACACAATTCTTTAGCAAAAAGCCATTCTTATCGGGAGCATTTCCAAGAAAATCTGTTTTCTGATTTATCATTATGTCTTAAAACTTTGATTTTTAATTTCAATTACATAAACAAGACATCCTATGTGACAGTAGTATATGTAGTACTTTTATTTTTATCTCTGCTGCCACATTCTTATATTCTCAAAAAACTTAATCTGAGTAGGTGATATATAGACTAACTCTGTACCATAAGCCTTACTTCTAAGACTACCCTCTGAACTTCATGCACTTGGCTTTCTTTTTCTAGTCTCTATATAGTCATTAAAAAGTCTACCACTGCCCTGGCTGGGTAGCTTAACAATTAGTTAGAAAGCATCGCCTTATATGCCAAAGTTTAATGCAACCAATGAATGCATAAAAAAGTGCAACAACAAATCAATCTTCCTCTCTGCCCCCTTTCCCCTCTCTATAAAAATCAATAAATCTTAAAAGTTTTTAAAATCTACCATATTTTATTAATTTAAAAACAGTTAACAATTAATGAACACATACTATGCTACAGCAAGCACTATCTTAAGCATATGATAAAGAGAATTCTCCCTTATTCCTTGCCACAATACTATAATGTGGGTACTATAGGAGAGGAAGCTAATACAGAGAAGTTAAGAAACTGGCCTAAGGCTCACAGTTAGTTAATAAAGGTAGGTCTGGGACCTGAACTCTAGTACGTAGCTGACTTCAAAACCCAATCTTTTAACCACTCACTTTTTTTTCAGTAGTTTTAATTTCTCTCTCTCTCTCAACTTTAAATTGCTTCTAATTACCTTCCTGGCCATTTATCTAAAAAGATCTACATATAAAAACAAGTAAGATCCAAATTGTTTAGAAGAGACTTAACACCTCAATTAATATTCTCTTAAACCTTTTTTTGAGAACTGAATAATAAAAAATTCCCATGAAAATTTCAAAACTACCATCCATCACATGAAAAAAAAAATCATTGGCAAAATTCAGTATTGTAAAAATTTTACACTTGGCATAATTTAAGTTTTATCTTACTCATTAATTTCTTTTCTTACATTTATTGATTGATTTTAGAGAGGAAGGGGGCGAGGGAGGGAAGGAGAGAGAGAAAGAGAAACTTGTTCCACTCACTTTTGCATTCATTGGTTGATTCTTTCATGTTCCCTAACTAGGGATGGAACACACAACCTTGGTATATGGGGATGATGCTCTAACCCAGTGGTTGCCAACCTTTCAGACCTCACGGACCACCAGTTGGCAAGCACTGCTCTAATCAACTGAGTTACCTGGCCATGTTTCATTAATCTTTCTAATGTAAGCCACACTAAAAAAATTCAACTTCAAAAATTCTAAAAGGAGAGACCCTAAAATCTCAACAAAAAAAGCCCACTAAAGAAGCATGTCTTATTTTTCCATTATTAATGGGTGTTTAGCAGAATTAACTCCTGAAATACTTTTATAAATATACCAGGAAGTTACATTCCCACTATAGTTGCAACATTTTTGCTATTTTTTTCCCTTTCTTATTTATCACTTAATGCCCCTACAAACAACACTAGGCACCAATTCTCAATTTATTGTTTTAATCACACACCCTTCACCCTTTTTTTATAGACTAGACTAGGAGAAGGTAGAAAAGCAAAGTAAAACAGAAAATACCAAAAGGCAACCAAGGCAGGATCCCTTTCCTCCATCCCCATCATCCATTCACTGGATATGCCAATACAGTTCTTACCTCTGCAACAGAACATGAACTTACGCTGGAAAGGGCACCCATATTGTAACACATAGAAGACTTATTACAATTTAACAACAGGCACTTTACCTCACATCAAGCACAGATAGCCGTCCTGAAGCCCTATAAATGAACTTACAAAGCTTTGAGAATAAGCAATTGCCAGAGTTCAAGGCACTTGGTAAAATGTCTTGCACTTTAATTTTAACAGCAATATCTTACTGGGTCAAAGAGCTATAACTGAAAAACTCCAGAAGCAAAACTCTAATGTAAACATTAATGTGTAAAAACTAAAACATAATCTGGCAGGTTTAAGAGCTGAAAAAAGAAATGGCTTCCACCGAAAACATTGGTTAGGATGATAAGCCACTAATATACCATGGTATTTTGAGGAAGTAAAATGGACATTTAAAAAATCCTTGCCACGCCCTGGCAGGTGTTACTCAGTGGTTAGAATGTTGGCCCCTGCAGGGAAGGCTCTTAGGTTCTATGCCCAGTCAAGGGCTCCTACCTGGGTTGCAGGCTCCATCTGGGCATGTAGATGGGTGCATGTGAGAGGCAACCAATTAATATCTATCTATCTATCTATCTCTAGCGCACGCGCGCTCTCTCTCTCTCTCTCTCTCTCTCTCTCTCTCTCTCTCTCTCTTTTACATTGATTTTTCCCCGGCCCTCCCTCTCTTCCTCTCTCCCTACCCCTTACATCCACCCCCCTCCCTCACTCCCTACCAAAAAAAAAAAAAAAAAAATCCTTGCCACTTCTCTATTGTGTACATTCTAGTGGTTAAAATGCAGTATATTTTAGCCTGGCTGTCATGGCTCAGTGGTTGAGCATCGACCTAGGAACCAGGAGGTCATGGTTTGATTTCTGGTCAGGGCTCATGCCGGGTTGCGGGTTCAATCCTGTGTGGGGTGTGCAGGAGGCAGCCACTCAATGATTCATCATTGATGCTTCTCTCTCTCTTCCTTCCTGAAATCAATAAAAATATATATATTTAAAATGCAGGATATTTTACATTCTAGCTGTCCTGTGCCTTTAAAATGAAAAACAGGCATGAAACTTCAAGCCAATTCTGACATGGGAGTACACAGTAGGGACACAAAACTATACCAGGACCAGAAAGATCTTTACCTACTTAGTATGCCAGATCCTAGTGCTGTTGCTGTCACCCATCTTTCTGGAGTCTGTTCTTTCAGTGCATACAGCATTAAGTGTTTACAGAGCAGTGACAGAACATGTCCAGTGTGCAATGAAGGCAACATGTAATCCTCCTCATTCCCATCACTCAGGTTATTATTAGAAATAGGTTCAAGAAATTCTTCCAGGACTTACCTGTTAACTTTTCTGTCAATAATTGTACCAACATTTTTTTACAAGTGGCTTTTATGATCTTTTTTTTTTTGGGGGGGGGGGGGAGAGAATAAATCATTTGATTTATCAAGTAGTTCCGACCTAACCATAGTAAAGTAAAACTTTTAATGACTCAAGTGCAAATACTGAAACAGGAACATAAAGATGCAAAAGCTAAAAAATAAATCTCTTCCTCCTCATTCCAACACATGAAAACTTAATTCAAGTTATTTGAATCAACCTGGACATTTTTTAGAATCGTTGAGTAACACATTTTTATTCTGCACCAGTCCTATGCTAATTTGTTTTGTAATGCTTTCGAATGTCAACCCAATTAGATTCTAGTCTTCCGTCCTATAAAACTGGCACAAGCAAACTTAATACTATTAAGAGGAAAAAAAAAGTTTCTGAGGTCTAGAATTATGGCATCATTTTGACCAGCTCCAGATAAAATTCACAGCCAAGTATAAGGAACAACTTACTTTCACATTTGTAAAATATCTAGGTGACAACTCAAAACTCAAAATGTAGAAGTTACAAGTTTGAAATTTTAAAGTTGTTAAAAGTGAAGTATCTGTTAGAAGTTGCCTGCAAACTTATACTACACACTAGTGGACAAAAAAAATAAAAATGTAATGGGAACCAACTTAAAGTTCACAGGGGGACAGTATTTTCTTGACACTTGCCTCCCCACCCCTACAACAGTAACAAAAACTCAAAACAAAACCCAGACTATTAAGATTTTAAGAATGAACAAAAAAAATCTTGGAACAGAATCTTAATTGGGCGACTTGGGGTGTTTGGGGGGTGGGTGGGAACCAACCTTCACAATAAAATTTAGAGAAAGCTAACAAAAATAAACACTTAGTACCAAGACTGAGTTAATCTCAATGTTGAGAGTTTTTTTAATTATAAAAACCCACTTGATACATTTAGGACTCAACTATTCAAAGATATATCAAGTAGCAAAATAGTTTCTGTGTAACAGACATGTGAAACACTATCCCAGGATGAGTTAGCTAAAGTTACCAACTACACAGATCAAGTATGGAGAACGCAGTAGTGCAACTGAACAGAGGTGTTTGGAAGTTGAGCAGAGCCTTCCTTTCAGGCCTTGCATTACTCCAAGACTAAGCTGCTCAAATAAGGAGACATCAAAATAATGCATAGAAAAGAAGTTTGTTTCTAAAATGTCCCAAGTCACTAGCTAACTCAAATGTAAAATCCATTACCACATTACACAAAAATTAAAGAAACAATCCAAAAATCTATACGTGAAAACATGTCTAATAGTAATCTATAAGAATTTCTGAGTGACTTTAATAAGTGCAAAGGAATACAATATTTATGTGCATGAATTGAGAAAAAAAGACAGGTTAAGAAAAATCCCTGAAGGCGACAGGAATAAGGACAGATCAGAGTTCATGCATTGCCAATGTTACATCCTGAAGTAATGGGAACTCTGCAAAAGTAGAGGAACTCTGCAAAAATCCTTAAATTTTGCAGGTTATCTTTCTTATAAAAGCAAAAGAAACGAAAGCATTTGCTATCTCCTTACATTTTCACCCTTTAAAATGAAGCCTACTTAGAAACGTGCTTAGAAGTTCTCTACAAATTCAAAGGGTCCATTTAACTCCATTAAGCACTCTCGCTGGTGGATGGAGGGATGGCGCTGAGCCTGTTCCTGGGGAGCTGAGAGATGCTGGTGGGCAGGGGGAACACCTTGTGGACTGTCAGGTGGCCCGCCATTCTTCCTCTTCATTATCCTGGCACCTCCAACAACTATGACAGCAAAAGAGGCCGGTGGCCACCAGGACAGCACCAAACTAACTGCAAGGAAGGAATGATGGAAGAAAGTCTCCCTGAATTATCTCTTGAGAAAGGGCTAGTCCACAACTGAGTGAAGTAAAGAATTCGTAGAACTTTTTAAACAGAAATCTCCAAATATGTTTAAAGCATAAAAAGGTAAAAACACGCAGATGCTAAACCTAATGCACATTTCAAACATGTTCGATCAATTCATGTTTGCAATCCACAATTGGGACTCTTTCCATTTCTTATCTTGATTTCCAAGTAACTAACTCCACAAAATCAGTTATCTCTTTTCTTCCCCACCCCAAAGAGAAAGTGACTACAAACTGCAAATAAAATATCCCCTTCTTTCCCAACTTGAAAACCCAGAGTTTCAGGTATTTCGGTCCTAAACCAAAGAATGGAAGATGTAAAATGAACTGCGCTCCATATTGATTCTTAAAGCCAAAAAAAAAAAAAAAAAAAAAAGCTAAGAATGGTAGGTAAAATAATTCCAACCAAATTTCACATTTGACGTTAAACCTCACGTCAAACCTGAAATCCTGGAACACATACACATAAATAAATAAAACAAAGATTTATTTTTTTTTTACACCCTCATTCTCAACAGAAAATGTTGTGCAACGAAAATACTGAAAAGGAAGAGTGAAAAGTAGTGGAAACAGAGTAAGAGAAACCAAGGAGAAAAGATTTGTAATTCCTCATTTGCCAACAACAAAATTAAAAAAGTAAAATTGTATAAAAAACCTTTACACACAAATGCATTGGCATTTCCAAAATTAAAGTGCACGGGAGCAATAATAAAGGCCATCTCTATAGCACCACTAAAGAGCTCCAATTCCAGAACACACATCGATATGACATAATGTTGCAACGAATGTATTAGGAAGCAAAGAAAATGGTTGGGCGACTGGACGTCTTCGACCAGCTCATTCAAACACCTTTAAAATTAATCGAGAGAGAGAGAGAGAGAGAACTAAGAGGAGAAAGAAAAGGGGGGAAAAATACACAGAGAGAAGAATAAAGGTGCACGGAGCCGAAAAGATGAAAGGGAATGTGCAAGGCGAGGCTCCGGGACTAACCTGTGCCATCGCTGGCCGACGCCGAGAGGGCCGGAGATGAGAGTTTAGGCCGCTTGGCTGAAGGCGGCCCCGGTTCCACCACATTCTCGGCCATTTTTAATTCTTTCGGAGATCCAGGCGAGAAAACGAGAATCCCGGGGAAATCTCTTCTTCGGAGGGGGTCCCCGCCCCGCTCTCCGGGGTGGGCTCGGGGGGCTCCGCCGGCCCCCGAGGGGGGTTGGGGGAAGTTCCTTTTTCTCGCTGCCGGGCCGCGGTGGCTGGAAAGGGATGCGGACCCGACAGAAAGGTAAGGGCAAGTGCGAGGGGCCGGGCCTGGCGCAGGCCCGGAGGAGGGCGCACACCGATCCGCCGAGCGGGTCCGCCGCGGCCAATTCCCGACGACTCGCGGCTCTAGCGGCGCAGTCCCCGGCCCGCCGCGGCCGGTCCCCGCCGAGCCGAGGTCCCTCGGAGCTCCGCCGCCGCCATCAGCCTCTTCCTCCTCGGCGCTGTCCTCCTCCTTCTCATCGCCACCAGGAGGCGGGGGCGAAAGGGGGGGAGAGGAGGAGGCGACGAGGCACACTCACCTCCTCCCGGTGCCCCCTCCCGGACCTGCGCCCCCACCCTCCCGACTCTCCTGCCGCCGCACCGGCCCCTAATGGCCCCACGGAGCTCGCCCGAGCCGAGAGCCAGGCTGGCGCCGCCGACTCACATCGCGCGGCGGAGGCGCGGCCAGGACGCCGGGCGCGCAGCTCCCCGACCAGAGGGCCGATCCGAACAGCGCCGCCGCCCGAGCGGACGCCGAGCCACCGAGGAGGCCGGCGACGGCGGTGGCGCAGGCAGCCTCCGCTCGCTCCGCGCTCTCCTTCGCCCTCCGCGCCCGCGGAAGATAAATACGCCCGCCGCTCCGGCCCCCACCCTCGGGGCCAGGTGCCGGGAGCGCCCGCCCCCCGGGCTCCGCTCGGGGCCGCCCTCGGCGGCGGGGAAGGCGCCGCGGGGCGCGGGGTTATGTAATGGTCCCCCCTAGGCGTCGACGCCGGCCCGGCTCCCGAGCCGCGGTGGGGGTGTGTGCAGG
This sequence comes from Myotis daubentonii, assembly GCF_963259705.1. Taxonomy (NCBI): domain Eukaryota; kingdom Metazoa; phylum Chordata; class Mammalia; order Chiroptera; family Vespertilionidae; genus Myotis; species Myotis daubentonii. The sequence goes on from NC_081841.1 coordinate 5,073,180, forward strand.
CGGGAGGGGGCTCGGGGTCGATCGCTTCGGCTCGTGCGCCCCGGGCCCCCCGCTACTGTCGTGGCCCCTGCCGCCTCTCCCCGGCCCGGCGCCCCTCCGCGCTCTGGCTCCCGCAGTCCGCACGCAGCCTGGCGTCCCGCTGGCCCGCTGGCCCGCTCCCTCGCTCCCCCCGGCCTAGCACACAAACAAGATGGCGGCTGTTGTTTCTTCCCTCCGCCGAACCCTCCTGACGGGCTAGCGGTAGCGGCGGCGGCCGGAAATGAGCCAAGGGGGGGGAGAGAAGGGGCGGGGCCGGGCCTCCGGGGGCGGGGCCTGGGCTCGAGCGGCTCGCACAATAGGGGAGAGGGCCGGGGGCGGGGCCAGCCCCGTGCGGGATCCGCCCAGGCCCGACCGCGGCTGGCGCTTCCGCAAACTCCCCCCGGAGTCGCTCGGTGGCTCCCTTTAAAGGGGAGGATGCGGAGGGGGCCGGGGACGGACTCGGCATCTATTTTCGGTCGGTAGACACTTACGGGGCAGGTCCCCGGGCAGGGTCTCCGCGTAGGGGACCGTAGGAACCGGGCGACGGAGTCCGGCAGCCCCGCCGGGGAGGCGCCAGTCGCCGCGCAGGCGGCGGAAAGGAGGTGGCCCTGCGCCCTGGTCCCCGGGGTGGCCGGCCTTCCGAACCCCGATTGAATCCGCCCATCGGGTACCCTGCTGCCCGGTGTTCCGGGCCGGAGACCTAATGTGTCCTCTCCTCTCCATCGCTTTCCCAAAGCGAACGGTTTACTCCCCCAAATCACACCGATTGCGAGTTGTTTACTTTTTCTCTGAATTTTACAAATGTTTTTGACAACGAGCATACATTATTTTGAGAATCGGAAAACAAAAAATCACAGCAGTGGGAAGACCAGACCTAAATTCGTTTCTTGCCGACCACGTGTCCACACGCCCCTGCCCGAGATCCCTGCCACCACAGGGGCCTTGAATTATTTTTTCTGAACTCCTCTGGGACCTGAGGACATTGGAAGACATTCCCTTTCACTTACCCCCCATAGATCAGCTTAATAAAAAAGCCACGTGTATGCAGTGCCTTCAAGATAATGTAATTATGGAAAAAAGCAAAGACGTGCTGTGCTGTAGGTAATGTAAGGATGGAGGAAATGCTTAAATAAAGTGCGCTGTGCGAGACGAGCGCTCTGCAGAGGCGAGCCGCCTCCTGCTCTCACATTCCCGCACATTACAGGATTCCGCTGGGTTTGGCCTTGGGTAAATTGGTACTTGAGAAAGTTGTTAGTGCTCCCCAAGGAAACCCCCAAACCAGCATCTGTGGAGAGAGTTAAAAGCTTTTTAACAAACTTAAAGTATTCGGCGCCTCGCTTGGTGCTGGCTTATTGTTGCGTTCACTTCAGTTTTTGTTGTTATGGTTTGCATTTTAAATGAATGATGAGAGTAAATAAGAACCTAGGAGTGAAAATCTCAAGCTGAAACTCAGGTTGCCAACAAGGATAAATTAAGTTGTGTGATGTTCAGGCCTACTTCATCCAAACTGCAGTAGAAAAGCAGCAAACTGAAAAGGGCAATACCCGCTTATTAAAGTTGTTATGGGCCCTGGCTGGTTTGGCTCGGTAGCTAGAGTGTCGGCTTGCAGACTGAAGGGTCGCAGGTTCGATTCCAGCCAAGGGCACATGCCCTGTTGCAGGCTCCATCCGTGATTCTCTCTCAGCATTGATATTTCTCTCTCTCTCTCCCTCTCCTTTCCTCTCTGAACTCAATATTATTTTTAAATAAAAAAATAAAAGTTGTTATAGGATGGGTCCAATATGTAGGGCTAAGGTCAAAATTGGCCTTCAGTTATTTTTAATCGTTTAGACCCACATTCACAGTAAACAGAACAGAGGAAAGAAATGTCTGGAAGCGTGGCCGGTAATTTCCTCGTGGGAGGTTGCTCACCTGATTTTTTGGAAGAATTTCTAACCTTCGGGAAAACCTTTGCCTAGTTTTGCAGAGGCTCCATCTTGAGTCTCAGCAGCATTCGAGCATACCTGGCCAGCTTAGCCAAAAAGACTGTGGGGCCAGGTACGGGAAGCCTCTCCAAGATCAAAGGAAGGTCTGGGGTCAGGAGCCATGGACCTGGCCAGAAGGAAGAGGTCTGCTGTAAACGGGAATTCCGCTCCTTCCTGGGCCACCCTTTTCTGTGTCTTTACCTGGAACCCTGAAGTCAGCTGAGTTGGAAGTGCTGGAGAAAACAGAATCACACTAATGCAATCAAGATGGGACTTCAGATGGTTTCAAGAAAGCAGAATTGAATCATCGGCATGGATTGTATATAACCTAATCAAACGAAGTGTAATCAGTTGTGTAGTGCTATGTGTAGATTAAAAGTGCATTCATGAAGAAGGAATTGTCTGCCAGGAGCCGGGGGGGCGGGGGGGGGGCGGCGGGGAGAGAAACACACCTGAGATAGTAGAGACCGTCGGATATAAGCAGTTGCACTGAAGTCAGCCAGAACTGGGTTTAAATTCTGGTGCTGCCACTTAGCAGCTGTGTGACTCCGGCAGGCTCCTCATCTGTAAAGGGAATTTCTTGAGAAGATCTACTTTATTGTAGTGAAGATTAAGCAGGTAGTTTATGAATAATGCTCACCACAGTGCCTGGCAAATAGTAAGCACTCAATATACCTTAGCTGCTTCTAGTCCTATTTGTTCTAAAAGGGAAGGGATCTTACCTAACTCAAAAGAATTGCTAAGAGAATGAAAGGTGATGGCTGCACGGAAGGAGTTTAGCAGAGCCCAGAGCCTGGCAAATGCTCCCGGCTACCACCTTGGCTTCTCCATAGTCAGAAGGAAATGTCTCACAGGATCACCCATCTCCTTTAAGACCGTCTCTGTTCACCTCGAAGCCTTCTGATGACGAATCCGGCTTCCCAGGTGCCCTGATTGCCAAAAAGGAGACCCCTAGATAGTGGACACAAGAATAGGAGAAAGGTTTAACCTCAGGATAAATTCATCAGTTGCGTATGATCAAGATGCTACCCACATGATCCACAGGCACCATAGCCTTCCCCAGGGTCTACGCCTTATTCCCAGGCAGGATCCCCCTGTCCCCCTGCTATTCCAGCTGGAAAACTAGACGCCATCCATGAATCCACATAGTCCTCCCTATTCCTTCTTTCACACACCCAGTCATCAAGTCCTCTGGATTCTACTTCCTGAATGACCTTCCAAAGCAAATGAACGTTGAACCATGTGCAAGTATTACCTGTTAACAAAAATTAAAAAGGGTTCTCAAAGGAGTGGCCTCAACAATATATATTTTTCAAAATACTTGTCAAGGGGAAAATGGCTCAGGAGCTTGGGCTGCTGCCACAAATGTGAATGTGCTTGGGATTGTGACAGTGGCTGCACATTTTTTATAAGAAACTAGAGGCCCGGTGCACAAAAATTTGTGCACTCGTGGGGGAGGGGGGTCCCTCAGCCCGGCCTGTGCCCTCTCGCAGTCTGGGACCCCTCAGGAAATAATGACCTGCTGGCTTAGGCCTGCTCCCGGGTGGCAGAGGGCAGGCCCAATCCCTAGGTGCAGCCCCTGGTCGGGCTCAGAGCAGGGCCAATTGGGGAGTTGGGGCACCGCCCCCTGTCATGCACAGAGCAGGGCCCATCAGGGGGTTGGGGCATTTCCCCCTGTCACTCACAGAACAGGGCCGATCAGGGGGTTGGGCGCCGCACCCTGTCACACACAGAGCCGCAGGGCGATCAGGGGGTTTGGGCGCTGCCCCCTGTCACGCTGATCCCGGTGCTGGGAGGCATATTACCCTTTTACTATATAGGATAGAGGCCTGGTGCACGGGTAGGGGCCGGCTGGTTTGCCCTGAAGGGTGTCCTGGATCAGGGTGGGGGTCCCCACTGGGGTGCCTGGCCAGCCTGGGTGAGGGGATGATGGCTGTTTGCAGCTGGTCACACACCCTTCAGGGTGGGGGTCCCCACTGGGGTGCCTGGCCAGTCTGGGTGAGGAGCTGAGGGCTGTTTTCAGGCTGGGGGTGACTGAAGCTCCCAACCGCTCCTTTTTTTCTTTTTCTTTTTTTTTTATTCTGGGCCAGCTTTAGCTTTGAGGCTTGGCTCCAGCTCTTAGGCCTCCGCTGCTGAAAGTAGGTTTCTGGCCTTTGCTTACAATGTTGCGATCCTGCTGGCTGAAGCCCGGCAGGTTTCTGGGGTTTTGTTTAGCTTCTATGTTTGTTACATAGTTGCTTGCAGCTCATGTTTAGCTTCTATGTTTGTTACATAGTTGCTTGCAGCTCAGAGGCCTGCAGCGGCAGGCGGGGAACGTTGGAGTCCTCCGTCCCTGAAGCAAGCAAGCCTCATGTTAGTTTCAAGGTGCCTGGCTGCCGGCCGCCATCTTGGCTGACAGTTAATTTGCATATTGTCCTGATTAGCCAATGGGAAGGGTAGCGGTCGTACGCCAATTACCATGTTTCTCTTTTATTAGATAGGATTATCGATTTAGATACTGTTCTACAGTGTTGCCAGCATTTGCAAGAACACATTTTTATTTTCATCACACCTTTAATAAAATCTCTTCTTGAGCCCTGGCCGGGTAGCTCAGTTGGTGAGAGCATTGTCCCAATATGCCAAGGATGTGGGTTTGATCCCTGGCAGGGCACACATACAAGAATCAACCAATTAAATCTGTTCTTGAAAAAACTTTAATAGTCAATATTAGTGAGGGCATTGAGAATTGTTGCTTTCATACACTGTTAGTGGTAATAACGCATGGCATAAACTTTTAGGTTCATGCCAAATGTTTGTAGACTTTGAAAATCCCAATATGTCTAGGATGTATTCTACAAGTGTACAGAGATGTATAAGTAGTCTCTCTTTATCCACGGTTTCACTTGCCACAGTTTCAGTAACCCTTGGTCAACCATTGTCCAAAAATACTAAATGGAAACTTACCAAAATAAACAATTCATAAATTTTCAGTTGTGCACCGTTCTCAGTAGTGTGATGAGCTCTCACTCTGTCCCGCTCTGTCCTGCCTGGGATGTGAATCATTTCTTTGTTCAGCATCTCCACGCTGTATATGCATAGCTGTCTCCGTTATTAGATTGACTGTGGAGATATCACAGTGTATATGTTCAAGTTCTCCTTATTTTACTGAATAATGGCCCCAAAGTGCAAGAGTAGTGATGCTGGCAATTCAGGTATGCCAAAGAGAAGCCATAACATGCACATAGTATAGACAGGGTGCAGTACTGTGGTTACAGGCAGCCACTGGGGTCTTGGAACATATGCCCCATAGATAAGGGGGAACTACTGTATATGAAAATGTTCCCTGTAGCATCGTAGTAGTCTCTCCCCGACTCAAGAAAAGAAGAAACAAACCAACAGCCCATCTCTAGATGAATGGTTAAAAAAAAAAAACCCACATACATTATGGATATGATTCCACTTATAGGAAGTCCTTAAAGTAATCACATTCATAGATTCAGAAAGTAGAACAGTGGTTGCCAGAGGCTGAGAAGAATGGGGAGATACTGTTTAATAGGAACAGAGTTTCAGTTTGGTACAATGAAAAACTGGAGATCAGTGGTGGTGATGGTTGTACAACAGTGTGAATGTACTGATTGCCACTAAACTGCACTTAAAAATGGTTATGATGTTATGTTTTGTGTATTTTACCACCATTCATTTTAAAATCTTAATGGTCCAAATGGTAACTTTGTAAAAATATATTTTTTTTATTGATTTCAAAGAGGAAGGAAGAGGTAGGGAGAGACAGAAACATCAATGATGAGAGAGAATCATCGATTGGCTGCCTCATGTGAGCCCACAACCAGGTCATGTGCCCTTGACTGGAATCGAATCTGGGACCCTTCAGTCCATAGGCCGACGCCCTATCCACTGAGCCAAACCAGCCAGGGCCCAAATGGTAACTTTTATGTTATATATATTTTACCACAGTAAAAAATAAAACAATGAATATCCCCTAGGCTTACGACGATGCCGATATTATGCAGTAATTTAAAAATGAATAGCTACATAGGTACTTCCATAGCAAGATATCCATATATTGCTAAGGACAAAAAGAAAAGAACAGCAGATATAGAATGGTTCTATTTTTATAAACGTAGTAAATAACAATGAGTTAGAAGCTGAGAGAATAGGCACCAAACTGTTAACAGTGTTGGGGTAACGAAATGATTACTTGTTGGGGTTCAACCCCAGCAGGTCCAGGGGTCCCCAAAGGTGTGGACGGAGTCAGCAAAGAAGGAATGACACGGACACAGCGTTCAGTTGATCAGCAGCCTAGCCAGGATATCTAGCCAGGATCTCCAGCCAAGTTCTGTCTTTTATTGTCTTGTTACATCTGTATTTATACCAGTTGATTTTAATCCTGTCAATTTCTATTCCAAAGGTTAGGGCGTTTCTTATCTCCATTCCAGGGAGTAAAGATTATGTAGCTTAAGTGTGATTGTTCGTAGTTAAAGTGATTAACCACCCGCCTGGCACTTAGTTAAGGGGTTTTATTCCCTCCCTAACTTCAGGGAAAAATCCCTACCTGGGGAAACAACCTTTCTCGGAGAGGTGACCTTGGTTAAAACACATAGTGCCAAGAAGGGGAGCAAACATATCAAGAACAGTATGCCATATACGCCAGGTCCCTTGAACATAGGCTGTGCAGATGTTTCTTCCCTGCAGTGACTGTGTCAAGCAGCAAGGATGGACCGGCTTCCGGCAATTACTGGGAGCTTTCATTCTACATAATACATTTTTGGTGAGGTACGTGAAATCAGAACCAAAAAGCATTATAAAACAAATAAAACAACCTTCAATTGTTCCTCTTTGCTGTCAGAATAAAATTCCATGGGCAAGAGATGGCCATGGCTTATCTATCTCATTTCTCTCATCATCTCTCCTTATGGCCAAGTGGAATCATTTCTATTCTGCTTGTGCCATGCTTTCTCTGTCCTTGGGAGATTCACGCATACACTCCTTCAGTCTGAAACACTTACCACCCTCACCCCTTTGACTCACCTAATTCCAACACCCTTCAGATCTCAGCTAACACATCCCTTTTTATGCACATTTAGCCCTCCCTGGTCCCCCCTGAATCCTGGCTACACACTCCTCTGCCCTCCCATGGCTAATATCCTACACTTCTGAATTACCTCCCATTTCACACTGAATTATAGTCCTGGTCGGCCTTTCCCTGTAACAGCCCGAAGGGTGGCCATGTTGTTCATCTGTCTACCCCCATCTCCTAACTCAGGACCTGATGCACAGTAGGAATTCCACTCCAACTTCTTGAGCAAAAGAATAGATAGCATTGGTTTGTGAATCTGGTCTGGCTGGGTGGGTCCGTTCTACTGCGGCAACAAGGACTTTTGGTCCTGAAAAAGGTGTGATACATCCTTTCTGTCCATCAAGGTGCCAGCCAATCTCCCTCTCTCCTGGGATCTTGAATATCTCGACTCAGAGTCTTTATAATTACAAGATAAAGAGAATAAGTATTTGTGTCCATTAATGATCTAGGAATGAGGGCTCTAAAGCAAGTAAAATGACCTTCATGAGACCCCAAGCCGAGGCAAAGGGAAAGCTCGAACTCAGGTCTTCCAACACCACATTCAGGCCCCTTACCGCTGAACTTTTAGGGCAGGAAGCAGGTCTTACGCTTCCTCAAGTCTCCGGTCCTCGTACAGTAACTACCACATAATTCATAGCAAATGGGTGTTTGTTGAATGAATGAATGAATGAATGAATGAAGGTTTATACATAAACACACCCTCACAAACACACACAATATCTTTTCTATAAAATTAGGACAAAGCCACCAAAGCAGCCACAGAATGTTTAACTTTCCATGTCATCAGGCATGGTGTCCCACCAGCAGGACTGAAGCAGACTAGCAGAGCCTCTAGTAACCAAGGAGCCAACCTTTACTGAGCCAACCTTTACTGAGCATCTTCTCTGTGCCCAGCACTGTGCTGAGTACTGTGCATTCTAAGATGGACAAGCCACTATTCCTGTCCTCTGGGCACACTATCTAGTTGGAGAGAAACTCATAGAGCTAAACAGATACCATACAGAGCGATGGAGGCTCTCTCAAGGCAAACACGGATGGGTAATTTGTGAGTGAAAGCACTTGTCACCTTGGCGCCTGGATGCTGCTCACCAAGCCGGAAGCACGTGCTAATGAGGGTGCCCAGGTAGGAGAGGCTATGGAACAAGGGGGCCCAGCCAGGCCACAAAGAACCTCGTGTGCCACGCTAGGAAGCTTGGGCTGAGGCCTCGGACTTGTTTGCGTTTGAAATTTGCGGTCATTTGATCTATAAACCTGCACATCTGTACAACAATTCAGTAGTATTGCAAATAAAAATCTGATTGACTTCAAAATTAGAGAACCAGGGTCTCAAATTTGGTCCTTTGTATTCTAAAACAGTGCTCCAAAGGATGGCAAAAGAGACGGATATGCAAATAAGATATTCAGTGCCTTATACCCCTCAGCTGATGGAAACTATCGCCGCAATGCGTGGGCCTATCAGAATGTGACTCTACCTAAAGGATCTCAAAATAGCTCTGCTCTGCGCTCTGCGGCAGGCGAGCGTCTGCTCTATTGGGCAGTAGCTCATTCTTTACTATTGTTGCTATGTGACAAACTATTGGCTCAGTGTTAATCCAAGCCTGCCAGCGGAGGGCGGGAAGAGGGCTTTGGGAGAAGCATCTTTCCCAGCATCTAATGTAACGAACACGGCCTGAGCATTTCCCAGGTACCCTTCCGGAACCGGCCCCTGAAGATACAGACATCCAGTTCAGTGCAGTGAACATTTCTTGACTGGCTCCTATATGAGAGGCACTCTGCTGGGCTCCAGAGATGTAAAAATAAATACAGTTCACATGCTGTCTGCTCTCAGTTGCTGAGAGATAGTCTTAGAAACAGGAAAGTGCAATCTAACACACAGGATGCACTGAGAGAGGCGTGGGTGCTATGTTGACACTCAGAGGGGTACTTCCTATGGACATGGTGATGTGCTTGTGGAAAACGCATATGGAGATCTCCCATGGACAGCTGGACGTACAGGTGAATAGGGAAATCAGACCCAATCCTTGCCCTGGAGGATCTCGCTATCGAGTGAGAGACAGAAATGGAAATACGGCCCTAGCTGCTTTGGGTGCTCAGTGGATAGAGCATCGGCCTGCGGACTGAAGGGACCCAGGTTCGATTCAGCTCAAGGGCACATGCCTGGGTTGCGCGTTCGATCCCCAGTAGGGGGTGTGCAGGAGGCAGCTGATCAGTGATTCTCTCTCATCACTGATGTTTCTCTCTCTCTCTTCCTCTCCCTTCTTCTCTGAAATCAATAAAAATATTTCTTTTAAGAAGAAACGTTACTCGATTTATTTTAAAAAACACACACAAATGTAAATACAGTAAATCAAGTACAATACTCTGGTGAATGCTAACATGGAAGCTGCTAAGAACACCATGGCACAACTGCTTGGCCTGGAAGTTGGGATGTTCCTCCAGGAGACAGGCTAGGAGCTGAGCGTCGAATGATTCAGAGTGTAAATCCCGGCGGGGAAAGTAATAATAACTGTATCGCTCCTGGGCTCTGCAGTCCAGGCACACTGAAGAGAGGGTGTCCTGAGCTGGCACAGCAAACACCATGAAGCCCAGAGCCGGGACAGTGGGCGCCAGTGATGCGGCTTGCCGGGGAGCTGAATGCGTGGTGTTACCCAGTGGCATACAATGCTTTGGGGTGTTGAGGTGGTTCGAGGCATACGAGGCAGCAAACCACGGCTCCGCACTCTGCCAACCTAACAAACATCTCACTCCCCAGGACTTCAGGCACTTCTCCCTAAGACGTAGGTGGAGTCCTGCCTTGGCCTCCTCCCTGCAGCCTCATTGCAGCTTTATCCTTTGCACTATTTCTTTTTTTATTTTTTAATATTTTTTTAAATTCATTTCTGAGAGGAAGGGAGAGGAAGATAGAAACATCAATGGTGAGAAAGCATCCTCGATCGGCTGCCTCCTGCATGCCCCCAACTGGGGATCGAGCCCGCAACCCGGGCGTGTGCCCTGACTGGGAATCGAATTGTGGCCTCCTGGTTCATAGATTGACGCTCAACCACTAAGCAGCATGGGCCAGGCTGCACTACATCTTTGACTCATCTTGGCATAAATCAAAGTCAGAGCAATTTCAAGTCAAGTCCCAATCCATATTCTCCCCTATCCTTGAACCTCAGTTAGATTCTGGGCTTTGACTCTGCTTAGCTTTCCAGGTAATGGGAACAGGCTCCACAAAGGCCTGATGAAGTCGCTGTTGCTGCAGCTAAAAGCATGTAGGACATTCACCAAATCTTTTATTAATTTATCAAAAATGGGCCAACCGGTATGGCTCAGTGGTTGAGCGTCAACCTATGAACCAGGAGGTCACAGTTCAATTCCCAGTCACAGCTCATGCCCAGGTTGCAGGCTCAGTCCCCAGTAGGGGACATGCAGGAGGCAGCCGATCAATGATTCTCTCTCCTTACTGATGTTTCTATCTCTCTCTCCTTCTCCCTTATTCTCTCTGAAATCAATAAAAACATATTTTTTAAAAATTTATCATAAATGTATTGAATTGGCACCTCACGTGGCAAACAAAGGGTTAATCCATTGACTCCACAGAGCTCTTGCAAATGGATAAGGGGGGAAAAAATAGAAAAAAAAGTGGGCAAGCAAGCCTCCTCCAACAAAAGTCACTTGTGGTTGACACACCCTCAGGTGACTCCCAATAATTCCCACCTCCTGGTGTCCATGCCTCTGTGTTATCCCCTCCTCTTACGTGTGGGCGGAATCTGTGACTCATGTTTAACTAATGGAATATGACAAAGGTGATGGGATTTACTCCCGGAACATGCTGTGTTAGGTAAGATGGCACCAAGTCTTCGGTAAGGTTGCATCAAGAGATTCTCCTTATCAGCAGATGAGTGGATTAAAAAACGGTGGTACATCTCCACAATGGAATGCTATGCTGCTATAAAAAAGAAGAAACTTTTACCATTTGCAACGGCATGGATGGAACTGGAGAGCATTATGCTAAGTGTAATAAGCCAGTCAGAGAAAGATAAATATCTCATGATCTCACTCATATGTGGGATATAATGATCAACATGCTAATTTGATGAACAAGAATAGAACCAGAGACAAATGGCGGTGGGGGGGGGGGAGTGCGGGGGAGGAGGGTTAGAAAGCAGCCAAAGGACTTGTATGCATGCATATTAGCATAAACAATGGACACAGACACTGGGGCAGTGGGGGCTTGCCCAGGGTGGGAATGGCTGGGCGGGAGAGGGGGGGTCAATTGGGGAAAAGGGAGACATATGTAAAACTTTAGACAAGAAAAAAAGAACAAAAAGAGATTCTCCTTGCTGGCTTGATAAAGTTGACAGCCACATTAAGAAGCCTTTACTCCCTACCTGGTTTGGCTGGATAGATGTCAGCCTGCGGACTGAAGGGTCCCGGGTTCGATTCTGGTCAAGGGCACATGCCTGGGTCGCGGGCTCGATCCCCAATAGATGGCGTGCAGGAGGCGGCCAATCAATGATTCTCTCTCATCACTGATATTTCCATCTCTCTCTACCTCTCCCTTCCTCTCTGAAATCAATAAAAAAAAATATTTTTTTTTAAAAGAAGGTTTTACGTGGGTGGTCTCTAGGAATTGCAGGTCAACAGACAAAAGCAACAAAAGGCTGGGGCCCTCAGTCACATAGCTACCAGGAAATGAGTTCTGTCCACCCTCTGAATGAGTTTGGAAGCAGATTCTTCCTGCTTTGAGCCTCTGGATGAAAATGCAGCCCAGCATACTCTCCCCACCATTTTCCTCTCCTTTCCCTTAGCCCTCTTCTTCCCCTAAAACATAAAATAAAATAAAATAAAATAAAATAAAATAAAATAAAATAAAATAAAATAAAATAAAATAAAATAAAATAAAATAAAATAATAAAATAAAATAAAATAAAATAAAATAAATAAAATTAAAATAAAATAAAATATAAAATAAAATAAATAAAATTAAAATAAAATAAATAAATTCAACCCAATCAACACTGATTACAACTCTGGGAGACCCTGTGCTGAGGACCCAGCTAATCTATGTGGACTCCTGACCCACATAAACTGTGAGACAATAAATGTATAAATCATTTGAATTTATGATAACTTATTATGTAGCAATAGAAAACTAATACAACAGATCAGGAAAGAAAATACAAATGGGACTTCTTTCTTTAAAAAAGCAAATGTATTTTTAAGTAGGTAATATGTTAACATGGTTCAACACATTATAAAGGGTATATTTTTCCTCCTACCCTTGTCCCCCAGGCACCCAGTGCCCCAGCCAGTGATAATCTTTGTCACCAATTTCTTGCATATGCATCCAGAGCTAATCAGTGCATGCTTGAGCAAACAAATTTATATTTCTTTATATTTTCCTTACTTACTATATATATGCTGTTCTGAACCTTTTCATTTTTTAAAAAAATATTTTTTTTTTATGATTTCAGAGAGGAAGGTAGCAAGAGAGATAGAAACATCAATGATGAGAGAGAATCACCAATCAGCTGCCTCCTGCACTGCCCTCCTCCCCCCAACCCCTGCACTGAGGATCAAGCCTGCAACCCGGGAAATGTGCCGCCAACCGGAATCAAACCCAGGACCCTTCAGTCCATAGGCCAGTGCTCTATCCACTGAACCAAACCAGCTAGGGCCCTTTTTTTTTTAAATTATAAAATACAGCACGCACACACAGAGGAGTGCATGAAACAAATATGTGCTATTTAAAGACTAAGCCAACACTTGTGTAACCCTCATCCAGGTCATGAAATAAAAGAGAGCCAGTGTCTTGGGAGCCCCGCCCCTGGCTATGTAGCCTCTCTTATCACACTTGCTTTTCTGAGGACATGGCCACCACCACGGTGACTCCAGCCGCTATCAGTCCCTTGTCTTTTTAATAGAGTTTTTTCCTCCGATGCATGCCTCTCAGATGCTGTAGAGCAGCTTATTTTAGTCCATTTTTGACCTTTACATAAAGGGAATCATACTCTCCTTTTGTGACTTACTTATTTAGCTCAACTTTTTATGCAAACTAGCCATGTTGATGCATGAAATTGCAATTTGCTCATTCTCTTGCTGCCTGGTTTTCCACTGTGCTAATAAACCACAATTTTTTTCCACGCTACCATAGACGGACATTTAAGGCTTTCCATTTTTGTTCTATTAGAAACACTTTTGTTTTGAACATTCATTTACCTGACTTTCTCAAGCAGGCTTGATACTAGGAGTGGAATTTCTGGGGTGTAGGACATTCATATCATCAGTTTTATCAACTTACACTCTGCCAACTGTGTGAGCGTTTCTACTGCTGAACTTCATCACCAACATTTGGTATTGTCAGACTTCTTCATTTTAACCACTCTGGGGGGTATGCAGTGCTGTCTTCATGTGATTTTTAATATATATACATCATATATATATATATATATATATATATATATATATATATATATATACACATATATATATACTAGGGGCCTGGTGCACGAAATTCGTGCACTGGGTGTGTGTGGGGGGGAGTGTCCCTCAGCCCAGCCTGCCACCTCTCACATACTGGGAGCCCTCAGGCGTTGACCCCCATCACCCTCCAATCGCAGGATCAGCCCCTTGCCCAGGCCTGACGCCTCTGACAGAGGTGTCAGGCCTGGGCAGGGGACCCTCATTTCCCCCCATCACTGGTTCTGCCCCCAGCCCAGGCCTGATGCCTCTGGCCCAGGCGTCAGGCCTGGGCAGGGGACCCCCAGACCCCTCCGATTGCTGACTCTGCCCCTTGCCCAGGCCTGATGCCTCAGCCAGAGGCGTAGACCCCCATCACCCTCCGATCTCCTGATCGGCCCCTTGCCCAGGCCTGACGCCTCCGCCAGAGGTGTCAGGCTTGGACAGGGGACCCCCATCTCCCCCCGATCACTGGCTCTGACCCCCGCCCAGGCCTGAGGCCTCTGGCCCAGGAATCATGTGTGGGCAGGGACCCCCATCTCCCTCTGATCACTTGCTCCACCCCCCGCCCAAGCCTGATGCCTCTGACCCAGGCTTCAGGCCTGGGCAAGGGGACCATCATATCCCCCCAATCCCCGGCTCCGCCCCCCACCCAGGCCTGATGCCTCTGGCCCAGGCATCAGGCCTGGGCAGGGGACCCCCAGCCCCCCGCCCAGGCCTGATGCCTCGGCCAGAGGAGCTGACCCTCATCACCCTCCGATCACCAATCACCGGATCGGCCCCTTGACCAGGCCTGAGGCCTCCGGCAGAGGTGTCAGGCCTGGGCAGGGGATCCCCACCTCCCCTCGGTTGCAGGCTCCGCCCCTGCCCAGGCCTAACGCCTCTGGCCTGGGCTGGCAGCGGGGACCCGCAGTGGCAGCTGGGGGGGGGGTGGGGGGGGGGCGCCGCGATCACGCGAGCTCCGCCCCTGCTCCTGCAGGATGCCTCTGGCTGAGGCGTCCGGCTCGGGCAGCGGGGACCTGCAGCTGCAGTGGCCCCGCGATCGTGGGCTCCGCTTTAGACCCAGGCAAGGGACCCCTAGCTCCCGGGACTGCCAGCTTTGACCGTGCCCAGCTCCCATCGCTGGCTCCACCCCTACTTCCTGCTATCACTGTCCAGGGCAGCAAAGGTGCCTGATTCTCTGATCATGGCTGGGGGGCAGGGCAAAGGCGGCCCTGGGGCCGCCTTTGCCCTGCCCCCCAGCTCTTAGCTCCCCCCTGGGTTTCCGATCACTGTCAGTGGCAGGGGGCTTCTTCCTGCTTTCCCTTTCGCCTCCCTGCATTGTGCCTACATATGCAAATTAGCCGCCATCTTTGTTGGCAGTTAACTGCCATCTCAGTTGGCAGTTAATTTGCATATAGCCCTGATTAGCCAATGAAAAGGGTAGCGCCGTATGCCAATTACCATTTTTCTCTTTTATTAGTGTAGATATATACATATATTGATTTCAGAGAGAGGAAGTGAGAGGGAGAGAGAGAGAGAAACATTAATGATGAGACAATCATAGATTGACTGCCTCCTGCAGGCTCCCTACTGAGGAATCAAGCCTGAAACCCTGGCATGTGGCCCTGACTGGAATTGAACCACTGAGCCACACTGGCTGGGCCTTAGTGTGATTTTTATTTGTATTTCTCTTCATGTCCATTTGGATTTCTTCTTTTATGACGCGCCAGTTCAAGTTTTTGTTCAATTTTCCACTGGCTTGTTTGTCCTTGTCTGATTAATATAATTTGTATTATCCCAGTTTGTTATTTGTCCAACTTTGCAAGTGGATCCGTAAGTATGATAAGATGCTCACCTTCAATTATAAAAGAGATAGCGAAACTATGATGTTCTTTATCCTTTTTGTCACTATCAGATTGGCCGAAGATCATGCAGCTCGATAACGCTGTGTTGGCAAGCGGGTGGAGGAATGTTCAGTAGCACACTGCAGGTTGGGTATGTACATTGGTGAATTTGTACGGAAATCAATTTGGCATATCTAACATGCTATGAAATGCATGTACGGTTTGACTCGGCTATTTCAATTTCTAGGAACTTATCAGTAACATGTTCAGGGATACTCATGGTAACACTGTTTATAATAACAAGATATTAGAAACTTAATTACCCAATGGCTGAGGACTACTTAAATAATGTATGACATATATTTACAAGGGAACACCAATGCATATTTTTAAAAAATTTTTATATAGGCTGAAAAGGAATATCTTCCAAGATACATTGTTACGTGAGAAAATAACCAAGTGCAGAATACTGGGGGTAAGGTGCTGCCACACCCACAGTATATGTGCCTGATGCTTGTGTTTGCATAGACTATCTTGGAAGGATACTTGGAAGGTGGTTGGGGAATCAGGGTGGAGAGAGACTTATTTTTCTGACCCTTTTGGATTTTCTACTAGGTACACGCATTACCCATTAAAAATAAATTAAAGCCATAACCGGTTTGGCTCAATGGATAGAGCATCGGCCTGCGGACTCAAGGGTCCCAGGTTCAATTCCTGTCAAGGGCATGCATGTACCTTGGTTGCGGGCACATCCCCAGTAGGGAGTGTGCAGGAGGCAGCTGATCGATGTTTCTCTCTCATTGATGTTTCTAACTCTCTATCCCTCTCCCTTCCTCTCTGTAAAAAAACAACACAAAACCAATAAAATATATTTAAAAAAATAAAAAAGAAATTAAATACACTTAAAATGTATTGAGCTCCCATTATGGGCCAGGCCTTGGCCAAATACTAGCAATGCATACGGTGGTGAATAACACAGAGACTTTGCCTCGCGGAGCTCCCAGTCCAGTGATGGAAGACAGTCACTGGAGCCGTCACTGTGGTGACAGGTGGCAAGTGCTCTATTGGGGACAGTGAGGAACTTAGGAGGAAAGTGACACCAAGCAGGGCACCTCACAGAGTCTAGGAGGTGGACAGGTTGCCTGACGCTTACGTGGGGAGCAGAAAGAAGAGGGAGCCGGCCAGTGGCGGTGGCTCACGGAGACCAGAGGCCCCAGCAGAGGAAGCAGCGTTTGTTGAGGGAGAGCAGGACTCCGTCCATTTGAGGAACTGAAAGTTCAGCTCAGCCGGAAGCTGACATGAGCTGAGTCGGTTTCCAGAAAAAGACACACTAGAAATATGGAAAAAAGATTGAAAAGGGCCACACGTGGAGTCAAGAAGACTCGGTTAAGAAGCTTCTGCAGTCATCAGAGGACAAGAGGCTGAATTAAGAAGGAGGAAGTGGGGGCAGAAAGGATGGGGCAGACTTAAGAGATAGTGAAAATGTCGACTCTACAGACTTAACGGCTGGGTGATGGGGTAAAAGGAGAGAGAGGATCATTATAACAACAAAGGCTAATATTTGGTAAGGATTTTCTAAGTGGTAGCACCTGCCCAGAATTTGGCTTGATTCTGTCATTCAATCCTCTCTCACTAATCCTGTTATGGGAAGATAACGCCGGCAGCAGAAGATTGGCTGATATGGAGAAAGAGGTAGTAAAAAATCCAACACATGTATTCGTGCTTTCATTTAGCACCTTCCAAGCATCACCAAATACTTTGTGCCAGCGACCACCAAGCCCAAGAAACACAGAGACAAACCAGACCCCATCCTTGACCTCCAAGTGGAAGTTCAGGGCCAAGGAGTGAGGTTGGCGAGCCTCCTGCTTTGAGAGGAGCAGGTGGCCACAGGATGCTGCTGGGGACAGAGCGGGAGAGAGGAATCCGCTCTGGGCTGGGGGCGCCTCAATAGAAGGTGTGGCTGGAGGCAAGTCTTAATGAAGTGACACCTACAGGGGTACCCGATAGAGCCAGCTGTGTGCTGTGTACTCTCTTGCCCTTTCCAGAAAGTTGGCTGCCTCCTGCCCTAGAGGAGGCAGGAGCGGGGATTGGGGCACAGACGTCAAAGATGCTGGTGAGGCTGGTGAGGCTGGAGAGATAATAAACGGCTTCAAGAGGGTGACGGTGAGCCCAAGCCCAGGAGGAAAAGCAGCATGAAGGGGAGGCGGAGAGAAAGGAAAGAGGTTCAGGGGGAAGGACTGGGGGGCGGAGTGCTTCTGAGAGGCAGAGGGAGCGGTGGAGTGGGACAGCTAGAGGGTCGTTAGAGACTAAGATTTCTTTTTTTCTCCTCCCTCCTTTTTTTTTTTTTTAATTGATTTCAGAGAGGAAGGGAGAGGGAGAAAGAGATAGGAACATCAATGATGAGAGAGAATTGGGTTTTGTTTTTGTTTTTGTTTTTTTAAAAATATATTCTATTGTTTTTTACAGAGAGGAAGGAAGAGGGATAGAGAGTTAGAAACATTGATGAGAAACATCGATCAGCTGCCTCCTGCACACTCCCCACTGGGGATGTGCCCGCAACCAAGGTACATGCCCTTGATTGGAATCGAACCTAGGACCCTTTAGTCCACAGGCTAGCTTGGCTCTATCCACTGATCCAAACCGGTTAGGGCAGATGAGAGAGAATTGTTGATCAGCAGCCTCCTGCACACCGCCCCCAACCCCCCCCCCCGCCCCCCCTGCACACCCCCCTTCGCCCCGGAGATTAAGCCCACAGCCCGGACATCTGGGCATCTGCCTGGACCAGGGATCAAACCGTTATCTCCAGGTTCATAGATTGACACTCAAGTGCTGAGCCACACTGGCCAGGCCCATCTAGGCTAGGGACTACGATTTCTGAGATGCTGAGACCCTCCTATGGCTCCCACGGTCCGTCACTAGCACCTTCACTCTCAGGCCCTTTGCTTTCCGCCGCCTGCCCCTGATGGGCCAGATGCCTCGTTCTCCAGGGGTGTGACAGAGTGACAGGCAATGGCATGAGGAGACTGAGGAACAGAGGTGAGAGCCAGCAAGGGGAGGCGGCAGGTGAGAACCCGAGGCATAGGAGGTGAGGGAGCCAGGGACGCAGCCAGGCTGGCGCGTGAAAACACGCTGCTGGAGGAAGGGGCTTGGTTTGCCACGGAAGGGGGAGCCGAGGGCCAAGGAGAAAAGGCAAGGGGAGGTGTGAAGGGCGAGGCCCTCAAAATAGATTAGGGTTCAACACAGCAAAGAAAGCCAGAGCCTGGGCTGGACCGCCACACACTTCCTGCAGGGCCACAGTGTCAGTAACCTACGACGATCCCATTCAGAGTGTTACAATAATCAGTGACTAGCTGCTAAGAGTACCTGTAAGAATTAGGAATAGAAAACCTCGAAACAAATAAAATAAGAATGTCTTTCTTTCTCCAGTAAAAGTGCAGAGGTAGGTGGCCCAGGGCTGGTGTTGGGGACTTCAGCTGGTATCGGGGACCCAGCCAGCCTACCCTCCTACCCTCTCAGCCTGTGCCTCTTCTTTTCCTGAGTTAGCTCTCTCCAAGCTCTAGCAGCCATCACACTCCCGTTGCAGCCAGGAGAAGGAGGAATGGGAGAGGAGGCGCGCCCCGCCCGGGGAGGGTGTGTGTGTGTGCAGGGGGGGAGGCGCTCCCAGAAGCTGCACGGCCATTGCATCTCCCACTGGCCAGCACCTAGGTCCATGGCCACACCTGGCTGCGAGGCAGCCTTGGAAGCGGGGATTTCGCTCCGAGTGGCATGTGCCCACCTGCATTTCGCAGACCAAGTGCAGAACACGTATCGGGGAACAAATAGTTTTCTCTGCCACATTCCACCCATACATCCATGTCCATGAAAGATGACATCCCAATTTGCATGCGACAGTCGTGGTTTACACTGTTGTCCCACATAATTAGTAACGCCATTCCTTTTCACTCAAAAGTGAAAAAAAAGTTTGGTGGTTCCTCATAAAGTTAAACTTGGAATTACCATGTGACCCAACAATGCTACTGCTAGATGTAGACCCCAAAGAATGGAAAGCAGGGACTCAAGCACTTGTGCACGCCTCTCCATAGCAGCATTATTCAAAAGAGCCAAAAGGTGGAGACAGCCAAGTGTCTATCAACAGATCGAAGCATAAACAAAACATGAAATGTACATACAATGAAATATTATTCAGCCATAAAAGAAAAGAAGTACGCCCTGGCCAGCATGGCTCAGTGGTTGAGCACCCACCTATGAACCAGAAGGTCTTGGTTCGATTCCTGGTCAGGGCACATGCCCGGGTCGTGGGCTCAATCCCCAGTGTGAAATTTTCTCTCATCATTGATGTTCCTATCTTTCTTTCCCTTTCCCTTCCTCTCTGAAATCAGTAAAATAATAATAATAATAATAAATAAAATATATATATAAAAAAGAAATGAAGTACTGATTTATGTTATAACATGGATGAACCTTGAAAACATTATGTTTAGTGAAAAAAAAGCCAAACACAAAAGGACAAACATTGTATGATTTTACTTTTATGAAGTACCTAGACCAGGGGTGGACAAACTTTTTGACTCGAGGGCCACAATGGGTTCTTAAACTGGACCGGAGGGCCGGAACAAAAGCATGGATGGAGTGTTTGTGTGAACTAATATAAATTCAAAGTAAACATCATTACATAAAAGGGTACGGTCTTTTTTTTCAATAGTTTTATTCATTTCAAACGGGCCAGATCCGGCCCGCGGGCCGTAGTTTGCCCACAGCTGACCTAGACTAAACAAAGTCATAGAGACAGGAAGTGGTTATGAGGGGCTGGTGAAGGGGCAGGGGAATTATTGTTTAACAGGTATAGAATTTCTACTTGGGATGCTGAAAAATTTCTAGGAATGGATAGGGTGACGGTAACACAACAATGTGAATATACCTGATGCCACCTGAATACTTAAAAACTGTAAAAATGGCAAATTTTGTTAAGTATATTTTACTGCAAAAAAGAAAGTTGGAGATATTTACCCAAGAGGGGGAAAAAAAGCATATATGTCCATACAAATACTGACTCTTCAGAACAGATTTATTTGTAATAGTCAAAACCTGGAAACAACCCAAATTACCATCAACAGGTGAATAGATAAACTGTGGTACATCCATACAATGGAATACTACTCAGCCCTAAAAAGGAATAAACTCCTAATACAAATAGCTGTAGTCCAACAAATTAGATAACTTAGATGAAATGGACAAATTATAGGAAAACACACATATTAAAACTGACTAGTGCTTGTGTCAGCAGCACATACACTAAAATTGGAACGATACAGAGATTAGCATGGCCCCTAGGAAATCAAACGACTCGGGAAGAAACTGAAACCCTGAATCGGTTTATAACAAGTAAAGACATGAATTAAATGTCTACTTAATTAGTAATTAAAAACTTCCCACAAAGAACAGTCCAGCCCCAGATAGCTTCACTGATGAATTCTACCAAACATTCAAAGAAGAGTCTGGCCAGCGTGGCTCAGTGGTTGAGCGTTGATCTATGAACCAGGAGGTCACAGTTCAATTCCCAGTCAGGGCACATGCCTGGCGGCTCGATCCCCAGTGTGGGGCATGCAAGAGGCAGCTGATCAATGATTTTCTTTCATCACTGATGTTTCTATTTGTCTCTCCTTCTCCCTTCCTCTCCGAAATCAAGAAAAATAAAAAGAATGAATACTAGTTGTGATTCATTTTTAGGCTAAATAATGGTTCCTTAAAGATAGCCATGTCTTAATCTGGAGAACCTTTGAATGTTAATTTAGAGGACAAAAAGGATTTTGCAGGTGTGATTAAGAATCTCAAGATGGCCCTAGCCAGTTTGATTCAGTGCATAGAGTGTCGGTCTGTGGACTGAAGGGTCCCAGGTTCAATTCCGGTCAAGGGCACACACCTGGGGTTGCAGGCTCGATCCCCAGTAGGGCACGTGCAGAAGGCAGCCGATCAGTGATTCTCTCTCATCATTGATGTTTCTATCTCTCTCTCCCTCTCCCTTCCTCTCTGAAATTAAATTAAAAAAATAAAAACAGAAGAGGAGGGGACACTTTCCAATCCTTGTATGTGGCCAGTATTACTCTGACACCAAAACCAGACAAAGATGTTACAAGAAAAAATACAGACCAATTTTCCTTATGAATTTAAACACAAAAATCCAGAACAAAATACCAGGGAACTGAATCCAACAATAAAGAATGTTCCAAAAGAATGTATATACACACTTTGAATAATTATAAAGGTAGTGTTCATTAAAATACATTTCACTTTCAAAGCTGAACCAGCGGCTGTTAAAGTGTGTAAACGTGTTTGGGGGACACCCTGTATGTAGAAAAGAATCACATACTATGATCCAGTGGGGCTTATCTCAGGAATACAGGGTTGATTTAACACCACGTGCAGGAAAGAGTGACCATGTCAAGCTGGAGGACGCCGTCCTTAGCCATCCTGCCTGTGAGTTTGGCCCTTGGCTGCCGTCTGGGAACATGCCGTCAGGACTGGTAGGAGGGGCTCACTGTGCCTCCGTTGTTTGTACAGACAATGCGGTTTATGCTAAATGCCTGGTTTCCTCTGGGAGTCTGAGAGGGTGCTCCCCTGACCAGCGCCTATGAAGACCTTGGGTTCTGAGTCTCAGGTGCGCTTCCCTGGCAGACAGCACTTCACACGCGGTCACGGCTGCTGAAGGAATGGGCATGTCCTATGTTGACTCCGCTGGCAGAGCCTCCTCTGGGAGCTTTTGGTTTCCTCTGGACGTTGGCCCATGTGCTGGTTCCCTTTGCTCATTTGGCGTTGTGTCCTCTCACTATAGTAAATCTTGGCTGTGCGTGGGACGACATGCTGAGTCCTCCGACTCCTCCTGGTGACTCGCTGATCCTGAAGGTACTCTTAGGGATCCCCAACACATCTACCCACATCAATTCATGTTCTGTATCACATTAACAGAATAAAAACCCTAGCCGGTTTGGCCCAGCGGATAGAGCGTCAGCCTGCGGACTGCGGGGACACGCCGGGGTTGTGGGCGTGCAGGAGGCAGCCAATCAATGATTCTCTCTCATCATTGATGTTTCTATCGCTCTCTCCCTCTCCTTTCCTCTCTGAAATTGATGAAAACGTATTTTGAAAAAATAGGATAAAGGACAGAAATATGATCATCTCAATAGGTGCAGAAAAAAGCATTTGACAAAATGAAATGTCCTTTCACAATAAGAATATTCAACAAACTAAGAACAGA
Source organism: Myotis daubentonii (assembly GCF_963259705.1). Taxonomy (NCBI): domain Eukaryota; kingdom Metazoa; phylum Chordata; class Mammalia; order Chiroptera; family Vespertilionidae; genus Myotis; species Myotis daubentonii. Next base: position 5,095,758 of record NC_081841.1, read on the forward strand.
AGGGAACTTCTATAAGGTGGGAAAGGGTATATAAGAAAAACCCATAGCTAATGGGTTCAACTCAATGCTGAAAGACTGAATGTTGTTCTCTCTCTTTTTTAAAAAAATATATCTTTATTGATTTCAGAGAGGAAGGGAGAGGGAAAGAGAGAGAAAAACATCAATGATGAGAGAGAATCATTGATTGGCTGCCTCCTGCACGTCCCCTACTGGGGATCAAGCCCGCAACCCAGGCATGTGCCCTTGACCGGAATCAAACCTGGGACCCTTCAGTCCACAGGCTGATGCTCTATCCACTTAGCCAAACCAGCTAGGGCTGAATATTGTTCTCTTAAGATCCAGAACAGGCAAGTATGTCCACTGTTACCACTTGTTTTTAACACTGTTTGGAGGTTCCAGCCAGGGTAATCAGGCAAGAAAAAGAAAAAAATGCACTCATATTAGACTGGAATAAGTAAAACTATCTCTATTTACGATAACATGATCTTGTATATATGAACTTCTAAGAAAACTATTAAAAGTAATAAACGTGCTCAACAGATTGCAGGATACAAGGTCAATATGTGGACATCAATTGTGTGCTGGCAACTGAACATCCCAAAAATGAATCTAAGAAAACAATTTGTTGCCCTAACTGGTTTGGCTCAGTGGATAGAGCGTCGGCCTGAGGACTGAAGGGTCCCAGGTTCGATTCCGGTCAAGGGCATGTACCTTGGTTGCAGGCACATCCCCAGTAGGGTGTGTGCAGGAGGCAGCTGATCGATGTTTCTCTCATCGATGTTTCTAATTCTCTATCCCTCTCCTTTCCTCTCTGTAAAAAATCAATAAAATATGTACATAAAAAAGAAAACAATTTGTTACAATAGCAACGAAAGAATAAAATACTTAGCTATAGAGTTAACAAAAGATATGGAAGACTTGCACAATCAAAGCTACAGGACATCATTGAAAGAAATTAAATAAAATCTAAATAAATAGAAAGACATTATACATTCATAGTTCAGAAGACTTAACATTTTAAGGTTGCATTATACCCCAGATTAATCTATACATTCAATGCAATCTCTATCAAAATCCCAGCTGACTTTTAAAAAAGAAATTGGCAAGCTGTTTTTAATATTTAAATGAAAATGCAAGGGACCAAGAATAGCCAAAATAATCTTGAAAAAGAAGAGAACAGTTGGAGGACTGAAACTTTCTGATTTCAAAACGAAGGATAGGCATGCAGATCATTGAAACAGAATTGACAGTTGAAATACTGTGTGGATATAGAAGTCCCCCCTTATCTATGGATTCCTTTTTTGCAGTTTTATTTATTTATTTGTTTGTTTGTTTTAAAGTAACATATTTTGTTCAACAACTTTTTAAAAAATATATATTTTATTGACTTTTCTACAGAGAGGAAGGGAGAGGGATAGAGAGTTAGAAACATCGATGAGAGAGAAACATCGATCAGCTGCCTCCTGCACACACCCTACTGGGGATGTGCCCGCAACCAAAGTACATGTCCTTGACTGGAATGAAACCTGGGACCCTTGAGTCCGCAGGCCGACGCTCTATCCACTGAGCCAAACCAGTCAGGGCTGTTGAACAACTTTTATTTTACTTATTTTTATATATTTTTATAGATGTCAGAGAGGAAGAGAGAGAGATAGAAACATCTATGATGAGAGAGAATCATTGATCAGCAACCTTCTGCACACCCCCTACTAGGGATCAAGCTTGCAATCCAGGCATGTGCCCTTGATTGGAATTGAACCTGGGACCCTTCAGTCTGCAGGCCGACACTCTTTCCACTGAGCCAAACCAGTTCTAGTTACCTGCAATCAACAGTGGTCCAAAAGTATTAAATAGAAAATTCCAGAAATAAACAATTCATAAATTTTAAATTGAATGCTGCTCTAAGTATCGAGATTAAATCTTGTACCATCTTCCCACGCAGGAGGTAGGTCATCCCTTTGTCCAGCATATCCACGCTGTGTGTACTATCCGCCCATTAGTCACTTGGTAGCCGTCTTGGGGTTCAGATCAGCTGTCACAGTATCAAAAGTGCTTGTTTTCAAGTCACCCTGACAGCAACCTAGTGCTGTGTCACAGTGCCTGCGCCATTCACCTCACTTCATCTCATCACACAGCCATTGTATCATCTCATATCTTCACAAGAAGGGTGAGTACAGGGCAATAACATATTTTAAGAGGCCACATTCACATAACTTTTATTACAATCTATTGCTATAATTGTGCTATTTTATTATTAGTTATTGTGCTAATCTCCTACTGTGCCTAATTTATAAATTAAACTTTTTCATGGGTATGTATGTATAGGAGTTAAGTACTACCCACGGTTTTAGGCCTCCACTGGGAGTTTTGGAACGTATCACCCGCGGTTAAAGGGGGACTTCTGTGTATTAAAACCAATGAATTATTTGCTCTCGGTGGATGAATTGTATGGTATGTGAAGTGCATCTCAATAAATTTGTTAAAGAATGTTAAGGGTCAATGACACTCTCTCATCGTTGATGTTTCTATCTCTCCCTCTCACTTCCTCTCTGAAATCAATAAAAATAGACATATATTTTTAAAAACCCTAGCTGGTTTTGGCTCAGTGGATAGAGCATTGGACTGCAGACTGGAAGGCCCGGGTTCAATTCCAGTCAAGGGCACATGCCCGGGTTGCGGGCTCGATCCCCAGTAGGGGGTGTGCAGGAGGCGGCCGACCCATGATTCTCTCTCATCATTGATGTTTCTCTCTCTCCCCCTCTCCCTTCCTCTCTGAAATCAATAAAAATATATTTAAAAAAATAAGAGTGTTAGGGGACAGTCGGTGTGCCCCTTGGAGGAGAGACTGGAGCAATAGGAGCAACTTCAGAAGCTATCGGGTCACACCTGGCTGAGCTCTCACTGAAAAGACGCATCGAGGGTCAGAGGGTTCGGGATCAAGTCCTGAGACCCTTCCTCGTCGGAGGGAGGAACGAAGGGGGTTGAGGACAGAAGGCTGACTAGGAGCAGTCACTGGAGCAGGGGAAACCTGGGTAATGTGCAGCTGAGGCCGAGAGAGGAGTGTTTGGGAAGGGGGATGGGTTGTGTGTCAAGGCAGCAACGTGGGCAGGAAGGTGCAGGTAGGAAGCAGGGCCCAACCCAGACTGTCCTACATCTTTGGCAAAAAGTCAATGGTGCCGCCCCCCCTCCCCCCCCCCAAGTAGCAGAAGGTATAGAAGGAATAGAAAAAAAAGCACAAAGTCTGCTGTCCCATACAACAGGGACAATCTCAGCTCTGCCACTCGTGTTTTACGCGACCTTAGGAAAGACACAGCCTGCATCCTCCCCTCCAGTGGGACCAGCAGGCACTGCTGGCGGGTGAGGGTGGATGAGGAGCCTGGGTGGAGACGGCAGCCCATGCACACTGCCTGCCTCGCAGTGGGCACTTTAGGTGTTAAAAGCTCTGGCTCCAGCTCGCTGTGTGATCTTGGTCAGTTTCCTTAACCTCTCTGAACCTCAGTTTTCGGAAGGTCCAGGGGAATATTAGCAAAATCAACCTCACTGGCTTATTGCAAGAATTCGATGAGAAACTGCAAGTAGGCCATTTGGCACGGGGCCGGGGAACAGCAGGGTTCCGTGGAAAGAGCTGATGGCCCCTCTGCTCTCAGCCCTTGCCCTGATGCGTGCCTTCGCTGGGTGACATTCACAGGAGCAGTGGGGGCAGCTCGGACAACCCAGTTCGGATCCTGCAGGGCTGGCTGGCTGAGGGCCAGGACCGCGAGCAGAGGTTCGCGCCTTCGCTGGAAGGGGGAGAGGTGTGCGTGTGGGGGACGTGGGGAGCCTGCAGCCTCTCCTTCGCTCGTATTGGCTCCCAGACCGGCGACATGACGCCCCCTTGACCCCCGAGAGGCAGCAGCTGCCCTGGGGCAGCCCCATGGCAGGCGTCCCTCACGTAAGGCCTCTCAACCTTGAGCAGCTGCCCAGGCCACGCCAACAGCTGGGCCCCGCGGGCCATAAATCACTGGTGACACCAGCTGAGCCTGGTTGCCGGCTGCTCCAGGCCGTGGGGGATGGGGCGGGGGGGGGGGGCAGGCAGGCGGGGGCTCAGAAACCCTCTCCCTCCCCCACCCCCCAAACCCCACCCGCTGCCTTCAAGTCCCGGGTGGCGGCTTTGCATCCTGCTGGGCAAACTCTTCTTAACACCACAGCCCTTTCCACACCACACAACAGAGGCGCCGTGGGCTTACGGGGGAGGCTGCGTGTACATATATATTCACGCAGAGATGGAAACTGGAGAGTCTGCGGTAAAAGTCACCCCCACACACTGTGGGGAGGTGGACCCGGCGAATCCAGATTCTTCTAACCCGGGAGCCCAAGGCCAGGGGACTGCGGCCCGACGACCAGGGCACAGTCCTGCCTGTTCGCGCAGGTTGTCAGAAGGCAGCCTGGATCTCCCCCTTAGCTCCTGAGAGAGGATTCCAGGCAGTTCATGGCTTTACTTTGCTCCAGAGCGATTTGTCCAGAAAGGCCTGTAATGGCATTTTCCTATTAACACTGTAACAGGCAGCGGAAAGAAACACGCTATTCATGACAATTTGCCATTAGGTTAGGAATGGCAGAGAACGGGCAGGGGGTGGGACAAACCTGGGTGTCACCGGTATTCTGTCAACGACACCCTCTTACATCTTGAAAAGCCTGGAAAGTAAAGTACAGATGCGGAAACCATTGTTCTAGGTGCCGGGAGCATTTGCTTATAATTGTCTTTGGCAAAACAAGAATCTAGGGGGCCAGAGTAATGGTTGCCCTGGGGTGGGTGGTGACTGGGAGGGTTTCTGGGGGTGCAGGTGATGGTTTTCCCTCCATTTAGGGAAGGGTTGCTCTAGGGGGGAATGTTGACTTTACTCACCAGCTTTTCCGTGTGTGTTATCCTACATAATAAAAGGCTGATATGCAAATAGACCGCACGGTGGAACAACCGGAACAACTGAACAACCGGTCGCTATGATGAGCACTGACCACCAGGGGGTGTGTGCGGAACAAGGAGGGCGTTGGTCACGGCAGGATGGTGGAGCAGGTGAGCAGGGGCGCCAGACCAAGGCAGGGCGCCGGTCGTTGTCATTGGGGCTAGCCCTGGTGGTTACTGAAAATTCTTTGTTCGCGTGCCACGGTTCTGCTGGCACTCGCACCCGCTGCCGGTGCCAACCCTGCTCGCACCCACTGCTGGCGCTGGAGCCGCCACTTGCACCCACTGCCAGCGCTGCCCCACTCGCACCCACTGCCGGTGGCTGGCGCTGGTCCCAATCACTCAGCACCATCAGCGGGTGTGAGTGGTGGCTGCTGGCCCTGATTGCCCCTGAGGGCTTCTCCACCTCCCCCTGCTCCAGATGGGCGATCGGGGCAGCAGCCGCTGCTCGCACCCACTGATGGCACCAGCCCTGCTCACACTCGCTGCTGGCGCCGGCCCCAATTGCTCCATGCGATCAGTGGTTGCTAGGGGGCCATTGCCACCGGCGCATGGGAGTGGCTGTGGCAGGAGCAGGGCTGCAGCAGACAGGGGACCAGGGCCACGGCGGGAGGGGCTGGGGATGGGGGGAGTACAGAGGATGGGCCGAGACACGCCCCTGTACCTACCACAGCCTCACGGCCCACAATTCCTTTCAAGGTGCACGAATTTGTGCACTGGGCCCCTAGTACTTCAATAAAATGTTTGCTTTCACAAAAATCTATGAATAGCCGAAACCGGTTTGGCTCAGTGGATAAAGCGTCGGCCTGCGGACTGAAGGGTCCCAGGTTCGATTCCGGTCAAGGGCATGTACCTTGGTTGTGGGCACATCCCCAGTAGGAGGTGTGCAGGAGGCAGCTGATCGATGTTTCTCTCTCATCGATGTTTCTAACTCTCTATCCCTCTCCCTTCCTCTCTGTAAAAAAAATCAATAAAATATATTTTTAAAAAATCTATGAATGATATTTTCTTTTTTGTAGACAAAATATTTTTGAAGGCCCTCATAGGGTGAAAGGGACTTTAGGATTACCCAATCCGATTCCATGTTGTGCTGATGAGAAAGGAAGGCTCCTGGAGTCAGGGGAAGGACCAGAACTGGGTCCTCAGAACCTCCAGGCTCCCATTCCACTGAACTAGGTGACCTCAGCAAGTAAGTTTATTTACTCCTTTATGTTTTCTCAGTAAGTAAGTTTGAATTAAGAAATCTTTTGGAGGACCACGGTTTTATTGATTTTTAAAAGAACCGTGATTACCTTTTGACGTCCTTAAATTAAATAGTCATTATTTTAGTTAGTTAGTTTTGAATTAGTTATAGATGCCAAAGCTAAAAAATTAAAACAAAACAAAATAAAAAAGTACATGATGCAAAACCTCCTTCTCCTGGTCTCTTAGGGGCTTTGCCCCACCCCGGCCCCAGGTGCCTCTGTAAGGACTTCTGTGCATTGTTCCAGAGGTAGTCTGTGCGTGGTAAACGTGCTCCCCTCTTATTCCCACAGAAGGGAACGCACTGGACACGCCGTCCCACACCCTGCTCCTTATCAGTTAACAGCACACACTGAACCCTGAACATTCTCTCCATTGGTGTGACTCTTGATTTTTCACTATGAGAACTGTCTGTCCATATCCTCTGTCCATTTTTCTATTTCATTGTTTCATTGGGTTGTCAGTTTTTATAAAAACCAAATTTTTACTTAGAGAATATACTTTATAGAATGAAAAAAACCATACCCGTTCAGCACAAAAATCACAGTTATGTTTGGTGTGGTCCTTTGATGCTCTTTTCCATAGGCATACATATTTTTTTAAAAAACAAATATATATATATATATTGATTTCAGAGATGAGGGGAGAGGGAGAGAAAGATAGAAATATCAATGATGAGAGAGAATCATTGATCGGCTGCCTCCTGCATGGCCCATACTGAGGATCAAGCCCACAACCTGGGCATGTGCCCTGACCGGGAATCAAACCGAGACCTCCTGGTTCAAAGGTTGACGCTCAACCACTGAGCCACACCGGCCGGGCTAGGCACACATATTTTTACACTGTTACAACTGATCATAATAATATGTACCATTTATCGAGGGCTTCCTGGGTGCTAGACAAACAACTGTAGAGGTACATGAAATTTCTAGTTCTGCTTTTTCACATAATGTAGCAGGAGTGGTTTTTCATGTTGCGACATTGTGCTGAGGATTCTCATTTGTAATGGCTGCTTAGCATGCTGTCAAGATAGCCTATATACGATCATGTAATTAGCTGTTCTGTGATTCTTAACTTTGATTGCTTCTATTTCCTTATCATTTCTGATTAATAAACCCTTCAAATCTATTTTAAAAATTAAATTCCTACATTGATGTAACTTGCACCTTACCTTAATGTTAAATAAACATCCTTAAAATATTTATAAACATTCAATCATCATAATTAGAATGTTTGCCTTATGAAGTAGAGGGAAATAAAATGGTACCAGTAGTAGTGGATGGAAAGGGCGCACACGTGTATATTGCACATATACTACTTATCACCGCTTATGATTTAAAATTTTGGATGGAAAATTATATCACTCAGCTTGCTGCAAAAAGGTTTCATTTTGCTCTTGTCTTCCTCCCTGCCAGGCAAATTCAGAGAGCCTAGCAGAGGGAAGGGCTGAGTAGAAAGAAGGAAGGGTATGGAGTGTCCATGGAGAGACTTAGCAATGAGCCAAGGGGTGATCTTTCACTTTTTTTTTTCTTTTGGTTAATCCTCACCTGAGGATATTTTTTTCCATTGATTTTTAGAAAGAGTGGAAGGGAGAGAGGGAGAGGGAGAGGGAGAGAGAGAGAGAAACATCAATGTGCGAGACACATCAACTGGCTGCCTCCCACAGGGTCCTGGTTGGGGCTAGGGATGGAACCTGCAACTCAGATACATGCCCCTGGCTAGAAATCGAATCCAAGACCCTTTGGTACATGGGCGGACACTCTACCCACTGAGCTTCACCAGCCAGGGCCCACTCTTGCTGTGCAAACTCCTCCCTTGCTGATGCCTGATGCCATCAGTACAAGGTCACACAGCGTGGGTAGCAGAGCTAAACATGAATTCCAGTGCTCTGATGTCTCCACTCACTGCCCTTTTCACTGCTCCGAGCTGGGGAAGCTGGGGAATCACAGAGGAGGTGGGCCTCCAGGGAGAGTGGGAGCAGCATAGGATCACCCCTCGGCTGCATCGCCCTTGGTGCCAGGCCACGCCAGCCAGGCTTCCTTCAACCCCAACCAGAAATGACAGATCCCAGAGTCCAAACTCGCAAGAACCCAGTGCCTACCACAGTGTCTGCCTCCCGGTAATGGATGCCTGCTTTAGTTTTCCTGGCACCTCTTTTTCCGCTGGCAGGCTGACCCCACTCCATGGCATAGTGGGATGGTCACTCACAGGGCACTGACTGCCACCTAACTGTGGGACTGGGCCCTGTAGTCACGGTTTGGACAGTAATGGTGCCCCATCACTTGTAACGGGTGACTGGTCAAAGGGGCACGTAGCCTAGTCTTAGCCAATCAGTTCTTCCCAGTCCATTTGCTGAAGGAACATTATAGAACGGACAGGATTCTTCTCTTAGGTTGTGAATTTGAGAGGAGAGAGAGTCTGGCTGTGGCTAAAAGAAATGAGACAAGCATGAAAAGAGAAATAAGAACAAGCAGGGTCAGAAACGGAGAGCCTCGGCCCTGGCTGGTAGCTCAGTTGGTTAAGCATTGTCCTGATACGCCCGGTCAGGGTACATACAAGAATCAACCAATGAATGCGTAAATTAGTGGAACAACAAATTGATGTTTCTTTCTCTCTCTAAAATCAATAAATTTAAAAAATTTTAAAAAGAAAGAAAGAAATGGAGAGCCTTATCTACCCTGTACCATCCAGCCATGCCTACAGCCATACCTCCCCTGGGTTTCATAATTACCTGGATCAACAAATTACTCCCCAATTTCTACACCAGTTCCTGATTACAGTTCAAGATGGGGACCAACTATATTTCATCTGGCAGGTTTCCAGGATCACCAGTTATTATTTAGAAAAGTAAAATGCCCCAACTTCAGTGAATAAGTAGAGCGGAATTCTTTATTTTATTTTATTGATTTTATTTTATTTTAATTTTTTTTACAGAGAGGAAGGGAGAGGGATAGAGAGTTAGAAACATCGATGAGAGAGAAACATTGATCAGCTGCCTCCTGCACACCCCCTAACTGGAAATGTGCCCACAACCAAGGTACATGCCCTTGACCAGAATCAAACCTGAGACTCTTCAGTCCACAGGCTGACACTCTATCCACTGAACCAAACCTGTCAGGGCTAGAGTGGAATTCTTAAGAGCATGGTTCTGGTCCTAGCCAGTTTTTCTCAATGGTTAGAGCATCAGCCTGCAAACTGAAGGGTCCTGGGTTCGATTCTGGTCAGGGGCACATGCCCAGGTTGCAGGCTTGATCCCCAGTAGGGGGCTTGCAGGAGGCAGCCAATCAATGATTCTCTCTCATCATTGATGTTTCTATCTCTCCCTCACCCTTCCTCTCTGAAATCAATCCTATCTAATAAAAGAGAAAAATGGTAATTGGCGTACGACGATACCCTTTTCATTGGCTAATCAGGGCTATATGCAAATTAACTGCCAACTAAGATTGGCAGTTAACTGTCAACAAGATGGCGGTTAATTTGCATATGTAGGCACAATGCAGGGAGGCGAAAGGGAAAGCAGGAAGAAGCCCCCTGCCACTGACAGTGATCGGAAACCCAGGGGGGAGCTAAGAGCTGGGGGGCAGGGCAAAGGCGGCCCCAGGTGCCTTTGCCGCCCTGGCAAGTGATAGCAGGAAGTAGGGGTGGAGCCAGCAATGGGAGCTGGGCACAGTCGAAGCTGGCAGTCCCAGGAGCTAGGGGTCGCTTGCCTGGGCCTAAAGCGAAGCCCACGATCGCGGGGCCGTTGCAGCTGCGGGTCCCTGCTGCCCGGGCCAGACACCTAGGCCAGAGGTGTTAGGCCTGGGCAGGGGCGGAGCCTGCAACCACGGGGAGCTGGGGGTCCCCTGCCCAGGCCTGACACCTCTGCCGGAGGCCTCAGGCCTGGTCAAGGGGCCGATACGGTGATTGGTGATCTGAGGGTGATGAGGGTCAACTCCTCTGGCCGAGGCATCGGGCCTGGGTCGGGGGCGGAGCCGGGGATTGGGGGGATATGATGGTCCCCTTGCCCAGGCCTGAAGCCTGGGTCAGAGGCGTCAGGCTTGGGCGGGGGGTGGAGCAAGCGATCAGAGGGAGATGGGGGTCCCCTGCCCAGGCATGATTCCTGGGCCAGAGGCCTCAGGCCTGGGCGGGGGCCAGAGCCAGTGATCAGGGGGAGATGGGGGTCCCCTGTCCAAGCCTGACACCTCTGGTGGAGGCGTCAGGCCTGGGCAAGGGGCTGATCAGGCGATCGGAGGGTGATGGGGGTCTACACCTCTGGCCGAGGCATCAGGCCTGGGCTGGGGGCAGAACCAGTGATGGGGGGGAAATGGGGGTCCCCTGCCCAGGCCTGACGCCTCTGTCAGAGGCGTCAGGTGCCAGAGGCGTCAGGCCTGGGCAAGGGGCTGATCCTGCGATTGGAGGGTGATGGGGGTCAACGCCTGAGGGCTCCCAGTATGTGAGAGGGGGCAGGCTGGGCTGAGGGACACCCCCCCACCACCACACCCAGTGCACGAATTTCGTGCACCGGGCCCCTAGTTTAAAAAAATAAAAAAATTAAAATTTAAAAAAAGCATGGTTCTTCAATATGCTCAATTAATATTTGACAAAGGAGGCAAGAACATACAATGGAGCCAAGATAGTCTCTTCAATAAATGGTGTTGGGAAAATTGGACAGATATATGTAAGAAAATGAAACTAGACCACCAACTTACACCATACACAAAAATAAACTCAAAATGGATAAAGGACTTAAATGTACGACAGGAAACCATAAAAATTCTAGAAGAATCCAAAGGCAACAAAATCTCAGACATATGCCGAAGCAATTTCTTCACTGATACAGCTCCTAGGGCACTTGAAACTAAAGAAAAAATGAACAAATGGGACTACATCAAAATAAAAAGCTTCTGCACAGCAAAAGAAACCATCAACAAAACAACGAGAAAACCCACTGTGTGGGAAAACATATTTGCCAATGACATATCTGATAAGGGCCTAATCTCCAAAATTTATAGGGAACTCATACAACTTAACAAAAGGAAGATAAACAATCCAATCAAAAAATGGGCAAAGGACCTAAATAGACACCTTTCAAAAGAGGACATTCAGAAAGCCAAGAGACATATGAAAACATGCTCAAAGTCACTAATCATCCGAGAGATGCAAATCAAAACAGCAATGAGGTACCATCTCACACTGGTCAGACTGGCTATCATCAACAAATCAACAAACGACAAGTGCTGGAGAGGATGTGGAGAAAAAGGAACACTTGTGCACTGCTGGTGGGAATGCAGACTGGTGCAGCCACTATGGAAGACAGTATGGAGTTTCCTTAAAAAACTGAAAATGGAACTCCCATTTGACCCTGTGATCCCACTTCTAGGAATATATCCCAAGAAACCAGAAACACCAATCAGAAAGGATATATGCACCCCTATGTTCATAGCAGCACAATTCACCATAGCTAAGATCTGGAAACAGCCTAAGTGCCCATCAGTAGATGAATGGATTAGAAAACTGTGGTACATCTACACGATGGAATACTATGCTGCTCTAAAAAGGAAGGAACTCTTACCATTTGCAACGTCATGGATGGAACTGGAGAGCATTATGCTAAGTGAAATAAGCCAGTCAATAAAGGAAAAATACCACATGATCTCACTCATTCATGGACAATAGAGACCATTATAAACTTTTGAACAATAATAGATACAGAGGCAGAGCTGCCTCAAACAGATTGTCAAACTGCAGCGGGAAGGCCGGGGAGGGTTGGGGGGCAGGAGGTAGGGGGGTAAGCGATCAACTAAAGGACTTGTATGCATGCATATAAGCATAACCAATGGACATAAGACACTGGCGGATAGGGGAGGCTAAGGGACTGTCTAGGGCGGGGGGATAAAATGGATACATATGTAATACCCTTTGTAATACTTTAAGCAATAAAAAAAAATAAATTAATTAATTAAAAATAAAATAAAATAAAATAAAAGCATAAAAAAAAAAAAAAAGCATGGTTCTGAAGCCAGGTTACAGGGGCTTGTAAATCCACTAGCAGTATAAATCTGGCTATATTACTCAACTTCCCCTAAGCTTCATTTTCCTTATCTGTATTTATTAAAAATATATTTGTAATTCTATTGTCACCTACTATTATGTGCTACAATTCACATTTTTTGAAGCCTCACCGTGTGCCAGGCCCTGTGCTAAGCCCTCTCCAGGGAATGATTGCACAGCAAGTGTGTGTGTGGGGGGGGAAGGCGGGGAGCACACACTGTTTACAATCCCCTCCTCACGTGGCTGCCTCCACTGTAAAGGAAGTGTTTCCATCCAAATGCCCACAAAGAACCCTTCCAGCCTTTCTCTCTCCCTCTTCCTTGCTTCTCCTTAAGGGAAGAGGAGCTAGCCTAAGGCTTAGAGTTAATAATTTACTAGTGGGTGGGGTCACGTTTAAACGGTGGGCAGGTGCCGTGGCCTTTCCGTTCTCCCCGTCAGAAGCTGTGTGGGGCAGAGGGCTGGTCTCACCCTCTCGCAGCTGTTCCACCTACACCTGCTAGAAGGGGAGTCAGTTCGCACTGTAGGCCCAGCTGTCTTCATTTCTGGGGTTGAGGGTAGAAAGGCCGGATGTAGGCCCAGGCCTAAGCCCAATTCTCAACGCAGTTAACCAAAAGCCCTGGATTGTAGTTATAGATTGCCCAGCTGGATGGAGTCCTTTTACCATATGCTCAAGTAACCTATGACGATTCAGGTACATGGGCTCAGCAAATACCGAAAGGAGAGACTGAGAGGAAAACGAATGATTTGAATAATATCGGGGATTCTACCCATCATTCATCTCAATGAGTTTCTGGACCAGAGGGGGAGAGAGAAGACCCAAATCTGCAGTTGCTCCAATCTGCTCAGTTCCAACATGGCCCTAGAGCAGTGATGGCGAACCTTCTGAGCTCGGCGTGTCAGCGTTTTGAAAAACCCTAACTTAACTCTGGTGCCGTGTCACCTATAGAAATTTTTTGATCTTTGCAACCATAGTAAAACAAAGACATATTTTTGATATTTATTTTATATATTTAAATGCCATTTAACAAAGAAAAATCAACCAAAAAAGTGAGTTCACGTGTCACCTCTGACACGCGCGTCATAGGTTCGCCATCACTGCCCTAGAGTGAGGGCCGCTCACCTTACTAAATGCGGTCCTAACGCCTAAGGGTGGGAATTTTCCATAAAACATTAGACGCCAGCTGAGAAGAGTCCTCTGGTGCTCAGCAATGATTTTCTTCTCTAAAATAGACGGGGAATTGGTTGTGTCGGACTCAGTGTGGGACAGGACAGTTGCCCACATGGCACCTTCCTAGGGATTTTGAAGAGCACTTTTTAAAAATATATATTTTTTATTAATTTCAGAGAGGAAGGGGAGGGAGAGACAGAGAAACATCAATGATGAGAAAGAACTATTGATTGGTTGCCTCCTGCACGCTCCCCACTGGGGATCGAGCCTGAAACCCGGGCATGTGCTCTTGACCGGAATTGAACTTGGGACCCTTCAGTCCGCAGGCCAATGCTCTATCCACTGCGCCAAACCAGCTAGGGCTTGAACAGCACTTTTAACCATAAGCAACTTTCACCTTAACTGCTAGCTTTAGTGTCTGCTCTGAGTTAGACTTCTGTGTTCACCCTGTGGGCCAGAGCCCTGGAGGAGAGAAGAGGTGAGACGCATCCCGGGCACCTAAACGATGAGTTCCTTGTGCTCAGAGAGGGCGAAGCGCCCCACCCGTGGTGGCTGCACAGCTGAGTGGCAGAGCCTGGATTCAAACCCAGGTCTGCCTGGAGGCACAGCTCCTGCTTCTATCACTCGACTGCCTCCATGGCCTAACTTAGTAATTCACGCAATTTTGCTCTTTCGAAGCTCAAACCAGGGAAGCTGGAGGGAACAGGTAAGCATCCAATACAACCACTCACCCAGCACACTTCACTTTCTCTGACTTTGCTAAACAGGATTGTCGCTTCCTGCTTAGAATTTACATATACATACACCTATCTGCTATGGCCTATATTACAATGTTTTACAAAATAAAATTGCTTTTCTCCTGCCCAGATTATGATCTCCTTTGTGGCCTCATTCATCCCTGTATCTTCATTCATTCATGCAAAGAATCTTTTTGAGTCACTTCCTATTCCATGCGTGGGAGCAGCTCCATCAGTGTCTGTGGAAGGGATGAATGGATTGGTGAGTGGTTGCTACCCTGATGAATGCTGTGTGTTGCTAGGTGACTAACTCTAGTGATGATTAGAGAGGGAGGGGGTGAGTGCTGTTGTGTGAGATGAGAGTAAGCCTCTATACACCTTCCTGCAGGATCAGGAAAGCGTCGTGGGTGGGAGTTCCACACTTCAGCACTGCCAACGAGGCAGGGGTGAGGGTGGGCTTCTGACAGTGATTTTCATTGTGCATGGGGAGAGGGAGGAGGGGAGGAGGGAGTTGTGTTAGAATATTTCCAGTATAGAAGAGCAGTTTGAAAAATCCCTAAGAGGCTATCTTTCTTCTATCCTTCAAGTGGAGAATCATTGAGTTACAAGCTTTCTAAATAAGAGTAATGCCCTAGCCGGTTTGGCTCACTAGATAGAGCGTCGGCCTGGGGACTGAACAGTCCCAGGTTCGATTCCGGTCAAGGGCATGTACCTTGGTTGCGGGCAACATCCCCAGTAGGGGGTGTGCAGGAGGCAGCTGATCGATGTTTCTCTCTCATCGATGTTTCTAACTCTCTATCCCTCTCCCTTCCTCTCTGTAAAAAATCAATAAAATATATTAAAAAAAAATAAAAGTAATGAAAAAACTGAAGGGGCAGGTTCAACACAAGCATCTACCCAGTGGTCCTCAACCTTCTGGCCCTTTAAATACAGTTCCTCATGTTGTGACCCAACCATAAAATTATTTTCGTTGCTTCTTCATAACTGTCATGTTGCTACTGTGATGAATCGTAATGTAAATATCTGATATGCAGGATGGTCTTAGGCGACCCCTGTGAAAGGGTCGTTCGACCGCCAAAGGGGTCGCGACCCACAGGTTGAGAACCGCTGGTCTGCACAGACGCCTGCGAGGGCCCGGAAGGTGGAAGTGAGAGAAGCTGCTGCTACCCAGCACAGAAATGGTCACCTGGAGGAGGGGTGGGCCCAATGTTGCAAGACCTTCCAAATTTTCAGGAGAGGCCACATGTGCAGGTTTTAATGCATAATCTCCCAATTTTTTAAAAAATATTTTAATATTTTTATTGATTTCAGAGAGGAAGGGAGAGGGAGAGAGAGAAATATCAATGATGAGAGAGAATCATTGATCGGCTGCCTCCTGCACGCCCCACACTGGTGATTGAGCCTGCAACTCAGGCGTGTGCCCTGACCGGGAATCAAACCGTAACCTCCTGGTTCATAGGCCGACGCTCAACCATTGAGCCATTCTGGCCGGGCTGTCCTTTTGTTCTTTTATTTTTCTATTTCATGGATGCCATGTTCTTTGGAAGCTTGTTTAGTCCAAGTTAATGACCTTTAAGGCTTCCTCCATGTGAATAGGAATTTATTTTTTTGAGTAATAGGAATTATATGTCACGGGGGGGAGGGGGCGGTGGCACGGGCATCAGGATTTAGAGATGCGTAGGTGGGGCATGGCCAAAAAAGGTTGGGAACCACTGTCCTAGATGAAGTGGTAAAGATTAGTATCGTGTTTAATTCACTGGTATAGCCCTTGCAAAAGCCAGATGTGGCATGGGAAGTGACAGTGGACTACCATAACTTAACCAAATGCTAGCCCTAACCACAGCTGCTGGGCCAGATGTAGTATATTTACTGTTATAGAGCAACACGGCTTGTGGCACTTGGTAGGCAGATATTGATCTGGCAAATGCATTCTTTCCAGTGGCTACCAGGAAGGAGGCACAGAGCAGCCTGCATTCACCCGGGACGAACAGCAGGTCACATTCATAGCCTTACCCCAGGGCTAAGTTAACTCTGCTGCTAAATATAGTCCTAAAGACTCTTGATCAGCTTGACATGGATCCTACCATACACCACATCATCATGAAGCTACTGGTCTAATAGCATGTTAACATGAGCTCTGAAAGGCACAGCTGCAATGGTTTCTAGCTGCTACAATCCTCTGAATGGGGTCTGTAACCGCTCAGAAGGCTGTGGTTAATATTTATTAACTAGTGGCCCGGTGCATGAAATTCGTGCACATTAAAAGGGATTTAATTAGAGGAAATATTTTAATATTTCTATTTGCCCTTTCTCTATAATAGGAAGAAAATTAGTAAAATGTATATGAAAATCTTCCTCCTGTCAGAGTCTGGGGCATGCCGCAGGACCCAGAGTCAAGTCCCCGCCCACCCACATGCACCTTGAAATCGAACAAGACCCAGACCCGGCCGGCCCCCCCCACACTGTGTAAGATCCAGACCTGGCCGGCCCCAGACCCATCAAGCCCTGCTGGGTGGGAGGGGGGGGGGTGCAGCCTCAGGTCCTTTGTCAAGCCCTGCCGGGCAGGGGGCACAGCCTCAGGGTCCCCGTCAAGCCCTGCCGGGTAGGGGACGCAGCCTCAGGTCCCCCGGCCCGGTGCCAAGCCAGGGGGACGTGATGTAAGGTCCCCCCCGTCAAGCTCCACTGGGCTAGGGGCATGGCCTGAGGTCTCCCATCAAGCCCCATCGGGCAGGGGGCGCAGCCTCAGGTCCCCCGCTCTGGCCTGGCACCATGCAGCCTCAGGTCCCTGCTGATCGCTCATTATGGGAACCCCACCTCCGCTGTGGGCGCAGCCATCTTATGTTACGGAACCCTGCCTCCACTGTGGGCGCAGCCATCTTATGTTACGGGAACCCTGCCTCTACTGTGGGCGCAGCCATCTTGTGACAGTGTGACGGAGTGAGGGTCAATTTGCATATCACCTCAGCCAAGACTTCGGCATGTTCCTTACCTGGTAGAGGGCCTCAAAACTTCATTTCTAAAAGGTCTGATACTCAGTGGTCCTGCTTATTGGGGTTGCTTTAATTTCCCATTAACTTTTACTTCTGAGCATGGAAGTCATAGAGGTGGCACATAGAATCCTCTGGGTCCCAAATGTAGTTTTGCTGCCCCCATTGTAAGCAACAACATGATTTGGTAATTGGGGTGAAACATCTCAGCCAGTAGAATAACCTCTTTTCCACCAATTGAGAAATGCAAAATGTCCAGATTTCAATTCAATGGAACCACAGCTGTGTCCCTCATATTAGGAAATATTTCTCCTTTGGGAACTAAGACCTCCCATCAAGCTGAAAGTTGTGGGAGCAGGATTTAAAAGTAGATGTAGTAACAAGAGTCAAAGAACACCATCTATTGACCACTGTTTCAAACATTGTGCGAGACAGACACCATCCTTTCAGGGTGTTTTTCTCAATTGATGCCTGAACAAAATCTTCAGTAGGTCATTCTATCATCTATATCTATATCTATATTTATATCTATATCTATATTTATATCTATATCTATATCTATATCTATATCTATCTATCTATATCTATATCTATCTATCTATATCTATATATCTATATCTATATTTATATCTATATCTACATATACTGATTTCAGAGAGGAAGGGAGATGGAAAGAGAGAGAGAAACATCAATGATGAGAGAGAATCATTGACTGGCTGCCTCTTGCACACCCACAACCGAGTCATGTGCCCTTGACCGGAATCAAACCTGGGACCTTCAGTCCACAGGCCAAAGCTCTATCCACTGAGCCAAGCCAGCCAGGGCCATTCTATCATTCTTTCAGACCAGCTGCTTCTGGGTGACGGGTTACACGTAATATCAGCGAATTCTATGTACACATGCTCACAGCTGCAATTCTTTTCCTAGGAAATGATTCCCTTGATCAGAAGCACTGCTGTGTGGAATGCCATGAGGGCACATTAGGCATTCCAGAAGCCCATGGATGGTGGCCCTGGCAGGAACCGTGCAGACAGGGGGGACAAATCCTATCCAGAGTGCATATTTATTCCAGTGGGGGCACACTGCTGCCCCCTTCATGAAGAAAGGGGCCCAACATAATCAACCTGCCAACAGATTGACACCGATCCCACTGGGCGATGATGGCATATTGGTGGGTAGTCTCTGCTGTCGAAGGTTAAACACTTAGGAATGGCAGTAACCAGGCCTGTCTCGATGAGGGGATGTCCTTGCTGTTTATCCCCATCTCTGCCACATGGACCCACTGAATAAGTGCCAGGGTGGCCGGTTAAGAGGCTGACTGACATCCTCAGAAGGAGTCATTTCGTCTGCATCACTGAGAGTCTCCTCTGCTGTAGGTGTCCTTTGAAGAGCATTCACATGGGCCACAGATATGCCCACACAGGGCCCATTCTGGAGCCCATCCACATACTTCATCCCTAGCTTTCCCATTACCCATCTTCCAGTCCTGTTCCCTCAAGTTTCTGTGAACCAATGAACATAAGTTCTATTTCAGGTCGTCTCCAAGTTCTGCTCCTTGGGAGAACTTCTCTTCACCATTGTTTTGTCAAGAGCACTCTTGATTGGGGTGGCAATGCTGATGGGTGAACAGGGGAAATACTGATGGGAAACTTTATACTGGAAGGATCTGGCAGAAACCACCCCTATCAGTCACGAAGAGAGAATGGAAAGTTCACAGCACCATTATATAAGGCTCCCATCAGCAAAATCCAGAAATGTGGTAAATCCTAAAAGACAAATTATCTGGTTTCTTAAAAAGTATTTAAAAGGAAGGAAGGAAATAGATTAAAAGAGGTTATAGATTGCCCGGCCAGCATGGCTCAGTGGTTGAGCATTAACCCATGAACCAGGAGGTCAGGGTTTGATTCCTAGTCAGGGCATCTGCCCAAATTGGGGCCTCGACTCCCAGTGTGGAGCATGCAGGAGGCAGCTGATCAATGATTCTCATCATTGATGTTTCCAACTCTCTCTCTCTCTCCCTTCCTCTCTGAAATCAATACAAAAATATTTTTTTAAATAAAAGAGGTTATAGATTAGAAGAGCCTTAAGAGACATATCAACCAAATGTGAAATATTTGGTTCTTGATTATAAAAAACCAATTATACAATAAATTATTTATATGGATAGTCAGGAAAATATGAACATGTATGACTAGATGATATTAATGAATTATTGTTAGTATTTTTAGGTGTGATAATTATATTGTGGATATGTTAAAAAACAAAGTCCTTGACTATTAAAGATCGAATCCTTTTCTGTTAGAGATACATACTGGTCTGTTTATGATTGAAATAGAATGAATTCTGAGATTGCTTTCAGATAACCAGGCAGGTATAGACGGAAAAAAAATTAGCTTTATGTTGAGAATCATTGAAGCTGCATGATGGATATAGGTCCATAATGTTATAGAATAGTAAGAAGCTAGGAAAATTCTAGGACAAGCAGAATAGAGAAACTAAGAAAAATAGTTAGAATAGTAAGAAGCTAGGAAAATTCTAGGACAAGCGGAATAGAGAAACTAAGAAAAATAGTTAAACAGCAGTTTACAGCCACCTAATAAATCCTATCTTCCATAAACTAAGCATATTTAAGAGTAAAGGGATTATACTTCTCCTCCCCAACCAGAGGGTAAGTAGCTTAAACCACCCTACTCAAGGAGACAGATAACAGAAATCCAATTAGTGCCATTTGCCAACCACACCCTGGACAGACAGATTAAGAGAATACATCTCATTTTAGTACATCAGCACAAAGCTGATGACTAATTCCATTTTTTTTTTTTAATATATTTTATTGATTTTTTTACAGAGAGGAAGGGAGAGAGATAGAGAGTTAGAAACATCGATCAGCTGCCTCCTGCACACCTCCCACCGGGGATGTGCCCGCAACCCAGGTACATGCCCTTGACCGGAATCGAACCCGGGACCCTTCAGTCCGCAAGCCGACGCTCTATCCACTGAGCCAAACCGGTTTCGGCTAATTCCATTTTTAAAAACCATGTTTTTATTTATTTCAGAGAGGAAGGGAGAGGGAGAGATAGAAACATCAGTGATGAGAGAGAATCATCGATCAGTTGCCTCCTGCATACCCCCCACTGGGAATCTAGCCCAAACCCTGGGCATGTGCCCTGACTGGGAATCAAACCTCGACCTACTGGTTCGAAGCTCAATCACTGGACCACAGCAGCCCAGCAAATGACGAATATTCTATTGCTTCTCCCTTAATACCTGCTCTAAATGCCCAGCCTTTAAAACATCTGAAAACGAAGTTCGCAGGTGCTCTCCTCCCCTTCCTGCTCTCCACAAGCACGTATCTCCTAAATTCCAAGGGACCCCAGTGGACTTGCAACCAGGGGAGCCATGGGCAGTGGCAGCTCGTCCTGGGCTAACCCCCGAACCTATCTCCAAGGTCCCCTTTTCTCTGAATTCTCCGTGAGCCCAACAAAGCAGACCCGTCTAGCTCTCCTGTTGCTTCTCCCATGCCCTTCCTTGTTCCACTGCCCTAAGTATATTTTTGCTAGAGTTAATTATTGCTTGCTTTGTCCCTTGATTGGAATCTTTCTGTCAAGAAGACAAGAACAACAACAAAAAACAACACAAAAAAAGAAGACAAGAACTGAGGTCTCATCGTCTCTCCAGTCACAATTATGTTCTTCTCTCTATTTTTGTGTAAACTTTGCATTTTCCATCTTAAAGATGATTTTTAAAATATATATATTTTTATTGATTTTTTACAGAGAGGAAGGGAGAGGGATAGAGAGTTAGAAACATCGATCAGCTGCTTCCTGCACACCCCCTACTGGGGATGTGCCCGCAACCAAGGTACATGCCCTTGACCGGAATTGAACCTGGGACCCTTGAGTCCGCAGGCTGATGCTCTATCCACTGAGCCAAACCAGCTAGGGCTTAAAGATAATTTTTATTTTGAAATGTGCCTTGGCCTTATGCCCTCTTCAGCCTCATTTCTTTAGTGTCTCTTCACATCAACATTTCTTCAAAGATTAACCTACCACTGGCTCACTGCTGTTCTCGAAGGTTTGGCTTTCAGCTCTGTCACTCCTTTGCGATTGCTCTTGCCAAGGGTGTCCATGCTGCTAAATCCAATGCTCACTATTTGGGGTCCTTTTTCTTCCTTGACCTCTCAGTGACATTTCATACCGTTGGTCCCTCCCTCTTTCTTTTTGTTTTTAATTAAATCTTTATTGTATTACATGTCACCCTTCTCCCCCCAACCCCCCATTGACTCCTTCTAACCTACCTCCACCACCCCACCCCTGCCCCAGGCCTTCACCACCCTATTGGTCCCTCCCTCTTTCTTTTTTGTTTTTAATTAAATCTTTATTGTATTACATATGTCACCCTTCCCGCCCCCCCCCCCCCCCCATTGACCCCTTCTAGCCTACCTCCACCTCCCTACCCCACCCCTGCCCCAGGCCTTCACCACCCTATTGGTCCCTCCCTTTCTTGGAACACATTTTCCCCTTGACTTCTGAGAGCCCACTCTCTCCTGGTTTCAACGCCCCTAGCCACTATCCACCCCACCTCCAGCCCCATGATTCTGAAGGCGCTACATGCTCTCAACTCCTGGATGCATCTCTCTGGTCCTGCTCTCACCTCTGAGAAATCTCTCTACACAACACCCATCTTTGGGATGTCTTCACTTGGATATCTAAATGGCAGCCCAGCTCTAACACAGCCAAACACTATTTGGATGGCCCCCATTCTCTTCTATCTGCTCCTTTCCCAGTCTCCCCCATCACGTGGAAAGCGCTGCCATCCACACACCTTCCCACCTTGAAGCTTCTCGTTCCTTCACTTCCCAACCGCCCTTCTCAATCTATCCGCAAATCTGATCGCTTCCACTTTCAATTAGTGCCTGAATCACCCCTCTTCTCGCTGGCCAGCTATCCGCTGGCTCGGCTCTGCTCGGACTCCCACCGGGGCCACCTGATGTCCCAGAGACAGACACGGGGCTTTCCCCCTTCACTCCAGTCCTTCCACCCCTTCCACTGTTTTTATCTCCTTTATCTTCACCTCCACTCCTATCAACATCTTTATCTCCACTCGTTAATATTTTTAATCTACTCAGCTTTAAAAAAAAAGTTTTCTAAACAATGAGCTTCTCATCAAAACCCAGTGATTGTTTCAGGGGGCAAAAAGGATCCTGGCCTGGTGCCCGGGTTTGTTGCACAATAGGGAGGGGCGCTTGGAGGAGGGCGAGGGGTGGACAAAACCCGGCTGTCACTGAGTTCATCATGGGGGGGGGGGGGAATGCGCATCTGGGGGCTCGTTTTACCGCCGTGACTTTCGTTTGTGTCAAGATTCTCCATAATAAAATTTAACGGAAGACCCAAGATGACAGCTCCTCCGTAGCTGACTTTCCGGACAGAACTCTTTGATCGGGTTCCTAAACGCATACCTAGTTACGCCGATCTGTGCCGGCGGCTCTTTGGCGAGGGCTTAGGGCTACGGCACCGACAGCTCAGCCCTGGAGCTCCTGCAGGGCCAGGCCGAGGGGTTTCTAGTTGGGGGCCCAGGACACCTTTGGGCAAACCCGAGCGAACGCAGCGCCCTTCCCCCTCTCCCCCGCCCCCACCGCAGGCGGGGGACTCGCGCTCCGAGGCCGGATTAGCACCGTGACAGCGCGCGGGCCGAGAGGATCAGCGAAAGTTCACGGTCGCAGCCCAGGCAGAACCTGGGGTTGGCCGGGTGGGCCGGGAGCTCCGTAGCTGAAGCCCTAACAAAGGTTGGAAAGGGGAGCCCGAGGCGGGTCGGCCGGCCGGGGGCCGGGAGGGCGGTGCCACCCGGAGGCTGCACCCCGGACCGGCTCCTCCGCCCTCGGGACGCCGGCGCGCCCGGCCCAGGTGTCTTCCTGGGTGTGGCCGCCCCCGGCCTCGGCCGCCCTGAGCTTCCCGGTTTGCGGAAGTCCCCGGGCGCTGGCGGCGGGGGCAGGGGACGCGCTGCGGACGCGCTGCGGAATGTCAGCGCCGCCTCCCCGCGCGCCTGCCCCCCCCCCCCGCCCCTCCCCAGCCCTGCGCCGCTGCCTTTGTGTCTGCGGGTCTGCGTAAATGAAACCAAGTCGGGTTTGTTTCTTTTCCTCCGATCCAGTTCCCTTTTCAAGTCCCACCCGCGCCTTTGGGGGAGCGGACGCCCTTGGAGTCCGGAGCAAACACTTGTTTATTTAAAAACAATCGCGTCCCAAGCTGAGCTGCGGTAGCGTCCCCTTTACGCACCGCCTTCATAAATGGCGCCGGTGTCCCGACTCCAGCCAGGTCACGGTCAGGAGACAGGTGTGACCGTGGTGGCATGACTGCAAAGCCAGGGGCGACCTAGTGTGTGCCGTGGCTTCCCCGCCGCTGGCATTTCAGAGCTGCGTGCTGGGTGCTGGGTGCTGGGTGCTGGGCGCAGCGCGGGAGGGCCCGGGATTCAGGCAGAGTCCAGGGCGCCCGCGGTGGCCAGGTGATGGAGACCTGGGCTGGGTCATTCCTTCCAACCCCGGAACTGATGGGCCTTCCCCTCCTACCTCAACATTGGGCTCCTGGATGGAAAGTACAGGGACAGAGTAGACAGTACACTGACTTAGGGGCAGGATCCGTGTGACCTCGGCAAATCGCATCTCTGTGCCTCAGTTTCCTGGTCTCTCTAATGGGAGTGGCAGTTTCAAGTAGAGCTTTTGTGCTTGGCAACTGCAGTGCCGAGGGAAACCGTCCCTGGCCTCCTGGCCGTGAAGGAACGGCAGGCCACAAACGTGCCATCACACACTTCGGTGTGGGACAGACCCAGTCACACGGGTTCTCACTCCTTCCACCCATGACACGATCAGAGGCTTCTGGCACCAGGCCTGTGCTGGGTGGAGGCTGCGCGGAGGAAGGCAGCAGGCGGGCCTGGAGAAGCCAATAAAAGCCCTGACTCTTTCCTTTGGACCAGGAAGTAGGCCCTGGAAGCTGCTGGAAGCCAGCCCGCCAGGGGCCCTGTTCTGCCTGAGCCTCCCGTGTGTCAGGGCCCAGGGTCGTGCCCTGCACTTGGATTATTTGCTCTCTGACATGTTTTGTAAAAGGCCATGCGGCCCGAACACTGTTGGTGTTTCTTCCAAAAGGTGGAGAGATGCTCAGGTTAGACATTGAGAAGACAAACCCCGATCCTTCTGTAGGCCCTGAAGGATCCTTTTTTCTTGCCACCGCTGCATTGAAGAGCTCTGAAGGGAACCACTTTCTCTCCAACTTTCCTCAGTCCTGCGGGGCTTAGTGCCTGATGCAGTTTCAACACCGTGGCTTAGCTGCTCCCGCCCAGAGCCTGTCCCAGGTGTTCTGTGCACGAATATGGAGCGAGTGGAGGACTCTCCCTTTGTCTCCCTCCCCGTGCCCCCCACAGAGTCATAGCAAATTAATAATCCCAGGTTCCGCTGAGAGTGCCTCCGTGGTGCCAGGTTCCATGCCAAGTGCTGCATTCATGCTCTCGTGTAAGCGGGGACATAGCCAAGTCCCTCAGGCAGTCCAGCCAAGCCCAGGCTGGACCCCGATGGTGGATAGACTGTGAGGACAACGGGCTTCCCTCCCTGCCCTGCTGGGCTCCCACAACGCCAGTGGCCGCTGAGCAGCCTGGCACGCCCAGTGCCAGGGCCACAGTCGGCACAGGGGCCTGGACTGTCATTCTGGAAGCTCGCAGGACCATCAGCTCAGCCAGGATCCAGGTCCTACCGATTCTACCCCTAATGTCCCTCAAATCCATCCAGGTCTCATCAGGCCTCACCATTTGTCCCCATATCACCACACAGAGCATCCCCCTGCCCCCAACAAACCCCAACTGCCAGTTCTCCATTTTTCATCCATCCCTGTCCTGCAACATCAAAAAAACATCCTTGCCGAAACCAGTTTGGCTCAGTGGATAGAGCGTCGGCCTGCGGACTGAAAGGTTCCGGGTTCGATTCCTGGCAAGGGCACGTACCTGGGTTGCGGGCACATCCCCAGTAGGAGATGTGCAGGAGGCGGCTGATCGATGTTTCTCTCCCATCGATGTTTCTAACTCTCTATCTCTCTCCCTTCTTCTCTGTAAAAAATCAATAAAATATATTAAAAAACAAACAAACAAACAAACAAACAAAAAAACATCCTTAAGCCCCCTAGATGGCCCTTTGCCCTCTGAATAAAATCCACACTTCCTCAGGCGGCTTATAAGGATCTGGGTCACATTTTTAGCCTGTTTCCCAGCCACCCCACTGTAGGCATTAAGACATAGCAGCACTGAACAGTCCTTACTTCCTTGCCTTGCACAGCTGGACCTCCATTGGGGTGCCACTGCGTCACCTGACTCCCCAGGCAGGACTCAATGGCCGGATGCTGCCAGCTGATAGTCACCTGTTTGCTTTTTTGGTTCCCTCTGCAAGGACTGGGAGCTCCTTGAGGGCAGGATTGTCTTATTACACATGGGCCCGCTAACATCTAGCACAGCATATGCTGAGTGAGTCAAGTAAATGAAAGAATAAATGGCTTGGCCGGCGTGGCTCAGTGGTTGAACTTTGACCTATGAACCAGGAGGTCATGGTTTGGTTCCCGGTCAGGGCACACACCCAAATTGTGGGCTCGATCCCCAGTGTGGGGCGTGCAGGAGGCAGCCGATCAATGAGTCTCTCTCATCATTAATGTCCCTTTCTCTCTCTCTCCCTCTTCCTTCCTCTCTAAATCAATAAAAATATGTTTTAAAAAATAAAATAGAAAGAAAGAATAAAAGGATGATGGGGTGCAGGCTGGACCTGCTTCTTTTCGTGGTTGGTCTCCAGTGAGTTTCCAAGATTCATCTCAAGCAATTAATCATAATGTGGTTGTACTGCCACCCACAGCAGCAGAGAAGACCAGAGGCCAGTGCAGGGTGGGAGCTGTGCCGGCCACCCGCAGGTCCAGGAAGCCCCTGGCCGGCCAGAGGGAGCTGCTGAGGCCCGTGTGAGAACCACCTTCTCTCCCTCTCTCATCTCAGGCTCTTCTGACCATCCCAGAAAACTGTCCTGCACCCCAGCGTGGCGGTGCTGTGTGAAAACACCTCTGGGTTTCCTGTCAAACTTTTCTGCAAAGGGTGGGTGAGAGGCGTGTGTCTGAGGTGATTGAGTATTAGCTGGCATTTACCACATGTATAACCTCACTTACTTCTCACATTTCCATTTTTCAGTTCAGGAAAATGAGGCACGGAGAAGTTCAGTAACTTGTGAGGACAGACAGGGTGAGAGCTGGGGTTTGAATGTAAGTTGTGGCACTCCGCTATGATTAGAATCTAGGATAAAAAGTGGGCCTTTTGCCTGGCCGGAGTGGCCCAGTGCTTGAGCAATGACCCATGCACAATGAAATCTCTGGTTTGATTCCTGGTCAGGGCACATGCCTGGGTTGTGGGCTCGTTCCCCAGCAAGGGGTGTGCAGGAGGTAGCCAATCGATGTTTCTCTCTCATCAATGTTTCTCTTCCTCTCCCTTCTTCTTCTAAAATCAATAAAAACATTTTTTTAAAGAAGTGGGCCTTTTCTCAGCTCACTGGCTTGCCACGGCCATGGGCCACCTGGCGATACATTGGCCTTCCCTCCCTCTCAGTGTGGTTTAGAAACAGAGTCTGAGGGTACCTGCAAAAGCTACCTTGTTACCATGGCAGCAGCCCTGCCACTGCAACTGATTTTGCAGGTGGACTATCAGCCATACCTGCACATGCCTGGCCCAAGAGATCCGGGCATCCCCAAAGTGGCCACACGTACTCAGATTCCAGGGCGGTAAATGGGCTGGCCCGGGAGTGAGGGGCCCTCCAGACCAGGCCCAGGCCCCTAGTACCTTCAGACTGAGGCAACTTCTAAAATACAAAATGCCAGAACAGTGCCTGTCAGAGAGCAATGGCTCATCTATGCAGAACCCTGCAGCGGCTTCAAGTAATCTGCTGGTGAGTTACCCCTTTGGGACAAATGGAATGTGGACGGGCCGTAAGGTGTAGAACAAACATCTGAATTCTACCTCTGCGTGCCCTGAACAGCGGTTAGAGCATCGGCACCAGCACTGAAGGGTGGCAGGTTTGATTCCTGGTCAAGGGCACATACCTGGGTTGCAGGTTCGATCCCTGCCCTCAGTTGGGGTGCCTGCAGGAGGCAACCAATGGATGTGTCTTTTTCCCCTTCTTCCCTCCCTCCCTTCCACTCTCTAAAAATCTATGGGAAAAAATATCCTCGGGTGAGGATAAAAAAATAAATGCTACCTCTGCAAATCTTCTCCCATTTGGACTCCTTTCTCGTCCCCCACTGTGCCCCCCCCGCCCCCCCCCAAATCACAACTATCACTAACCAAGAGCAGATCTACATTCATTTTCACCTTGACCCCCGTTATAACTTCACTATTCTCCCCCTACAAGCATCCATTTGCTCAACTAATATTTCCCCAACCTCTTGCTCTTAGCTGGAGGCAGTGCTAGGAGCTGGGGACTCAACAAGGAGCAAAGCTGACCCCTCCCACCTCCTGGAAGAGAGCCATCGGCAAATCCAGTCCTGCTGAGTGTAAAGAGGAGGGGAGCTCCGTGTCTGAAATGCTCCAGGAGATAAGGTGAGCTGCGGGAGAGACCGGTCAGGTCGGGATGAAGAGATGAAAGAAAGAAGAGGCTTGAGGGCCAGGCAGGGCTGGAGCCTGGGGGGCATCGTGTCCATTAGTCTGCAGGCAGTGCATGCAGAGAGGCAGAGGCTTTGTTCAAGCTCTAACCTGGCTACGTCTCCATGGAGCTGACCAGGATAGCTCTAGACCCAACAGCACGCTCCAGCCTCCAGCCGTGGTCTCCTTCGCTGAAAGAGCGCTGGGTGAGAGAGTCTTCAAGCCTTTGAACAAGTTTAAACCCTAGAAAAAGGTCAGATTTGCCACACAGAAAGTACCTCTGCTTTTCCCAGAGCTTAGATTCCAGCGGAAGAACACAAAAAATGAAAAAGGGAAAAAATATATAGTGCTATGGAGGAAAGGAAGTAGGCAGTGTGGGAAAGTGGCAGTCTGGGGTAAGGTGGGCAGGGAAGTTCCCACTGAGGAGGGTGACATTTAAGGCCTGAAGGAAGAAAGGGACTGGGAGCCATAGAGACATCTAGGGGAAGGGCAACCCGGGCCAGTGCAAACACCCTGCCTCCCAGGCAGGGACCCAAGGTGACTGAAGGAGGGGCAGAGAGGAGAAGAGGGGAGGGAGAGAGGAGGGGGCCTCAAAGTAAGTAGACCCTGAGACCCCTGTAAGGCTTTCGGCTCTTACACTGAGGGAGAGGGGGAAACTTCGCAGGGGCTCCTCTGGCAGTGGGGTGTCCCCCAACCTATTCAGATTTGCATTGTAAAAAGTCACTCCCACCAGCCCGGGCGGGGGGGGGGGGGGGGCGGGGGGACACGACACTTTGCTGGCCTATGCCGGGAGCCGGTCCATCCTTGCTGTTTCAAGGGACCTGGCATATATGGCATACGGTTCTTAATATGTTTGCTCACCTTCTTGGCGCTGTGTTTTAACCAAGGTCACCTCTCTGAGAAAGGTTGAATCCCCAGGTAGGGATTTTCCCCTGAAGTTAGGGAGGGAATAAAACCCCTCAACTAAGTGCCAGGCGGGTAATTAATCACTTTAACTACGAACAATCATGCTTAAGCTACATAATCTTTACTCCCTGGAATGGAGATAAGAAACGCACTAACCTTTGTAATAGAGATTGATAGGATTGAATCAACTGGTATAAATACAGATGTAACAAGACAGCAAGAGACAGAACTCAGAACACAGAACCTACACTCAGAACCTAGGCACAGAACCTACACAGAACGTTCTCTAGAGACAGAAGAACTTCGCTGGAGAGAACATGGCAAAAGATCTTGGACAGAAACTTGCCTCAGAACCTAGAGACAGAACCTAGTGAGAGAACATGGCTGGAGAACCTAGCGAGGGAACATGGCCACAGAACCTGGCTGGAGAACCTGGCTGGAGAACCTAGCAAGAGAACATGGACACAGAACGTGGCTGGAGATCCGAAGCAGAACCTCTCTGGAGATCCAGACCAGAACTTGGCTGGAGATCCTGGCTGGAGATCCTGGCTAGGCTGCTGATCAACTGAACACTGTCTCCATGTCCTTCCTTCTTCGCCGACTCCGTCTACACCTTTGGGGACCCCTGGACCTGCTGGGGTTGGACCCCGGCAGGCCTATATAGTGTGTTCTGATAAAGATTTATTAAATATCAATGAATAAGACAGACAAGTTCCACTTTCAGCCTCTCTTCTTTCTCCTTCCCTGCTCGCCTTCCTTTCTTCCAGAAGCATTTATTCAAAGCCTATTATACTAGCTGCAGTACTGGGTTATCACCCACAGAATAAAATATCCACAAGTCCTTACCGACAGGAATGCATAAATAAGGGCAGGGAGGGAGGGGCAGCTCTTTCTTACCGAAGGATTCTACTTAATAAATGCGAAAGGAGTGAGGGACAGAGACGCTCACCATTGGAACACCATAATAACAGTCATTGCAGGCAAGACCCAGCGATGGATGTCAACGTGAATGGGCAAAAGTTTGAGGAGAAACAGGATATTTGCATTGTCTGAAAAGCTCCTCCCCCAAATATTTATTAACTAAAATGGAAAAGTAATCATTGGACAGTGGAGACACCTGGCAGACACCATCTGAACCAAATGACTAAGCTAACATCCCGGGATAAGACAGGTCAACGTCATGTACCCCAATGCCCCCAGAGAGGAGCACATCTGGTTCTTCCCCAGAACAGACCCAAACTGAAAGACATTCCCCCAAACACCTGAGCATCCTCTTTATTTATTATTATTATTTTTTTAAATATATTTTATTGATTTTTTACAGAGAGGAAGGGAGAGGGATAGAGAGTTAGAAACATTGATGAGAGAGATACATCGATCAGCTGCCTCCCGCACACCTCTTAATGGGGATGTGCCCGCAACCAAGGTACATGCCCTTGACCGGAATCGAACCTGGGACTCTTCAGTCCGCAGGCCGATGCTCTATCCACTGAGCCAAACCGGTTACGGCTGAGCATCCTCTTAAAATGTGTCAAGGTCATGGAAGAGAAGGGAAGACGGAGGAACTGTTACAGGCTGGAGGGGACGAAGGGGACGCGATAGGTAAATTCAGCGTGGGAATCCTGGATTGGATCCTGGAACTACAACAACAAAGGACAACCAGGGAAAAGTTGGTGACATCTGAATAGAGTCTGTAGTTTAGCGAATATTATGCTCTTGGTTTTGATCAATTTACTGTGTGTGGCTATGTAAGGTGTTAACCTGAGAGGAAGCTCGGTAAGAGGATATACGGGAACTCTTGGTGCTATTTTTGCAACTTTTCTGTAACTCTAAAATTATTTCAAAAAAAAAAGTTAAAAAAAAAAAAGCCTATTATAACCCTTGCACCCAGCTTGTGATCTCTACATACTATTTCCCTCTAAAAGGAAATACTGTTTCCCTCCAAGTTGAAGAGATTTCCACAGACCAAAGATGGGATAATTTAATATCAATAATAACAACTGTAATGGACAATAAAGTACATTAAGTGTTTAAACCTATAAGTGTAAATCCACAATGATATAAAAATAATACTTAAATAGCCCTAGCAGGTTTGGCTCAGTGGATAGAGCGTCAGCCTGCGGACTGAAGGGTCCCAGGTTCCATTTCAGCCAAGGGCACATGCTCAGGTTGTGGGCTTGATCCCCAGTAGGAGGTGTGCAGGAGGCAGCTGATCAATAATTTTTTTTCTCTCTTATTATTGATGTTTCTCTCTCTCCCTTCCTCTCTGAAATCAATAAAAATGTATTTAGAAAACAACAACAACAACAAAAAACAAACACTTGAGTTGTCCCCACTGGTGGATGCTAGAGAACCAATTCATTAGTTTGAAGACTAGTAAATAAAAGGCAAGGAAGAATGAAGCATTTATCCTGCCCTTCCTTTACAATTTGTACTTCAGACGAGTGAAATTGGTGAGGTGGGAATTTTCTCTTCAGAGAAGTATTCCAGCTAATAGTAGAGAGAGAAGGATCAAATTCAATGATTTTCCATCTTGCAACCTCCCATGAATTCAGGGACCTAAGTATTGAACAGCAATGGCCATTTATGTCGCACAGAGAATGACAGACATTATTTGCCTTCTAATGAAATCACAAAACACCTCCTATGAATTAGTTTTGTCAAAAAAAAAACCCTCCACTATAATCTAAATCTAATCAAACTGTAGCTTAAGCTAACCGTTTACAAGAAATACAAAGGACAGAGAAGCCTGTTAAATTATATCTCAGGGATGCAATCAGCAAGATCCAAACTGTGGGATGAGAGAGGATAAATCAAGTGTTTGCAGAGAAAATAAAAAGAGACAGAGGGGAAGCTATGGATAAAAGAGACCTGATACACACATCAGCTAATTGAATGGTGCAGTCCTTATTTTTATCCTGATTTTTTAAACTGTAAAATGAAACATCAATGCCATTTATGAGACTATTGGAAATTTGACCATTGACTAGACATTTGGTAATATTAGGAGTAATTATACATCTCCATTGATTTTTAGAGAGCGTGGAAGGGAGGGGAAGAGACATTGATGTGAGAGAGACACAAGATTGGCTGCCTCCTGCATGCAACCCAACAAGCCTGCAACCAACTGAGGTTCATGCCCTTTACCAGAATTGAACCTAAGACCCTTTGATCCATGGGCTGACGCTCCAACCATTGAGCCAAACTGGCCAGGGCTATGTATATTGATTTGAGAACATGCTTATTGATTTGAGAGAGCGAGTGAGAGGGAGAGAGACATCGCAGTGAGAGAGAAACAATCAGTTGCCTCCAGTATGCGCCCCAATTGGGGATCAAACCCGAAACCTAGGTATGTGTCCTGATGGAAAATTGAATCTGCAAACTTTGGTGTAGAGGACGACGCTCCAATCAACTGAGCAACACTGGCCAGGGCAGGGCATACACTGCAATATTTAGAGAAGAAATGGTTGATGTGTAGGACTTACTGCCATGAAATACATCACGGGGGTGTGGATGGGGCATGTCAGGCATGGTTGATTAGTGGGCTAATGAAGGCTCATTATCCTATTCTGTCTGTTTTCCCGTGTATATACAATATTCTATATTGTAAGGTCTTTTAAAAACATTTGCAATCTACAACTTAAAACAACTATTAACATTTTGTAGTCTACTTGAGTCAGTCTTTAAAATACATATATATTTGGATCATACAACATATAACGTTTTAGTAACTGTTTCTATGTTACCCTAGCAATAAATATCCTACCACTGTATAATTTTAAAAAATATATTTTTGTTGATTTCAGAGAGGAAGGGAGAGTGAGACAGAGACAGAAATATCAATGATGAGAGAGAATCATTGATCTTCGGCCTCCTGCACACCCCACACTGAGGATCAAGCCCGCAACCCGGGCATGTGCCCTGACCGGGAACCGAACCATGACCTCCTGGTTCACAGGTCAATGCTCAACCACTGAGCCACACCGGCCAGGCCAACCACTATATAATTTTAAAACTCTTGCATGCCCTAAGTGCTGCAGATGTGGATTTAAGCCTGATTTCCTATGTCCAAGGCAGCCTTTGGTCTAGGGCAGCGGTTCTCAACCTGTGGGTCGCGACCCCTTTGGGGGCCGAACGACCCTTTCACAGGGGTCGCCTAAGACCATCAGAAAACACATGTATAATTACATATTGTTTTTGTGATTAATCACTATGCTTTAATTATGCTCAATGTGTAACAATGAAATTGGGGGTCACCACAACATGAGGATCGGCATTAGGAAGGCTGAGAACCACTGGTCTAGGGGAGTGAGCAAACTCACCTCTGTGACTCAGTTTGTTCCTCTATATAATGGGCGTGCCCTTTCTACCTCCCAGGTTTACAGTTTCAAGGAGAGAAATTCACTCTACGGCCCAGTCGCCTCCAGGCCTCTGAAGGACAGTGTCCCTGGGTGTAGGCACTTCGTAATCATGAGCTTCCCTTCAGAGCCGGGGCCTCATTTGATCATGTTATGTTGTGGTCATGTACATCTTTCCCTGGGCAGTCTCCTGCCTTCCAGGCTGCATCTCAGACTTCTCCAGGGCCCCAGAGCCCCTGGCACCTCCCAGAGCTGCAATGTGGTGTGCCTGGCCTTCCTGGCTTCTCCAGCAGACCCCGAGCACCTCAGGCCCCCAGCCCCGGCAGAGGGTCGGGCACAGAGGACGCTTCATAAATGTGTGCAGACTAAATGAAACCCGAAAGAAAAGCCACCCAGATGGCACGGCCAAGGGTGTGTGCTTAATCAATTCCCAACCCAATACCAACTCCTCAGCGACTTTGTACGAAAGGAAGTGCCAAGGCCGTTGAGGATTAGTTGGCTGAGTTGTTCCTCGCTTTTCTTGGGAGATGCAGGGGTAAAGGGGGTGAGTCGCAGCAAACAGCCAGGAGGCGGGACAGAGCGCAGAGTCCTGAGCTGGGAGGAAAGGGAGGATGGGCCCCTTTCTCTCGGGCTGGTGTCTTCCCCATTTGGCAATCGCGATTGCTCCAGACCTAGCACTCCCCCTCGCCCACACTTCCTCCTAATCTTACCGCCCTGCCTCTCTGCCTTCGCTTGCTCCTGTCTGGTTTGCCTTGGGCCTGTGCCCACACCCACAACCTCCCCCCTTGGGGCTGTTGGCCTGGCAAGGTGCAGGATGCTGTGGGGGGCCACCCTCAGCCTCACTCAGCCTGCGGGCAGGGGTCACACCATGAGAGCTATTTTGTTTCTGCTATAAATGAGGGGCATCAGTTCAGATGGACTCCCATTTAGTGGAGCTAATGAGGAGTTGCTGGGGAGCAGGAGCCCCCTTGTTCAAGTTTACAAAGGCCCTGGGGGCACTGTGGCCTAGGCTGTGGGACCTGAGCTCCTCTGGGCAGGATCCATCACCCACCTGGGTGTGGGTCCTCAGTCTGGGCATAGCATTTTGGTGAGAGAAAGGTGGAGGAGGCTTGGGAAAGACTGAATGAATGAATGAATGAATGATGTTAAGTACAGCCGTGACCACCGGGTAAAGTAGAAAAAAGCAAGAGTTCCAAAGTCCAGCAGACAGACCCGGCGCACATCATTTCTCTGCCACGTGCTGTGGGGCAAATCACCTAAAATGTTCTGAGTCCGGGTTCTCAGCTGTACAATGGAAGCTAAAATTTCTGCCTTGTTTATGAGACTTATGTGGGACCTTTCTAGAGACTGTGGCACATAATAGGCTTAATAGATGGTCCCTATTGTTATTACTATTGTTTACGAATTTAACAACTATGCATGAAGTGCCTACTATGTGCCAGGCACTTGGACCAGACCACTGAACGGAACACACCGAGATCCTCCCCTTTATGGGGTTTATATTCAAGCGGCGGAGAGAGACAATGAACAACAAATGAGTAAATGAAGCAGCTCGTTGGAAAGTGATACATGTCACTCTGGGAGTAGGCGTGCGGGCGGTGGGGGGGGGTGGTGGTGGACTGTTATTTTGAATAGGAAGACAGCGTAGGCACTCATTGGGAGGGTGTCATTTGAGCAAAGGCTGGAGGTGACGGAGACAAACTTGCCAGAATCTCAAGAGAGTGAGAAGGGACAGGCCTGTGCAAAGTTCCCCAAGCAAAACATGGGAGTGGCTGGAGCTGGGGAGAGGAAGCCAGAGGTAAGGTGGCCAGATCATGTAGGTCACTGCCAGCCATTGTGAACTTGACTTTTAGGCCAAGCGAAGAGGAGCTACTGCAGGATTTTGAGCAGAAGAACGTGATCCAACTTGCATTTAAAAAAAAAAAATTAAATATATAGTTAATCCTCACCCGAGGATATTTTCCCATTGATTTTTTTAGAGAGAGTGGAAGGGAGAGGGAGAGACAAAGAGAGAAACATCAATGTGAGAGAGACACATCAATTGGTTGCCTTCTGTACTCACCCCAACCAGGGCTGGGGAACCTGCAACCAAGATACATGCCCTTGACCAGAGCCCTTGACCAGAACCGAACCTGGGACCCTTCAGCCTGCAGCTGACGCTCTATCCCCTGAGCCAAACTGGCTAGGGCCCAACTTGCATTTTAAAAGAACCTTGGCCCTGGAGCAGTGGTTAGAGTGTCAGCTGATGCACCAAAGGTCCCCAGTTCGCCCTGCCCACATTGGGGTGCGTGCAGGGAAGGGGTGGGAGTAACTAATTGATGTGTCTCTCTCACATCAATGTTTTTCTCTCCCCCCCACCCCCGCCCCCGCCACCCCTTCTCTCCATTCTCTCTGGAAAAGCGATGGAAAAAACATCCTCTGGTGCGGATTAGCAAAAAAATAAAACAAAAAAAACTTGGCTGCAGGATTGAGCATCTATCCAGTGGTTCTCAACCTGTGGGTCGCGACCCCTTTGGCGGTCGAACGACCCTTTCACAGGGGTCACCTAAGACCATCCTGCATATCAGATATTTACATGACGATTCATAACAGTAGCAACATGACAGTTATGAAGTAGCAACGAAAATAGTTTTATGGTTGGGTCACAACATGAGGAACTTTTTTAAAGGGCCAGAAGGGTGAGAACCACTGATACTAATAAAAGCCTAGGTGGCCCTCGTGCCCTGCATTATCACAAGATGACCGTCCCCATGTTGTCACAAGATGACCAGCAGGGGAGGGCAGTTGGGGGCGACCAGGCCGGCAGGGGAGGGCAGTTGGGGGCAAACAGGCCATCAGGGGAGGGCAGTTGGGGGAGACTGGGCTGGCAGGGGAGGGCAGTTGGGGGGGACCAGGCTGGCAGGGGAGGGCAGTTATGAGCAACCACGCCTGCAGGGGAGGGCAGTTGGGGGTGACTGGACCAGCAGGGGAGCAGTTAGGTGTCAATCAGGCTGGCAGGGGAGTGGTAGGGGGTGATCAAGCTGGCAGGCAGAAGTGGTTAGGGGCAATCAGGCAGGCAGGCAGGTGAGTAGTTAGGAGTCAGCAGTCCCAGATTGTGAGAGGGATGTCCAAGGGGTCCCGGATTAGAGAGCGTGCAGGCTGGGCTGAGGGATCCCCCCTTCCCACCCTCTGGCTCAGTGCATGAATTTCATGTACCAGGCCTCTAGTAGACTATAAAGGGTAAGAGAAGAGGCCAGGAGAGCTGATGCTGAAACCTTGTGCCGGAACCAAGGGGTGGCAGTGGTTGGGTGGGGAGAAGTACATAGTCGGATTCTGGATCCATTTTGAAGGTAGAGCCAGCTTGGTTTTCTGAAGGGTTGGATGTGGAAGGTGGAAAGAGAGGATGATGCTGGGGTTTGGAGCCTGGACAAGTGGGAGCAATCAGTCGCCACCAACTGAGATAGTGGAGGCTGTAAGTGAAATAGGTTTGGGGAGGAGATGAAGAGCTCAGTTTTGGGAGATGAAGAGCTCAGTTTTGGGAGATGAAGAGCTCAGTTTTGGGAGATGAAGAGCTCAGTTTTGGGAGATGAAGAGCTCAGTTTTGGGAGATGAAGAGCTCAGTTTTGGGTGTATTCGAAATGTAAAGAGCAGAGCAGACCCTTTGGACA
The DNA here is from genome assembly GCF_963259705.1 of Myotis daubentonii. Taxonomy (NCBI): domain Eukaryota; kingdom Metazoa; phylum Chordata; class Mammalia; order Chiroptera; family Vespertilionidae; genus Myotis; species Myotis daubentonii. The sequence continues at coordinate 5,132,413 of NC_081841.1, forward strand.
CCTTTGACAATCCAATATGGAGTCACTATAGCCATGCTGGTTATGTCAAGTGCCATGTCAAGACTGAGGTAATTGGGTGTAATAAAAATGTACTTAGGAGGGGCCTGGAATGCCCAAAGCCACAAGTCTGGACACTCGGATAAGGACGCCACCTGGACACGGATATGCGTGGGAACTCCAGCCCTCGGGGGCTATAAGAACTCAGAGCTGCAACCACCCCATACTCGAGCTTGGCTGTACCACCGTCACTCCTGGAGCCCTGCTGGACTACGCTGCACCCGATGCCGGCCACCCCTGCAGCCACCCGGCTTGAGGCTGACGCCCGCCTCTCCACCTGTGGACACTGCCAGTGACGCGGATTTTGCGTTGGACGCTTGCTCTGCTGGCTTCTATCGTGTAAGCTCCTCTGTGCGTGTGTAACCTGGGTGTGACCCTGTTGGCTTCATGGGGTCTCCCCTAATAAAGCCGGCACTGTGGAAAGACACAGACGTGCGGACTCCCTTTGCGGATGCTCCCTTGCTCACGATACAGATCTGGATGTCAGTCAGGTATCCACACACAGATTCTAGCAGGCGGCTGCTGTCCACTGGGGAGCTGTGAGAACTGCTGGCTGTTTCTCCTCCACCCTCATGCTCGGCCCTCGCACAGCCAGTGAGAACGGCAGGGTGGTCCTCCCAGCTGACAGGACGGAAATTCTATGAAGAGCACATGTGAGAACTGAAAGCAGGCATTCGAACAACAAAGACTTGCACAAAGAATGTTCCTAGCAGCACTATTCACAACAGTCACAAGGTGGAAACAACTCAAATACCCATCAGCTAATAAACGGATATATAAAAAGTGGTCTATCCATACATGGAGTATTATTCGGCCAAAAAAGAATGAAAGACCAATACATGCGATAAGGTGGGTGAGCCTCGGAAACAATATACTAAATGAAAGAAGCACAAAAGGCCACGTGTTTTACGATTCCGTTCATACAAGATATCCAGACGAGGTCAGCCTTCAGAGCGGAAGCAGATTCGTGGTTGGCAGGGGCTGGGGGACGGGGAGGAGGAGGGACTGCTTAATGAGTACAGAATGAGAGTGTTTTGGAACTAGACAGGTGATGGTTGCACAACACTGAAAACGTGCTAGATGTCACTGAACGTAAATGTAAACATTTTACAATGGTTAACTGTTTATGTGACTTTTGCCTCAACTTGAAAAACAAACAACAAACAACACCTCTGCGAAGGACCCGGAAGAACCCACGGTGAGGCTCAGCCCGCACTGCCGGGGACCCCCGCTGCGATTTTGCACAAGTCTGTGTGGCCGCGAAGGCCTTGCCCTGTGAGGAGAGTATCTCAGAGAAGCAGAGGGATGTGTTCCCTGCAAGATCAGTTTAGGACAACTGGGTTTCCGAAACCAGGAAATCTGGTCTGACAGGCACGGGATGCACAGGTGAACTCAGCCCTGCCCTGGGAAACCGGGGGCTGGGGGTTGCTCTCCCTCCTTCAGGTTTGCTCCGGGTGGGAAGGAGGAAGCAGGGGCAGCCCACCTGGCTTCTCGGGGCTTCCATGTTTCATCCTCAGGGTCCAAGGCTCCAGAGCGGGAAGGGACTTTAGAGATCATCTATGAGGAACTGGAAGCGCCAAGAAGATAAATTCCTCCTCCCAAGTCACGCAGCCTGCAAAGGGCTGAAGGGAAGGGACAGTTACATGGCGCCTACTCCGACCACATCCAGGAGCCTTACGGACAGTATCTCACCCACCCTGCGCAACAGGTGTTAGTAGCTCCATTCTGCATGAGGTTCTGAGAGGCTCAGTGACTTGGCCTTCATCGGCAGGGCTGGCGGGTGAACACAGGTCTACTCCTTTTGCTAGACCTTTCTCCGCCTTGTTCACGGATGTAGCTCCAATGCCGGAGAATGAATGCGTCACGCCAAGCCCTTTCCACTCCCACACCTTCATCCGGATTCTGCCTGTTCAAAGTTAACAGACGCCCTGGGGCTCTCGCACAGTTGCCATAGTAACTGAACTTTTAGAAACAACAGCTGCAGGCAGTCCAGGACAAAACCAGTGAACCCTCTCCTTGATAAACTAGAGAGTTAAGGCTTTTCTGTCAAAGCTGATAAGGGTTGCCCGGCAGGTGTGGCTCAGTAACTGATTGCCGACCTATGAACCAGGAGGTCACGGTTCAGGGCACATGCCCAGGTTTTGGGCTGTGTCCCCAGTGGAGGGGGTGCAGGAGGCAGCTGATCAATGATTTTCTCTCATCATTGATGTTTCTATCTCTCTCTCCCTCTCCCTTCCTCTCTGAAATCAATAAAAGAAAATATTTTTTTAAAAAGAGAAAAAGCTGATAAGGGTTAACACAAAGCAGCAAAGAGCTAGAGAGAGATTTCCCAACACACCTGCATTACTCTTGACCATGGTTATTAACCTTTGGTTGTCACCTTACCACAGATCTGTGGTTTAAGATGAACCCAGCCAGTGTGGCTCAGTGGTTGAGTATTGACCTATGAACCAGGAGGGCACAGTTCGATTCCCAGTCAGGGCACATACCCGGGTTGTGAGTTCAAACCCCAGTGGGAGGCGTGCAGGAGGCAGCCAATCAATGATTCTTTCTCACCATTGATGTTTCTCTCTCCTTTTCCCTTCCTCTCTGATGTCAATAAAAAAATATTTTTAAAAATAAAAACGAAAATGATGCCCTAACTGGTTTGGCTCAGTAGATAGGGCGTCGGCCTGTGGACCAAAGGGTCCCGTCAAGGCCACCTACCTTGGCTGCAGGCTCCTCCCCAGCCTGGGTCCTCGTCCTGGTGCATGAAGGAGGCAAACAATCAATGTGTTTCTCTCACATCGATATTTCTCTCTGTCTTTCCCTCTCTCTTCCAGTCTCTAAAAGTCAATGGAAAAATATCCTCAGGTGAGGATTAAAAATAAATACATCAATCAATCAATCAATTAAATTAAAACAAAAATGATACCTACTGTCCTAGCCAGTTTGGCTCAGTGGATAGAGTGTTGGTCTGATCCCTGGCCGTGGATGGGGCGCGTGCGGGAGACAGCCAATTGATGTGTCTCTTACATCAATGCTTCTCTCTATCTCTCTCTCCCTTCCTCTCTCTCTAAAAATCAGTGGAAAGCCATAGCAATTTGGCTTGGTGGATAGAGTGTCAGCCTACAGACTAAAGGGTCCCAGGTTCGATTCTGACCAAGTAGGGGGCGTGCAGGAGGCAGCCAATCAATGGTTCTCTCTCATCGTTGATGTTTCTATCGCTCTATCCCTCTTCCTTCCTCTCTGAAATCAATAAAAATATATTTTTAAAAAATCAATGGAAAAATATCCTTGTGTGAGGGTTAACAATAACAACAAAAAATTTGTCCCTTTAAAAGAATTTAAATAGATTTTTTTAAAGCACATAATCTTATAAACTATCCTGCAACCCAATCCCCTGCCTTTTTTTTCTTCCACTTGAATGTAATCCTCTTTACTTCCCTCCTTAATTTCAAACAAATAAAAGAAACTACAAAACTGTCAACTGCCCCCACAAAACTAGCACAAAGATAATACAGTAAGATATCTCACCACAGATGTAATATGCAAAAAGCAAGAGTCTTACAATACATATAAATGATTAGTTACACCCAACTGGCATGGCTCAGTGGTTGAGTGTCAACCTATGAACCAGGAGGTCACGGTTCGATTCCTAGTCAGAGCACATGCCCAGGTTGTGGGTTCAACTCTCCAGTGAGGGGCTTGCAGGAGGCAGCCGATCAATGTTTCTCTCTCATTGATGTTTCTATCTCTCTCCCTCTTCCTTCCTCTCTGAAATCAATAAAAATATATTTAAAAAATTTTTTGAAAACATAATGGAAGATTTACATTTTGATCCAGAAATCCCAGTTAGAGAGATTTACCTTACTAATATACTTGTATATTCATTCATTTATCCATTCATTCATTCATTCATTCATTCATTCATTCAGCAGTTATTACTGAATGCTTACTCATTCAGTGTCAGATACTCGAGTGCCACAACTGCAAGAGGAAACCAATGAGACAAAAACAAACAATAGCAACAATGAAACCCTTGCAATCTGGCAGTAGGAAACATATATTAAACATAATTTACAAAGTAAATAAGAAAGTGTGTTAGAAGATGATGAGTGCTATCAGAAAAGAAATGAGCAGGATAGGGAGACTGGGAAAGCTGGGTGGTCAGGATGGGCCTCCAGGAGAAGGAGGAAAATGCAAATGCGTGAATCATGGGAACATGGAGGTGCGATGAGGGAGCACAGCGTCCCTGGGGTGGGACTGAGCCTGGTGTGCGCACACAAAATGAGTTATGTCTGTAATAGCAAAGGGTTCATAGGATGTGTGCTCATCTATAGAGGACCGATTAAACAGACGAGGGATGGCTACCAATGGAATACTCTGCAGCTATCCAAAAGAATACGGAAAGTCTCTATGACGTCACATGGAAAGATCCCCAGGACACATTGGTTACTGAAAAAAAGCAAGACGTTGCCCTGGCCAGTGTGGTTCAGTTGGTTGGGCATCATCCTGTACACTGAAAGGCTGCTGATTCGATTCCTGGTCTGGGCACATGCCTGGGTTGCAGGCTTAATCCCTGGTAAGGGGCATGCAGGAGACGGCCATCAATGTTTTGCTCTTACATCGATGTTTCTCTTTCTCTCTCCCTCTCCCTTCCTTCCTCTCTAAAAATCATTTAAAAATCTTAACAAAAGAAAGCAAGGAGTGAAATAGGTTATATAGTATGTTGGCTTTGTATAACAAAAGGGGCAAATCAATATTAGAAAGATGCCAATTCTTTCTCAATTGACTTATAAATTTAATATGGGTTCCCCAGAAGAAACAGAAAAGCTACTTTTTAAAAAAATATATTTTATTGATTTTTTAGATAGAGGAAAGGAGAGAGATAGAGAGTTAGAAACATCGATGAGAGAGAAACATTGATCAGCTGCCTCCTGCACACCTCGTACTGAGGACGTGCCTGCAACCAAGGCACATGCCCTTGACCGGAATCGAACCTGGGACCCTTCAGTCCGCAGGCCGACGCTCTATCCACTGAGCCAAACCAGTCAGGGCAGAAAAGCTACTTTTTAAAAAATATTTTATTTTATTGATTTTAGACAGAGAGGAAGAAAGGGATAGAGAGACAGAAATACTGATGAGAAAGAAACATTGATTGGCTGCCCCCTGCACACCCCTTCTACCGGGGATCAAGCTGGAAACTCGGGCACATGCCCAACGGGGAATCAAACCGTGACCTCCTGGTCCATAGATGGACACTCAACCACTCAGCCATACCGGCTGGGCAGAAAAGCTACTTTTTAAGAGCTAAGAAAATTCTTTTTTTTTTTTTTAAAGAATATATTTTTATTGATTTCAGAGAGGAAGGGAGAAGGAGTGAGAGACACAAACATCAATGATGAGAGAGAATCATTAATCAGCTGCCTTCTGCACGCCCCACACTGGAAGGAGTCTGCAACCCAGGCATGTGCCCTGAACGGGAATCAAACCCATGACCTCCTGGTTCATAGATTAACACTCAACCATTGAGCCATGCTAGCTGGGCAGAAAATTCTTCAAAAGAAGAATAAGGAGGGGGGCTAGTCCAACCAGACATTAAAACATTGTAAAACTATGGTTTAGCCCTAGCCGGATTGACTCAGTGGATAGAGAGTTGCCCTGCAGACTGAAGGGTCCCAGGTTTGATTCCGGCCAAGGGCATATGTCTGGGTTGCGGGCTCGATCCCCAGTAGGGGGTGTTCAGGAAGCAGCCGTGATTCTCTTTCATCATTGATGCTTCTATCTCCCTCTCCCTTCCTTTCTGAAATCAATAAAAAAATTTTTTTTTAAATATTAAAAAACAACAACTATGGTTTACAATTTGAAAATACTTTTTGTTTGGGAACATGAGTGGACAGATCAATAGAATAGAATAGAATTCCCAGAAACAGACCCAAACACACACAGGAAATAATAGATTATGCAATAAATTGTTTGAGGGAATATTTGGAAACCCATTTGTATCTTTCCTGCATTACTTACACTAAAATAAGCTTCAAACAGCTCAAAGATATAAATCTAAAATATGAAAGCATTAAAGTACCAGATTAAGAAAATTTTTTTGTATTCTTGGGATGGGTTTACTTAAGTATGACTCATAATTAAGAAGTCATCAACTCTGACCACAATAAACATTTATAAATTTTCCATGGAAAAAAATAAAATCAAAAGATGACCGAACAATAATATATGCAACTCAAGTTATGTAGCATAAAAACAACTTGTATAAATGCTCAACCTCACTTACGTTAAAATCACAATGAGATACTACGTAGACTCAGTGATTGGCAAAGATAAAACTAGTATTGCTCATAACATGTATGGCTCATGATCTATTTTTATTAGATAGTTCTGAGCTAGATTGACACAAATTGAGCTGCTAAATCACTGAGCTACAGGTCCGGAGGCCTGGTCCTTCATATCCACCAGGACCGCTGTGGGAGACACCTGGCCTCAGCCTTCGAGGCCCAGGCAAGGATGCTCACCCTGCCATACCTGTAATCCTCCTTCACTGCCCCCAATACCAGCCTCCTTGGCCATCTCTTTTCTCCCCACTGCTCTGTAATTCCTCTTGTCTTAACAAGCCCCTGCTTCCCACCTTTTCAAACCTTTTTTTATTTTTCCAAACCTTTCTACTTGGCCCTTTGAAAAACGAGTTCTTAGGTAAAAATCACTCTTACTCGTTCCGGTCCCCGCCAGGCAGGTAAGGAAAATAGGTGAAGGGTGAAGGGCTAGTGCAAGGGGTCACTGCCTGTGCCCACACGGTGCGTGGTGAGAAGTTGCAGGCGGAGAGCCCTGACCCAGCTCCATGGGGGAATGTGGTCCGAGCACGACCAGGTCTTCAGAAGTTTCGGGAGAGGCAAGAAACTCTCGCACACTGCTGGGGGCAATGCAAAATGGTGCAGCGCCTTGGAAACAGCTTGGCAGTGCCTCCGAAGGTTAGACGCCGAGTTAGCATCCGACCCAGCAATTCCATTCTTAGGTATTTACCTGGGAGAACTGAAAAAAGCTCACACGAAAACTTGTACACGAATGTGCATAGTAGCAGTGTTCACGACGTCCCCAAAGTGGAAATGACCTGGCTGAATGTCTGCACAAGAGGTGTAGCCAGGCCATGGAATATTATTCAGCCAGAAAAAGGAACGAGGTACTGATTCCTGCTGCAACGGGACGAACCTTAGGAACATTGCGCTAAGCGAAAGAAGCCAGGCACAGAAGGCCACCTTCTGTACGATTCCTTCAGGTGAAACGTCTGGAATAGCCAGTCCATAGAGACAGGAAAGACATGCTGTCGGGGGCTGGGGGAGAGGGGGGGTGGGGAGTGACTGCGGACAGGTACAGGCTTTCGCTTTGAGATGAAGAACATGTTCTAGAATTAGATAATGATGATGGTTGTACAACTTTACAAATATGCTAAAAGCCACCGAACTGTACACGTAACAATGATGACTTTCATGGTAGGGGAATTCTAGCTGAAAAAAAAAGCAAACAAACAAGTAGAAAGAGCCCGGCAACCTGGGTCTTTGTGAGGGCCGTGGGATGTTTTTCGTATCGACTTCTTTTTTGACCAAGCAAAGCAAACTAGGGTTTGGCCTGCGGGCCACCAGCTCCGAAGCTTTCACCATAAATCATGCTCTTCTCTGAAGTCATCCCTTCTCGGCCCCCCTCCTCCTGTCGGCTCTTTCTTTCCTCCCCTTCCTTTTCCCTCTTGCAACCGCCCCAAGGCCTCTTCCGGACCTTTATCCTTGGCTGGCTGTCAAAGACCCTGTCTCCTCCGAAGTCCTTGCCCCTCAGCTGCAAGAACATTCCGGGCAACGACAGACCCAAACTTACCACTTTCCTCCCCTCCCCGGGCCCTCCTTTGTTCCACTGCCCGTGTCTGTGGGCCACGCCACAGACAGCCGGTCTGCTAGGCTCCTTGCCTTCCCCGAGTCCTTTCACCTTCCCTCCATCTCAGCTGCCATTGGCAGGAGTTGCTTATCTCACGGTGGCCCCTCCTTTCCAGCTGTTTGTTCATGGCTCGCACTTCCTGTTCTTGGACCTCCAGCTGGTCTTCGATTCCCCTCCTCCTGTCTTCACTTCCTTCCCCCTCCCACAGGGATTCCACAGCTCCTCCTCACCTTAACCACTCTCTTGACAACATCCTCGCTTCTCTTGACGCGTCTCTCTGTTGCGCTTGCCTGAAAACCCCAAGTCGGGTCAGCCCGGGCCCTGAGCTACGCTGGGGGAAATCGTGTGGCCTCAGAATCTGGTGCCATTAATTCACAGACATCAACCGTAACCCGGCCCATCAATACTGCACACCAACTACTCTGCCTCCCTCATCAACTCACTCTCTCGTCCCCCACAGTGGCTACTTCTAACGCTCTCCACTGTCCCCAAACCTCTGACCTCACACTCTGATACACAGAAACCGAAGTTTTCCGACAGGAACGCTCCCATCAGCCTGCCATCAAGATGCCCACCTGACTGACTGCACCCGCTTGTCTGTCACCTCCCGAGGGGAAGACATGTCCTTTTGCTATTTGCTACGGTCTGAATACTTGTATTTACAATACAGATATTAACAAATTCACAGGTTAAATCCTAATGCCCAGTGTGATGGTATCAGGAGGCGAGTCTTTGGGAGGTGATTAGGGCATGAATGGGGTTAGTGCCCTCATAAAAGAGGCCCTGGAGGACTCCTTGCCCCTGTGCCATCTGGGGCAGTCTGCAACCTGATCAGGGCCTTTGCCAGACACCGCATCTGCCCTTGGACGTCCAGCCTCCAGAACTGTGAGAAGTAACTGCTGGTTGTTTATAAGCCCCCAGTCTATGGTTCCAGCAGCTGGAACAGACAGACATCATCTAAGGCCAGCCCTCCTCTGTGCTAGGTCCCATGCCCCCAATTCCACCTTTTGCTCCTAGAAGCTCTCTCAGGCTTCTGTGACCTCTCTGCCGATTCCCGGCCAAGAGCAAACAAGAATCCTCATATGTCTACCTCCGGCCCTCCACCCTCTGACCTTCGCTAGCAACCAGCCTCTTCCCCTTCTAAACCAAAGAAGGCTTGAAAAAGTTGTCCACACTGGCTGCCTCAGTGCCACATACATCACTTGCTCCCCAAAACAACCTGGCTTCTGCCCCCAACTCCACTGAAACATTCCTTGCAGACCACCACCAAGCTCCTTGTTGCCCAATCTAACCAAGTCATTAACTTGTTTGGCTTCTCCACAGCATCTAACACCCCGTAGACCTGCAAAGTGGCAGGTGATGCGATAGAGATGGTCTGTGGGAGCTCATGGGAGAGACGTTTCATCCAGCCTGGGGAGGGTCAGGGGGGGCTCCTCGAAGGAGGTGACATCAGGACAGAGCCTGAAAAGATATGTATAAATTGCCCAAGCAAAGGAGGGGAACAAGAGCATTTAAAAAGTGGGAGGACTCTCAGAATCTGTGAAACTGCTAAGGGGTCAACGTTCCTTGCAAGGTGGCTGGCCGCTGTGGCTCTGTACTGGTGGGCCTCATCCCTGCCCCCAGGGGCACTGGCATTGTCTCGGCCCCCGTGCCTAAGAAGTTGCCGATGATGGCCAGTATTGACCTCTGCTATACCTTGGCCAGGGGCTGCACTGCCACCCTGGGCAACTTCGCCAGGGCCACCTTCGATGCCATCTCTAAGACCTACAGCTATCTCACCCCAGATCTCTGGAAAGAGACCGTGTTCACCAAGTCTCCCTATCAGAAATTCACTAACCATCTTGTAAAGACCCACACCAGAGTTTCTGTGCAGAGGGCCCAGGCTCCAGCTGTGGCCACCACATAATTTTATACAAGAAAAATAAAGTGAATTAAGATTGCTAGAAATAATAATAATAATTAATAAATAAAAAATTTCATATTTCATATACTTTTTATTTTTAAAATATAGTTTTATTAATTTCAGAGAGGAAGGGAGAAGGAGAGATAGAAACATCAATGATGAGAGAGAATCATTGATTGGCTGTCTCCTGCACGCTCCCCACTGGGGATCGAGCCCATAACCCGGGCATGTGCCCTTGACCGGAATCAAACCTGGGACCCTTTAGTCCGCAGGTCAACGTTCTATCCACTGAGCCAAATTGGTTAAGGCTTTCATATACTTTTCATATGTCAGGAAATACTATTCTTCTTTTGAATTTTTTCCGACCACTTAAAAATGTAAAAACTATTCTTAGCTCACGGGCTATACAAAAACAGGCAGCGGACTAGGTTTGGCCCATAGACTGAAGTTTGCCAACTCTGATGGAAAGCAAGAGAGTGACATAATTGGAACTGGTTTTTAGAAAGATGGATCAGAGTGGGAGCAAGTATGCCAGCCAAAGAGACTGGTGAGCAAGCAATCTGGGAGGGAAGATAAACAACTAGGTAAGCGGCAATGAGGATGGAGCTAAGGGGGTGGATTAGGGAGATACTGTGCCAGAGAGGGCTTAGAAAGCTCCCCTGCCACGTCCTAATTAGGGGAAGAATTAAATAGGATTGGTACCTTTCCTTCCTACCTCACTCCCTGGGAAAAGCATGCTCCCTAAAAGCTAGGGTAATGGGAGTAGGCATCACCACTGTCTTCACAGTGGGAATAATCACAGGCTACTTCTGGATGGATTCCCCCCAAGAACAAATCCTGGGCTTTCCACTACCATGAGCCCTGTAGGTGTCCAGAGACTCTCAGTTTGGGGGACTGCTTACAAGCGCTGTGGGCTGCTGACAAGAGCATTGTTCACATGGAATACTGAGGATAAAATGAGCAAGGCTTTGAGGCAGAAGGTCAGCACAATGGGAGGCCTGTGGGAACTCAGGGGAGTGGGTGACAGACGTGATCAGGCAGGCAGCTGGTCATGGGAGATCCTCCTTAGAGAGCAAGACATACAGCTCAGTCTTCCTGGACACAGGTGAGAGGTGGCATGCAGTGTTCACTCAAGTGATGGGTGTCTGAGGGTCCCAGGAGTTGGTTTAGTTCCCTGTAGAGTGTGGGCATCCAGAAAGGATTCCAATATCTGCTCTTTCCCTGGGTCAGGAAGGCTCCACCAAACTCCTCCCCACTCTCTTCCTCCACCTGTACCCCCAGATATAATCCCCTCCCACACTAGGTGAAGCCTAACCCTTTATCTCTTTTCTTTCCAAGCTACTGTTGATGGATAAATACCATGTCCGTTCCCATTCATAGGCTCCCTCTATAGTCTCAAAACCCAGCTTGCGTAAATCAAAACTCTGGCCGTCTGCCTCAGCCCTTCCCACAGCAGGTGGGCGTTCCTCGGACCTCCTTACCCCGGACAAAATGCCTAAGAAGAAGTGTGAGGAAGGAGGCTGTGTTTGGCATTGATTCCTGCTCTATCTCTGAGAGAGGTGGGAGGAGAAATGGACCTGCATTTGGGGAGAGGGTTGGGCTGCTGAGCAGCACTGAGGCCCCACTTGAGTTTTGCGTGATAAAGTCAAAGTGTGAACCTTCAGCAGACTGTTTTCTCCCAGCCACATTCAGCTGCCCAGCAGGGAACAGATCAAAACGATGGCCCTGGCCGGGAGGCTCAGTTCATTGGAGCATCGTCCTGTACACCAAAAGGTTGCAGGTGCGATTCCTGGTCAGGGCACATGCCTAGGTTGAGGTTTCAATCTCTGGTCAGGGCATGTACGGGGGACAACCGATTGATGTTTCTCACATCCACGTTTCTCTCTCCCTTACTTTCAAATCAATAAAAACGTATAAAAACTGTGAGTAAGAAGGGATGTGATGATTGGAAAGGAGGTGATGACCAGTTAAAAGGTGGAGGGCCAGTGGCTTAGGGATCCCAAATGTGAGGAAGAATTGTCATATCAGAATAAAGGAAGGAGCCAGAAATACAGTGGGAGGTAGAGGTTGAAGACTGGGATGTTGGACAAGGAAATTCTGGAAGTGGTACTGCTCTTGCTATGATAAGGTCCAGGGTATATGACAAGGGTAGCAGATGGCCTTGGCAGCATAGAGGTCAAGGAACTGATAGCCTAGGTTTTGGATTAATTGTCTACATGGATGCAGAATTCATGAAGAAGAAAGTTGGGAAGGAGTAGAGGTGGAGATATCTATATAATAAAAGCCTAGGCGACCGTTATGGTGGAACGACCAGAACAACCGGTTGCTATGATGCGCACTGATCACCAGGGGGCAGACACTGGCGGGAGCCTCTCCCGACTCCACGGCAGCACTAAGGAGCAGAGAGCTGAACGGTAAGGAGCAGCAAGCAGGCGGGTGGTAAGGAGTGAGGGCTCCCGGACTGCGAGAGGGCACAGGCCGGGCTGAGGGACCCCCTCTTCTCCCAGTGCACAAGTTTCATGCACCAGGCCTCTTACACACACACACACACACACACACACATGCCCTGGGGACAAGGTAGAGTGCCCATAGGAAGTCAGGTGACTTGCAATCAGGAAGATCAGCTGTTCAGCAAGGAATAGATCAACATGATGGCCCTGGCTAGGAGGCTCAGTTAGTTAGAGCATCATCCGTACATCAAAAGGTTGCTGGTTCGATTCCTGGTCAGGGCACATGCCTAGGTTGAAGTTTTGATCTTGGGTCGGGGCATGTATAGGAGACAACCGATTGATGTTTCTCTCTCACATCCATGTTTCGCTCTCCACCTTGCACCAAAGGTGTTGGGAGGTTTGAGGGAGGAGAGACGGACAAGGGCCAGGAAGTGGCAACGAGGAACATGGAAGAGGCTACTCCTACCTCCAGCTCTTCGGTACAAGGATCTTGGAGGATAAAACCACTGCTACTTAAGGACTGAGAGGAAGCAGTGTCCCCAGGAGAGAGGCGGGTGAGTAGAAAAGAGGTTGGGGATAGAGAAGGTTTTGCTGGGGGTCGGCGTGGGTCTCAAGACGTGGTGGGAGCATTTGGCAGATGGGGAGTGAGACTGGGCAGATTGGGGATGATCAGAGTCCTTTGGGGTTGGGGTCCAGGTGACGAGGTGGGAGCCATGGGTTTTGGGCAGGATGGAGCATGATGGGGTCCTTTCCTCTATCTACCCGTTCCTTAGACCCCTTTTCTCTACTGAAACTCACTCCACAGGTGACCTAAACCAAAGTCACGCCTTGGACCACTCCCTGCCAGGGAGTCCCAGTTCTATCTTCGCCTTCAGCCTCTCCATCAAGCTCCGGCGAGCACATACGATCGCCTGTAGACACCTCCACCTGGGTGTTTAAAAGACCCTCCAAACTGGAGGCGTGAATCTATAAACTCCACTTTTCCTCAAGCAAAAGGCAACGCTGCCATTCAGCCTTTTGTTTTGGACAAAGGCCTAAACGTCACCCTAGAAACCTCTATTTCCTTCACCCTTCTCTATTCAACCCATCACCAAGTGCTAAAAACCCCAGCTTCAAAATCCTCCCCAGACCCCTAACAGATCTCACGGCGTTATCGCTGCTGTTGTCATCCTTGCTGCAGTCACTCCTCACCTGGTCCCCACTTCCCCCCTCAGTCTATTTTCATGGAGCAGCCAGAGTGAATTTTCCAAAACATACATCAAAGCAAGTGGCTCCCCTCCTTTGGCGTCCCACAGTCCTCACAACAGAACTTCAGGCCCATGCCGAAGTCTTGTAAGATCTGGCTACTCTGCACCCCCAGTCCCACTGTGCTCACCCTTGTTCACGCCACCCCAGCCACACGGGCCTCCTTGCCCTTCTCAGACATTCGAGCCATCCCCAGCTGAGGTCTTTGCCGGGAATGCTCGTTCCTTGCCACCTTCAGAGCTCTGCTCCAATGTCACCTTCTCAGAGAGGCCTTCCCTGTCCATTCTGCTCCAAGCAGCGGCCCCTCCACTCTGTCCCTTATTCTGCTTTGTTTTTCTTCACATATACCGGATACTCCATAGAGCTCAGTACTGTACCTGTTTATTTGATTATTTTCTGTCTCCACCGGAGTGGGTTCTTGGAGGCCATCCCACCTTTTTCTCAGCTCTATCTCCACAGTCTGCTTCAAACTGCTCCCAGCTCATAGTGGGGGGCGTAATAAGTATTTGTTAAAAAAAAAATAAAAATAGGTAAACTAAAGGCGGCTATTCTATGTGATATGGGCCTCAAGAGCTCATGGTGAACGTCAAAGGCGGGATACGGACAGTCTGTTGTATGCATTCCTGCCATAGCAATTCTAATTCTCCTCCAAGGAAATTAAGCTTCTACATTAGGCAGAGAGTCCGGGAGGAGCAGCAGTAAAGAGCTTGTCAATGTCTATTCTATTTTTGGTGTTGATACTGGGTCTTGGGCAGGAAAGAACATGCATTTCTCAGCATAATAACGAACATGCCCTTTTCCTAAAGGCCAGGAACAACTTCCTGCCTTCCGTGGCATGCATCTCTGTGACCTCTGAAAAGAGGAAGGAAGTAGGCCTGGAGCACCCCCTGCACCCCCCTTGTGGATTGCCTTTTGGAGTCCAGGGGTTGGTGCACATCCGTGTTCATCTGGCTGAACACTGGTGGGGGAACTCGACCTGAACTTGAAGCTGGGAAGAAGAAAGGTCATTCTTGCGTAAGAAAATGAAATACGGTATATGAGGGAAGAGGGCGGGGATAGAAGCTTTCAAGAGAGAAGGCACCACCAGTGAAAAGGCCACCAGGAAGTAGGAGCAAGGCAGATCGACTGAAGGTCAATATGGCCGAGAGCCTGGGACAGTGTCATGGGGGAGGAAAGTGGCTCTGGCCAGACCAGGCAGGGCCCTGTGGGCTACAAGAACAATTTTGAATTTGACTCAGGGTGAGAAGCAGCCCTTTCAAAATGTGACGAGATGAATTGCTCAGTTGGTTGGGCATTATCCCATGCACCAAAAGGTTTCGGGTTCAATTCACAGTCAGGGCACATGCTAGGATTGCAGGCTTGATCCCGTGTAAGGGGTGTGCAGGAGGCAGCAGATCGATGTTTCATTCTCACATCGATGTCTCTCTCTCTCTCTCTCTCTCTCTCTCTCTCTCTCTTCCTCTCTCTAAAGAAAAAAATGTGGGGTTTTTTTGGGGGAAAAAACACAACAAAAAATAAAAAAATAGATCCTGGCAGAATGGATTGGAGTGGGCAGAGAAGATGCAGGGAAACCAGGGAATCTGTTGGCAAATGGCTGAGTGAGAGATGATGGTGCCTTAGACCAGTGAGAAAGGTGGTGCGAAATGCATGGATTTTACGAGTATTAAGAGTTCACTTGGCCCTGACTGGTTTGGCTCAGTGGATAGAGCGTCAGCCTGCGGACTGAAAGGTCCCAGGTTCGATTCCGGCCAAGGGCATGTACCTGGGTTGCGGGCACATCCCCAGTAGGAGGTGTGCAAGAGGCGGCTGATCGATGTTTCTCTCTCATCGATGTTTCTAACCCTCTATTCCTCTCTCTTCCTCTCTGTGAAAAATCAATAAAATATATTAAAAAAAAAAGAGTTCAGTTGATGGAGAGTGGTGATAAGTCAGATACAGAGCATGAGGGAGAAGGAAGATCGAGGAGACACGCGTGATTCTGGCTGGCGCTTGGATGGATGGGGTGCCATTTGTGAGGCGGGGAAGACTTGGAGTGAAGAGGCAGAGAAGGAAGCACAACAGATGCTGAGCCAGAGAAGCAAGAGGGCTGCCCGGAGCGTCCCAGAAGTCAAGGCAAACACCAAAACCAAAGTTAAAGCATGTGTGATGGGCGGAGAGCAAACCCTGGCCATGTATGTAACAGCTTCAGCGTGAAAGATATAGAGGATCGTGAAAGAAATAGGGAAATGGCAAATAACCTGATGGAAACCTGGGCAACTACTATGGAAGGGTGATTGATATGCAGAATAAAGGGTCCACATTTCCAGGAAACCTATGAAAAGATGTCCAATGCCCCCAGAATTTAGAGGAATGTAAATGTTATGGGTTGAATTGTGTTCCCTCAAATAAGACGTGTTGAGGTCCTAAAACCCAGTATCTCAAAATGTGGCCTTATTAGGAAATAGAGTCGTCACAGATGTAAGCAATTAAAATGAGTTCCTATTTGGGTAGATTTGTGCCGGAATCCAAAAGGACTAGTGTCCTCCTTCTAAAATGAAAGCCACTTGATGACAGAAGCACAGGGAGAGCGCCACGTGCGGGCAGAGAACTGGGGTGAAAAGCCAAGACTGACAGCCTCACGGAAGCCGGGAAGAGGGAAGGGAGAGGCCCCCCTATTGAGTTCAGAGGGAGCATGGCCCTCTGGAAACTGGATCTTGCACTTCTAGTCTCCAGAACCCTGAGACATTTGTGCGGTTTTTTCAAGACATGGATTTTTTAAAAATCTTCACCAGAGGGTATGTTCTTTTTTAAAAAAGTTTTATTAATTTTACTTTTTTTTTCTTTCTGAAGAACCAGCTTTTTAAATATATATATATATATATTTATTGATTTCAGAGAGGAAGGGAGAGGGAGGGATGGAAACATCAGTGATGAGAGAGAATTACTGATCGGCTGTCTCTTGCACGCCCCCTACTGGGGATCGAGCCTGCAACCCAGGCATGTGCCCTTGACCTGGGACCCTTGAGTCCGCAGGCCGACGCTCTATCCACTGAGCAAAACCAGCCAGGGCGATAAGTTCTTATTGATTTTAGAGAGAGGGGAAGGAAGGGAGAGACAGAAAGAGAAACATCAATGTGAAAGAGAAACACAAAATGGTTGCCTTCTGTACACACCCCAACTAGGAATTGAACCTGAAACCTTTTGGTGTATGGGACAACCAACTAAGCCATCCGGCCAGTCCTACATCTCTGTTTTTTTTTTAAGTCACCAAGTTTGTGGTACTTTGTTACAACAGTCCTAGAAACTAATACAGTAAATTAAAACAACATTGAAATGCCTTATTTCTCTCATCAGCTTGGCAAAAAGAAAAACACAACACACACACACACACACACACACACACACAACACACAAGTATTCTAATATCCAGTGCTGGCAAGAAAATTCCCACGCCACTGCTGGTTGGAGTGGGGTTTACCGACACCTATTTGGAGGGCAATTTGGCAGCACACCATCAAATAAAAGTCAAAAGGCCCCTGACCTAGAACTCCGAGATTCCTGCTCTTTCTATCATGGAGAAAGACATGTGGTCACAAAAGAGTTATGTTCTTGGCAGTAGTTTTGTAATAGCACAAGCCGCCGACAAATCCACCGCGTCCATTGATAGAGAATGGTTCCAAAAACGGTTCGGGAGGATTCCCTGTGAAGTTAAGGAAGCTTAGGCTGCAGGGCCCCTCACTGCGTCGGCTCCTTGAATTCCCAGAAAGGGCTCTAGGAATCTATGTAACTTTGTATTATTTTTCTTTTTTTTTTTAAATTTATTTTATTGATTTTTCACAGAGAGGAAGGGAGAGAGAGATAAAGAGTTAGAAACATCGATGAGAGAGAAATATCGATCAGCTGCCTCCTGCACATCTCCCACTGGGGATGTGCCCGCAACCCAGGTACATGCACTTGACCAGAATCGAACCCGGGACCCCTCAGTCCGCAGGCCGACGCTCTATCCACTGAGCCAAACCGGTTTCGGCTGTATTATTTTTCTTAAAGAGGTTCCCCACAAATGCATAAGCCGCAGGCCCCATAAAACGTGAATCTGCCCCCGTTACACTTTATAACACATGACAACAGTTTTAAAAGAAAGAAGGCAGCTCTGGTCCAGGAACTCAGTTGGTTAGAGCTTCATACTGATACACCCATGCTGCAGGTTTAATCCCCGGTCAGGACACACAAGAATCAACCAATGAATGCACAAGTAAGGGAAACAACAAATTGATGTTTCTCTCTCTCTCAGTAAGTAAAATATATTTTTTTATTTTTGTATTTTTATTCTCTTCCCCACTGGAAATAGAGCCCGAAACCCGGGCATGTACCCTTGATCAGAATCAAACCCAGGACCCTTCAGTCTGCAGACCGATGCTCCATCCACGGAGCCAAACCAGCTAGGGCGATAAGTAAAATTTTTAAAAAACAAAAACAGATCTTTTTGCAAAATTGGCTGGTTGGTACCTGTTACTCCAAAGCTGACCCATTTCCTCCTGTCTTTTTGATACTTTTACATCTGGGGATCTTCATATTTCTCTAAGCTCTTCTAGCTAAATACTTAAGCCTGAGACTTTTTCTTTTTTTAAAAAATATATTTTTTATTGATTTCAGAGAGGAAGGGAGAGAGGGAGAGGGAGAGGGAGAGGGAGAGAGAGAGAGAGAGAGAGAGAGAGAGAGAGAGAGAGAAACATCAATGATGAGAGAGAATCATTGATCAGCTGCCTCCTGCATGCCCACCACTAGGGATTGAGCCCGCAACCCGGGCATGTGCCCTTGACCGGAATCAAACCCAGGACCCTTCAATCCACAGGCCGACGCTCTATCCACTGAGCCAAAGTGGGTCTTTCTTACAATCTAGCTCAGGGGTCCTCACACTACGGCCGGCGGGCCACATGCAAATACAAATATTGTATTTGTTCCCGTTTTGTTTTTTTACTTCAAAATAAGGTATGTGCCGTGTGCATAGGAATCTGTTCATAGTTTTATTTTAAACTGTAGTCCGGCCCTCCGTCGGTCTGAGGGACAGTGAACTGGCCCCCTGTTTAAAAAGTTTGAGGACCCCTGATTAGCTCTTCGGTGTTCTTTTCTCTCTCCTTCCACTCAGCAACCTGAGTGTGGATTCGGCTTAAGCCCACAGCCTGCCCTGCTCCGCATCATCCAGTTCTAGGGAGCCTTCACCAGTGCCTGAGACCGCTGAGCCTGGAGACAACGGCATGCTTGCGAATGTCATCTGCTGAGACGCTCCACACGGAGGCGGCAGTCTCTTCTCTTCCTTCCTCCATGGACCTGCCTGCTCAGAACAGCCCTGCTTCTCCCAGCAGTCCCAGCGCAACACTACCCACCTCTGCAGGGAACAGGACAGGAGGGAGGAGAAAGCCCAGGTCAAGAAACAGAAGATCGGGACTGTCTGCTCACAGCCGCAGCTCTGTGTGCTCGGTGAGAGATTCCAGAGACAGGAATAGCTCAGCCTCCAGCAGAGGCAAGAACGTTCCAACCTCCCGGACCTTAGCTGCAAACAGAGTAAGACCTGGTTCCAGACCCGGAGAACGAAATGTAGGCGGCGGCAGAAATACAACCGGCCAAAGAAAAGCCACCGTGTGACCCCGATGAGCTCGGCAACTACGGACTGCCCGGGCCTCTCCTCCTGCCAGCGGGGAGGCCTGGCGAACGCTGCTGGAAACCTTTCCGTGTGGAGCAGCCATTCCTGGACCAGCCCGTCTTGGAACGACCCTGCCTGGAATGGTCGGACCTGGTGTCCCCAGGCCCGGGATAACCAGCTTTGGAACAGCCAGTTCTACAGTTACGGAGAGGACTCCCTGCCGCCCCAGATCCAGCTCCAGCCAAGTCCTGTCCGTGATTTGGAGGCCTCCTTGGAAATGGCTGGGGAAACCTGTGAAGCAATACTGCAAGCCCCTACGTATTGTGGTGCCCAGCAAACCACGGGTTTATTCCCAGCTTGCTCCATGGACCCATAGCCTGAGTCCACAAACATATAGCCATGCACACAGTGTGATGATCTACATGTAATACTCGATCTAGTATTTGGGTAACTCCAGATCAAGAATCTTAACCTCAAAAATAGAAAGTAAAACTACAAAGGTGTGTGATCAAGGATTATTCCTATTTTCTGGGGTTGGGAGGCTTGTTAAAAACCTCAGTTCAGGTGAATGGTTAAGCTACCACATGCTTCACTGATCTCCTCTGCCCCTTTTGCTGTTTTACTACAACCCTTAATTTATTACTCAAGTCATCTGCTGTGTCATGACAATAATACCCGTTTGGCTGGTTGGTTTATAAGTTTACATACAAATAAATAAAACATCTATTTAAAAATAAAATAAATAAAAACAAAGGAGGCAGATAACTAGAGGGGAGGGTTTCACCAAGTGTCTGAATTCTCGCCGAGAAGAGCTGCAAGTTGGTTTGTCATCTGAAAGCCCCTAGTCCAGCGGTTCTCAACCTGTGGGTCGCGACCCCTTTGGCAGTTGAACGACCCTTTCACAGGGGTCGCCTAAGACCATCCTGCATATCAGATATTTACATGACGATTCATAACAGTAGCAACATGACAGTTATGAAGTAGCAACGAAAATAATGTTATGGTTGGGTCACAGCATGAGGACCTGTATTTAAAGGGCCAGAAGGTTGAGAACCACTGCCCTAGTCACTTAAGTGGGCACTTTCAGTGGATGAGAAACGGCAGATTTCTGGGAGGGATGGTGACAAATTGGGCACCATGAGTGTGAACAGTCCTTTCAAGAAACCTGGAGGCAAAGGGTGATTGATGAGCTGCAGGAGAAAGTCTTTCGAGGGAAGGTGTTTTCATGAGGAAGAGGCTCTAGCTCTGTGTTGAGGAGAGAACCGGGAGTGCCCAGCATTGAGGCTGAGGAACAGCAATACTGAAAACGTCTGTCATTTTGGCGGCTCAGCCTCCAAATACTCTTCCAATTTGGGGAATTGTCTTAAACCCACAGCTCCTCTCACAGAAACGGAAACGGATCAGACATTCCCGGCTTCCACCCCCTGGGCACCCAACGTGGGCGTATGACCCAGACCGGGGCCGTCCAGGCTCCCAACTAGGTGACTTGTCCTGGAGCAGCTGTGCCAGCGACCATTTCTGTGATTTGGCCGTGGCTGCCCTTTGCCCTCTTGGTTCAGGCCTGTTTTCCTTTTTTAATATATTTTTTATTGATTTCAGAGAGGAAGAGAGAGGGAAAGAGAGATAGAAACATCAATGATGAGAGAGAATCATTGATTGGCTCTTCCTGCACACCCCCCACTGGGGATCGAGCCCACAACCCGGGCATGTGCCCTGACCGGTAATCGAACTGTGACCTCCCGGTTCATAGGTTGACGCTCAGCCACTGAGCCACGCCTGCCGGGCAGGCCTGCTTTCTAAGCTGCTTCTCTAGCCTTCCTGCCATTCTGTGAGCCATTCCACGATCTACCAAGAAATCCCTTTCCTGCGCAAGCCAGCTTGTTGGTTTCCTACACTTGCTGCCAGGAACATGACTGGTCCAAGCAGCTTTCCCAGCTCTTAGGAATATTGAAGGGAATGAACTGAATCTTCCTCAATCTCATGCTTTTTTCCTGAAAAATTTTCTGGAAGCTTTGATGCCTACTACCGCTTGCTTCCACTGGAATTTCATAAAAGGTGATATTTGATCTGGCACGTGAGGAACGGGCTGACTTACCGCGGGGTTAGTACTAACCCCAATCCTGTGCTCTGCCGTCCAGGAACCCAGGACCCTGAAAGCCCGAGACCCCTTCCCATCGCGAGATAACCCGCCCGACGGGAAGACTCCCAGGACTCTCAGCCCTTGGAGCTTTTGTTTTCTGTGCGAGAGATAAAATGATGGCGTGGAAAGAGAGTGAGATTCACTCAGGAGACTGTGTACAAGCCCAAGCTTGCCCTGAGCTAACTGTGTGCCCCTAGGCAAGTCTCTAGAATGCTCTGAGCTCCAATCTCATTTGTAAAGGGAGAGAACTGTCTGCTGGCGAGCAATCTGGATGCGTCACACGGCCCCTACTGAAGTCAGGCAGAATGGGTTTTCATGCAAAAGTTATGCTTTGTTCCTCAGACCTCAGAAATGTGGACTGAGGAGGATCCGGGCCTGGGGCAAGGCAGCCTGCTTTGGGGGTAGTGCTCCCCGAGCCCCAGGGCCCGGGCTGGTGTGAAAAGCCCTGCCCAGTCCAGGCGGTGACTCAACAGGACAGGCCAAATGCAAGGCTTCCACAGAGAGAGACCCAGGGACAGGGATGAAAGCTCAGAGCAGAAGTCGGAGCCCTGAGCGGGCGGAGCCGCCAGGAGGCGTCAGGGCAGAGAGGCAGTGGGTGGTGCTGGTGGCAGAGGCTGCTGATACGTATCCCTCTGGTCCTTTTCAGCCCACCTGCAGGGACAGGAGATGGCTGCCTGTGTGCGGACCGCTTTCACCTCCAGTGCCCTCATGGCTCTGCTTCTCAGCCTGAGGGCTTTGTCGGGAGCTGTGGGAACTGGCTCAGCCCCTTGTGCAGGGTGGCCCAGAAGGGCCAGAGGTTTCAAAGCTCCAGGCCGTGGGAGTTGGTGGACGCATCCCCACGTTGTTGCGCTGTGCTCTGCGTGGCCCCTCCGCTGGCCCCCCGAGGGACTGAGCCCCACGAGGTAACCCACTCGCTGGCTTTCCTCACGTCCTGCCTCACTTTCCCTCTCCCTCGCTGTGCTTCCTGGAATCTCTTCCGAAATAAAGTACCAAGTTCCCGCCTCAGGATCTTTGGGGGCATCTGAGGTTAGGCAGCAGCACTAGAGGAGAGAAGCAGAAACGGACAGCCTACCACGGCGCTGAGAAGCTGCGGACAGGTGCGCAGGGACAGCAGAGGAGGGTCTGCTGCCTCCTGAGTGACAGTCCGGTCGCCAAGGCCCATTGTGCCGACGGGGAGCATTTCCCATGAGTGAACTTTCCAGTGATCTCTGCTCCTTTCAACCTGAAAACACCCACCAGACGCCTCCTAAGGATGCCAGCTGTTCGTTAAGCACCTACTATGTGTCAGGCTCTGTGCCAGGCATTCTCTCTCATTCTCATGACAATGGAGCTTGCAAAGGAGGTAATATTCTCTTCTAACAAGCAAAACAGTGTGGCACTGGCTTGAAGATAGACATGTAGGCCCATGGATTAGAATAGAGAGCCCAGAAGGAAATCTTCAGATGTAAAGTCAATTGATTTTGGAGGGAAAGAACAGTCTTTTCCCAAATGGTGTTGGGAAAACTGGATAGCCACATGCACAAGAATGCGGTTGTACCTTCACCTCATACCACATACAAAATTCAACTCAAAATAGATCTAAGAGCTAAAATTATACAACGCTTAGAATAAAACATAAGAGCAAATAGTTAGGATGTTGGATTTGGCCATGGTTTCTTACATATGATACCAAAAGCATAGGCAACAAAAGAAGAAATAAATACATTGGGCTTAATCAAAATGTAAAACTTTTGTGTATCAAGGGACATTATCAAGAGATTGGAAAGAGCCCGGCTGGTGTGGCTCAGAGGTTGAGTGGTCAGGGCACATGCCTGGGTTGCTTGTGCGCTTGATCCCCAGTGGGGACCGTGCAGAAGGCAGCCAATGTTTCTCTGTCATCCATGTTTCTATCTCTCTATCCCTCTCTCTAAAAAGCAATAAAAATATATTTTTTTAAAAAGGCCCTGATAGGTTTGGCTCAGTGGATAGAGCGTCAGCCTGCGGACTGAAGGGTCCCGGGTTCGATTCCGGTCAAGGGCATGTACCTTGGTTGCAGGCGCATCCCCAGGAGGGGGTGTGCAGGAGGCAGCTAATCGATGTTTCGCTCTCACCCATGTTTCTGACTCTCTGTCCCTCTCCCATCCTCTCTGTAAAAAAATCAATAAAATTTTTTTTTTTTTAAAAGAGAGAGTGAAAAGACAACCCACAGAATGGGAACAAATTTTGTGAATCATTTATCTGGTAAGGATTTAATATCCAGTTTATATATATAAAAAAAACTCCTACAAATCATCACCAACCAACCAACCAACCAACCAACCCAATTAAAAAATGGTCCAAGAACTTAAGGCATTTTACTAAAGAAGATATAAAAACAACCAATAAGCACATGAAAAGATGCTCAACATCATTAGTCATTCAGGAAATGTACATGAAAACTACAGTCAGATACCACTTCAGACCTCTAGGATGGTTATTTTTATAAAAATGGAAAATAATAAGTGTTGGCAAGGATGTTGCAATGGATTGAATTGTGTCTCCTCCCCACTCCCAAATTCATGTTGAAGCCCTAGGGCAGTGATGGCGAACCTTTTGAGCTCGGCATGTCAGCATTTTGAAAAACCCTAACTTGCCGAAACCGGTTTGGCTCAGTGGATAGAGCGGCGGCCTGCGGACTGAAAGGTCCCAGGTTCGATTCCGGTCAAGGGCATGTACCTGGGTTGCGGGCACATCCCCAGTGGGGGATGTGCAGGAGGCGGCTGATCGATGTTTCTCTCTCATCGATGTTTCTGACTCTCTATCTCTCTCCCTTCCTCTCTGTAAAAAATCAATAAAATATATTAAAAAAAAAAAAAAAAAAAAGAAAGAAAAACCCTAACTTAACTCTGGTGCCGTGTCACATATAGAAATTTTTTGATATTTGCAACCATAGTAAAACAAAGACATATTTTTGATGTTTATTTTATATATTTAAATGCCATTTAACAAAGAAAAATCAACCAAGAAAATGAGTTCGAGTGTCACCTCTGACACACATGGCACAGGTTTGCCATCACTGCCCTAGCTCCTAACGCAGTGGTTCTCACCCTTCTGGCCCTTTAAATACAGTTCCCCATGTTGTGACCCAACCATAAAATTATTTTCGTTGTTACTTCATAACTGTAATGTTGCTACTGTTATGAATCGTAATGTAAATATCTGATATGCAGGATGGTCTTAGGCAACCCCTGTGAAAGGGTCGTTTGACTGCCAAAGGGGTCGCGACCCACAGGTTGAGAACCCCTGCTAATGTGATGTCTTTATAAGAGAAAGAGGTGCTGCCGGGAGCCGGTCCATGCTTGCTGTTTCAAGGGACCTGGCATATATAGCATACTGTTCTTAATATGTTTGCTCACCTTCTTGGCACTATGTGTTTTAACCAAGGTCTCTGAGAAAGGTTGTTTCCCCAGGTAGGGATTTTCCCCTGAAGTTAGGGAGGGAATAAAACCCCTTAACTAAGTGCCAGGCGGGTAATTAATCACTTTAACTACAAACAATCATGCTTAAGCTGCATAATCTTTACTCCCTGGAATGGAGATAAGAAACGCCCTAACCTTTGTAATAGAGATTGATAGGATTGAATCAACTGGTATAAATACAGTTGTAACAAGACAGCAAGAGACAGAACTTAGAACACAGAACTTAGAAGTCAGAACTCAGAAGACAAAACCTACACAGAACCTACAGACAGAAGAACTTCGCTGGAGAGAACATGGCAAAAGATCCTGGACTGAACCTGACTACAGAAATATGGCAAGAGAACCTGACTAGAACCTGGTGACAGAACCTGGCTGGAGATCTCAGACAGAACCTGGCTGGAGAACCTAGCGAGGGAACATGGCCACAGAACCTGGCTGGAGATCCTAAGCAGAACCTCTCTGGAGATCCAGACCAGAACTTGGCTGGAGATCCTGGCTAGAGATCCTGGCTAGGCTGCTGATCAACTGAACACTGTCTCCGTGTCATGCCTTCTTCGCCGACTCCGTCCACACCTTTGGGGACCCCTGGACCTGCTGGGGTTGGACCCCGGCAAGGTGCCCTCAGTGGTCCCGGGTCTGTCTCTTCCTTCAACAGTGTTTGGACGGAACAGACCCAGGGACGCCCTTTCTCCCAGCCTCCGGCCACCCTCCTGCGTCTGATCCAGGCACCACCTTCAGAACCACCTCCGGACGAGACACACCGAGTTTTCTCTACCTTAACTCCTCATTGCCCAACAACCATGAGCTCCCAAATCTGCAGCATTATCCCACCGAGGTGGAGGCTGGCCCCCGGCCTCTGTGGCCTCCACACCTACCTCTCTCTGGGCTTCTGTTTCCACAGGGACGGTGTGGCTCTCCAGGGCGGGGCCACTTCTTCCTCGAGTTGGTGGAGAAGAAGCCGAGGGCTCCGCCATCTCTTAAAGATGCAAAATCAGTGTGGTGGCCGTATTCTCTTCCAGGACGTGCAGGAGTCCCCCACGGTGAGTGGGCAAAACTCAGGGTGCCATGGCAGCCGCCCTGGCCTTGGAGAGGAACCTGAACCAAGCCCTTGTGGCACCGCAGGCCTGGGTCCTACCCGCAGGCCCTCCTCTCTGTGACTTCCTGGAGAGCCACTTCCGGGGTGAGGAGGTGAAACTCATCAAGAAGATGGGTGACACCTGACTCACCTCCGCAGGCTGCGGGCCCCAGGCTGGGCTGGGCGAGTATCTATTCCAAAGGCTCAGCCTCAAGCACGACTAGGAGCCTTTGGAGCCCAGAGGCCTTTGAGCAGTCCCTCTGCATCCTCTGGCTTTTACCTGAGCCTCTCCCTGAAACTACTAGCCATTCTTTAACCACCCTGAAGCCCTCTCCCATGCACTGGACCAACGGAAACAAGAAAGCTTTTTGGAAGAAGGAGAAGGAGAAGGAGAGGAAGAGAAGAAGAAGAAGAAGAAGAAGAAGGAGAAGAAGAAGAAGAAGAAGAAGAAGGGCAAGAGCTGTCTCTCTTTTTTATTTTTATTTTTTTCTCTCTCTTTTTTACAATATATTTTTATTGATTTCAGAGAGGAAGGGTTAGGGAGAGAAAGAGAAATATCAATGAGGAAAGAGAATCATTGACCGGCTGCCTCCTGCACGCCTTACACTGGGGATCAAGCCCGCAACCCAGGCATATGCCCTGACCGGGAATCGAACCATGACCTTGATTCATAGCTCCATGCTCAACCACTGAGCCATGGTGGTCAGGCTTTCTCTCTCTCTTTCTGTCCCTGAGCACTCATACCAATGCCAAGGAAAGGCCATGTGAGGGCATAGCCAAAAGACTTCCATCTATAAGCCAGAAAGAAAGCTCTCACCAGAAACCAAATTTGCCAACACCTTGATCTTGGACTTCTCAGCCTCCAGAATTGTGAGAAATAATACATTTCTGTTTAAGCCACAGAATGTAAAAATAGTGCAGCATCTATGGAAGACAATTTGGCAGTTCCTTAAAAAAGCTAAGTATAGAATTTACCATATGATTCAGCAATTCCACTTCTAGGTATATAGAATTAAAAGCAGGGTCTCAAAGAAGTATTTGTATACATTATGTACAAATATTTGTATATACTAGTAATTTGTATTTGTATATAACTAAATATTTGTATATAATTATTTGTATATAATTGCATAAGTATGCATGATAGACAAAAGGTGGAAAACACCCAATAGATGAATGCACAAACAAAATGTAGTATAAACATATAATTGAACTAGAGGCCTGTTGCACGAAGATTCGAGCAATAGGCCTTCCTTCCCCTGGCTGCCGCACCGGTTTTCCTCCGGCACCCGGGACCCAGGCCTTTGGTCTGGCCACAGTGGATAAGCTGAGCCTTTTCAGTCTTCAGTTGTCTTCAGTCTTCGCTCAGAGCCTTCAGTCTTCGCTCTGTGCTTGTGTATACAAATTAACCTGCCATCTTTGTTGGGTTAATTTGCATACTCATCCTGATTGGCTGGTGGCCGTAGATGAGTGATGACCAATTTACATATTCCTCTTTTATTAGTATAGATACTATTCAGTCTGAAAAGGAATTCTGACACAAGCTACATCAATGAATCTTTAAGACATTGTGCTAAGTGAAGGAACTCAGACACAAAAGAACAGATATTGTATGATTCCACTTATATGAGGTCCCTAGAACAGGAAAATTTATAGAGACAGAAAGAATAGAGGTTACCAGGGCTGGGGAGAAATGGGGAGTTATTGTCTAATGGGTAGAGAATATGTTTGTGATGAAAAGATTCTGGAAATAGTTTTTGATGGTTATACAACTTTTTAAATGTAATACTTAATGCCACTGAATTGTGCACTTAAAATGGTAAATTTTATAGTGTGTATATTTTACCACCATTTAACAAAAATCCAAAACCAACCAACCAAAACAAGAGACTCAAACATGTTTCCCAAATGTTTTTCAACGGATGAATGAATAAGCAACTTGTCATCCACATGTTGAAATAAAATGGAACAAATCAGTCATACAGACAACCACTTGGTTAATCACTAAGACATTATGTTGAGTGAAAGAAGCTAATCTCAAAAGGTGACATACTGTGTGATTCCCTTATATGATATTCTCAAAAAGACAACCCTTTAGGGATGGAGAACAGATCAGTAGTAGTCAGGGGTTAGGAGTGGGGAAAGTGTGTTTATATAGAGACTAGGGGCCCAGTGCATGAATTCGTGCACCTGGAAAGGAACTGTGGGCCATGAGGCTGTGGTAGGTACAGGGGTGGGTCTCGGCCCATCCTCCACATCTCTGCCTGGCCCCTCCCACCGTGGCTTTCCCCACTCCCATCTCCTGTCTGCCAGCAGCCCCACTCCTGCTGCTGTCGCTCCCATGTGCTGATGGCGCCGGCCCCCACCCACTGAAGGCGCAGAGCGATTGGGGCTGGTGCCAGCAGCAGACGCAAGCAGTGGCTGCTGCCCTTATTGCCTCTCAGGAGCAGGGGGAAGTGAAGAAGCCCTCAGGGGCGATCAGGGCCAGCAGCTGCCACTCGCACCCGCTGATGGTGCTGAGCAATTGGGACCAGTGCTGGGCACCAGCAACGGGCACGAGCAGTGGCTCCAGCGCTGACTGTGGGTGCAAGCGGGGCCAGCGCTGGCAGTGGGTGCAAGCGGTGGCTCTGGCACCAGCAGCAGGTACAAACAGGGCCAGTTCTGGCAGCAGGTGCAAGTGCCAGGCGGGACATCCGTGCACGGGAGCAAAGAATTTTCAGTAACCACCAGAGGCTCGCTCTGATGACAGCAACTGGAGCCCTGCCTTGGTCTGGCACCCCTGCTCACCTGCTCACCATCCCTCCACAGCCGACACCTGCCATGTTCCACACACGCTCCCTGGTGGTCAGTGCACATCATAGCGACCGGTTGTTCGGTTATTCTGCTGTTCAGTCTATTTGCATATTAGCCTTTTATTATATAGGACTAGAGGCCTGGTGCATGAAATTTGTGCACTGGGGGGTGGGGATCCCTCAGCCCAGACTACCTCTCTCACAGTCTGGCAGCCCTCAGTGGATGTCCTACTGACGGCCACAGTCTGGCAGCAGAGGCTCGGAGCAGGTGTCCGTGTGTGTGTGTGTGTGTGTGTGTGTGTGTGAGTGTGTGTGTCTGCTGGGGGCCTGTCCCCAGCCACACGTGGAGGCTTGGAGCAGGCGCCCTTCTGTGTTGATCTCTCAGGCTCCTGGCCTCCACTGCGTGTTTTTCTCTCCCTTGAGCTGTGGCCAGGGTGGGGTGCTGCCTGCAGGCTGCACTTTCCTGCTCACGGATCACTGGATCACTGCAGAGACCGGGGGCAGGCCCTGCTGGGTGCTGCCTGTGGGGAACTTCCCTGCCTTGTGGCCCACCCTCTGCACTTGCCTGCTCTGGGATCGCCATGGGGTCCCAGCTGGCAGCGGGGCTTAGGTGGCACACGGGGGTCCCGGCTGAGGGCGGGGCTTAGGTGACGCGATCGCGCCGCCTAAGCCCGGCCACCCAGGGCCGCAGATGGGGCCTGGATGGCGTCTGGCGCTGGCCAGCCCTGCCTGCAGTATGCAAATTAACCGCCACCTTTGATGGCGGTTGATTTGCATATGGCGCTGATTAGCCCATGGGAAGCGTAGCGAAGGTACGGTCAATTACCCTTTTTGTCTTTTCTTAGATAGGACAGCACGAGGGAGGTATTTGGGAGGTGGACCTGCTCTGTATGCTCATTGTGGTGGCAATTATAATAACCTGTGTTCTGTTAAAATTCATGGAACTATTCACAAAGATTTTCTTAAAGTCCAGTTTATTGCAGGATAATTTAAAGTAAAATATAAATGAGGGACTCAGACAGATTGAGTGGCCTGCCCAAGGTCACATGGCCACAGTGGCAGGTTTATCTCCTTCCAAGATGGCCTCCTCTCCACCACGCTGCCTCTCTGAGGGCTAGTGAGGGGAAAATGAGAGAAAGGAGTGGAAACCCTTGGCAAATAGGTAAGGGCTGCACAAATGTCAGGGCTCCTTATTAATCAGGGACCGTGGCTGTTCCTCCAGCCTCAATTTGATGAAGAGCATTATTATTATTGATTTGTACACTCAATTCTGACATTTAATATATTAAGACTTGGGGTTCTTAAAAACCAAAGTAAACAAACAAATGAAAAACAACAGGTGATGTCTTCACTCCTTCTTCCCTAAAGTTCATGTCTTTTAAAGAGAAAAAAAAAGCTTAAAAAGGACTATCTGGCTATAGTTTAAAATGAAAAGATTACCTACTCTGGTTTATGGGTGATAGCACTGCAGGGTGGGCAGGCCTTTGCAAGGGGTGGGGTGAGTTGGAATTATTATCGGCAAAGACCAAGAGAGGGTGAGCCGAATCCTCTGGGAGTGAAAAGGGCCTGGTGTCAACCCTGTGCCCAGGAGCAGGAGTCAGACCGACCCCGATTCAGTCACTTAAGCTCTCTGAGCCTCAGTTTCCTGATCTGTAACATGGGGCAGAAACAGCACTCAGATTCTATTTTGGTGAAGACTAAGTGAATGGTAAAATTCCCATCATTGGCTGGCACATCATTGACAGTCAGTGAATAGTAAATAATAATACAAACATCAACAATAATTACCAAGATCTTAAGCTCATATAACACAAAAATAAGTTCAAAGTGAACCACAACTATTATAGGGATCAGAAAAAATACATCTACAGCATCCGTTTAATACTTTTTTTTAAAATTAAATCTTAAAAAAAAAAATTAAATCTTTATTGTCCAGATTGTTACAGTTGTTCCTCTTTTTCCCCCCCATAGCTCCCCTCCACCCGGTTCCCACCCCACCTCCGCCATCAACACCCCCCCACTGTCCTCATCCATAGGTGCACGATTATTGTCCAGTCTCTTCCCGCATCCCCCACACCCCTTTCCCCCCCAAGAATATTCAGTCCACCCCCTTTCTATGCCCCTGATTCTATTATAATCAACAGTTTATTCTGTTCATTAGATTATTTATTCACTTGATTTTTAGATTCACTTGTTGATAGATGTGTATTTGTTGTTCATAATTTGTATCTTTACCATTTTCTTCTTCTTCCTCTTCTTAAAGGATACCTTTCAGCATTTCATATAATACTGGTTTAGTGGTGATGAACCCCTTTAGCTTTTCCTTAATTGTGAAGCTCTTTATCTGACCTTCAATTCTGAATGATAGCTTTGCTGGATAAAGTAATCTTGGTTGTAGGTTCTTGGTATTCATCACTTTGAATATTTCTTGCCACTCCCTTCTGGCCTGCAAAGTTTCTGTTGAGAAATCAGCTGACAGTCATATGGGTATTCCCTTGTAGGTAATTGACTGTCTTTCTCTTGCTGCTTTTAAGATTCTCTCTTTGTCTTTTGCTCTTGGCATTTTAATTATGATGTGTCTTGGTGTGGTCCTCTTTGGATTCCTTTTGTTTGGGGTTCTCTGCGCTTCCTGGACTTGTAAGTCTATTTCTTTCACCAGGTAGGGGAAGTTTTCTGTCATTATTTCTTCAAATAGGTTTTCACTATCTTGCTCTCTCTCTTCTTCCGGCACCTCTATAATTTGGATGTTGGTACGCTTGAAGCTGTCCCAGAGGCTCCTTACACTATCTTCATATTTTTGGATTCATTTTTCATTTTGCTTTTCTGGTTGGGTGTTTTTTGCCTCTTCGTATTTCAAATCTTTGACTTGGTTCTTGCGATCCTCTAGTCTGCTGTTGGGAGTCTGTATAATATTCTTTATTTCAGTCAGTGTATGCTTAATTTCTAGTTGGTCCTTTATCACAACATCGAGGGTCTCACTAGATTTCTTGAGGGTCTCATTAAGTTTATCGGCGGTTTCTAGAAAATACTTGAAAAACCTTAAAAGTGTGGTTTTGAACTCTATAGACAGTTGTTTGCTTTCCTCCATTTCTGTCATTTGTGTCCTGTTTCTTTGTCTTGGCATTTTTTATGCTTCGCTGTGTCGATAAGTGTGGCTTTCTGTGCTACGTGTCCTATAGGGCCCAGTGGCTCAGCCTCCCCATTTACCTGAGGTAGACACTCTTGGTGCACCCCCTTGTAGACTTTGTGCACAGTCTTGTTTTCGTTAAGCCTTGATTGTTGTAGGTAACACTGGGAGGAATTGACCTCCAGGCCAATTGGCTGTGAGAGTCAGCTGTGTCTACGGTGGGAGAACTTCTGTGCTGAAGACACCCTTCTGGGGCAAGACTTGCTTCAGTGGGGCTTTGGTGCTCATGAGTCTGCCCCCTAAGTGTGTCCCTTATGGATCTGAGGAGTTGTAATTGGATGGTCCCACTCTGACCACTGGGTACACTGGCTCTTGGATCTAAGGAGGTGCTAATCTAGCCTCTGCCTGAGGCTACACAGCAGAGCCAGCTGTAAAGCAATGCAAGTTGCCCTGGGGCCTTGGGCCAGCTGCAGTTTGTTAAGTAATTTTCAGATTACAAAGGGCCAGGCCTTTCATATGCAAAAGCCTCCGTGCATGGCTTGGGCGAGGGCCCCAGGGGATCAACAGGGAGGGCAGAGCAAGCAGTATGGCTGCTCTCAGTCCTGCCCTCCGAGGCCCAGGCAGGCAATCACTGTGAGCGCCTCCGAGAGAAAGCTGCCCTCGAGTTCCGACTGATGCCAGACAGTCCCGTTTCTCCCGTATGAGTCTGGGTCCGCAGAGACTCACCCAGAACTGGAGCTCAGAGCTTGAGACTCCCTCCCGATTGAAAAAGACAACCATGTCTTCAGCTGCCAGCCCTCTCCGCATGCACCTGTGCACCTTAGTATTTTACTTCCACACTGCACCTCCTCTGAGTCTCGGTGTGCTTTTCTCTTTCCTTCTAGTTGTAGAATTTCCACTCAGCCAGCCTTCCTGTGGTTCTGGATGATGTCTGTTCCGTCTTTTAGTTGTATTTTTGAAGTGGCTGTGCGAGGCAGCAATCTCTGGTGTTTACCTACTTCCGTTTAATACTCTTTCCTAGGGGACCCCCCAGTCCTGATCAGTTGGCTTGGCAGGCATGAATGAAATAAAACCAAGGGCAGTTCATTTGTTCTTTCTTTCTTTCCCCAATGAAGGCCCAGTGGTAGGTGCTGAAGATTCAGGGGCAAACAGAACAGAAGGTTTTGCTCTCCTGGAGCTTCAGAATCAGAAGGTAGGCAAGCAAGTGATCAGATAAGTGACCAAGCACACGAAGTGCTTTCTAGACAATAAAATGGGCTGATGTGGTAGAGTGAACTGGATGGCCGTTTCCACAGGGGGGCAGGGAAGTCCGCCTTGGGGAGGTGACTGTGTAGGTGTGTTCTGAGACTTGAAGGAGCCAGGCATTTGGAGATGTAGGGGAGCCCCTGGCCAAGGCCACCGGCAGCTGCTGACTCCCTCCAGGGTGGTTGGAGCTCTGTGAACACCAGAGTGAATGACGTTCTTAGATGAAATCAGGAAGGAAGGCAGGGAGGGGCCAGCTCACCTGGAGATGAGTCAGCCTGGGTGAGAAGTTCCACTTATTAAAAAATATATATATTATTGATTTTTTTATAGAGAGGAAAGGAGAGGGATAGTTAGAAACATTAATGAGAGAGAAACATCGGATCAGCTGCCTCCTGCACTACTGGGGATATGCCTGCAACCAAGGTACATGCCCTTGACCGGAATCAAACCTTAGACCCTTCCATCAGCAGGCCGACGCTCTATCCACTGGGCAAAACCGGTTAGGGCAGAAGTTGCAATTTTAAGTTAAATGAGAAGCCAGTGGTGGGTTCTTTAAAGTTAGTTAGGTGATACAAATATTCAATGTTACCAGGCCGAGCTCTCCAAACTGAGGTTAGCTTAGCCAATGGGCTGAGGGACTCATGCAAAGCTGGAAAGGACGGGCAGAAACAGGGTCACTCTGTGACACTACAGGCTGTGTGAGGTTCTGCAGACTATGGGGTCCGGGCCCAGTTGAGAGAGTGGGCAGTGGGCTCCAAAGAGCTGACTGATTTTTTTATAGTAGAGTCAACACTAAAAGGACTTGGAGAGCCTTTGCTGGTGTTGCACAGTGGTAAGAGTGTAAACCGGCGGTTCTCAACCTATCGGTCGAGACCCCGTTGGGGGTCGAATGACCCTTTCACAGGCGAAGCCTAAGACCATCGGAAAACACATATATAATTTACATATTGTTTTTGTGATGAATCACTATGTTTTAATTATGTTCAATTTGTAACAATGAAATTGGGGGTCACCACAACATGAGGAACTGTATTTTTTTTTTTAAATACATTTTATTGATTTTTTACAGAGAGGAAGGGAGAGAGATAGAGAGTTAGAAACATCGATGAGAGAGAAACATCGACCAGCCGCCTCCTGCACACTTCCCACTGGGGATGTGCCCGCAACCCAGGTACATGCCCCTGACCGGAATCGAACCCGGGACCCCTCAGTCCGCAGGCCGACGCTCTATCCGCTGAGCCAAACCGGCTTCGGCGCATGAGGAACTGTATTAAAGGGTCGCGGCATTAGGAAGGTTGAGAACCACTGGTGTAGACTCATGGGTTCAATTCCCAGTCAAGGGCACATACCTGGGTTGCAGGTTCAATACCCTGCCTCGGTCAGTCGGGAAGGCAACTAACTGATCCATGTCTCTCTCACATCAATGTTTTTCTCACTCTCTCCCTGTCCTCCCTCCCTTCTCTCCACTCCCTCTAAAAATCAACGGGAAAAATATCCTCCAGTGAGGATTAAGAACAACAAAAACAATTACAAGGACTTGGAGAGCTCACAGGAGCAGTAGGGGTGTTGGGGAATTGGGGTCAGAAAACGGGCAGCCATGGGGACCACAGCCAACGCAATGCCACAAAACTAGTCTGGGAAGGTGTTGGCTGTTGATGCTCTTAAACACTGGATTTCATAATCCATTTTTCTACCTGCACTGGGCCATGGGTGCTGCCAGCGCTGCTGCCCACGGTCATAATGGATGGCAGGGTGAGTGTCCCTGAGAGGTGGAAGTTAGGTAACCCACCTTGCTGGAGAGCCAAGATCAGCATGTTCAAAGTCTATGATGGGAAGTGAACTCTGCTTCCATCAAGCGGGGGATTTCTCAACCAGTGGAAGGGGCATCAGACCAAATTAAAGATTCACTTCAGGTTGTAGCAAGGAGACTAATGACAGCATGGCCAGTCAGGGAACCTCAACCTTCTTTGGGAAAAATTAGCCCTGGCCAGTATAGCTGTTGGTTGAGCATGGTGCCCTGCACCCAAATGTTGCCGGTTTGATTCCCGGTCAGGGCACATGCCCAGGTTTCGGGCTCGATGCCCTGTAGGGGGGCATGCAGAAAACAGCCAACCGATGTTTCTCACATCTATGTTTTTATTGGTTTTAAAGAGAGAAACATACATGTTTCTCTTTTATAGGTTCTCTCTTTAAAACCAATAAAAACATATTTTTTAAAAAAAGTGAAGCGGGTTGGGTTCTGTCACTGGCAGTGAGAATGGAAAACATGACACAGATTTTAGTGAGAGTACAAGAGCAGAATGAATAGAAGTTAATGTTTAATTAAATGCAGAGGCAAAGGAGAGTATCTGAAATGTCTGTGGCTTCAGGAATTGGATGAGTGACAATGACATTAATATGGGAAAATGATCAGAGGTCCGTTATTTTTGACATGCTGAGTTTGAGTGTCTGAGATACACAATCAGGGATAGACAATGGGCACAACTGTGCAGTGGTCTGCTGGTAAATCACTATCAACAGGCTCTCTAGGGAAAAGACACTTTGATTCACCCAGTTTCTGTGGATGAATACGCTTTCAAGCTACCAACCAGAGGTTACTGAAAGTGACTCTGGGAAGAGAGGCACACAATTAGCGGTCAGGAGCCCATCTGAGGGTCTGGTACACTGACTACAGGTGAGGATGAGGTCTCCCAGGCAGAGCAGGACCGAGACCAGAACCTTCAGGGGCAGGCTAAAGAACAGAAGCTCCTACAGGGCACAGCTGTCAGAAGGAAAACCAAGAGGGAATGGGCACTTCAAGATCAAGCCCAGTCTGGACCCTGCCAAGCTCTCCAGAATCAGTTTCCATCATTCATTCATTCTTTCAACAATCTCCTCCTAGACTGTGAACTATCTGAGGGCAGAGACTTTATCTAAGTTAGCGGTGTCCTCTAGATAGAGCACATAGTAGGCATTCAGCAAATAATTCCACTAATTTCTTGAGGAAGATTTATGTCCACCACTTGCATAAGGCAACACAAAAATAATTGGATATATATCTTAAAAGAAGGCATTTTGGCTCAAGGTAAATCTTCCCAGCGAGGGTTTAGGTAGACACCTCTTGCTGTGTCGTTCCCGCACCATTCCCGTTCTCCTGGCAACTGTTACCCTACATTCCAGTTGCGAGGTTCTAAGGCAGTCCCTCTTCTCTATGTGCATCTACCGATTCGTCCAGTTATGGGCACCGGACCCAGCTGGGATTTTCAGAATCAGAACTTGGGAGAGTCCCTCTCAAGTGGCAGGAGCAGTGGAGAAGGGGTGGTACAGGTGTTAGCCTCTGAGGAGGAGCAGCAATGAGAATACCAGCAGGGATTCCCTGGTTCGTCACTGTTAGGTCTGGCTGTATCCCTAGCCTGTTCCATTCCACAGCCCCACATTCTCCAATAAGTTTCTCTTTACCTAAGCAGGAGCGAAGTTTCTGTACTCAGCAACCAAGAGTCCTGATAAGTACCCGGGAACTCACCAAATATACAGTATAATGTCATCTGTGCGAAAAGCTAACGTAGTTTTCGCTACTGAAAGTTATTCATGCAGTTTAAGTGACCAACGTGAAAGGGGTTTAAAAGAGGGTATTTCTGTCACAGGTGGCAGCCCTAAAATAACAGCAACAGTAGCAGCTACCTCCATGTGAGTGCTTGCTCCGTGCCAGACGTGTGTGGTAGCTACAGTAGGTCCTCCGAGATCCGTTCCTAGGGTGCAACGTAATGCGATTTTCGTAAGTTGGAACCCACCTACATAAGCACCTACATCATTCACTTGGAGCACATACACAGCAGTACGTAATGAAGTGAAACAGTAAAAAAAAAATTAAAAGAAAGATAACAATTCCTGACCTTTACTTGTGGTAAATAAAGCACATATGTACATACGTCAAAATGACGGAACTTTTTTTTATAAATGGGAGATGGCAACATAACCACGAAAGAAACGACGTACGTCTAGTCCGACGTAACCCAAGGACTGCCTGTACTAGTAAGTGGAGAAGCTGGGTTGGATCCAGATTTACCAAGACTTGAAGTTCTTTATTACTAAGTTAGAGGCTCTCAAACTTTTTGGTCTTGGGATCCTTTTATGATCTTACAAATTCAAGACCTTAAAGAATTTTTGTTTGTATGGGTTATATCTATAGTTACCATAATGGAAATCAAAATCGAGAAATTTAAAAGATTTATAAAAAACAAAACGCGCCGAAACCGGTTTGGCTCAGTGGATAGAGCGTCAGCCTGCGGACTGAAAGGTCCCAGGTTCGATTCCGGTCAAGGGCATGTGCCTGGGTTGCGGGCACGTCCCCAGTGGGGGATGTGCAGGAGGCAGCTGATCGATGTTTCTCTCTCATCGATGTTTCTAACTCTCTATCTCTCTCCCTTCCTCTCTGTAAAAAATCAATAAAATATATAAAAAAAAAAAAAAAAAAAAAAAAAAAACAAAACGCCATCACATTTAACATAAATATTTTTATTACAATTATTTTTAAAGACAAAAAAATTAGATGAGTGGCACTGTTTTACATTTTTGCAGATCTCTCTATATCTGACTTAATAGAAGACAGCTGCATTCTCATGTCTACTTCTTCATTCAATACGTTGTTTTGGTTGAATTATATAAAGAAAAGCTACCCTCATACAGACAGGCAGTTGGAAAAGAAACTTCATGAACCTCCTCAAAGC
This sequence comes from Myotis daubentonii, assembly GCF_963259705.1. Classification (NCBI taxonomy): domain Eukaryota; kingdom Metazoa; phylum Chordata; class Mammalia; order Chiroptera; family Vespertilionidae; genus Myotis; species Myotis daubentonii. The sequence goes on from NC_081841.1 coordinate 5,170,124, forward strand.
ATTTCAGGTGCCTCCAGAAGTCCTCTGGACCAGTGGTCGCCAACCTTTCAGATCTCTGTGGACCACTGGTTGGCGACCACTGCTCTGGACCACACTTTGAGAACCACCGCAGTAACTAGTCTGCTTCTCAGGTAAAGAGTCTATACACAGACATTGAATATTATAATTGGCAAGTCCACAGGGCCAACACATTTCAAACAAGTTTCCAAAAGTGGTGGTGGTGAAGGAAACTTAAGTTATCTTCTTAATTCAATTTTATTTACATCAATTTTTAACTTGGGTTCATGTATTATTCTTTTGCCAGCCAAGATGACCTATTAGATTTTTTTCCAGTTTACTTTTCTAAGCTAAGAGGAGAAAGTAGAATGTCATACACAGAGCTAACATCTGTATAGTGTTTTACAGTTTACAAAGCCTCTGTCTGTGCCCACATGATGCCAGTGAGTCCTCAGAAGCCACTTTATAGAGGAGGAAAGCTGGGAGCAGAGGCGACGTGCCCAAGATTGCCATCAGTAACCAGGATGTGGACAGAAGCCTTGTGACCGAGTGATGTGCGCGCAGGACACCTCTGCTCTGGCTCTAACGCACAAACGTCTCACTTTCACAAGCTGGCTGTCCGACCGAGAAGAGGAGAACCTACATTTATGTTCACTTTTTTCACATACACAAGAGACAGCATCTATTATAGAATCCAACTGGATTTTATTTGACACGGAACACAATAGGACTGCAGGAATAGCAAACTGAAAAGACAAAGCAGAAAAGACCCAGTTCTATCTAACTTACAATTAAGTAACAGGAGGGCAAGTCATTAAATGAATAACAAAACAGTTGAGCTTGATGGAGAATATTCTTTTTCTAGTGCCCATACCTGAAAGACAAAGTAAATTATTTTATTAATTCCTCAGTAATTTCCTGAGACGATAAGACCTGTTTAAACACATGAGCAAATGGGATGGAAACTTTGAAGAGATGTAAGTGTGCTCCCAAACTGGGTTATGCCACTGGTCTCTTGTCCCTTTCACCTTATCATCCTCTGTAGTAGTTTACCTTCCACCTCCCACCCGCTTAGTGAAGGTCGCTCCCTGGGACTCAGTCATGCCCACCTTCGTCTCCTCCGTTACCAGCGAGGTGCTGGGCCTCCCTCTCCTCCTAGTTACTAGCGAGGTGCTGGGCAGTATGAGGGAGGTGAGAAGAAGTTAGAACTGGTGGTTGTGAAAGGGAACTTGACCTGCTGGCTCGAGTCAGTGGCTCAGACAGTTTGAGCTCTTGATCTCCCTTTACCCATGGCAGCCTTTTTGCACCTCCACTTCAGTACTCAGGCAAGTCTGGGGTAAGGCAAGTAGGAGAACAGTAACAGGGCAGTCTTCATTTTCAACATCTACCACCAGGGGCCATTACAGCTATGATTGTATTCAGCATCAGAAAGAGGGGGGAAAAACACACACACAAAAACCCCACTACAGAATGTGGAAAACTAAGCATGAATTTCAAGCGGTTTCTGATTTCCCCTGAAGCCCAAATTTGGCTCTAATCAGATTATAAAAGTAAACAAGGTCAGGAAATTTCTTCACATATAAATGGATTTCTTGAACACAAAACTCTTCATTATCTTATTTAATCTTTTGTCCTGGTTCTTTATGGGCAGTTAGCCACTGATTAAAATATTTCATTATATGGATGAAAGCCAGGGTACTTGGCTTCATAAGAAATCAACTTGAATACTGTTTCATAAGAAATCAACTTGAATACTGTCTAAAAAAAATTGTGCCCAACTCCACACAGGGTAAAGCTGTAGTGTTTGTTAGTGGGCTGGAGAATGACCCAGAAGTTGCCTATCAGATTAAAGAATGCTGTAATTTGTTCCTTATGAAATTATTTTCCAAATGCACTGAAAACCACTGCCTGGCCCTGATTGGTATGCTCAGTAATTAGAGCATTGGCTTGTGAACCAAAGGGTCATAGGTTTGATTCCCAGTCAAGGGCATGTACCTGGGTTGCTGGTTCGCTCCCTGGCCCTGGTCAGGGTGCGTGTAGGAAGCAACCAATTGATGTGTCTCTCTCCCATCTCGCCACCTCTCCTGCCCCCCCACCTCCTTCCAACCTCTCTCAATGGAAAAAATAACCTCAGGTGAGGATTAACAAAAAAGAAAAACAAAAAAAAGAAAGAAAACTACTCCCTGGCAAAGTCACTGGCTGGATATAGTGACGGTGTCAAAGGCCCACATATGGAATTCTTCACACTCCCCAGTGCTTGGGCTCAGCCCTGGGCATATGTAATGGGCAACACAGACAGTTCTGGTCCAAAACAGAATCCTGAGCCTGCTCTAGGGAAGAGCAAGTCACAAAGGCCTCTTAAGAACTCAGAAAAGTGCTTCTGCCTGGACATGTATTACTGTCGTGGTTCCATTCAGAACGCAAGCTCCCCCAAGAACAGGGAAGGACTGTCTCAGACATCTGTATATCTTACATATTACTTAGCATGCACTTTGTTGAATAGAGAAGAATATGAGCTAGATCAGCCGTGGGCAAACTACAGCCCACGGGCCGGATCCGGCCGGTTTGAAATGAATAAAACTAAAAAAAAAAAAAAAAAAAAAAAAAAGACCGTACCCTTTTATGTAATGATGTTTACTTTGAATTTATATTAGTTCACACAAACACTCCATCCATGCTTATGTTCCGGCCCTCCGGTCCAGTTTAAGAACCCATTGTGGCCCTCGAGTCAAAAAGTTTGCCCACCCGAGCTAGATACTGAGTTTCTTAAAAATGAACATGCAGCCGAAACCGGTTTGGCTCGGTGGATAGAGCGTCAGCCTGTGGGCTGAAGGATCCCGGGTTCGATTCCGGTCAAGGGCATGTACCTGGGTTGCGGGCACATCCCCAGTAGGAGATGTGCAGGAGGCAGCTGATCAATGTTTCTCTCTCATCAATGTTTCTAACTCTCTATCTCTCTCCCTTCCTCTCTGTAAAAAATCAATAAAATATATTTTAAAAAAATAAACATGCATATGATATGACTTCCAAAACTCTTTACCTAAGTAAATAACCCAGTCTAAAAGCAAAATAACTGTACCAATCAGGGATTTCTAAACACGTAACAAACTAAGGAATCTTACTTCTTTTGTTTTTAAAAATAATCATATTCTATTAATCAAAACTCATATTGAAATAAAAATCCCCCTTCTCATAAAAATTTTAAAAATGCAACTGAATACTAATTTTCAACTATGAGAGTAGCTAAGATGGAAAATGAGTCTCCCACCATAGTCTTTTAATCTCACTCCTGGAGGAGATCACCAGCAAGAGCTTCTTAGCTTCCCTGATTATCTCCATATTTGAACTTGCATGTATAGGGGTGTACATGCACTGTTTGGAGGGAGTGTACATTAGTACATATTCTGAGGAAAGGAAAATCTGACACTATCAAAAATGAAAGTGTATATTCTCCTTACTCAGAAATACCTCTTTTAAGAATTACTGTTTCAGATATATACTACTCACATATATACACAAAGATTCAGGTATAAGGATGCTCATCACTACACATTATTTTTTATAGTGAAAAACTGGAAACCTAAACAGGAATCTATCAACAGGAATGAAATAAATTACAGTACATCTACACAAAAACATACTCTGCAACCATTTGAAAGGAGGTAGTTTGACATGTGTGGATATGAAAAATCTCCAAAATGAAATGAAAAAGCAAGGTAAATGACTATATTAGATGCTCATATCTATGCTAAGGAAAAAAAATTATATATGTATACCCACCCATATACAACATAACAAGTACATATATGTATAATCAGGAAAGCTAATAAGCCCTTGCTGATGGTTACCTCCATCACGATGTGATTTTGAAAGTACTTAATAGTTTGCAGATCCTATGAAATTCTCTACTTTCATAGACCCAAGACAGTTGGGAAACTCTAGACTGCCAACTTCTTTTTATTTTATTTTTTTAGGCTGCAAACTTCTAATGTTGGCCACACGTCTGTGGATTTTCCATACAGATGAGTACCTTAATTAACCAAAAGCCATGTTCCATGGCTCCATGTTTTAGGACTATGCAGCCTTCAGCCTGACGTGAGACAAAGAACAGCACTGACCACAGAGCCCAGGCTTACAACATCGAAACAGCCAGAGACACCTACTTTTGGAATTCCCACTCTCTGTTGTCCAGCGGACACACCTGCCGTGTTTTGAGCCAGCGAGAGATGCAGTGGAAGTGAAAAGCATGCTGGAAGAAAAGATACATTTTATTAAAAATAACTGTGTAGGCTCAACCATCTACTCACAATATGTCTCAAATGCAGTGGGTAGTTTACACACGGGGCTGGAGAAGAACAATGGGAGACAAAAACAGTGAGAGGCAAAGGTCACAACTCATACTCTTTGACTAGGTAAGAGGACATTTCCAATGAAACATTTGCTAGAAATGTCATTACTACTAAAGGAGGAAACTATTTAGGAAGAAGTGCATGTTCTAGCAGTGAGTGCTCTCCCTTTCTCTTAAGGGAAGATATGGTGGCTCCCTAGTCCTACTCGGCCTGTAAAGGATGCCCCTACACTCCTTGGACACATGCAGATGTCAAACCTCCCCATTCTTGGTCCCCAGCTGTACTCCCCTGTCCTTGGAGAATAAGAACCCCAGGAGAAGAGCCTTCTCAGCCCCTGGTAGTACCCTGCCACTGCCACCCATCCAGAGCTGAGATGGGTCCTTCCCCAACCTTCCCACCCCCAGCTCAACTCTGTTAGAAGAACCTGATTTCCAGACTTGTTCAAACACCTGCTATTACAAGACCTCAGTACTCAACACGCCTTTAATGGGCAAGGGGTTTTGTCTTATAAGGAAGTGACGTAAAAAAATAGGGTAAAAGGAAGTATTCTGCTGGGCAAACTTCCCATAAGCAGCTGAAAGAGCATCAAAGGACTTATTTCACGATCAAGATAGGAAGTAAAAAGGCAAGAATACCAAGAATACTGGTAACTGACAGGGAGCTAGGAGTTAGCTTTCAGATTGGGGGCAAGGACAGCCTGTGTGCCTGGCACCTTTAATGACCTGCAGATGCTAATCACAACACCTCTGCAAGGGCCATTTATGCCCTCCCCTGCTCATACGGGTAGAGTATTAAGATAGAAGTGGCCAAGTGTTCCTCCTCATCTAGTCTGATGGGTCAGCTGAGGTGGAGACAGGGGAGAAATGCTGACACAAAACAATGAAAGCATTTGCAGGCTTCGATTAATAACAGTCTTGAAACCTGGTCAGTTATGTCTCCCATAACATGCGTGGAACTTAAAAGAAGAATCACAATATAGATTAGTAGCTTGTGAACTGTCTTCTGACAAAGACAAAATCAGAATTCCATAATTAAGAGTGGAATCCATAGCTAGTACACAATGGATATTCAACAGGACAAATATTCTCCCAGAGTGACAGCTTTTGGAAGATCCCTTTCCTGTTGACTCTCGTACAACCCATTATGGACAAAACAACAACAACACACCCCACAAAACTTATAAAAGGCAGAAAGCTGAGGCATTTTCCTCAATCATGGGGACAGACGCACCTAAGGTATCTAAGACACCCCTCTCCCCCGCCACCCCCCAGTAGGCACTCTGCAGCAGCCCAGGGTCCTTGTATGCCCCAATCACCTCAGAAAATGAGGGAAAGAGGGGATGCAAATGAGGCTACATGGCAGGTGACAGCAACCCTGAACCTGCCTGACCCCAACTTTCTTCCTGTTAATAATCTAAGATATATTATGGAAATGTTGAGCCGTCTCAGAGTACACTGACTCGTCTTCACAGTTTACTGCAGATGTTAACATATTCCATCATTGAGCATTACAGCAACTCTAGCAAGCAAGCATGACGGGTATTATCATCTCCATTTTATAGACAGGAAACTGAAACCCAGATAAGTTAAGTGACCTGCCTATTTCATGGAGCTGGTTTTAGTAAAAGACCCAGAACTAGAACCCATGGCTAGTCCAAAGGTTTCTGCCACGCCATGCTGGCTCCTCTTTATGGCAGGCTGAGTAAGTCTCTCCGTAGCCAAATTTACGGGAAGTGCACTCTCCTTTCCTTCTACCACAGAGTAACCTGGTTCTTAGTATCTGCCTGAATGCCAGGGGAGCAAAGAGCCCTATATATTTTATTTCTTTATCCCCAAAGGTAACAAACGCTGTCCCTTAGCCAATACAGGCTCCCGTGACACTGCCCAGAGGCCCTGATAGAACTAAGAGGATATCCACAAGCTACATGTGAGCCTTAAGCACTGATAGCTGCTATCTCTGCAGTAAACACCACTACTCCCAATTTGCACTTCGTATTAAGCAAAAACTTATGCTTACTATGTGTCAGGAGGTGTTCTAAGCACTTTGAATATAAAATCATTTCATTCTGGTTAAACTCTATGCAGTCTACTGTTAGCCCTATTTTACATGAGGGAACCCAGGCTGAGATGTCAAATACCTGCCCAAAGTCACTTAGTAAGTTAAGTCACAACAACAGGGAATGGTGGCTTGACTCCAAGCCTCTTAGGTCTGTGCCATGCAGGGGGCTGTGGGTCCTCTGGACCCTTGGCACAGAAGGTCCAGACAGAACAATTTTAGCTCATCTGACTGGGACTGTATGGCTATAAATGAGTTTTAACACATGCTAGAAATAACATGTTTGATGCATGTTATCCTTCACAGCTGTCACATCCTGGAGGGCCGTACATTCAGTCCAACGATGCTGCACCAAACATTTCTGGCATGAGCCATGTTTAAAAAGGGACACCCCCCAAAAATCTGAATATAGTACATTTGTCACACTTAAAATGCATGCAAGCATGCGCGCACACACAAGCACTCAATTTATTCATCCAACTTAGTTCCATAGGACACCTACCCTTAAAAAATATCTGTTTAGAAGGTAAAGATTTCCACTAACAGGAGAATATTCCAAACCCTGTGCCATAGGCTCTTGAAAGCAGTTCCCCAAGATGAATCTCCAAAATGTGGATAACAAAGGTGGGCCCACCCTGTAATTAAGACAAACTAGTGCCTCTATAATAACGAATAATTCTTATCCTGTAACAGGTGAATAGCACAAAAGTTTAATCTTTTAAACTATTTGTATAGCTTTTGGGAGAAAGTTGGGCTGGTCATTTTTTTTCTAGTTATTTTTCAAAACTGACAAAGCAGGGAAAATGGTAATACATTTACAAGCCATGCTGACAGGGCAAGATGTTTCCTTACATTACAGACTCCCCACGCAACGGTGCACTCTTCAGAAGTGGCAGATGCCTGGTTCGCCTGACATTCTATGCCTGTGGGAACAAGAGCAACAAGATCACAGACCGCAGGAGCAACAACCTTTTCATCTATAGCAGTCCTACCTGCACAATTACACAAGGACATGCTTGGAGCGGGGTGCAGGGAGCGGTGGAGTAAAACTGAACAAAATCTCCGATGATTAATTAGGCTGTTTTTTTAATGAATGTGAAAAGGGGTGAAGAACAGATAAGGCAGAGATGTGACTTAACAGTATGCTTTGCAATGATTTCCTACCCTTGTTCAAGAACAGAGTAATGAAGGAAAAGGTACTTTTTAATTCTGAACATAACCTGACTTGTCCAAATGAAAGCGATTCCTCCTAATTTGGTAAATCTCGTAAACTCAAAGTCACCTCATAACTCTTCCTGTTCTGTTAACTGGTATCTTTTCCCAATTCTTGACAAATGCTTCCTTGTAGGCCCTCAGAACACCCAGGCTGACCCATGTGAACCTCTGAAGCCTAAAGGAGTCAGGCAGACACATGTGAACTGGGACAGAAGTGATAAAAGGGGGTGAAGAGACCTGCCGCAAACTGTACCCACTCTGCACGAAGATGTCAAATCTTAAGTCTTTAAAACACTGTCAACAAAGCAAATCTGTTCTGCCAGTGGGTTAGTGATGTGGGGCCTGCCACTCAGTGATGCTTATGGCAAGAACAGGGAATATTCAACCAAAAGCAGACAGACAAGCAACATGTAAAGGCTTCCTATCACACCCCTGGCAAAGGCAGAAGCTTATTTCATGTGATATACAAAGCTTGGGAATTTTTAAACTTCAATAAAAGCTAAGGAAGAAATAGCTTCATCTTGGAAGTGAACAGATGCCACACTTTGAAAACACTGATGAAGCTGTGGTTTTAAGAAAAGACTAACTTCCATGGACAAAGGCTGGGTCTAAGCCTCTCTGGATGCCTTCTTCACCTGGAACTAGATTACCTAAGGTATGGAGGAAAAACACCCAGTGATTGTATATTTAATCCACTCTGTAAGCCACCAAAAAATGGGGCAATATAAAATAACTACAGGCACGCAGTATCAATTTGGACTCAATAAAGGAAGTCTTCAGACAGAATGCTTTGTAGGAGAGTTCAACTGGGGCACAGCCATACTCACTCTTATTTCTTTAAAGCTATGTACCTACGTGGTCATTTAATGCCAGACCAGAATATATTATAAAATGGCCATTGCTAAACCAAGAATCTTATTCTCATCTTTAACAAAATATCTTTTTCAAGAATCATATTCCAGCCCTAGCAGGGTTGGCTCAATGGATAGAGTGTCGGCCTGTGGACTGAGGGATCCCAGGTTCAATTCTAGTCACATGCCCAGGTTGCGGGCTCGATCCCCAGTCGGGGACGTGCAGGAGGCAGCCAACCATTGATGTTTCTATCTCTCTCTCCCTTCCTCTCAAAAAAAAAAAAAAAAAAAGAATCATATCCCATTTATTTTTGAAAGGAAGACAAGTCCAGTTGTGGCAATCAGAGTCCTTTAGTGACTGTATTAATAAAGAAAAGGGTATGTTTCTTAAGGATACAGATTTGATCTCAGTCATTGTTTTATTCTGGTGCCTACGCAAAAGGTCCAGGATATAATTATTTACTGAATGAATAAAAGATACAACCGGAAAATACTACTTTCATAATTTTTTGTTATAGGAGTTCAGTTCTATTTTTCCATTTGACATTTAAAATATATGATAAAGCAGGTGTCTAACTGAAGCCTACATTAATCCCTTAAGTCAGGGGTCCTCAAACCTCTTAAACAGGGGGCCAGTTCACTGTCCCTCAGACCGTTGGAGGGCCGGACTATAGTTTAAAAAAAAAAACTATGAACAAATTCTTATGCACACTGCACATATCTTATTTTGAAGTAAAAAAAACAAAACGGGAACAAATACAATATTTGTATTTGCATGTGGCCCGCGGGCCGTAGTTTGAGGACCCCTGCCTTAAGTGGTCAACTCTAAGAGAAGACAGAGTATCAATGGCCTTTGTCTGTCATCTTTCCAAGAAGTGCATTCTCTTCCACCCAGACAGACACACAACTTAAATATAGAGGTAAAAAATAAAAAATAATAAATAAATAAATGTTATATAAAATCCTGAACTATTTACAGAAGAGAGCCCCCCCAAAGTAAAATTTCCTTGGGCATAACTCCTTATAAAAATGCATAGCCAAGAAATTGGCATGTAATCAAATACCCCACCCAAACACATTTAAAAATGTGCGTGTGTTTTCCTGTGATGAGATCCTTCTATCAATATTAAACATCATGGTAGCTGCTGATCTGCTTTGACTGCTGTGTGAAAAGGCAAACAGGGGCAAAACTCAAAGGAACCAATGGCAATAAGCTACCAACACTTGCTATGATAGCTTTCCAACACAAAATATTTGATTTGTGCTTTCCAAATTGCAATGATCACAAACTACTCCCCAATTCTGCGTTTTTATTATTCAACTAGAGGCCCAGTGCATGGAGTCCCTCAGCCTGGCCCACGCCCTCTCTCAATCCGGGACCCCTTGGGGGATGTTGGACTGCTGGTTTCGGTCCCATCCAAGGAACGTAGTAGTGCGCAAAGCAGCAGGCCGCCAGGGAGGAGCCCCAGCCCAGGCTGGGTGCCGCACCGCTCCCTCTCATCCGGGCCCCACCTGCCACTGCCGCTCAGTAAGCTTGCTGAGCAGCACTCCTGCTGTGGGAGTGCACTGACCACCAGGGGGCAGCTCCTGCGTTGAGCATCTGCCCCCTGGTGGTCAGTGAGCATCATAATGACCGGTCAACCAGTGGTTCAGTCGCTTAGGCTTTTACATATGTATAGATGAGCAAATATTTAGTGAGAACCTACAATGTACTGGACACTATGCTAAGTCCTGGGAATAAAGCAGTAAATAACATGGACATGAGAGGGGACCAATTTAAATTAAATGGTCGCTACAAAGGAAACTATACGATGTCTTAGGAATAGTAAACAGAACTGTCATAGCCTGTGTTTGTGTGTATGTAAGTATGATCAGTGAAAACATCTTAGAGCAAGTTCAAGGTGAGATATGAAGACCAATTATAGGATAACTCTGCATTACTCAATGAAGTAGCAATTAGATACATGTGGCTATTGAGCATTTGATATTGGCTAGTCTGAATTAAGATTAGACTAAATATAAGTGTAAAATACACTTCAAAGGCTTAGTACAAAAAGAGATTGTAAAGCTCTAGCTGGTTTGGCTCAGTGGATAGAGCGTCAGCCTATGGACTGAAGGGCCCCAGGTTCAATTTCGGTCAAGGGCACATGCCTGGGTTGCAGGCTCAATCCCCAGTGTGGGGTGTGCAGGAGGCAGCCAATCAATGATTCCCTCTCATCATTGATGTTTTTATCTCTCTCCCTCTCCCTTCCTCTCTGAAATCAATAAAAATATATTTAAAAAAAGAGAGAGAGAGGCCCTAACCGGTTTGGCTCAGTGGATAGAGCGTCGGCCTACAGACTCAAGGGTCCCAGGTTCGATTCCGGTCAAGGGCATGTACCTTGGTTGCGGGCACATCCCCAGTGAGGGGTGTGCAGGAGGCAGCTGATCGGTGTTTCTCTCTCATCGATGTTTCTAACTCTCTATCCCTCTCCCTTCCTCTCTGTAAAAAATCAATAAAATATATTTTCAAAAAGAGAGAGACTGATCGCCGAAACCGGTTTGGCTCAGTGGATAGAGCGTCGCCCTGCGGACTCAAGGGTCCCAGGTTCGATTCCGGTCAAGGGCATGTACCTGGGTTGCGGGCACATCCCCAGTGGGAGATGTGCAGGAGGCAGCTGATTGATGTTTCTCTCTCATCGATGTTTCTAACTCTCTATCTCCCTTCCTCTCTGTAAAAAATCAATAAAATATATTTAAAAATAAATAAATAAATAAAGAGAGAGAGAGAGAGAGAGAATGTAAAATATCTCACTTTAAAACACTGATTACATGTTGAAATCAAATTTGGATATAATAGGATAACTAAAAATAACCTGTTTCTTTTCATGTTCTTAATGTGGGTACTAGTAAAGCTTACATATGTGCTTGCATTTGTGGCTCACATTTAGATTGGTTGTGGTGGGTTAGACCAAGGTAGGGGGGAGAAGAGGCAGAGAATATTCCAGGCAAAAAGAACAGTATATGTAAGGGCTCTAAAAAAGACCACGGATACTTCAAGAATGGAAAGCCAGAGACACTACCACAGTGAGCAGGAGAGTGACTTAAGATGAAGTTGGAGAGGCAGGTGAGTGATTTAAAAAATAACTGCCTATAATTTCAGTTCTAGAAAGTTGAAATTTCTTTGTCCCATTTCTGATCTCAATAACAAACCATTTTAGTACCTGGATGAAAAAGTAATCTCAACTCTTTCTGGTGTGGTCAACATTCTGGCCCCTATTACTAAGTTAGTCCAACAATAGCTATAATCAAATCTGCCATGTGTGGTGGAATATGTGGAGATTGAAATAAAATTTCTTTAGTGTAATTGTCTGTTTAGATGTTGGCAGTGATTGGGGCTAAGACTGAAAATTCTTACTTCTTAGGCTTCTTTTATATATATATATATATCTTGCCCAGCAAAAACTAGCTCTGATTGAATATTTTTGTTCCAAGTTTACTTTCTTCCTTTCACCTTTGCTTTTGAGTCTGTGTACGAGATGGAAAATTTAGAGGGCTCAACAGTGCCTCTGGGTCCACAATTCATTCTAAGTGTGGCCTTGTCATCTTTAGACTGAATAGATTTATTCTGAGATGGCTATGCCTCCAGAACATCATAAAAAACTACTCTATTTCAAACATACCAATGGGCTAGATGCAAAAGACCCCAAGTGCTCTGCCTATGCTTTATATTTCATTGTGAAGAATAAAATTGGTCACATCAGGATAGCCACAATCTCTGTAACCTTCTCAATTTCCTCCCAGCCTCCTGCAATTACTTACAAAGGTCCATAATGTGGTTCCTGCAGATGGCACAGTTATCAACCACAATGTCCCAGGCCCAGAGGGCTACTGCGTTCCACTGCAAAGAGAAAGAGGGGGGAACAAAACACTCTCCTTGTAATGCACACACACACACTGTAGGATTTCACGCTACATAGTTTTGGCACATTCATTTAGTCTTATATTAGACGTGTAGCAATGGCAAGCTACACATATGCTCACCCATTCTCCAAATGGTTGAGTATCTCAACACAGAAATTAATGAGTCACCATTTAATTTTACCTTGTTTCTACAGCTCAAAATAATTTCATCATTAAGCAAATCAGGAATAATTTTTAAGTGCCTGTTTCAGGTTTAATAAGTACAGAGCTGAATTACTGTGCAGTTGCGGAAGAGATCAATGTCTGCCTAAGTTAATATCTGCTATTCCAGGCAGCTTTGGATGCAGTAGGGAGGTAAAAGCTAGGTACAGAATGAACTAAGATGCTGACGGGATCATAAAACGGGTCATCTGGGATAAGCTGGATAACTAACTACCCAGTGTCAGTACGCAGAACAAGGTCATCACTTCCATCTTACAAGGCTGCTTCGGAACAAACTCTGGAATTCACCAGAATTTGACTTAGTTCCTACCATCAAATAACCCGATGTTCTCCACTTTCCAGACTCAGACTCTTATGTTAAGAAAAATTCCTCAATGAGTTTATTTAAAGTGGCATTAAAGTAACTCAACCTCCTGGCTTCTGCAATTATAAATATTCCCAAACTTCCTTTTTACCCACTAATTTGGGGCCACTTTCCAAACTGTCATCTCTTTCAATCCAGTTCTCAGTAACTTCTTCAGCACTTTTCACCCGGTAGCTTCAACTCGGAGGAAAAATATCCCACTTCTATTCTTCTTCAACATGGCTGCTGGCTGCCACTGAGCACGCAGCGCCCGCAATGAAACGCCAAAAAGCAGCTGGGGGGGGGGGGGGGTATTGTCTGCGTTTGGCCTAATGTTACGGGAATAACACCGTCCCCGTTTCAGAATCCTCATTTTGAACAGATTTATTTTATCTCGGGTAGGACTCGGCACGGTTCTCCCAATCTCTTAGCAAACCACCACCACTATAAGGCATTTCATGCAAAAGGACACGTTCCATATTTTTTGCTTTCCCACTTGTAGCAGGTCGTTCGCAACTATTACGCAAACCTCCCTTAAAAGATACAATTTGAGCTCGCGTTTTCTTTTTAACAAATTCCACCAGGCTTTTTTTTGGAGGAGGATTCTGGATGTGATATGACCATGGTGGCTGTTGTTACAAACCAACAGACCTCCCAAAAGCAAGAGTTACACTCAAGACACTCCTCGGCGGGGCTCGGGGCAGAGAAGGGGCTAATGGTACTGGACGCCGCGATTAGGCGAGGCCGGGAGTGGGTCCCTCGGGGGGAGAGGGACCCCGAGTTTCCGAAAGGGGCGGGGCAGGGAAATCAGCCCGGCTCCTCGGAGGCCTCCAATGCGGTAGTACTCCAGGTTCCCGGCTTTCGCTGCACTGCCCCATCCTCCAACCTCCGCACCGCTCCGACTCCCCCTTCCACCCACCCCGCCCTCCCCCAACACCACCAGCACCACTCCAGTGACAGCTCAGGCGCTTGGCTCCCTTAGTCCACTCAGCTCCGCGTATCTCAATAAGCACCTTCGTGATTGGCCCCTCAGCCTCTAAGTGAAACCAACACTGACATTGACAGTGGGCCACAGTCATGCCGATCAACCCTAAGGCCCGCCCCCCAGCTTCCTTTCGTGGTACCCGGTCCTAGGAACGCCCTGAAATGAAGCCCTTTCCCCCGCGCCTCGGTCATCCTCGGGCCTGCCAGCCATATCCGCGCCTCTCTAGCTTCCCTGAGGAAGGCGCTGGCGAGACCCAACCTTTTTCACTTCAAAGCGCTTCTTGCCCGCGCCGCTGTTGGTGCCGCTCGGGGTATCCACATCCATCGCTGCCGCCATTTTGGAAACACACGGTCTGCCGTCCAGCCACTGCGCCTGCGCACCAGTGCACTGGCTCCTCCCCCCCCCGCCCCGGCTCCTCCTCCTACACCCCACCCCTTACTGGCGCGCGGGGGGGTGGGGGCGGGGCGCGGGGCCACGCCCCTTAAAGGCGCTGGCGGAGGTTTGCCCCCCTCCTGCGTCGGCCGGGGAGGAGGCGGTGGCCCGAGCGGTGGGGCGAGGCCGGGCGGGGCCGAGCCGACGTGAGCGAGCGGGGTGGAAAAGCTCGTAACGACTCGCTCTCGTCGCCCTCCCGCGGGAAGGCCCCGGCCACACGGCCTCAGCTGGGGCGGCGGCTGCTTCCTCCGCCCGGACCGCGACCTGCGGCCCCCGCCCCGCCCCGCCTCCCCGGCCACCCAGCCGCTCGCGTGCCGGCGAGTTTTCCTCCTCCTCCCGCGGGGAAAGAGGTGAGGGTGGGCGACCTCCCTCTTGCTGCCGAAACCCGAGTCCACCCACGGGCCGTTCGCTAGTCGTGACCGGCTCCCGAGCCAGGCCCGAGGTGCTGCCTCCCTTGGAAGCTTGAGGCCGGGGGAGCCGCGGCCCTGGCAGCGTTTGGTTTCCTGGGTCCAATTCGGGGAAATGCTCGGGGAGCTCACCGACCGCCCTCCCGGGGGCAGACTGAGCAGCTTTCTCCAGCTTCGCCGCCACCTGCCCACGGGAAATAGCGAGGAGGGAGGCGGGGAGCCATCGCCTGCCCCCTGCGCCCCAGAATGGCCTCTGGTTAAGGAACATGGTTTGGACGCCCCGGAGCACACGTCCCCCGGACCTCACTCGGTCACCCACGGGGTTCTTTCTCCCTCAGTTCGCTCCTCCTTCCGCGTCGTTGGCCGTAGTCATATCTTTAGTCTTTTTTTTTTTTTTTTTTTTTGGTGGAGGTGCCGGGGATTGAACCCGGGGTCTCGTGCAAGCCAAATATCTTTAGTCTTGAGCTGGTGTGACCCACTCAGCTGTGGGTTCTCCCTGGACATTCCTTCCCAGCCCGCACACCTGTCCTTCCCGTCACCCTCAGACCAGGACCTCTTTGTGTGTCTCCAACCTGGCAGAGGTGTAACTCAAATCGCTCCTACATCTTGGACTGGCTTATTTGAAATGTCATTATTTTCTCTCGAAAGAAAACCGGAGAGCCAGGGGGTGTGTTGACTCCATTGCTAAACCAGAATAACTGCAGTTTGTTTCCCGTCTTAGTCACGAGCAGGTACAACGAATCCGTGAAAACGTTACAGCCTCAACCAGGCTCGGGAGGGAAAGGAACCCTACAAGGTTCTTAGCGCAGGTTTTGTTAATGATTCCACGTTTAGGTTTCTGTCATCTATGGTGCCCTTATAGGCCCCTATGTGAAGTCTAGAAACCTGGAGTAAATTAAGACATCGAAGGATAAATTAAGACATTTATCCTTCATGCAACAAGTTCATTGAGTGTGATCCAGGTCCTGATATGAAGAGAAGAGAGACAGCCCTGGCCGGTTTTGCTCAGTGGATGGAGCCTCGGCCTGCGGACTGAAGGGTCCCGGGTTTGATTCCGGCCAAGGGCACGTACCTTGGTTGCGGGCACATCCCCAGTGGGGAGTGCACAGGAGGCAGCTGATCGATGTTTCTCTCTCATTGATGTTTCTGACTCTCTATCCCTCTCTCCTCCTCTCTGTAAAAAATCAATAAAATACATTTTTTTAAAAAAGAGAAGAGAGACAGTGATTTAGATGTCAAACTTCTAGTAAGAAAATGACATGTCAGTGAATAGATGCATCAGATAATCTCTGGATCCCTAGCGCGATGAAGGAAGACAAAACAAGGTCATGAGATTGAGGGGGGATGGAAGCAACATTAAATTGGGTGATGAGGTCTCTGTGAGGAGCAACATTTAGGCACCATAGGGGTAGGGTAGTTCATTCTCAGGCAGAGGAATAAAAGTCCCAGCTCCTTAATGGACCTATACTAGTGATGGCAAACCTTTTGAGCTCGGCGTGTCAGCATTTTGAAAAACCCTAACTTAACTCTGGTGCCGTGTCACATATAGAAATTTTTTGATATTTGCAACCATAGTAAAACAAAGATTTATATTTTTGATATTTATTTTATATATTTAAATGCCATTTAACAAAGAAAAATCAACTAAAAAAATGAGTTCACGTGTCACCTCTGATACACGTGTCATAGGTTCGCCATCACTGACCTATACCATCCTGGTTGCAGACTGGATTCCTGGCCCTGGTCAGGACGCGTGGGGGAGGCAATCGCTGTATCTCTCACATCGATGTTTCTTTCTCTGTCTCTCCTCCCACTCTCTCTAAAAATCAATAGAAAAATATCCTCAGGTGAAGATTAACAACAACAAAAAGAATTATTTTCCATGATTAAGTGGGGTTTCTTCCAGGGATGTAAGTTTCAACATTTTAAAATCAGCCAATGCGCCGAAACCGATTTGGCTCAGTGGATAGAGTGTCGGCCTGAGGATTGAAAGGTCTCAGGTTCGATTCCGGTCAAGGGCATGTACCTGGGTTGCAGGCATATCCCCAGTAGGAGATGTGCAGGAGGCAGCTGATCGATGTTTCTCTCTCATTGATGTTTCTAACTATCTCTCTCACTTCCTCTCTGTAGAAAATCAATAAAATACATTTAAAAAAATAAAATAATAAAATAAAATCAGCCAATGGATTACTTATATTAACAGGTTCAAGAAGAAAAATCACATGATCATACAATAGGCACAGAAAAACATTTGACAAAATTCAACAACCATTCATTATAAAAACTCTCAGAAAAGTAGGAATAGAGGAGAACTTCCTGAACTTTATAAAGAGCATCTACCAAAAAACTTACAGCTAACATACTTAATGGTGAAATACTGAATGCTTTCCTCTTCAAATTGGAAACAAGGCAAGAATGGCCTCTCTTACCGCTCTTATTTATTGTAGCACTGGAACGTGTAGCCTGTGCAATAAGAAAGCAAAAGGCATACAGATCAGAAACAAAGATATAAAACTGTCCCATTTCTAGGTGACAGTTTATGTGGAAAATCTAAGGAATCTTAAAAAACCCTCTTAGGACTAATACGTATGATCAGCAACCTCATAGGATACAAAATAAACATACGAAAATTGTATTTGTATATACAAGCTATTAATGGGTGGACATAATAGAAATTAAAAATATCATTTATAAAAAATATGTACAAATCTAACAAAACATATAGAACTGGTACACTTAAAACTAACAACACTAAAAATTGTTTTTAAGACTTTTAATAAGTAGACATGTTCATGGATGAAAAGATTCATCATAGTAAAAAGTTCAGCTTTCACCAAATTAGTATAGTTTAACATAATTCCTCTCAAAATCCCAGAAAGTTTTTTTTTGTAGTTACAGGTAAAATTATTCTAAAATTTATATGGAAAGGCAAAAGCACTACAATAGCTAAAATAATTTTGAAAAGGAAGAATCACTAATTTTGAAAATCAAGACTCTTTTTGAAAAGGAGTCACTTTACCTGCTTACAAGACTTATTATGCAGTCTCAGCAATCAAGACTGTGTGCTATTGGTAGAGGAACAGACATATATGTCAATGGGACAGAACAGAAAACCCAGGAAAAGGTCCACCCAAATATGCTCAACTAAATTTTAACAACTATACAAAAGCAATTCAGTGGAGGAAAGATTGCATTTTTAACAAATGGTGCTGGGGCAATTAGACATCCATGGGCAAAGAAAACAACACAAACAAATAAGGCCGTAGACCTATTCTCACACCTTATACAGAAATTAGCTCCTCATGTATCATGAACTTAAATGTAAAACATAGTACTACAAAACTCTTGGAATAAAGCAGTAGGAAATCTGCAGGATTTAGGGCTAGAGTTCTTAGACTTGACACCAAAAACATGATCCATACAAGGAACAACGGATACATTGGACTTCATCAGAATTTAAAACTTTTGCTTTGTGAAAGACTCTGTTAATAGCATGGAAAGACAAGCGACAGAGTGGAAGAAAGTTTTTGCAAGGCACATATGTGATAAAGCACTAATATCCAGAATATAGAAAGAACTCAACAGTCAATAGTCAATAATCAAATGATCCAGTTAAGAAATGGGCAAAAGACAGAGAGCGATTTCATCAGAGGATATACAAATGGCAAATAAACACAGAAAGAGATGTTCGACATAAATGGCCATTACAGAAATGCAAATTAAAGCCACAACTAGATGTCAGTTCACACCTATCAGAATGGCTAAAGTATAAAACAAAACACTGTGACAAACGCCACTGTTGTCGAGAATGCAGAGAAACTGGATCCCTCATCCATTGCAGGTGGAATGCAAAATGGAACAGCCACCCTGGGAAACGATTTGGCAGTATATTTGAAAGGTAAACATGCCACTACTGTCCAACTCAGCAATTGCAGTCCTGGGCATTTATTCCAAAGAATAAAAACTTCTATTCACATAAAAATCCACACACAGATGTTAGCAGCTTTATCTATAATGGCCCCAAACTGGAAACATCCAGATGTCCTCCCATGGGAAATGGTTAAATCGTGGTACATCTATACCACTTGGCTGTAAAAAGAAATGAACCATTGTTACATGCAACTGATGACTCTCCAGAGAATTATGCTGAGTGAAAAAAAAGCCAGTCCCACAAGGTTACACACTGTATAAGTCTATTTATGTAACATTCTTGACATGACAAAATTATATAAATGGAGGACAGATTAGTGCTTGCCAGGAGTAGGGTACGGAGGTGGGAGGGAAGTGGGTGTGGCGATGGTGCCTGTGGTGATGGCAGTGTTGTATCTTGACCGTATCTCTGTCAATATCCTGGTTGTGATATGGCACGATAGTTTTGCAAGATGTTAGCATTGGAGAAAACTGAGTACAGCACACACAGGATCTCATATTATTTTTTACAACTGTATGTACAATCTACAAATTATCTCAAAATAATAAACTTAATAGAAAACGCAAGGCACCATTTTAAGCTACACACAGCACTGAATAAGGTATAATCTCTGCTTCAGAGGAGCTCACAGTCTATTTCATGAGGAGCTGGGCACATAGACACAATGTTTCCAGTTTGGGACTTTCTATCATTCCCCAACCTTGTTTTCGGTAGAAAACTTCCTTCTGTTCCGTTTTTTTTTTTTGGTCCCTCACCACCCATTGGATGTGATCGGGATCAGCTGCATAAGTTGCAGCGCCCCATGCAAAATGAAAATGCAAAGGTAGGACCTTTGAATAATAGTTCAAAAATTATTAAGAATTTCAAGAGCAACAGCAGAGCATTAACCCATGTGCAGGGCCCTTCTGAGCCCCGAGGCCTGTGTGACTGCATGGGTCACTCTTGTGATACTGGCCCCACCTGTGATTCTGGTAGGGTTGCCAGTCACCCTCCTACCTCCCTTGGCAGGAGATGGTCCCAAATGACCCACGGGTGGCCATTCATAATATCTCATTGCCCTGGTTACTTGTACCAGAATCCTTCCAGGGAAGTCATATCTAATGAAGTTGGGAAGAACTTTTTTCCCTCTGGGATGAGTTGTTTACTGAACAGATATTTATTGGGTATGCATCATGTGCCAGGCCCGGTCCTGCATGTAGGAGTTACAGTGGTGAACAAGATGTGTACAGATAGACCTAGGTCAGTGATGGCGAACCTTTTGAGCTCAGCGTGTCAGCATTTTGAAAAACCCTAACTTAACTCTGGTGCTGTGTCACATATAAACATTTTTCGATATTTGCAACCATAGTAAAACAAACACTTATATTTTTGATATATATATATATATTTAATGTTTTTATAGATTTTTTAGAGAGGGAGAGACAAACATTGATCAGCTGCCTCCCACACGCCCCATCAGGGATTGAGTTCAAAACCCAGGCATGTGCCCTGACCAGTAATAGAACTGGCAACCTTTTGGTGCACCGACGACACTCAACCAACTGAGCCACACCAGCCAGGGAGTTGATATTTATTTTATATATTTAAATGCCATTTAACAAAGAAAAATCAACCAAAAAAATGAGTTCGCGTGTCACCTCTGACACGCGTGTCACAGGTTCGCCATCACTGTCCTAGGCCCTCCTCATGTAGCTTATGCCCTACAGATAAAGGCAGACAACAGTAATGATTACATATTGGGTTAAATGCAAAATCAAAGAAAAAGTGGAGATGCTATAAGCCAGATACATATGATTCCTATTCTATAAGCGAGGAAGGTAAGAGAAAGCTAAGAAAATGATCTTTTTTTAAAAAAATATATTTTATTGATTTTTTACAGAGAGGAAGGGAGAGGGATAGAGAGTTAGAAACATCGATGAGAGAGAAACATCAATCAGCTGCCTCCTGCACACCCCCTACTGGGGATGTGCCCACAACCAAGGTACATGCCCTTGACCGGAATCGAACCTGGGACCCTTGAGTCTGCAGACTGATGCTCTATCTGCTGAGCCGAACCGGTTAGGGCAAGAAAATGATCTTAAGGTGAGAGAGCTGGTACATGGCCAAGGAGGGATTCTAACCCAGGTGTGTCTGACACCAGCTGCACCATGGCAGTCAGGATCACTGAGAACTGGAGTGCTCACTTGCACAGTGCAGTAGGGCTGTTCAGGGCTCAGGTACTGAGTCGTAGCTCAATTCAAATCCTGGCTTGGGCAAATTACTTGAACTTCTGAAAGTCTTGCTTTTCTCATTTATAAAACATGGTGTGAGCCCAGCTTGCATGGCTCAGTGGTTGAGCATCGACCTATGAACCAGGTGGTCATGGTTCAATTCCCAGTCAGGGCACATGCCCGATCAATGATTCTCTCATCATTGATGTTTCTCTCTCTCCCTTCCTCTCTGAAATCAATAAAAATATATTTTCAAATAAATAAAAATAAAATGAGGTGTGATAGGAATTGTTGCTGCAGTGTATAGTCGGCCTGCGGACTGAAAGTTCCCAGGTTTGTTCTGGTCAAGGGCATGTACCTTGGTTGCGGGGCACATCCCCAGTAGGAGGCAGTTGATCGATGTTTCTCTCTCATGGATGTTTCTGGCTCTCTATCCCTCTCCCTTCCTCTCTGTAAAAAATCGATAAAATATATTAAAAAAAAAAAGAATTGTTGCTGCAGAGATTAGATGATATAATGCATTCTGATGGCCTAATGAGAGTTCAGTGAGTGTTAGGTTTACAAATCAGTTTCAAGTTCCAGAAACTGAATTCCATCCAGAACTACTTACAATATGATGTTGGGTGAGTCGAATGCTCAGGGAGCCTATTTTCCTCATCTGTAAAATGAGGTTAGTGACGTGGCTCACAGGCTCAACATAAGCATAAATGAGATAATGTAAATGAAAGTGCTATAATGTGTGGGCACTCTATATATATATAAAAGCCCAGCAACCAAATGGTGGAAAGACCAGACCA
Organism: Myotis daubentonii; assembly: GCF_963259705.1. Lineage (NCBI taxonomy): Eukaryota > Metazoa > Chordata > Mammalia > Chiroptera > Vespertilionidae > Myotis > Myotis daubentonii. The sequence goes on from NC_081841.1 coordinate 5,191,821, forward strand.
GTCGCTATGACGCACACTGACCACCAGGGAGCAGACTCTCAATGCAGAAGCTGCCCCCTGGTGGTCAGTGCACTCCCACAGTGGGCCCATCCCCACAGGCCATGGCCCCCCCACCAGTGCACGAATTCTTGCACCAGGCCTCTAGTTTTATTATAAAACTCATAGGGTTATCTTCTGACCAGTGGGCTTGACTCCCTTCACAAATGCAGTCCATCCTTCCTCTTTCATGTCATCCCTGTAACTTTGTTATGACATGATACTCACTGCTTTGTAATGATTTTAAAAAATATATTTTTATTGATTTCAGAGAGATAGGGAGAGGGAGGAAGAGAGACAAAGATCAAGGATGAGAGAGAATCATTGATCGGCTGTCTCCTGCACGCCCCACTCTGGGGATGGAGCCCGCAACCCAGGCATGTGCAGGAATCAAACCGTGACCTCCTGGTTCATAGACTGAAGCTCAACCACTGAGCCATGCTGGCCGGGAGCTATCATGATTTTGTAACAGCAGTTAATGAACACTCTGTAAAGTAAAATATTTTGTAAATCAAAATATTCTCAAAGTTAAAGCAGTAAACTCTAGATTTGAAAATAACACACATGTGCCAAACATTTTTATTGTTTTATGATTTATTTTTTAAATGGCAGTAACAAATACTTTTCCCTTGTTGGGGAATGAGATAACTATTTTCAACGGAAAGGGCCTTAAAAGTAACAGCGTTTTATCCAAATCGAATTTATATAATTGCACAAAAGTCATACAAAGCATTAAGAAATGCTCACAAAGACCACAGTTCTCTTAGATCCTCATGAGCACACCCCAAGAGGCCTTGAGTTCATGGGGACCCCTGATCCGAACAACAGTGATGCTCACCCCATGCTCTGCCGTGACACAGAGGCAGAGGTCAGCAGAGCAGCCAGGAGAACCCACGTGCTTTGTGACAATGGAATTCTGCTGTAACGATAGGGTTTCATGATGTATTCACCATCTCATTTTACTAAGGGCATAAAACACTTTACCTTGAATATATTTGCCCAGGCTTAAAACAACCCTAACAGCTTAAATTTAAAAAATTAACCAAACCATAAAAACCTCTTCCAAGTGCGGTCCTTCATGCTGCCACCATTCTGGACCAATACACATACACACAAGTTACATTGTCACTCAGTTTCCAATACACACACACACACACACACACACACACACACACACACGTTACATTGTCATCTTTTATATGCCAGTGGAGGGATGGCAGAGAGGGTCTTACTCCAATTCCAACTGTTTTATTGGTAGCAACTGTCGGAAACACTGTGCTACAAAGGACTGAGGTCATATATGGGCTGATGGGACAGTCACTATGCTTTACTTGTGATCTCTGGCATGGGTACAGGAGAGGGAGAGGCAGATCTCATGCATCATATTTGTAATCTACGATTATGAAAGCTGAAGAGGGCATTGGTTACATAAGTTTAAAAAAATTTTAAGCCCAATTTTTCTATTTAATTAGTTACGATCTGAGGATTTAACTTGTTTCATGGATTTTTTTCACCCGAGATTGTTTTTATTGATTTTAGAGAAAGGGAGGGAGAGAGAAACATAGATCAGTATCCTCCTGTACATGCCCTGATTGAGGATCAACCTGAAACCTAGGTATGTGCCCCAACTGGGAATGGAACTGCAACCCTATTTTTTTGATGTACGGGATGACACTCCAACTAACTGAGCCACCCAGTCAGGGCTGTCTCATGGATCTTAATCTCAATTAAGATATAATGTCTATGTTAGTTAGGAGTTTTCTCTTTCTGACCTTATAAAAATCAATAAGAAAATAATAATATTTTGAAAGAAGACCCACACTGAGAACTGGGAGTCACCATCACAAGTAGCTTCCTAATTTGGATGTTATGACTATGGGAAGGGTGAATTCTTACTCCACAGTCCATTTCCTGATGGGGAGGGACGGGCGGACGGGACGGTAATTCCTGAAATAAACACATAAAAGTATGCGGCAGCCCTGGCTGGTTTGGCTCAGGCTTGGAGTGTTGGTCTGGGGACTGAAGGATCTGGGTTCATTTCCCAGTTAAGGGCATATATCTAGGTTGCAGGCCCAGATCCGGCCAGCCCAGGTCAAGGTGAGTACAGGAGACAACTGACCAATGTGTCTTTCTCACATCAATGTTTCTCTCTCCCCATACTCCCTTCCACTCTAAGAATCAATGGAAAAAATATTCTGAGGTGAGGATTAACAAGAAACAACACAGAGTACGCGGCAGAGTACTAGCTATGCTTCCTTCATTTAGATGGTGTAGTTAAGGATCCAATCTCATGTTTCAATTCAGGGAGAAAAATCCCAGTGGAACATTTGAAAGATTTTTTTAAATTAAGGTTTTCATTGTAGGAGAGAGCCTGGTATATATAGGAAGTATTTATTATACTTCATGAAGGGAAATGTGGGGTGTGTCTGTGGTGTGGCGAAGAATGGATGAGGTTCCTGCACTGTGCGCGATTATCTGCTCACAGATCCTGGATATATCAGACGGCCCCTAAGACACTGCTCTGAGGTGTTCACTGTCATCTCGTGATGGTTCCGGTAGTCTGAATCTAATGTTTAGCTGTGGTGGTTAATCCGGGACTCAAAGGACGATATTCTTGGATCAGGGACTCCACAACAGCCATTCTAACTACTCATAACACCTGCACAATTTCACTGGCATCTAACTGGAAGGAGTCTGGTTCATGTCCAAGTATGCTGCTGTACATAAAAGCTGCCTAAGTGTTTAGCTAAAAGGGTGAAGACCACAGAAAATGATTTCTAGGAAGAAAAGGAAACCCTTTCAGGATTGTGAACGAACAAAAGAAACACACCCCAAGGGCCGTGAGGGCCCCGGAGGCCCGGGGTGAGGAGCCCAAGCTGTGGGTTCATTTTAAGCCCCTTCGTTTGGCAAGTAGCACAGGACTGAGAAGTTAGCGGGGGGCAGGCAGGGGATGGTGACTCCAGCTGTGCAGCCACCCCTTCCCACAGCGGCTGAGATACAGTGAACAAAGCAAGCATTTGTGGACGACGCTGTCAGGATACGATCTATATCACTTTGGTTTATAATATTACCTTTGTCTCCTGATGAAGCCACTGTCTGTCTGCTTTGAGCTCTGCACCTTGGGATTTCCTGATAAGATAGGCAAGCCTGTATCACTGCAGGGAGTGTTAATCCCTGAGCCTGTGCTTTGCTAACACAAATATTTTCTTAAAAACCCTCAAATTTTTGCTTCAACAATCAGCATGTTTTATACATCTTGGGTTCATACACAAGTTTAAGAGGGGGACACACTAGTTCTTAAAAGCTTCCCTTTTGACAGAAGGTCCCAAATAAACCATATGCAATAATGTTCACTTTGCAAACTTGTACAACTGAGTTCTTGCATAATTGCGTCCAATGCTGGGTTGAGAGAAATATGACGCTTCCAGTGCTAACATCAGAGAAAGAAAAGGACCTTAGGCTGTTTCTAGGCACTTGGTGGCATAAGCATATTTTGTTTTTGTTAGTACTAGAAGAAATCACAGAACAATAACAGGGGTAGCTCTCTGAAAACTGGGTGCCCACTTTAACTGGGTAAGTAGAGGACCTGCCCTTGGCTAGGGCAGCAGCTTCAAGGATGTGCTATGAGGAGTAGTGCACGAAGAATCTATACAGGAAGCATGGGTGTCTAGGACAGGAATCATCTTTAGATTGAGAACAGATGGATGGAGGTCTGGATCTGTAGCAGACACTAGATATTTTTCTTTCTCTTCTATGTCCTTCCTTATCAAGAATCTAAATACTTTCCAGGCCCTAGGCAACCAAGTAGCAAGAAAGGCCCAGAACTGTTTTGTTTGATACACTGCTGCTGGAGTCTGGAGGGAAGCTGAATGGTGGGACTGCGGGACTCCAGTGCCCATGAGGCTCATGTGGCTCCGGTAGACGTGCAGGCTCTGGAATAGGCTGGCACCATGAAAGGCATACATGGGCCTCATACAACCACTGGTTTTTAGTGTAATATAAGCATCATACAAATATCTTATGATGTTAACTGGATCTCAGCAAAAGCACTGCAAGGAAAAGACCTGGAGAGGAAAGAATTTCTGTACATTTAAATGTGTTAACTGGAATGCATGAACATATGTAACCAAGATCTACCTTTTCGTTTAAAAGTTAAACTTGCCGAAACCGGTTTGGCTCAGTGGATAGAGCGTCAGCTTGCGGACTGAAAGGTCCCAGGTTCGATTCCGGTCAAGGGCATGTACCTGGGTTGCGGGCACATCCCCAGTAGGAGATGTGCAGGAGGCAGCTGATCGGTGTTTCTCTCTCATCAATGTTTCTAACTCTCTATCTCTCTCCCTTCCTCTCTGTAAAAAATCAATAAAATATATTTAAAAAAAAAAAAAAAAAAGTTAAACTTGCCTGGGTCATTAATTCTATAGAATTAATGTAACTAAAGTTGCAGTAACATACAGTCCAAAAATTCAATTTTCCAGATTTCTAGTTACATAAAACAAAGACCACACACACAATTACATACATTCATTCACACAGGTCCCACACTCCCAAGTGAAACACACACATAAACGTACCCACACAGACAGCACTCAGGAAGCTCAGGTGCACATGCCAGTGCACACCCTTGAACCTGAGGTGCATGTGGGCTGCAATGATGGTCAAGAGGCCCTGCTGCAGATCTGCTCGATGTCATTGATCTCTTTGGGACAATCTGCAGAAAGGATGAGAGGTGAGTCCTCCGTCACCACTACATCATCCTCAATCCGTACACCAAGACCACGAAACTTCTCTGGAGCATCTCTGTCATCCTCTGGAATATAAATGCCTGAGAAGTAGGAGAAAGAATGTGCTGTTCATAAATGGCAGTAACTGGATGATTTGGGGCAAGTAAGTTAATCTCTCTGTGTTACAATCCATCTGTAAAACTAGGATCTTAACAGTATCCACCTAGAGTCATGGAGATTAAATGATATAATACAGATAAAAGTGTCTAGTATAATGGTCAATAAATGTTGACTATCATTATTAGAACTATTATTATAGTTATTTTGAATAGTAGACTACAGGCTCCATATGATAATGCTGATCATGATTCTTTTATATTCTAGTGGCTCAAGCAAGGCCACTAAAGTTACTTAAACTGTGACTGTGTCAGCATATGCTGGGAACCAGTAGGTTATATAAATGTATTCTTTCTTTGCCTAATAGTCCCCTGGAAAAAGGGAACTTTGCTAAAATAAAGACATAAGGTATTTGAAAACATATTTAAACACCACTTATTTAGATTATTAGCTTGAACAACCAGAGGCTGTAGAAATACTCAAATAAGCCCTCTCAATAAGCCATAAATGTAAAGTAAAAAAAAAAGTAAGAGGACTTTAATAAACATTTGGAAATTCTAAGAGCCCAAGGTACCCTCTCTAATCATGAAGTCAGACGGGCAACACTCTTTTCAAGTTAAAGAAATTATAAACTTCCTCACCTTCTGCTCTGTGATAAAAAGAAAAGGTCAGCAAAGGATTTTGTAGTCAAAGTCTAAGGAAGCACCCATGTGCTGACTAGACTGGACTAAGTGATACGCAAGGCCAGAGAGTAACGTTTACCTGGATTCAAAGGGTGGTATGAAAGACGTGTCCCAGCTATAATTACTTAATTTAGAGATAAAAACACTTGAAATCTAAGAATGAGATCTGTTTTCATGACAAAAGCAGCATCAGTATTTAAAACTTACTCTTGTCATATCAATCTTCACCCTGGCCATGGTGTTTACCTTTCCATCTGACACTACTATTACATGTCCCAAGGGGTAGAGGCTGCTAACACTCCCTATCCCCTTACCTGGCTCCACTGTGATCACCATGCCGGGCTGCAGAGGGAGGGATCGGGGAATGTCTGGAGTGTCATGGACATCCATCCCCAGGTAATGGCCAACGTGGTGAGGGCAGTATTTTCGAGCAGCCTGGAAAAGGTAATTGCCACAGTATTATTAGAGCAATGGCCCCTTGAGGGGAAGTCGGGCATGTACAAGTCAGCGAGATAGGTGTTAACTGCTCCCCCATGGTTCTGCCACTATGTTTAATCTGTCCTTAGGCTACTGACCAAGAGACCTGATCACTGCCACCTCTCAAATGAAATTCTGCCAATGCATTCTAACTAATCCACATTTCCACTCCCGGTATTTAATATACTACACACATGCTGACTTGGGTAAGCCCAGTAATGACTATGGTTAATAAAAATCTCTTTTCTTGAAGGAGGGTGATTATGTTAGAATAGTTCTCTTTTCAACATGCACACATCCCTCTCAGGAAGTCTACTCTGGAGACCCCAAGTATCTCACAGCAACTTGTGGAGCAGGCTGAAACATCAATTACTAGGCATTTACTGGCCTGGATGTTTCTATCCATTAATTAAAGATTTGCTGGCCTGAGCAGGAGGAATTTATAGCTTCTTTCCTATCGATAAAAGAAACCCTGGCAGCCTAACCTTGGAGATGGGAGATGCCTTAATGGTCTGTTTGGCTTGACCACCCGGCATTTTAATTTAAAGCCGAGGCTTTACATTTTTACTGAATACATTTGGATGCAGATGAAATTCCCTAAAGACATGCCCTTGAGGATATTGTTAAAGTCTCAACAGTGTCACTGAAGCAACAAACACCCTCCCCTTCCACCTCTACCTTTTCAAAATTAGCACAAAAGAATCAAGAGTTAACCTCTCCTCCTTTTTGTGTCCTTTTCCACCCTCTGCACCAGACTTCATTTTATGTTCTGACGACTGAGCTAGTTGCACACTATGCAGTATGCAATGGACCAGAATGTGCTGCCACCTTCTGGGAGAAATAAGTACTGACTCCCTTTGTTGTAATCCCGGTTCATTGTAAATCCCTTTTACAGATGAAGAATCACAAAGACCATTTCTAAATCTAATTAGCTTTATATAAAAACCGAGCAGCATGTAAGGTGTTCTTGAGAACTGAGTCAAAAGAAGTGAGGTACCCTGAAGGCACTATTTTCCTTAATGTTCTTCAGGAACCCCAACTCTTTAAGCTTCTGCCCTATCAGGGTCAGCATCATGCTGTAGATGTTTTCCAAGCTTGTTCCGGGGGAGCAGAGGGTCAGACAATCTCTCTGGATCTCTAGAACAGCTTCATAGAGTTCTGCTTGAGGTGCCGTAAACCTGGGGACAGGAAAACCAAAGAACGCAAATTTGGAATTGACTGATATTGCAGGAAGTTTGTGACAAGAAAAAAATTCTGAGATGTTATAAGTCAAATTACAGCAGTGGGAGAGTGAGAGGAAGGGACAGGAATAGTTGACCAGTCAATGGTGTCGTGCCAACTAACAAAAGACTGCTCATATTCGGATGTATGTTAGAAGCTCTGAATCAGCTCCCAGGGTCTATGAACTGACCACCAGCCACCACCACATCCAGCATGCGCATGAACTTTCAAGACTGCTGCCTGTAACCAATCAAAACAAGTAAATATTTCTTCCTCCAGACTGTGCTCCTACCCTAAAACGCCCTCCTGCACCAACCCCCGCCCCCCAACTCTTATCTATAGCCAATGTAAGTTCTTTCTTTCTTTCTTTCTTTTTTTTTTTTTTTAATGTATTCTATTGATTCTTCACAGAGAGGAAGGGAGAGAGACAGAGAGCCAGAGACATCGATGAGAGAGAAACATCGATCAGCTGCCTCCTGCACATCCCCTACTGGGGATATGCCCGCAACCCAGGTACATGCCCTTGACCGGAATCGAACCTGGGACCCTTCAGTCCACAGGCCGACGCTCTATCCACTGAGCCAAACCGGTTTCGGCCAATGTAAGTTCTTTCAAAACAACTTACATCTTTCTTCCCCAAAACATGTGTAAAAGCGCTCGTCAATTCTAGGATGGCGAACATATTGCCTTCTCCACCATCCCTGCTGTTAGTGGTTTGATTAGAAAACTCCAAGGCAATGATGATGAGGCATTGTAGATATTTAATCACACCAACATAGCATTACGGACAGGACCTGAATCACACCCTGGCCTAGATGCTCAGCAGGGAGAGCAATAACCCTTCCAACTGGGGAGAAACAGTCCTTCACACAGCCAGCAGATAGAAATGAGGTGAGGCTAGAGGACGCACCCAGCCCTGGATGCAGCCAGAGGGCCAGACCAGGTCACTCTTGATCCTTTCCACTTTTTACCATTAAAAAAAGAAGCTTGCCCTGACCAGTTTGGCTCAGTGGATAGAGCGTCGGCCTGCGGACTCATGGGTGCCGGGTTCGATTCTGGTCAAGGGCATGTACCTTGGTTGCAGGCACATCCCCAGTGGGGGGTGTGCAGGAGGCAGCTGATTGATGTTTCTCTCTCATCGATGTTTCTAACTCTCTATATCTCTCCCTTTCTCTCTGTAAAAAAATCAATAAAATATATTAAAAAAAAGAAAAAGAAGCTTAGGGATCTATTTTTTTAGAGGTAAAGCTATGTCATGGGATAAACTAGTCAATACTTCAGTTACTAGTAATTTACTAGTTTCTAGGTGTCCTTAATATAACAATTTCTTCAGCAATCATGGGGAAAAATGGGAAAAAAATTAAAATGGGGTGGTATATGATACGTAGTTCCATGTACTATTTTACACTCCCATAAAGTAGTACAGCCAATTAAGTCAAAGGCCTTCAAAGATGCTCATAAAATCTGAGCTTGTAATTCTGCTCTAAGAATCCATCCTAAGAAAATATTTGAAATTCAAAAAAAGCTGTATGTACAAAAATGTTCACTATAATGTTTTTTTTTATAATTATAACTAGAGACCTGGTGCATGAAATTCATACATTGGGGGGAGGGGGGGAAAGGGGGACCTCAGCCCGGACTGTGCCCTCTCGCAGTCCAGGAGCCCTTGGGGGATGTCCAACTGATGGCTTAGGCCCGTTCCCCGCAGTTGGACATCCTTAGCACTGCCATGGAGACGGGAGAGGCTCCCACTACTGCCACTGCACTCACCAGCCATGAGCCTGGCTTCTGGCTGAGCAGCACTCCCACTGTGGGAGCGCACTGACCACCAGGGGGCAGCTCCTGCATTGAGTGTCTGCGCCCTGGTGGTCAGTGTGCAATATAGCGACCAGTTGTTCCACCGTTCGGTCGATTTGCATATTACTCTTTTATTATATAGGATAGATTCAATCTAAATGTCCCCTAATATTTAAGTATAACAATATAATGGCATAATGAACACCTACATACCCAACTCCCAGGTTCAAATTTATCAACATTATGTTTATACCCATACTCCATGCCACCACAGTACTAGTACATATTTTTTTAAAATATATTTTATTGATTTTTCACAGAGAGGAAGGGAGAGGGATAGAGAGTTAGAAACATTGATGAGAGAGGAACATCAATCAGCTGCTTCCTGCACACCTCCTATTGGGGATGTCCCCACAACCAAGGTACATGCCCTTGGCCAGAATCAAACCTGGGACCCTTCAGTCCACAGGCCGACACTCTATCCACTGAGCCAAACTGGCCAGGGCACTAGTACATATTTTTTTTTTAAAATATATTTTATTGATTTTTTATAGAGAGGAAGAGAGAGATAGAGAGTTAGAAACATCGATCAGCTGCCTCCTGCACATCCCCCACTGGGGAAGTGCCCACAACCCAGGTACATGCCCTTGACCGGAATCGAACCCGGGACCCTTCAGTCCGCAGGCCGACGCTCTATCCACTGAGCCAAACCGGTTTCGGCACTAGTACATATTTTTAAATGTAAATTTTACATACACTGGAATGCACAAATCTGAGCTGTGCAATTCTGACTGATCCTGAGGAAGCTAGGGACACTGAATACCTAAATTCTGTTGTCTTCGTTGCTGGCAGAAGCAGCCCTTCTACCACCATCTGAGACTAATCTAGTTTGGACTGAGAACCTACAGGTTCTCCCTTTAGGTAGTTGCCTTGGTACTTGCCTCTGGACTTTGAACTAGATTGTACTCCTAGCAGGTCCCAAAAGGTTAGGTGCAAAGTGTGACCTGCAGTGCTGGGGTCCTGCCCCAGCAGGTCCAGGGGTCACCAAGGTGTGGACGGAGTCGGCGAAGAAGGAATGACACGGAGACAGCGTTCAGTTGATCAGCAGCCTAGCCAGGATCTCTAGCCAAGTTCTGTTCAGGATCTCCAGCGAAGTTCTGGTTAGGATCTCCAGCCAGGTTCTGTGTCCATGTTCTCTTGCTAGGTTCTCCAGGTTCTCCAGCCAGGTTCTGTAGTCATGTTGCCTCGCTAGGTTCTCCAGCCAGGTTCTGTCCAGGTTCTCCAGCCAGGTTCAGTCATCAGGTTCTAGTCAGGTTCTCTTGCCATGTTCTATCCAGGTTCTCTCGCTAGGTTCTGTCTCTAGGTTCTGTCTCCAGTTTCTGTCCAGGACCTTTTGCCATGTTCTCTCCAGCGAAGTTCTTCTGTCTCTAGGTTCTGTGTAGGTTCTGTGTGTAGGTTCTGTGTCCTGTTGTCTTGTTACATCTGTATTTATACCAGTTGATTCCAATCCTATCAATCTCTATTCCAAAGGTTAGGGCGTTTCTTATCTCCATTCCAGGGAATAAAGATTATGTAGCTTAAGCATGATTGTTCGTGGTTAAAGTGATTAATTACCCGCCTGGCACTTAGTTAAGGGGTTTTATTCCCTCCCTAACTTCAGGGGAAAATCCCTACCTGGGGAAACAACCTTTCTCAGAGAGGTAACCTTGGTTAAAACACATAGTGCCAAGAAGGTGAGCAAACATATTAAGAACAGTATGCCATATATGCCAGGTCCCTTGAAACAGCAAGGATGGACTGGCTCCCGGCAAATTCCCCCTTTTTTATTTTTTAAAAGCAGGCATTACAAAGAAAAACCCCAAATGCTCTCTTGTATCCATTTTAAGAGTAGGATTGGCACTTTCCGCTATTACCTGAGTCCTGATCTATCATCCCAGGGAGAGCTTGCCAATCTTGCACTTTCCCGGGGTGGAAAGGCTACAGTGGGGTTAAGGATAAGGCTCCTTGGGCCTACCTCCTCCCATGCCTTTACATTTACCTTTCCTTCCTCAGAAAAGCATGGACATACTTCTTGTATAAAACGTTCTGTCTGACTGGGAGAAACCTTAATTCCTCTGCTAGGAAGCATATGTGTTAAAAGATCAATACAGAGTCTTATTTCTTTAGACTCAGTATGGCACATCTTCTTAATCTAAAGATCAATACAGAGTCTTCTTTCTTTGGACTCAGTATGGCACATCTTCTCAATCTAAGAATCAATACAGAGTCTTCTTTCTTTGGACTCAGTATGGCACATCTTCTCAATCTAAATTCTGTACTATCCACCTTCTTACCCTACTTATCCTCTATAGGGGGTCTGCAGTACCCTGGTGGAGTCCTATCCGTCCCGAGTGTGGAGTTCTCAATGGGGGGGGTGGGGGTGGGGTCCTTACCTAGGGGAATCCTGTTCCAGGGGTTCCCAAAGGTGTGGACGGAGTCGGCGATGACTATCCACCCTCTTCCTATGGTGGAGTCCTATCCATCCCGAGAGTGGGGCTTACCTAGGGGTCCCTGTTCGGGCACCAGATGCTGGGGTCCAACCCCAGCAGGTCCAGGGGTCCCCAAAGGTGTGGACAGAGTCGGCGAAGAAGGAATGACACGGAGACAGTGTTCAGTTGATCAGCAGCCTAGCCAAGATCTCTAGCCAAGTTCTGTCTAGGATCTCCAGCCAAGTTCTGTGTCTAGGTTCTCTAGCCATGTTCTCTCGCTAGGTTCTCCAGCTAGGTTCTGTGTCCAGGTTCTCCAGCCAGGTTCTATCCAGGTTCTCCTGCCAAGTTCTGTTGCCAGGTTCTGTCCAGGTTCTGTTGCCATGTTCTCTCGCTAGGTTTTCCAGCCAGTTTCTGTCCAGGATCTTTTGCCATGTTCTCTCCAGCGAAGTTCTTCTGTCTCTAGGTTCTGTGTAGGTTCTGTGTCCAGGTTCTGTGTCCTGTTGTCTTGTTACATCTGTATTTATACCAGTTGATTCCAATCCTATCAATCTCTATTCCAAAGGTTAGGGCGTTTCTTATCTCCATTCCAGGGAGTAAAGATTATGTAGCTTAAGCATGATTGTTCGTGGTTAAAGTGATTAATTACCCGCCTGGCACTTAGTTAAGGGGTTTTATTCCCTCCCTAACTTCAGGGGAAAATCCCTACCTGGGGAAACAACCTTTCTCAGAGAGGTAACCTTGGTTAAAACACATAGTGCCAAGAAGGTGAGCAAACATATTAAGAACAGTATGCCATATATGCCAGGTCCCTTGAAACAGCAAGGATGGACCGGCTCCCGGCATTGCAGGAGGTGCATGATAATCCAAAGAGAACTGCATGATTTCCCTACTTATATAGATAAAAGTCTGAGAACACGTGTGGAAATGGATAGTAATGTGTGGGATAACTGAAAGGAACACAAAGCTGGAACAGGCTGAACTTATTGATATATGTCCACAAAGCAGAGATTCTGGACTCAATGTTATAGCTCAAGGGTTCAAAAAGGCGCCAACAGTTTATTTGGTTGGTTGGCTGAAGCGGTATCTTATACTAAATGAATTCAAATGCCAGAACTGCCTTGCTATACTGGAGAAAGAATTCTGCCTCAAGACTGCAACATCAACTTTTGCGCATGAGTTTCCAGCCTGCCCTACAAATGCGTGAGTCAGTTCCTTAAATGCATCAATCATTATCAATCAATCTATCTAGCAACCTAAATACATATATACTATATATACACACATATGTATGTGTGTGGATGTTAACTAGGTGTTTCTAGGTCCCTGATCCTGTGATGATGACTAAACAATCGTAAAAAATAATCAGGAGCTTTGCAAAGGCAGTTAACCTGAGCTAGAGGGGACCTGTCTCTCTCATTAGCCATTTATTCCAAATATAACCACCCTCCAAAGCAGCAGTGGGGTCTGTAGAAGACGTACCTGCCGTTGACAGGCCAGGTACGGGTGATGTCACTCACATAGCAAGAAGATTCACAGCCTCCATCCAGCAGCACCATCTCCCCATCCTGGAGAAAAAGCACAATAGGTCAAAGTCGGTGACCCCTGGATTCTCAGTTGTTGTTTTTTAACTTAAATCCTTTGTGCCTTTCATGTTTTATATATACTAGAGGCCCGGATCATGGATTCGTGCACCGGTGGGGTTCCTCGGCCTGGCCTGTGGGACTGGGCTGAAATCGGCTCTCCCACATCCCCTGAGGGGGTCCCGGAATTGGACTCCCTCCTCTCTGGTTCCGGGTGTGTTACCCAAGAACCTCAGCTGCCAAGTCACCGCAGCTCAGCAGCTCCTGCACTGAGCGTCTGCCCCCTGGTGGTCAGTGCATGTCATAGATACTGGTCAGAGTGTCTGCCCCCTGGTGGTCATTGCATGTCAAAGCTACCAGACGTTCAGCTGATTGGCCAGTGGCTTAGGCTTTTATATATATAGAATAGATTTTAAAAGCTCTAATTTAAAGGAGACTAATCCTCTCTGGTTCCTTCTCATAAGAAACAGCACCTAGCCCTAGTCTGTATGGCTCTGTGGATAGAGCATCGGGCCTGCAGAGTGAAGGGTTCCAGGTTCGATTCTGGTCAAGGGCATGTACCTTGGTTGCAAGTTCCCTGGCCCTGGTCAGGGTGCATGCAGGAGGCAACCAATCGATGTGTCTCTCTCACATCGATGCGTCTCTCTGCCTCTCCCTCTCTCTTCCATTCTCTCTAAAAATCAATGAAAAAATATCCTTGGGTGAGGATTAAGGAAAAAAAAAAAAAAAGAAATACCATCTAAATCAGTGGTTCTCAACCTTGGCTGCACAGTAGAATCACCTGGGAATCTTTTTAAAATCCTGATTTCTGGGCCTCATCCTCCAGAAATTCTGTTTCTTTGTTATGGGGTGGACCACTGATCTAAATGTTTCAAATGAACTCATATTGGCTTAAGAAAGGTGCCATTGCACGCTGGCCAGGTAGCAGAGTTGGTTAGATATTGTCCTAATATGCCAAGGTTGCAGGTCAGGGTACATACAAGAATCAAACAATGAATGCATAAATATAAGCGGAATAACAAGTGGACAAGTGGATTTTTTTTCTCTCTCTCCCTTACTCACTCTTTAAAATTCAATCAATCAATAAAAAAGTTTTTTTAATAAAAAAAAATAGAAACGTACCATTGCATAGTGGTTAAGTGCATTGGCTCTGGAACCTGCTTGGGTTTGAATTACTAGGTGCAAACATCAGCACATCATACATGCTACCATTATGACTATCACTACTAATTAACATAATCCTAGATAAGGATTTTATCTAGAGCCTTATTAAAATACAGTTACTCTTAACCATTTAACTATTTATATTTTTTTTAGGGCAAGTGGAAGAGAGAGGGAAAGACAGAGAGAAACATCGATGTGAGAGAAACACATCAACTGGTTGCTTCCTGCACGAGCCCCAATAGGGCCTGGGCCAGGGAGGAGCCTGCAACCAAGGTACGTGCCTTAGACTGGAATCGAAACCGGGACCCTTTGGTCCGCAGGCCGATGCTCTATCAACTGAGCAAAACTGGCTAGGGCTTAAACATTTAACTTTAGAATGTTACTTCTCTTTTTGCTTCCCATCAAAATGCATGTGGGGGAAGAAGAAAACTTTGGGTACATCTCTATCTTACTACATGTCATGTTACTGGGCATATCTTATTCACATCTAAATAAACATGGAACCTGGCACACCACAATGATCAAATGAGTGCACACATAGTAACTAACTTTGAAGAATCATGTGGTTTTGTTTCTGGCAAATTGGTCGAATAAATTTAATTAGAAAACAACTAGTATTATCATACACTTATGAGTAAAATAATATATATATAAATTTGTATTCTTCATAAGCAAGCAGAACTAATTAATATTGTTTATTATGTACATGTAATACGAGTATTTTAAAAAAATCAAGGAAATGACAAAAAATGTAGGCTACCAGTTAGTGACCTGGGGGAGGGAGGCAGCAGGATGGAGAGCATAGGGTACACAAGCAGATACAAAGTATTTGTAATGTTCTAATTTTTCTTTTTTTAAAATATTGTAAAAATTGACTTTTAGAGAGAGGGAAAAGGAGACAGAGAGAAACATCGATGTGAGAACGAAACATCCATCAGCTGCCTCCTGAACGCCCCCTACCAGGGATTGAACTGGGCATGTGCCCTGACCAGAATGGAACTGGCAACATTTTGGTGTATGGGACAACGCCCAACCAACTGAGCCACATTGGCCAGGGCGGTGATCTTCTAACCTTTGAGTCCAGTAAGTCATGGGTATTCACTTTAAATATATGCTGTATAATTTACGTTTGCTATATTTAGTCTTTTGAATTTGCCAAATATTAAAATAGATCATTAAAAGTGGACTTAACAAAGGAGTACACAATTCTTTCTTTATTTTTAAATATATTCCATTGATTTTTTTACAGAGAGGAAGGGAGAGGAATAGAGAGTTAGAAACATCGATGAGAGAGAAACATCAATCAGTTGCCTCCTGTACACCCCCTACTGGGGACATGCTGGCAACCAAGGTACATGCCCTTGACCAGAATCGAACCTGGGACCCTTGAGTCCGCAAGCTGACGCTCTATCCACTGAGCTAAACCGGTTAGGGCAGGAGTACACAATTCTTTACTTGTATAGTCACTTGGGGAGAAAACCATAAAAGAGAAATTCTCTGACAGCTAATAAGGTATTCATTCTTACAATCTGCCTGGCCAGTGTGGCTCAGTGGTTGAGCGTCGATCCATACACTAGGTTCCATTCTGGGTCAGGGCACATGTACAGGTTGTGGGCTCAATCCCCAGTGAGGGCAGCCAATTGATGTTGATATTTCTGTCTCATCGATGTTTCTGTATCTCTCGCCCTCTCCCCTCCTCTCTCTAGTCAATAAAAACATTAAAAAAAAAAAAAAGTCTGTCTGCTCCCATATGCTTAGCCCACTGCAGCTAGCTACCAGTCCTTGGAGGAGTGTTATAAAAGAAAAAGAGCAGAGGCTTTAGGGTAGAATATTTGCCTCTGCACTACTAATTGCCTAATTTTTAAAAGTTTATTTTCCTCACCTATAAAACAGGCATGTTAATAACTGCTCCTATCTCACAGCGTTAACGTGAGGATCAAATGAGATAATGTCTGTAAAAGCATTTTGTTAAAGCTGGAAATTAGGGAACCCCGAAGTTAGTGAGTTTTCTACTAGGGCATCTGGACCCCGAGGAAGCAGTGCTGATGGCTAGTACTGTACCTTGATGAGCTGATTATTCTTCACATAGTGCAAAGTGTTTGACCGATTACCTCCAGCAACCACAGGTGGGTAGGCTAAGATGTCTGCTCCCCGGGCTCGGCATTCAAATTCAAACTGAAAAAAGCAGCAAAATGTAACTCTAAGTATGACTGAAGAAAGGATTTCTTTAGGGCTGTCCCTGCCCAGACTCTCCTCAACAGCACACACCTCCATTTAAGTTACTACTGGAAAACTATTCATCATACCTAACAAAACCTGTAATGCTGTAATTTCAGGCCACTTCTTTTAGTCACACCCCAAGTCTGTTTTTCAATCCTATTACTAAATCTGTTCTTTTCTTGTGAGTACTCTAAATTTCTGATTTTCAAATTAAGTCCAGAAGAGGACACAGAAAACCTATGATCAAGGGTGGGCAAAAAGATAAGTCATGTCAAGTTACTGTTTGTTTATTCTTATTTAGATAAACACTGGAATACAGCTCGCATTTTTAACAACAACTCTAAATGACTAATGTCAACCTTTCAAATAGCTACTGACCTACAAGCTCTGGAAAATAAAAATAAAAATATGCTAGGCAAATGGTAAACTCTACGAATTTCATTATGTCCTAGGATGGAGCTCGAGACTGGCAACCATGTGCTACTATCTACAGCTCAACCTCAGAGTCTCTTCCTTTACATTTACTTAAACAGTACTAGTCTTGTCATCTCACATTTATGTAAACCTTTTCTTCTTCAATAGCTCTACTCTGCGGATTTTCTTCATTTAACTGTTACTCCACATATTTTAGACTCATCTAATAAATTACTAGTGACATCTAAGAACCAAATCCTCTCCACTGATCTCCTGGTCACTTCCATAAAAGCCAACTAGATGCCACCTGCAAATCAATGGAATTACTTTACGTGTGCCTTCCCATCGTTTAAAGCTCACCTTAGCATAAAGAAAGCTCTCATCCACAGGCGCTTTGCTGGCAAACATGGTCTCTATGAAAGCCTGCAAATAGAATGGAGCATGAAAAGAAGTCTAATGTTAACTATACTGCTTACTCAAATGTTCAAAATACTGCCTTTCCTATCAAGATCAAGGGGCAGACGTCATGACTGCCACTTCTTATTAGGGCTATCTTATCACAACGTAGCCCATACTCTCAATTAACACTTGACCTTCTTCACCAGGTGCTATTTAAATGTTTGTATCTTTAAAGATGTAAAATGGGGTTTCTTTGCATTTCATTCTGTGCATCTTATAACCAGGATACATCATGAGTAGACACTGTACAGCTTATAGGGAAGGGACAGTGGAGAGAAAAAGCAGGAATGATTTCACGAGGGCCTTGTCCACATGCAGGTGACGTGAGAGTAGGGAGCCTGTGACATTTGAGAGTGTTCAGTATGTAAGCACCTGTGGAAGAATGAGATATAAAGCTGGAAGGGAAAGGCAGAAGAGGCCAGGTCATGAAAGGCCCTGCGTGAGCATGTTGAAATTTAATCCTAAAAACAACAAGGAACCACCAAAGAACTTTAGGAGAAGGGCAGTCAGATTTGAAGAGATCACTGTTGCCGGGGTAGAGTTAGACGCAGGCAATAGCAGAAGCAAAGAGACAGCAAAGGGATATTAGGTGTCCTACTGTGCTAGGCACAGGCCAAATTAACACAGCTTGGTATTTAAACCCAGGTCTGTCTTCCACAACACTATTCTGCCTCCCGAGAAGATAACTTGGGGACCAGTTAATTAGATACAAGGATTGGGGAGAACAATTATCTAGATAACTTCCATATTTCTATCTAAGGTAGCTGGGTCAATGTTGTTATTATTAACCATGAAATAGAATACAAGAGAAGAGGCGGGTCTGGTAGAGCTGGCAGAGCCCAAGTTTAGACAATTACAGGAAATTCAGGTAGAAAAAGTCCAGGAGGCAGGATATACGTTCAGTCATAGGAGATATCTGGCCTGGGTAGGTCTGACTCACCCTGCTTTTACTTCTGTCCATATATTCTACCAATTCTCCTCTAGAAAGGTTACTTAACTCTAATGACAAGGCCCTTTACTTATTGTAAACCAAATCAGATTGCAAGAAAATCCAATTTATCTGTAGCACATAGACACAAATTATATTTGGCTTATTCCCCAAAAGATAGGAAACTTTCATTTGGGCTGAAAAACACAAATATAGCATCATTATTCTTAAGAAAACTATTTTGGCCCTAGCTGGTTTGGCTCGGTGCATAGAGCATCAGACTGCAGACCGAAGGGTCCCAGGTTCGATTCCGGTCAAGGGCACATGCCTGGGTTGTGGGCTTGATCCCCAGTTGGGGGTGTGCAGGAGGCAGCCAATCAATGATTATCTCTCATCATTGATGTTTCTATCTCTCCCTTCCTCTCTGAAATCTATAAAAAAAAAAAAATTAAAAAAACCCCCAAACTATTTTGCCCAAATATTAAAAAATCTTACAGAATAATTCTACACCAGAATTGGGAATACTTAAAGAATAAGATTGCTGGTAGAAGTTGTTCATTAATAAAAATTAAGCCAAACTCCATTTCCCCGTCTGATATCTTTACTGGGTCGGTAGATAAAGACAATACTTCAGATTTAATACTTCTAAATTTTGGCACATTTACAACAGTCTCTCACTAACAGCATGGAAAACTGAGAGAAGTGCAGATCAGAATACTCCCAGGTAAATTTGTAATTGACTTTACACCTTATGCAAAGACATCTGATCACTGGACTGATACCAATTTCTTTGGAGCCCTAAACATTATCCCAATCTATTCTTAGCTACTTCTCTTCCTTATTTAAAAAAATCAATGATTTGAAGGAAAACAAAGACATATACTTTTCACATTTGTAATTAGTTGGTCTAGCCATAGCTATAACACTTGACAGTGTACTAGACAAACTAAAGCACTTACTGAGGAAGATCACCAAATGAGATAAAATGAAACAGATAAGGGAATAGTTCAGGAAAACAATGTTTAACTTTGGGAAGACTATAGGTAGAGCTCAGAAAAATAGCCTTGAAATGTTTGTGTGCTATTATGCTATGAAGTTAATTCCAGTTGGGCTGGAATTAACTTGAGCTGTTTTGTTCAAGGTCCTGCATGTAATGGATCTTGGTTAAGGCCTGAAACATACTGATTAACAGTGTTGAGAGGAGTTTCAGAGCAGTTTGTATCAGTTTGTCAGTATTGTGACAAGTGAGATTAATGGTTTGTACGTGGTTTCCACGAGAACTCCAAAAGGCTTTGTTGTTACATAGCAGGAATCTGCCAATATGATCCAAACCAGAAAAATCTCTAGCTGCGATTCCATTCTGGGCTCCCTGGTTTCCAGGTGTTCCATGCAGGCATCTGTGGTTCCTGATCCAGGAGAGAAAATGCATCCTGTCCAGCTCTTACTGAAAGCGGACAGGACAACAGAAGCCTGAACTTGGCTTCTTTGGTCCCTGACTGTGAGACAGCCATTTGCTGTGACAGGTATTCTTATGTTAATACTGTTGTTATACTGTACCCTTTTCCTGTTAATTGCAGACTTGTAAGCATTGTCATTTTGGGTCCTATGATTCTTTTTTAACCATCAAACTGCTACTATTATTGCAGTTATTGTCAGGAAAGGAAATAAAATTAATTTACGTTGCTCCAAGGAGAAACAGCTGAGATCATGGGTAAAAAATACAAGAAGGCAGACTCACTTTGCCTTGCAAGGTATTGAGCAAGTCTCTAGATGTGTTCACTAATGTCAAGGTTGAAGCTGGATGTTCACCTGCCATGAAATTACTGCATTAAGTACACAACCTCAAAGTGCCCATGGAACCCTAAGAGCAGGGGTCCTCAAACTACGGCCCGCGGGCCACATGCAAATACAAATACTGTATTTGTTCCCGTTTTGTTTTTTTACTTCAAAATAAGATATGTGCAGTGTGCATAGGAATTTGTTCATAGTTTTTTTTAAACTATAGTCCGGCCCTCCAATGGTCTGAGGGACAGTGAACTGGCCCCCCTGTTTAAAAAGTTTGAGGACCCCTGCCTAAGAGCTTCGATTTTTTTCATTTGAAAACAGCTTTTGCAGTAGGAATCACACCTGTGACGTCAGCTTTCCAGCAATCCGCATTCGTTCAATTTCAGCAGGAGATTTGATAAGCCGTAGGCGCTGTACCAGCTGATGGACAGCCCGAACCTTGTTCTTGCTCTTGGTTTTGACCTCAGTCAGATGCTGCATATAGTCCGCGTGAAGCTGTGCGTGAGCGGGCCTCATCCAGTCATACCAAAGTGTATTTGTCTCGGCTTAAAATAAGATGCCAAAAAAATCAATTTAAAATAAAACTAACAGCAACAACAATAAATACCAACTGTCATGATGACTTAAATAAGAGTCAAAATTGTAAAACGTGGTGTGAAACTCGAATGCAAGCATGTCAAACTCGCGGCTCGTTTGACATGCTTGCTTTGAGTCTAAAGGGTTGAGCACAAACTCTCTCAGGATCGAAGTAATTGAAGGGTTTGATCATAAATCATTGGAAAGGCCATTCCTTGAAAATGGCAAGATATTCTGAGATTGAACTGACAGCTTTTCTGCCCCAGTACACAGTTTTGGAACTACCTAGATGGAACTAAACCTTTATTTAAGCTTTGGTTTTATTTATTACTTATTAACTGTTAAAGAAAAGTTACAATAATTGTTCTCCACACCACTACTGAGCCAGAGGCACTGTTGCATAATTGAACAAAAAGGATAGAAAACTGTACTCAGATCATGACTGTATGGTTAAAAGCATTCCGTCCCTTCGCCAAAACTCTCAGCAATGGTGAAAGGAAGTTCTCTTCCTGGCTATAGAAATGCTACAGTTGATAGTATGTGCTAATCCACTCTTACCAGGAAACCTTTCCTTTCCCATCTGCTATGTATTCTCATTACAGACAAGCACTATTCATCTTTTAACTATATTTGCCTGATATAAAATAAGTAGGCTCATTATGAAAATGATTTCCATTTACACCAAGTCTCTATTTCTTTTCATTTTTTTCTTTTTCTTTTATTTTGTTAAATAGAATTTATTGGGGTGACATGGTTAATATAATTATACTAGAGGCCCGATGCATGAAATTCACGCAAGGGGCTCAGCCCCTGGCCGGAGTGGTGGCTGGGGGCCGCTGCCGCCCCGTTCGTCTGGAAGGACAGGACGTCCGGTCTAATTAGCATATTACGTTATTATTATTATAGATAGATTTCAGGTATGCAATTCTACAATTCCTTTCTTTTATTTTTTTCTGACAGTAGCTAATGAACTACTGCATTCCCAAACTATGCCTAAAAGGTTGTATGTTTTGTGTTTTTTTTAAAAAAAGATTTAAAATTGATTTTTAGAGAGAGAGGAAGAGAGAAACATCAATGTGAGAGTGAAACATCGATTGGCTACCTCCTGCATGCCACCTACTGGGGATCGAGCCCACCATGTGCCCTAACTGGGAATCGAACCGGCAATCTTTCAGTACACAGGAAGATGCTCAACCAACTGAGCCAGGGCAAGGGACAAAGTAATTTCAAGAAATAGAATAGCTACAAAGAAAATGATTCTATGCCCACATTCATGAAGACTTTGAAGATTATGAAAGTTCCACTAGCTTAGTTGGGTAATCATTTCTACAAAATAGAAAATATTTTATAAAGTAATGGAAAGAACTGAAACATTAGAACATGCATATTTGAGCAAGTCTTTTCTTTCAAGGGAGTCTTTGTAGGAAACAAGTCCAGTAAATTCCATGATTGTTGGAAACTATTTTGGAATTCTGTTTTAGAAACTCACTTCAGATACGGTTTATAAACCACGTAAGAAAAATCAGACTAAAATTTTACAGTCCTTGCCCTGGCAGTGTGGCCTAGTTGGCTGAGCACCGTCCCATGCACTGAAAGGTTGCTAGTTTGATTCCTGGTAAGGGCCCATGCCAGGGTTGTGAGTTTGATCTCCAGTAGGGGCATGCAGGAGGCAGCTGATTGATGTTTCACTCTCACACTGATGGTTCTTTCTCTTTTTAAAAAAAAAAAAAAATCTTAAAAAATTTTTTTTACAATCCTGCATTATTTTGTCTAAAATCAGTATTTTCCAACCTGATCATCTATCTTATTTAACACATTTGGCTCTAAGTGACTTTGGATACTTTAAAAAATGCTTCCAGAACTATAGATTTACAAGAATCTCTAAGGATAGTTTATATTGTAGTGTAGGTTCTGCGAAGTTCCAGAAAAGAAATCCCAAAATATTCTGAGTGATCATAATTTCACCAGAATTAATGTAGAGAAAGTGACTATTTTGAGAAGTATGAACTGTGTATATAAATCACCTAAGAATCTTGTTAAAATGTAGATTCTGATTTAGTCAGTATGGAATGGGGGCCTATGATTTTACATTTTCCAATATCTACTATGCATTTGTAATGCTTCTTTTTTTTTCATTTGTAATTCTAATATGCATCACCAGGTGATTCTGATGCTGGTGGTGCTTAGATCATTTTTTTGAGAATACTACCTCATTTTGAAGAATTGGCAAAAGCAGTAAAAAGCAGGGATCAAAGGTCAATAGACTGGTCAGTAGTCTTAAAGAGTGGCCCACAGCGATCCTCCACTTCAGAAGGAAATTCACTCTTTGGGATTTCGCACTAGGACAGTTAACAGTCTATGAGAATGAATTCTCTAGAAAGATTTAGCAAATGAATAAATGAAGTCTTTAAAGCAGACCAGTCTTGTCGTAAAAATTTATGTTCCTTTCTTGGTGCTTAAGAGAAACCACTGCTATGGATAATCATTCTAGGACATTAAGAACTTTGTCTAAATGGGTAAGGAAGGTCTTAATCCCAATCTGGCCCATCATTTGACTTCTCCTCCCATTGGTTACCTTTCAGTTTCGAAACCAGATGTTGAAATTCTTCCAGCGTATAGGCTTCATCCACACCAGTTAGGGCTACTGCTCCATCAGTGCCCGATCGAGGGCCATCCCAAAGTTCTCGGCTGGGGTCTCTCCGAGGCACGAAAAGCATGGCCTTGTGTGCTGGTAACTGCTTGCCAGGGAGGCTCTGAAGGACCAGAATGCTATCGGGCTCTTGGAATCCACACAGGTACAAGAAGTTGTTGTCTTGGTGGAAAGTATAGGGGATATCATTGCTCATATAGTATGTAGGGTTGGACAGCAGAACCACTGTCTGGTCTGTCCCACTCTGCCCTTGTGATTCCTTGTGGATCAGAGACATTAATTTGTGTCTGCGAAGCGCATATTCCACCTGGGATAGTCCTGGAGTCACCTCCCCTAGAAATGACAAACAACAGTGATGCTTTGCATTTCTGCAGTGCCGAAGTACGCAAGGTTGTTTAATATTAGATAAAGATACCCAAGTTCATTTCTTCAATTTAGGCCAAATCTCTTCATAGCACATGGAGAATTATGGGATAGCCCAGGTTTAAATTTTCTATTCTATTGTAAAAATTTGAAGGAAAAAAAAGGAGAAAAAAAAGAGATAGTTAGAAATTGATCAGCTGCTCCTGCACGCCCCCCACTGGGGATGGAGCCGGCAAGCCAGGCATGTGCCCTGACTGGGAATTGAATCAAACCTCCTGGTTCATAGGTCAACGCTCAACCACTGAGCCACAACGGCGGGGCTGTACTGTTTTGTGGTTAAGTGTGGACTCTGTCAGACTGTTGTGAAATGAAATCCTGAGCTACCAATCTGCTCTGTGCCTCAGTTTCCTCATCTTTAAAATGGACATAATAAGCCCTGGCCGGGTGGCTCGGTTGGCTGGAGCATTGTCCTGTACACCAAAAGGTAGCGTGTTCGATTCTGTCAGGACACATACCTAGGTTGTGGGTTCAATCCCTGGTTGGGGCACATACAAAGGTCAACCAGTGAGTTCATAAATGAGTGGAACAACAAAAACCAATGTTTCTCTCTCTCTCAAATCAATAAATAAAAATTACAAAAAAAAACTACAACTAAACAATCACTGAAATATGGACACCTAATTGATTATGAAACTTTTAAGGGGAGATTTGGGGATTATTATTTTTAACCCATTCTAGAACCAATCTAGTATATATTTTTATTAATTTCAGAGAGAGGAAGGATGAAGGAGAGATAGAAATGATGAGAATCATTGATCGGCTACCTCTAATTGGGGATTAAGCCTGCAATGGGCATGTGCCCTGACAGGGAATCAAACTGAGACCTCCTGGTTCATAGGTTGACGCTCAACCACTTAGCCACACCGGTCAGGCTAGAACCAATCTTTTTATCATTTTAAATATTACACTTGATAGGAAAACAAAAAAGTGGTTCTGGATATGTCTGACAAGTCATTCTGACAGCTCAGCTTCTGAATAGTCCTGTTGTAAAGCACTCCAAACTGTACTTCACATTCTAAAATTTATTTTGCTTAGAAATGTAGAAATGTTAGAAATACAGGCTTTTGGAACAAACGCTTCATTAGGCACTAATTCTTCCTATTCCCTGATAAGTTTCAGTGTTTGTGTGAACTAAACACCTTGCTGTTCTGCTGGTGACAGCAATACTCCTGTGGCAATGTCCAGGAACTCTATAAGTGTCTCTCTTGTACAGATATAAAAAGTCGATTCACAGCTCATGATAGTATAAAGCTCAGAATGCCACTTGCCTTCCTACATGGAATCACTTTTATTTCCCCTCAGGTGATAAGTGGAGGGAATACTAGTGATTGAAAAGGATGAACTGACATTTTCTGTCTCTACAGACACAGGGATGGCAATGTCATGCAAAAGAAGAAATGGTCTATAATGCCTAGATTTCTTTAAGAAAATGATAAATTTTAAACATCACGAGGAGGACCTGGGTGAGTCAACCTGATTCTTTATTTCCATCTAAAATAGTAGTAGTAAAGCCAGAACAGAATCCCTTTATCTCCCATGTTATTCTACTGAATATTTTCCAAGTTACTGTTGCTTCAGGAAACTTGAGTAGATATGGCCAAGGGAAATCAGCTCCCAAAAATTCAGAAGAAACTGACACAGTAATTTCACTTTTAAGAATTTAAGAAAATAACTGATCAGTATACAGAATGTATACACACACACACAATTTTTATATAAGAAATAAGTCTAGAAATATACATATACAAAAATCTCAACAGTGGTGGGATTTCTTGGGAGTGGTGGGATTATGATTAATTTTTTTTATCCTCACCTAAGTATATGTTTATTGATTTGAGAGGAGAGAAACATTGATTGGTTGCCTCCCAAACTCATCCCTACTGGGAATTGAACCCACAACCTTTTGGTGTATGGGACAATGCTCCAACCAACTGAACTACCTGACCAGGGCAGATTATGAATAATTTTTAAAAAATGTATGCTTAGCTGTATTCTCTAATTTTTCTATAATATATATAAAACGTGTATAATAATTAGGAAAGGAACTGAGATAGTTTCAAAAAGTTTTAAGTACTGGCAAGTATTGAGAAAATAACTATGCCAAACATGAAACCTTTTGGAGCAAACTAAGTATAGACAACACAATTTTATACCCTAAACTAACAAACTGGCTATGTAAAAGAAAAAAAGTTCTTTTAAGTATTACACGTCTTATAATTTTTCTTAATTTACTCTTTCTTCACCCCACAAACATTTTAACACTTATATATGTTTTGCATCTCTACATGGAGAAAGACAAAGGATTAATACTTTGAATATTTACATAGTTCTTGCCTCTAAAAACTGTATAACTAATAATTCTGCTTTAAAATTTTATCTTCTCCTCTCCCTTCTCACTTACCCCCGCGTCCAAAGCCTATGTCTAGGAGAATAAAGATTAGGACAGGCATCCCTTCCCCCCATAGCTGAGATGAACATGTGAATGTGTATGAGCATGTATGTGTGTATGTTTATTTGCATTCATTTTTTGTTGTTAATCTTCACCTGAGGATATTTTTTCCATTGTTTTCTAGAGAGTGGAAGGGAGGGAGGAAGTGGGGGAGAGAGAGACAGAGATAGAAAGATCAATGTGAAAGAGACACATTGATTGGTTGCCTCCAGCATGTGCCCCAACTGGGCCAGGAACGAACTCGAAACCTTTGACCAGCAATTGGTGTGTGGGCCGACGCTCTAACCACTGAGAACACTGGCCAAGGCTATATTGACTTTTTATTTTGTTAACATGTATGTAACATACATAGCAAACATTCTAGATACAGAGACCACCATTGTGACAATATGACTACTAGTTTTAAGGCCTGGAAAATGCAGCTCACCACATAAAAGTATCTCACCACAAGAAATCAATAATTTTCAAAGCTGGTAAAGCTTAATATCAATTCTACATTTTAAAAAAGACTGACGCTAAAAGTAGGTTGATAGGGTAGAGAAATACTTAAATTTACATCAACTGGATTGCTATTAAGCTTACCTTACAGCTTTGAAAAACTCTGATTTCTTGTGTGTTGCAGTGGTGAGCTGCATTTCCTGAGTCTCAGCCGACTTTCCAGCAGGAATTCCAGTCTCATGAAGAATCAGCAAAAGAAGCCCTCACTGAGAGACACACGGGTGTCGTTCACTGAGTGGAGACAGTGGAAGAGTAACATATTTCTAAAGGCAGCTTAGATTATTAATATCTATGCTTACACAGACAACACAGATTTAACTTCTCATGGCAGAAGCAACAATTTCCCTTGAAACCCTGGCTGCTGTTTTACACAGCATGTGGTTTTACTCTACCTACCTCTTTGGGATGATATTCATTCACCACAGTTCATCCCTCACGCCTTTTTGATAAAACAAAATAAAAACGTTTAGGCATGAATTTGAGCGATAGTGATGACACATCTAGCAGCAACACTGGAGTCTTATAGCAGAAACAAATATCGGGGAGGTCAACTTTTATCAAGTATAAAAACCAGTGAAGTAAATAAACACCAATTTTTGCATCATCTTTACCAGTGCTGTCACCTCTCAAAGCTGTGACAGTCAGATCTGGAAATCTTGCATAATCTATACAGGAATATTATTAAACTTTTGAAATGAGTGTTTAACACTTTCAAGAAAAACACGTTTTTGAGGATAACACACAAATTCATGAAGTATTCCATATTTTTTTTAAAAAAACATGTTTTCTAAAATATCTTTAACATAGTAGTTCACTAGGAATCAATAGTTAGAACACAACTGTAGAAACTAAGTCTTAGAAAGCAATAGAACTTTTCTTTAAGAAAATCCTGAGTACATATTTCATCAATAATTCTGAATGGTAAGGCTTAATAAAGTGTTTATGGCTCTAGATAGTGCTGTCGGCAGAGTACCAGTAGCCACATGTAGCTATTTAAGTTTAAATCTAAATTATTTAAAATAGCCCTGACCGGTTTGGCTCAGCGGATAGAGCATCGGCCTGTGGGCTCAAGGGTCCCAGGTTCGATTCCGGTCAGGGGCATGTACCTTGATTGCGGGCACATCCCCAGTGGGGAGTGTGCAGGAGGCAGCTGATCGATGTTTCTCTCTCATCTATGTTTCTAACTCTCTATCCCTCTCCTTTCCTCTTTGTAAAAAATCAATAAAATATATTTAAAAATAAGTAAATAAATAAATAAATAATTTAAAATAAAATTTAAAAATTTAGTTTCTTAGTTGCACTAGCAACATAATAAGTATACAATAGCCACTAGTGGCTGGTGGCTCCTGTATTGAACAGCACAGCTCTAGATAAAGCACCTGAAGAGAGACAGTTATTATGGTTAAAATCCTTACCTGGTCTGAGGAGGTGTGGGTGTGTGAAGGGGCTGGGCTGGCCCAAGTATCGATTTGGAACCTTCCTGTCTGGGATGGGCTGGAGGGAGTACCTTCTCTGAGAACAGAATATGCATCCTAAGGAGAAAGAAAGAGGATGAAATGGAAGAAGGAATCTAGAAGGTCCTCACAGTATATGTATATGTACATTTATCTATCTCCAGCATTTGGGTTTTTTGGAAAATGCAAATTAATTTCACCTTCAATATATATATGGGCCTTCCTCTGTGCCAGCCAGAGCCTGTGTGAAGCCCTGGTAACACAGACATGACCTAATTTTAACCCTTAGTGACTTTAGTCTGCTATGTATGCTTAGATTTTTCTATCTTTCAAAATATGTTTGACTCTAGCTTAGCACCCTTCTTTTTTATAAATAAATCTTTTTTAATTTCAGAGAGGAAGGGAGAGAGATAGAGAGTCAGAAACCTCAATGTGAGAGAGAAACATTGATCTGCTGCCTCCTGCACACTCTCTCTTGGGGATGTGCCCACAACCGAGGTACATGCCCTTGACCGGAATCGAACCTGGGACCCTTCAGTCTGCAGGCCGACGCTCTATCCACTGAGCCAAACCGGTCAGGGCTTAGCACCCTTCTTAATCTGGCCCCTGCTCACTCTTCTAATGGCTAGCCTAATCCTCAAAAAACATTACTGCAACCACACTAAACTATGCAAAGAGCCAGCTAATTAGTCTATTATAACAGCATTTGGCTTTAAGTACGCAGTTATCTTAGTCTAAAATGGCCTTTGCTTGTTTCTGATTACTCAACTTCTCAAAAATCAGCTCCAACATCTAGGAAGCCTGATTTTTAATTCCCCTCCCTACTGCTTCTAATACAAAGGCCCCTCCTCAATGCTACTGCAGTTAATTCTATTTTGCTATTGTTGTGAATCCTAACCGGAGGATATGTTTTCCACTGATTTTTAGAAAGAGTGGAAGAAAGACAAAGAGAGACACATCGATTGGTTGCTTCCCGTATGTGCCCAACCCAGGTGGAAATAGAATCTGCAACCCAGGTACATGCCTTTGACTGGGAATCGAACCTGCAACCCTTGTGCGCAGGCCAACACTATCTACTGAGTCACATCAACCAGGCTTAATTCTATTTTAAGACCTACTACACTGCACATAATTGCTAGTTTGCTATGAACTTTGGGAAGATAGAGATTATTTGTTATTTTATTTTCCCAGTGATGAGATTCGGGATATATTTTTGAAGGGTAACAAGCCAACAAATCTGGTTTTGGCTATATGCGGGGAGTAAAAAAAAAAGCATATTAAGGATGATTCCCAGGTTTTTGCAAGTGGGTGGAAGGTTATGCCATTAAATGAAATGGAAAAGACTGAGATAATTATTGGCTATTCCAATGGAGAGGTCAAACAGTCTTAAGTTCAGGGGATCAAAAGTCCTGGGACTGAATATTACCTATGAAGATGGTACAGAGAAAGTCCAGGTACTATATTATTTTGGTGTGAGAAGAAAAGGCACAGGAGAAAGGAAGAAAACTGTAAGAATGTGGTATTTAGGAAGTTAAAGAAACCAGTGTTTTATGAAAGGGGAAACACTTAACTGTGCCATGTGCTGCTAAATCTGAGACCAAAAAGACAACTACTGGATTTGGCAACATGGAAGTCACTGGAGACCCTGACAAGAACAGTTTAGTGGAGTACAGAAGATAGAAACCAAAATGGGTGTATTTACAAGATCAATAAGTTCTGGGGATGTAATGTATAGTATGGTAACTATAGCTAACAATTATGTATTGTATATTTGAAAGTTGCTAAGAGAGTAAAAGTTCTTAAAAGAGCCCTAGCCGGTTTGGTTCAGTGGATGGAGCGCCGGCCTGCGGACTGAAGGGTCCCGGGTTTGATTCCAGTCAAGGGCATATACCTTGGTTGCAGCCACATCCCCAGTAGGGAGTGTGCAGGAGGCAGCCGATTGATGTTTCTCTCTCATCGATGTTTCTAACTCTCTATCTCTCTCCCTTCCTCTCTGTAAAAAATCAATAAAATATATTTTTTAAAAAAAAGTTCTTAAAAGAGCTCTGGCCAGGTGGCTCAGTTCGTTGTAGCTTTATCCCATACACCAAAGAGTTGAGGGTTTGATTCTGAGTCGGGGCACATACCTAGGTTGCAGGTTCAGTCCCCCTTAGGGGGCTCATAATGTGCAATGTCTAGAACAGCCGTGGGAAAACTACAGCCCGCGGGCTGGATCCGGCCCGTTTGAAATGAATAAAACTAAAAAAAAAAAAAGACCGTACCCTTTTATGTAATGATGTTTACTTTGAATTTATATTAGTTCACACAAACACTCTATCCATGCTTTCGTTCCGGCCCTCCGGTCCAGTTTAAGAACCCATTGTGGCCCTCGAGTCAAAAAGTTTGCCCACACCTGGTCTAGAACCTAAACTCTTTTTTTTTTTAAATTAAATCTTTATTGTTCAGATTATTATATTTGTTCTTCTTTTTTCCCCCCACAACTCCCCTCCACCCAGTTCCCACCCCACCCTCCGCCCTTACTCCCCACCACTGTCCTCATTCATAGGTGCGCGATTTTTGTCCAGTCTCTTCCCGCATCCCTCATACCCCGTTCCCCCCCAAGAATAGTCAGTCCATTCCCTTTCTATGCCCCTGATTCTATTATAATCACCAGTTCATTCTGTTCATCAGATTATGTATTCCCTTGATTTTTAGATTCACTTGTTGATAGATGTGTATTTGTTGTTCATAATTTGTTTCTTCTCCTTCCCCTTCCCCTTCCCCTTCCCCTTCTCCTTCTTCTTCCCCTTCTTAAAGGATACCTTTCAGCATTTCATATAATACTGGTTTAGTGGTGATGAACCCCTTTAGCTTTTCCTTCTCTGTGAAGCTCTTTATCTGACCTTCAATTCTGAATGATAGTTTTGCTGGATAAAGTAATCTTGGTTGTAGGTTCTTGGCATTCATCACTTTGAATATTTCTTGCCACTCCCTTCTGGCCTGCAAAGTTTCTGTTGAGAAATCAGCTGACAGTCATATGGGTACTCCTTTGTATGTAACTGACTTTCTTTCTCTTGCTGCTTTTAAGATTCTTTGTCTTTTGCTCTTGGCATTTTAATTATGATGTGTCTTGGTGTGGTCCTCTTTGGATTCCTTTTGTTTGGGGTTCTCTGCGCTTCCTGGACTTGTAAGTCTATTTCTTTCACCAGGTAGGGCAAGTTTTCTGTCATTATTTCTTCAAACAGGTTTTCAATATCTTGCTCTCTCTCTTTTTCTGGCACCCCTATAATTCGGATGCTGGTATGCTTGAAGCTATCCCAGAGGCTCCTTACACTATCTTCGTATTTTTGGAATCTTTTTTCATTTTGCTTTTCTGGTTGGGTGTTTTTTGCTTCTTTGTATTTCAAATCTTTGACTTGGTTCATGCGCTCCTCTGGTCTGCTGTTGGGAGTCTGTCTAATATTCGTTATTTCAGTCAGTGTATGCTTAATTTCTAGTTGGTCCTTTATCACAACATTGAGGGTCTCACTAGATTTCTTGAGGATCTCACTACATTTATCAGTGGTCTCACCAGTCTTTTCGAGGGCCTTACTAAATTTATTGGAGGCTTCTAGACAGTTCTTGAAACACCTTAAAACACCTTAAAAGTGTGGTTAGGAACTCTATGTCCAGTAGTTTGCTTTCCTCCATTTCTGTCATTTGTGTCCTGTTTCTTTGTCTCCGCATTTTTTTTATGCTTTCTTGGTGCACCCCCTTGTGGTCTTTGTGCAGTCTTGTAGTTAAGCCTTGATTGTTGTAGGTAACACTGGGGGGGATTTGACCTCCAGGCCAATTGGCTGTGAGAATCAGCTGTGTCTGCAGTGGGAGAACTTCTGTCCTGATCTCTAGGGAGGTGCTAATCTAGCCTCTGCCTGAGGCTATCCGGCAAATGCCTGCGTGCAAGGCTTGGGCGTGGCGGGTCCCAGGGGATCAACAGGGCGAGCAGTTATGGCTGCTCTCAGTCCTGCCTTTAGAGGCTCTTCTTCTCAGTGTCCCAGCAATTGCTGCAAGTACCTCGGAGAGAAAGCTGCCCTCGAGTTCCAACCGATGCCAGACAGTCCTGCTTCTCCCGTTTGAGTCTGGGTCCCCAGAGACTCGCCCGGAGCTGGAGCTCAGAGCCTGAGACTCTCTCCCGATTGAAAAAGAAAACTGTGCCCTCAGCCGCCAGCCCGCTCCGCATGCACCTCCACACCTTAGTATTTTACTTCCGCACCGCACCGCACCTCCTCTGAGTCTCGGTATGCTTTTCTCTTTCCTTCTAGTTGTAGAATTTCCCCTCAGCCAGCCTTCCTGTGGTTCTGGGTGATGTCCGTTCCGTCTTTTAGTTGTATTTTTGAAGTGGTTGTGCGAGGCAGCAATCTCCGGTGTTTACCTATGCCGCCATCTTGGTTTCTCCTAACCTCTAGAACAGCCGTGGGCAAACTACGGCCCGCGGGCCGGATCCGGCCCGTTCAGCTGTTCTATCTGGCTAGCGGAGCCGAAAGAGCGGAGGGTTCTCTTGCTCTCCCCTCCGCTCCTTCACCAGCAGCAGTGTTAACATGTATTAGTTCACACAAACACTCCATCCATGCTTTTGTTCCGGCCCTCCGGTCCAGTTTAAGAACCCATTGTGGCCCTGAGTCAAAAAGTTTGCCCACCCCTGCTCTAGAACCTAAACTCTTAAATCCTGGTCTAAGAAATGAGATAGAGTTGGAAAGAGCAGAATCTGGAATCAGATAGATCCAAGTTTAAGTATCAGATTTTTCACTAATGAGCTAGGTTTCCTTAGGCAAATTACTATTTTTCAGAGGCTCAGGTTTCATATGGACACAAAATATTTATTTCGCTGGAATGCTATGACAGTTCAATGAGAAACTGCATGTAAGACACTTGCTACAGGGTCTGACCCAAAGATGGTACTCAAATAATGTTCAATATTATTATTACTGCTACTTATTTTCTTCTTTTTTTTTTTTAATCTGAACAATAAAGATTTAATTAAAAAAAAAAAAAAAAAGAAATACAAGCTCTATTGTCGGCCCTTAAAAAGCCAACTGCTCAAAACATTGGTCTATCATACCACTGAAATTATATTAAGACCGTGATTGCTAATTTATTAAGTATTAAAAATATCTTCTTAAAAATAGTATTAAATAAATCCGCGAGGCAAGCACACTTTTTGTCCCATCCACATTTCCGCAGTAAAACTCCACCCCTGAAATCCCATCCTGCCTCAGTGAGAAGACACTCCTTTTGTGATTGGCTAAGTCAGAGGGCGGGGCTGTTCCAAGAGGGCGGCCCCCAGGGGAGCGGCAGGCCATGCGGCCAACATGGCGGCTGCCAAGTCAAGCAGCTCAAAGTGGTGGCTGTCTACACTGTTCTTTGACAGAGCAAACCAAAAGCCCTAAAAGATAGATGACCAACATTATATTGCAGACAAGCAGAAATCCCATTAGCTGTTTAT
Source organism: Myotis daubentonii (assembly GCF_963259705.1). Taxonomy (NCBI): domain Eukaryota; kingdom Metazoa; phylum Chordata; class Mammalia; order Chiroptera; family Vespertilionidae; genus Myotis; species Myotis daubentonii. The sequence continues at coordinate 5,225,402 of NC_081841.1, forward strand.
ACCTTTTATAATTGTCTTAAAGAATATCAATCAAATTTAAACTGGTTTTTGTATTAAAAATTTTCAGTTGAGATTACAAAATTAATCCTCTTTATATCAGATCAATGAGTAACATATTTTGAATTCCTAATCATGTAAGAGAAAACACATTTTTTTTTTCAAAAACAAGTTAGATATTAGATATTTAATTAATTTCTCCCGATTCAATTTGCACTTTAAACTTTCAGAGCTTACAAGTCAAATATTAGCAGTTCTTTGATTAACTACACTTTTATATTTTTAAGAATATATTTCAAATAAAATATAAGGCATTTTCAATTAATAGATTAACTTCTATCATCTAGACTTCATACTAGGCATACTCAGATGAACATTTCAGTATTATAAATTTCAATACTTTTAGATGATTTGAACTTAAAAGCTTTAAGTTTCCAGCCAATAAGCCTGGCATAGCTGCTAAATTACTTGACTATCAACTTCCTGGTGGTACTTGCCTCAGGGCGGGAAATTTCAAAAGAGCTACTTTAAATCGCCTTGGGAAACCTGCCTGTATTTCTTTTTTTTTTTTTTTTTTTTATTGCTTAAAGTATTACAAAGGGTATTACATATGTATCCATTTTATCCCCCCTGCTACTTATTTTCAATGGTAGGTAAATATAATCACATGGATACCATACATACATGTAAGTACAGATACTGGACAGAATTGAAATTATTTGAATTTAAGAGTTCTGCAATACTTCTAGTCAATTGGTATACAAACAAAAAGTAAAAAATATTCAAAGCTGACAAATGGTCTTGAAAGACTGGCTAGAAATTTATACTATTATTTTCCATGTCACTAGAATATCATTTAAACAAGTTGTTTATAAATGTCATGAAAAAGAAAACAACATATAGAGGAGGAGAAACAGAGACAGATCATCTTAGGGAATTTCCTAAGACAATAAAATGAGCCAGGAATACATCTTTATAATTCAGGCCTAGCCTATTGATAATTTAAATTGTCCCCAAAGAAAACCAAATTTGGTCGAGTTTTCTTCTAACTGGATTTTTTAAAATTGATTTTTAGAGAGAATGAAAGGGTAGGGTGGAGAGAGGGAGAGGGAGAGAGTGAGAGTATCTACCTGGATTTGCTAATCCTAACTTTCCCACATACAACTGATTCTCCCCACAGCAGACACATTAAAAATGTAAATTTGATGCATTATCACCTCCCCACCCGCCCCCACCCCCCAAATTGGCTTCTCACTAGAAATGAATGCTAGCTTTATTTATAATGGGTCAAAAGTGGAAAAAACCAACATGTCCACCCACATGGCTAGTAGCTACTATACTGATCACACAGCTCTGATGTCATCTCTTCAGAGGCCTTCTAAAACCAATCGAAGGTAGATTTCTGCCATCACGCTTTTTATTTTAAAACTAGAGGCCCAGTGCACAAAAATTTGTGCACTCGGGGGTGTCTGTGGGGGGGTCCCCTCAGCCCGGCCTGTGCCCTCTCGCAGTCTGGGACCCCTCGGGAGATAACGACCTGCTGGCTTAGGCCTGCTCCCGGGTGGCAGAGGGCAGGCCCAATCCCTAGGTGCAGCCCCTGGTCAGGCTCAGAGCAGGGCCGATTGGGGAGTTGGGGCGCCGCCCCCTGTCATGCACAGAGCAGGGTGGATTGTGAGGTTGCGATGCCACCCTCAGTCACGCTCAGGGTAGGGTCGATTGGGGGGTTGGGGCACCGCCCCGTCACACACAGAGCAGGGTGGATCAGGGGGTTGGGGCGCTGCCCTCTATCACCCACAGAGCAGGGCCAATCGGGGGTTGGGGCACTGCCACTGTCACACTCAGGGCAGGGCCGATGGGAGGTTATGGCTCTACCCCATCACACACAGAGCAGGGCCCGAGGGGTGGGGGTTGGGGCGTCGCCCTCTATCACCCACAGAGCAGGGCCGATCAGGGGGTTGGGGCGCCGCCACTCTCACACTCAGGGCAGGGCCAATGGGGAGGTTATGGCTCTACCCCGTCACACACAGAGCAGGGCCGATCAGGGGGTTGTGGCGCCGCACCCTGTCACACACAGAGCCGCAGGGCGATCATGGGGTTGGGGAGCTCCCCCTATCAGGCACAGAGCAGGGCTGATCAGGGGATTGGGGCGCCTTCCCCTGTCACAAACAGAGCAGGGCGGATAGGGAGGTTGTGGCCCCGCCCCCTGTCACACACAGAGCCACAGGGTGATCAGGGGGTTTGGGCGCTGCCCCCTGTCACGCTGATCCCGGTGCCGGGAGGCCTCTCGGCTCCGCTGACCCCAGTGCTGGGAGGCATATTACCCTTTTACTATATAGGATAGAGGCCTGGTGCACGGGTGGGGGCCGGCTGGTTTGCCCTGAAGGGTGTCCTGGATCAGGGTGGGGGTCCCCACTGGGGTGCCTGGCCAGCCTGGGTGAGGGGCTGATGGCTGTTTGCAGCTGGTCACACACCCTTCAGGGTGGGGGTCCCCACTGGGGTGCCTGGCCAGTCTGGGTGAGGGGCTGAGGGCTGTTTTCAGGCTGGCGGGTGACTGAAGCTCCCAACCGCTCCTTTTTTTCTTTTTTCTTTTTTTTTATTCTGGGCCAGCTTTAGCTTTGAGGCTTGGCTCCAGCTCTTGGGCCTCCGCTGCTGAAAGTAGGTTTCTGGCCTTTGTTTACCTTCTGTATTTGAAACAATGTTGCGATCCTGCTGGCTGAAGCCAGAGGGACTAAAGGAGGTTCCTGGGGTTTTGTTTAGCTTCTATATTTGTAACATAGTTGCTTAGAGTTGCAGCTCAGAGGCCTGCAGCAGCAGGTGGGGAATGTTGGAGTCCTCTGTCACTGAAGCAAGCAAGCCTCATGTTCACTTTAAGCTGCCTGGCTGTCGGCCGCCATCTTGGTTGGCAGTTAATTTGCATATTGCCCTGATTAGCCAATGGGAAGGGTAGCGGTCGTACGCTAATTACCATGTTTCTCTTTTATTAGATAGGAAGCACTTATCACATTATCTCCCATTTATTCATTGTACTCTATGATAATGTAAACACCATGAAAACTGGCTTTTTTTTTTTTTATTCAATATTGTTATTACCAGTGGCTAAAACTGAGCCATGCACAAAATAGGCATTCAATAATATGTATTGAATACATAAACACACAATTTTCAAAATCTTTAACTACATGTTTTTTAGACTTCTTCATTTTTCCGAACCAAAACATGCAAGCACTGGGAAGTAAGTTATTAAGACTTAGTAACCTAGAGGTCGCATTATGCAAGTAGCATGCTGTGGCCAGTAACAACAGGTCCCACTGACTTATGAGGTATTGTTTGAGGCTTCCAGAGAAATACAGGAGAAATCATCCAGAGGGTTCAGGACGGTCTGATATGACTCTGGACTAGCTCCATTGAGAAGGTCAAGTCCTACCCCAACCCCCGGATGACACCATAATGCAGCCCTCTTGTAACTCTGCTTACCACACAATCAGTACCCTATCATTTCCTAGCAGTGACCCACAGCAACATTGTCTTCAATGTAAAAATGTGCCTATTTGCAGTCACTCTACCACCACCACCAACAGAGCCGGGACGGAGAGGAAACCACGGTTCTTACTACCCAGGGCACCCCCTTCCAACGATTTGTTAAAAAATGGTAGATTACTATGAAGTTCTAGGAGTGCAGAGATATGCTTCATGTGCAGACATTAAAAAGGCTTATCATAAAGTGGCACTTAAATGGCACCCTGATAAAAATCCAGAAAATAAAGAAGAAGCGGAGAGGAAATTCAAAGAAGTAGCTGAAGCGTATGAGGTATTATCAAATGATGAAAAACGGGACATTTATGATAAATATGGCAAAGAAGGATTAAATGGCGAAGGCGGAAGTAATACTGATGATTCTTTTGAATATGGCTTCACATTCCCTAAGCCAGATGATGTCTTTACAGAAATTTTTGGTGAAAGAGACTCATTTTTATGTCTTTTCTTTGACGACTCACTTGAGGACCTTTTAAATAGTCCAAGAAGTTCCTATAGAAGTAGAAACAGAGGTGCAAGATCCTTTTTCTCTACCTCCCGTGAATATCCAGTTTTTGAGAGATTTTATGAATATGACACAAGATATACGCCATATGATTCACTGGGCCATGAAGACCTTAAGTTTTTCTCTTCCCTGGCATTTGATGACAGTGGGATGGACAACTACACATCTTTTACTTCATATAAAACTGTTAATGGCAGAAAGACCAATACAAGCAGAATTATTGAGAATGAGGAGGAAAGAGAAGGGGAAGATGATGGCGAGTTAGAGTCCTTCCTCATTATAAATGATGTGTTAGATGAAGAGGGCTTTGCAGAGCATAGGTGGAGAAGACAGTCACTTGACAATTATTCACCAAAGTCCTACAGCTCCAAATATGTGCCTCAATACACTTGTGTGGGAAATGAGCAACGTATACCGTGGGTCACCAGCAACAAGGATCCCTCTGTTTTCTCAGCAGGATTCAAAGAAGGTGGTAAGAGGAAAAAAAAGAAGCATAAAGAAGTGCACAAGAAGAAGTCAACCAAAAGGAATCGTTAAATTGGCTCTTCAGACACATTATGTTCATATAACATTTGGAACACGACTCTGTGTTTTGATTAATCAGTTTTGTAGGTAACTTTTGTTTAATACTAGAGTAAGACTTATGATTAACACAATCAGCAGAATTGTGGTCAGTGGTTGTTTGGAGGTATGCCTGAAAAAGATGTATTTATGGTGACAATTATGTTAAGAATGTGGAAAGTGGCAAAGATGATTTTCCTTCTGTTTTTGAGCTAAATGTTTATATATTAGGCTTTTAATAGTTTATGATCTATTTCATTATTTTCCTTTTAATTAAAACTACTATACAAACTTCTGGAATATGTATAGCATTAGGAACTAAAACTGTATTGAGACACACAGGTTCAGATTATATAATTAGTCATGAAATGACTTTTTTTCCGATAGAGGTAGGGCATTTGACACAGAACTTAAAGACATTATAAATTTTTTAAAAAATATATTTTATTGATTTTTCACAGAGAGGAAAGGAGAGGGATAGAAAGTTAGAAACATCGATGAGAGAGAAACATTGATCAGCGGCCTCCTGCACACCTCTCACTGGGGATGTGCCCGCAACCAAGGTACATGCCCTTGGCCAAAATCGAACCCGGGACCTTTCAGTCTGCAGGCTGACACTCTATCCACTGAGCCAAACCAGTTAGGGCGACATTATAAATTAAAAATTAAAGTATAAAGTATTTTAAGTTAAAAATAGCTAGACTCATATTTGTACAGCCATGTCACAGCAGTACTTATTCACAATAGCCAAAAAGTAGAACGAACCCAAATGTCAATTGATTAATGAATACATGAAATACCTGTACATACAGGCATAGAGTGGAATAGTATTCAGCCATAAAGAGAAAGGAAATCTGGTATATGCTACAACGTGGATGGACTTTTTGACATTATGCTAAGTGAATAAGCCAGTCATAGGAAGACACTTTATGATTCTACTTATCTGAGGTATCTAAAGTCAATTCATAGAAACAGAAGAATCATGGCTACCTGAGAGTAGGGAGAGGGGAAAGAAAGAGTTGTTAATTGGTTTAGTTTCAGATTTGCAACATGAAAAAGTTCTGGGGATCTGCTTCACAACTGCATATTTAAAAATGATTAACATGGTAAATGTTATATGTATTTTACTACAAAAAATAAAAAAGGCCAGACTTACCATGGATTCCTCAGAGCAACCTGGCTATATCATGTGTTCTAGGTCAGTGGTTGGCAAACTGCGGCTTGTGAGCCACATGCAGCTCTTTGGCCCCTTGAGTGTGGCTCTTCCACAAAATACTGACTTCTGCACATGGGCCAAAAAGTTTCAATCGCACTGTACGTGCGCGCCCGCACGTGGTATTTTGTGGAAGAGCCACACTCAAGGGGCCAAAGAGCCGCGTGTGGCTCGCGAGCCGCAGTTTGCCAAACAGGGTTCTAGGCCATCAGTGAATTACTCCAGATAGGAAACTTTCTATTTCATTTGTTCTAGTCCATCAGTTAATCACTCCAAATAGGAAACTTTCTAGTTTCCTTTTTTGTTAATCTTTACCTGAGGTTATTTTTTCCCACTGACTTTTAAAGAGAGTGGAAGGGAGGGAGGAGAAGAGAGAGACAGAGACACACACACATATTGATTGGTTGCCTCCTGCACACGCCAGACGGGGCCGGGAAACAAACTTGCAACCCAAGTATGTGCCCTTGGCCAGGAATTGAACCCATGACCCTTCGGCGTGCAGGCCACACTCTATCACTGAGCCACGCCAGTCAAGGCTCTATTTTCTTGTTGAGTATGTACACAGGACCTACGGATACAGTACTCTAAAATACCACCTTTAGCCATTATAATTTAGGGTTATGATAGAAGATAAATAGATGAGTTACAGACACATTAGACACTGAGCAAGTGGTTTGAGCTAAATGTTTGAATATGTTCTTTCAAATGAACTTAGTTTAATATCAACATTATTACTTCTTAGCTTCCTTCAATTACTTTTCAAAATATAGTTTAGCCTATTGCTTCTACTCATTTAACAATATTTTTAAAAAGTAGTGTTCTAGATACCTGGGGTACAATAATGAACAAAGAGCAAAAATTAGTTGTCACAGACTGGAGAGAAACAATAACCAAATATTAAGTATATATGATGTTAGTCATGGTTGCTAAGGAAAAAAATAAAGTAGGGGAAGGGTATGGGGTTTTGAAGTATGAGAGCTGAAATAAAAATACTTTAGAGATAAAGAGAGGGGGGAGAGAGAAACATTGATGTGAGAGCATGAGCATAACATTGATTGGCTGCCTCCTGCAAGCCCCCTTATTAGGAATCAAGCCAGCAACCTGGGAATGTGCCCTGACTGGGAATTGAACTGGCAGCCTTTCAGTGCAAAGGACACCCAACCGAGCCACACCAGCCAGGCCAAGAGCTTATATTTTAGCTAAAATAGCCAGAGAAAAGTGATAGTTAAATCTGAGTCAAGAGTGAAGGAGTTGGCCATGTGTATACCTGGTAAGAGAGAACTCCAGGCAGAAGGAACATCAAATGAAACATTCTTAAGGCAGCTGTTTGAGTAAATGGAGAAGTTCAGTGGTAGCCGATTAAAAGAGCAAGTAAATGCAGTAAGAAAGGTCATGCAGGGTTTGCTAGATCACAGCATGGACTTTGTTATTATATGTGGGACAGAAGCCACTGGAGGCTTTGATAGGAAGAGTGACATAATCTGACAAATTTAAAAAGGCCCACTCTGGCTGCTGGCATTGAAAAGAGACCCCAAAAAGTATGCAGGGATAGAAGCAGAGACATCAAGCTATTGCCACAATCCAGGCAAGAGATGGTAGTAGGTTGATCCAGGGTGGTGGGGGTGAAGAGTGGTCAAATTCTGGACATTCTAAAGGTAGAGCCAAACAGAATTTGCTAATAGGCTGGATGTTGAATATGATGAGTCAAGGTTTTCTGGAAGCAGGGAGTTGCTATTATCTGAGAAAAGGGCTGCAGGTGTTAAGTTTTGGACGGGCTACATTTGAGACTCTTAATTTTATTAAGCACCTGGAAAGAAATGCTGCATTGACGTGTATCCTGCATGTTACTTGTCACTGAATTCTTCCTTTTTAAGCAATAAGACCTATTGATGTAATTTAAATCTTTTCGTTCGTAGAAATATAATTATTATAATTAAATTTTAATGTAACTAAAGGATAGGAGCAAATAATCTAGCAGCACTAAAACCCAATCATCGTTGGCAAAAGAAAGTTCAGTGCTATTTAGCAGTGCAACAAATTTGGAAACCAGAAAAAAATTATAATATCTGTTATTTTTTATATTTTATTATTATTGATTTCAAAAAGAGGGAGAGGGAGAGAAGGATAGAAACATCAATGATAAAAGAGAATCATTGATCTGCTGCCTCCTCCATGCTCCTTACTTGGGATCAAGCCTGGTGTGTGCCCTGACCAGGAATCCAACCGAGACCGCCTGGTTCCTGGGTCAAGTCAACCACTAAACCACACTGGCTGGGCTCTAATATTTTTAAATGATTTATAGTAGTGTAAGATTTGTTTTGTTTGATTTTTAAGTTGGTAGGTGGATGAGAAGGAAAGGTCATTATTCTATAGGAGGTACTGGTGACAATTAGCACTAAAATTTATTTTCAGAAAATCCTCCTATCTAATAAAAGAGAAACATGGTAATTGGCATACGACCGCTACCCTTCCCATTGGCTAATCAGGGCAATATGCAAATTAACTGCCAGCCAAGATGGCCGCCGGCAGCCAGGCATCTTGAAACTAACATGAGGCTTGCTTGCTTCAGTGACGGAGGAGTCCAACGTTCCCCATCTGCCCCTGCAGGCCTCTGAGCTGCAACTCTAAGCAACTATGTAACAAATATAGAAGCTAAACAAAACCCCAGAAACCTCCTTTAGTCCACCGGGCTGGATCGCAACATTGTAAGCAAAGGCCAGAAACCTACTTTCAGCAGCGGAGGCCCAAGAGCTGGAGCCAAGCCTCAAAGCTAAAGCTGGCCCAGAATAAAAAAAGAAAAAAAAAGAAAAAAAGGAGCGGTTGGGAGCTTCAGTCACCCCCAGCCTAAAAACAGCCCTCAGCCCCTCACCCAGATTGACCAGACACCCCAGTGGGGACCCCCACCCTGAAGGGTGGGTGACCAGCTGCAAACAGCCATCAGCCCCTCACCCAGGCTGGCCAGGCACCCCAGTGGGGACCCCCACCCTGATCCAGGACACCCTTCAGGGCAAACCAGCCGGCCCCCACCCGTGCACCAGGCCTCTATCCTATATAGTAAAAGGGTAATATGCCTCCCGGCACCGGGATCAGTGTGACAGGGGGCAGAACCCAAACCCCCTGATCACCCTGCGGCTCTGTGTGTGACAGGGTGCGGCACCCCCCCCCCATGGGCCCTGCTCCGTGTGTGATAGGGTAGAGCCATAACCTCCCCATCGGCCCTGCCCTGAGTGTGAGAGTGGTGGTGCCCCAACCCCCTGATGGGCCCTGCTCTGTGCGTGACAGGGGGCAGCGCCCCAACCCCGATTGGCCCGGCTCTGTGCATGACAGGGTAAAGAGCCCCAACCCCCCTGATAGGCCCTGCTCTGTGAGTGACAGGGGGCAGTGCCCCAACCCCGATTGGCCCTGCTCTGTGCATGACGGGGTGGCGCCGCAACCTCCCCATCGACCCTGCCTTGAGTGTGACAGGGGACGGTGCCCCAACCCCCCAATCGGCCCCCTACCCTGAGCGTGACTGAGGGTGGCATCGCAACCTCCCAATCCGCCCTACTCTGTGCATGACAGGGGGCGGTGCCCCAACTCCCCAATCGGCCCTGCTCTGAGTCCGACCAGGGGCTGCACCTAGGGATTGGGCCTGCCCTCTGCCACCTGGGAGCAGGCCTAAGCCAGCAGGTCGTTATCTCCCGAGGGGTCCCAGACTGCGAGAGGGCACAGGCCGGGCTGAAGGACCCCCTTCCTCTGCGAGTGCACAAATTTTTGTGCACCGGGCCTCTAGTATCTAATAATAGACAAACATGGTAATTGCCATACCTCCGCTACGCTTCCCATTGGCTAATCAACAGGATATGCAAATTAACTGCCAACAAAGATGGCGGATGGCAGCCACGCATCTGAAGCGACCATGAGGCTTGCTTGCTCCAGTGATGGAGGAAGCCAAGGTTCCCCGCTGCCACGGCCCAGCTCTGAGCTCCGGAAGCAACAATGTTTCAATTATAGAAGCTAAACAAACCCCAGATACCTGCTTTCAGCTGCCAGCGGGCTCAGTGTTTAGAGCACCAGTGATGGCAACAGAGTTTCAATTATATAAGCCAAACAAACCCAGATACCTGCTTTCAGCCAGCCGCGGCCTCAGAGCTGGAGCTGGGCCTCAGAGCTGGAGCTGGCTCTCAGCTCCAGTGACAGCTATAGAAGGTAAATAAATCCCAGAATAAAAAAAAAGAAAAAAAAAAGAGGCTGGGAGCTTCAGTCGCCCACCAGCCTGAAAATGGCCCTCAGCCCCTCACCCAGACTGGCCAGGCACCCCAGTGGGGACCCCCACCCTGAAGGGTGTGTGACCAGCTGCAAACAGCCATCATCCCCTCATCCAGGCTGGCCAGGCACCCAAGCGGGACCCCCACCCTGATCCGGATCACCCTTCAGGGCAAACCAGCCGGCCCCCACCTGTGCACCAGGCCTCTATCCTATATAGTAAAAGGGTAATATGCAAACTGACCCTAACAGCGGAAAGACTGGGAATGACTGGTCACTATGACACACGCTACCACCACGGGGCAGACGCTCAATGCAGGAGCTGCCACCTGGTGGTCAGGGCGCTCTCACAGGGGGGAGCTCTGCTCAGCCACAAGCCAGGCTGATGGCTGCTAGTACAGCAGTGGTGGTGGGAGCCTCACCTGCCTCCTCAGCAGCACTAAGGATATCTGACTGCAGCTTAGGTATGCTCCCCGCTGGCAAATGGACATCCCCCAAGGGCTGCTGGGCTGCCAGAGGGATGTCTGATTGCCATCTTAGGTCCAATCCCCCCGGGGAGCAGGCCTAAGCCAGCAAGTGGTCACCCCCGAGGGGTCCCAGACTGCAAGAGGGCACAGGCTGGGCTGAGGGACTCCCTTCCCCGAGTGCACAAATTTTTGTGCACTGGGCCTATAGTCATAATAATAAAAGGCTAATATGCAAATGATCATCACGGAGTCACGCCATAATGACTGATCATGAGGGGCTTGACGGGGTACCTGAGGCTGCGCCCCCCTGCCCAGTGGGGCTTGATGGGGGACCTGAAGCTGAGCCCCCTGCCCAGCGGGACTTGACAGGGGTGGGGCCGGCCAGGTCTGGGTCTCACCCAATGGGAGTGGGGCTGGCTTGGTCTGGGTCTCACGCAATTTTGAGGCACGTGCGGGTAGGTGGGGACTTGACTCTGGTCTCCCGGCGAGCCCCAGACTCTGACAGGAAGGAGATTTTCATATACATTTTACTAATTTTCTTTCATTTCTGACACTTCTATTATAAAGAAAGGGCAAATAGCAATATTAAAATATTTCCTATAATTAATTCACTTTTAATTTGCACAAATTTCATGCACCGGGCTACTAGTAAAATCATAAAAGCCTAGGTTATTTTATTATTTTATAAAATATGTTTCTATTGATGTTTAGGGAGAGAGAAAAGGGGAGGGAGAAACATCAACGTGATAGTGATACATCAATTACTGCCCTCCTGCATACCCTCTAATGGGGATCCAGCCCACAACCTGGGCATATGCCTTAACCAAGGATTGAACCCTAAACCTTAGTGTATATGGATGATACTCTAACCAACTGAGCTACTCTGCCAGGGCTCTGCTCATTGTTTCTTAACATAATATACAAGGTCTTCCAGGCACTAACCATCAGCTTCCTTCTCAACTTGATTTTCTATCCCCTCTTCCTACACATCTTAGGCTTGAGCCCAAGTTTTTCCAAAATGTGCTCCAAGGGATACCAGTTCAAGACTCACCACAGAAAAAGGGCTCCATGGTCAAATACATTTTGCAAATTACTACTGCCAAATACATTTCCCTTAAAGAGACCCAGACTTGGTTTACAATGGGCACTGTGAAATGCAGCATTCCCTGTACTTATGCCACAGAACTATGTTGGTGTAACACCTATCAATGTGCCTGGGAATGTATTTCAAAAAAGGCTTCTCCAGGCTTATTAACAATTGCAAAGCTTTACAACACCCATTCTGTATGAGTTCTGTGCCTCTGCATGTTCATTCTGCCAGGATAGCTCCATTACTCTAGTCTGCTTGGCGAAACCTTCTTTCAGGTCTTTTTATTTTTTTTAAAGAGAAACACTAATCAGCTGCCTTCTGCACGACCCCTACTGGGGATTGAGCCCACAATCCGGGCACGTGTCCTGACTGAGAATTGAACCAGTGACCTCTTGGTTCATGGGTCGAAGCTCAACCTGTGAGCCACAACAGCCAGGCTGGTGACTATTTTTTTTAAAATATATTTTATTGATTTTTTACAGAGAGGAAGGGAGAAGGATAGAGAGTTAGAAACATCGATCAGCTGCCACAACCAAGGTACATGCCCTTGACCGGAATTGAACCTGGGACCCTTCAGTTTGCAGGCCAACGCTCCATTCACTGAGCCAAACCGGTTAAGGTGTCTTAAATCAATTATCTCCTAATTTTTAAAGGCAATCCCACATTTCCACTTAGCCCTTCCTTGCTTCCAGGGAATATGCATCGCTTTTCCCTTCTCCCCACTACTGGGTATCTATGACTAAATTTCATGTTATATCATAATTACTTGCTTTTATTTGTCTGTCTCTTGTGATGGTAAAAACTTTCTGGGCTCAGTGCTCATATGTGGTGCTCAATTAATGTTTGTTGAGTGAATTAACTGCAAATAGGCCTTAAAAATTATTCTATTTATTCTTTAATATTTTCTTATTAAAAATTATTGATTTTAGAGAGAAAGGAAGGGAGAGAGAGAGAAACATCGATTTGTTGTTCCACTTATTTATGCCTGCATTTGTTGATTCCTGGATGTGTTCTGACTGGAGATCAAACCCACCACCTTGGCGTATTGGGACGATCCTTTGGGCAACCCAGCCAAAGCTATTCTTTAATATTTTCAATATTTTCCTTCCCTATCTCAGTCTTATATTTATCTTAGATGTAGTATTTTAAAATACAGCTTATTTATGCATCATTAAGTGCTTTATTTTGTTTTTTCTCAGATGACTAGATTGTGTTAATAGTTGCATATACCAACCAATTAAATCACACTCTTCACTGTATGACTTTCACAGATGAGAAAGCTTCCTATGATGGTACTCAAAACTTTGTACCCAGAGCCTTTCTAAAAAAGGGCAACCAAGAGCACCACAGACACTAAAAGTTCTATTTATGAGCACCTCATGTCAGAGGAGTTTTCAAATTCTAAAACTTAGTAAAATCTCAGGATAACATAAGATTTACAGCCCATTAGTGCCCTTTTTGAGCTAACATGTCCCCTGAGTCAAGACTCTATCACCATTCTTTGCTATACCGTCACTTACCTATTGTTTATCACTCTGGCTAGATTTGAGCAACTCCAGGGAAGTGGAGATTCATCCACAATGACTACTAACTCAAAGGTTATTGAATTAGTAGTCATTGTGGCTCAATAAAAAGTTCCAAAAGGACTCTACTAAGCCAGAGTAAGATCCAGTGATATAACAGAAAAAGGACCAGCAGGCAACATTCCTGACTTGCTACTTGTGAGCTTGTGACAGTTTCAGTTGCCCTGTTAGTAACGTAAGAATATCTGCCCTAACTTAATGGACTTGTGAAGAACCAAGTAGATCACTCATTTATTCAAAAAGCCTATGTATATAGTATAAAAATGATAATATAAGAGGTGGCTAAATTTACATAGTTTATTGAGGCAAGATGAAGTATTGTATCTTTTGGAAAGATCTTGGTGTTTATAATAAGGTATCATCTAGTCCTAACCTTGATTAATTGGGTTTTACACAAAGTCTTAACAAATACAAAAAAAAAGTCACAAGCAAAGGATGGTTCCAGCTCTAAATCATAGGTTGTGGCCTCTGTGATTAAGACTGACTAATTGTGATTTGGGGTGGTGAACACACAATACAATATACAGATGACATATTATAGAACTGTAGTCCTGAAACCTATATAATTTTATTAACCAATGTGACTCCCATAAATTCAATTAAAAAAAAAAAAAAAAGACTAACTGCACATCTATTCACCCTCTCCCACGGAAGGAAAAGCTTTCTGCAGAACTGGAGCGAGGCCTGTGCACTGGACAATGATTACCTTTTATTTTATTTTTTAGAGTAAGTAGAGCAAGCCTTGATTTGATTACCATTCCATTTGCAATAAATTCAAGTATACCACCAGAATCAGAAACATATGCCAAGACACAGCTTTGATGTCAAATACCATATGTTGGGGTTCACTCACTGTTCACACATCGGCCCAAAAAACCGAAATCTGATCCAATGGCAGATGCACCTGCAACGTAGATGATTCAGCTTTCACTGACCAAGTTCTATGTTCGTGAGATCAACTGCTCTAGATACACCCCAGAAAACTGACCCCCTTATTCCTGACTTCTTCACCTTGTCTTTACAAACAGGGAGTTCAGACACAAAAAGAATATTTCCAAACATTACCTCTTGTGAGAGGATTTGTGTTACTAACCATGTTTGTTGCACATTCTGGACCCGGTTTTTAAATCAAACTCTCCAACAACACGAAAATAGAATTTTAGGTTAAACTAACAGAAACAAGAGCTGCTGACAAGGAGTCACTCTGACACCTAAGCAAACGGGAGAACTGACACAAATTCTGAGTCCACGTCACTTTGAAGACAGCCCCGCTAGGGGATGGCCACACTTGGTTCCCTGCAGTCAGTTCAGCTTTCAGAACACCTTAACGGGAGGCAGAACACAGGGCCCACCCGTTCCCGGGAGCGGCCGGTAGAGAGATCCGAGGAGCGCACGGAGGGTTTAGGAGTGGGGGCCCCAGCAGAAGGGTCCGCCGAACCAGCGATCGCCCTGAGACCAACTTGGATCCCTCTGGGCGCCTCGGGCTTCGCAGGGAGCAAACCGTGGAGGACACCCAGTGGGAAGTGAGTCTAACCTGAGAGGCTGCGGGCGCTCGCTACAGCGGGAACCAGCTTAGCTGCTGAGAGTAGCCCAGGCATGCCGGCCGCGCACACGCGTCAGGAAGGAGAGGAGGAGGACGGAGGGGAAAGCGGCGGGCCGCAGGGCTGCGTCGCCAGGAAACCGAGCCAAGCGCCCCGCCCCTTCCGGCCGGCGCTGCTCGCCGGGCTTTTCTCCCGAGGCGGCGCAGACGCTGACGTCACGCCGGAGCTGCGGCTGACCACCGCTCTGCCCAGATGGCCTTGGTGGCGTCATGACGTCACGCTCCACTAAACGCTCACAGTCACAGAACGTCGGGTTCTAAGTGACTCCCGGCAGGGGCTGCTCGCTCCCGCCTCCTGGGAAGCACCATGTAGCCAGTTGTGCCACCCAGAGAATTGGTTCGGAGTTGAGAATGGAAGAAAGCGTGCGTTAAAGGGGCAGGCAACGGCGCGAACAGCCACACTTCTAGAAGCTTCTAACCAGTGCGCTGGAGTAGAGGTGAAGGGGAGTCGGAATGAACCGGCGAAGGACCCGGGGTCACGAGACCGTTGGTGGGCGGAGCCGGCAGCCGGGGAAGTTCTAGTCTGTTCTGCCTCGCGGCTGCCGCCCCCTTCCACACGGTGTGGCCGAGGGAGCGCCCGTCCGTGCAACCCCGCCGCCGCCTGCCCCCGCTTCCCCGCCATGGACCCCCGCAAAGTGAGCGAGCTCCGGGCCTTCGTGAAGATGTGTAAGCAGGACCCGAGCGTCCTGCACAGCGAGGAAATGCGCTTCCTGAGGGAGTGGGTGGAGAGGTGAGACCCCGGCCCGAGGGCCGTTGAGGGTGGGAACCGGGACGCGCGGAGGGGCAGCTGGGCCGGAGCTGGCGCGGGGCGGAGGCGTGGGCAGGTCCGCGAGGGACACCCGCGGAGTCGCCGCCTCTTTCTGGGGCTCGCTCCCTTGGCCGGGAAAGGGAGGCCACTTGCAGGGGCTCGTGGAGAAACGGGGCCCTGAGTACAGAGGCCGAGCGGGGCCCTGCGCGCTCAAGTCGCCAGGGGTGTGTCTTGGGCGCAGTGTAAATGCCGGGACTTGGGCACTGGTCACGAGGGGAAGGTTGAGCGTTGCACGGAGTTGTTTTTCTTGAAGTCTCTGGTGTCCTGCTGAGGTTGCCGTGTCGCACAGCAGCTCCTTTACGGACTATGCCTTGAGACTGTGATATTGGTTACTTATGCCGTAAGTTGCAAAAATGATAGCTGTGTTCAATTGCCTTTAAAACTACAGCGATTCTAACTGCGTAGGATTATTTTGGGAATCACTTCTATCTCGGCAGTGCCATCACTCCAAACACTAAAAAAAAAAAAGAAGAAGAAGGAAAGAAAAAGAGTTTTCAGGGACCGGTGTGTTTCCATGATCTGTGCTTGTTATCTTTAGAGTGCTTCGCTATGTGCACGGAATTAATTGCATAGGCATCGTGCCAGATGCTAGGAAACAGCACACTCTAGGGATAAAGATGAATAAATACAGGAAGGAAATCTGCCCTGAAATGGTTTTTAAAAATCACTACCACTGGTGGGGAATTTAAAAGAGATAACCGCCCTGGCCGGCTTGGCTCAGTGGATAGAGCATCAGCCTGTGGACTGAAGGGTCCCAGGTTCGATTGTGGCCAAGGGCACACGCCGGGGTTGCGGGTCCGATCCCCAGTGGGTGTTGTGCAGGAGGCAGCTGATCAATGGTTCTCTCTCATCATTGATGTTTCTATCTCTCTGTCTCTCTTCCTCTCTGAAATCAATAAAGAAATATATATTTTTTATTTTTTTTATTTAATTTTATATTTTAATATATTTTTATTGATTTTTTACAGAGAGGAAGGGAGAGAGAGATAGAGAGCTAGAAACATCGATGAGAGAGAAACATCGATCAGCTGCCTCCTGCACATCCCCCACTGGGGATATGCCCGCAACCCAGGTACATGCCCTTGACCGGAATCGAACCTGGGACCTTTCAGTCCATAGGCTGACGTTCTATCCACTGAGCCAAACCGGTTTTGGCAGAAATATATATATTTTTAAAAAGAGATAACCTCCAAACTGTGCCTCATGGTGGTAAATAGCGACAGTGCAAGGCAATATGACTTCTAAGAGGTGATACCCTAAACATGGGTCTGTTTACGTCAGTAATATTTTTATAGGGGGAGATGAACCCATGATTAACAAGTATTGGAAAGACTGTTTCCTCCAACAAGCTTGTTCTCAATGTTGTCTATGAGGGTATAATGTCCTGTAAGAAGTTTTTAAGCCCTTATTTCCCCTCACCAGTTTTCTAGCTATTATTAAGATTTTACTTACTTAGTTATGTATGTATTTAACTGATTTGAGAGAGAGGAAGGAAGAGAGAAACATCGAACCCGCAACCTGAGTATGTGTCCTGACCAGAATTGGAACCACAATGTGTGAACAGCCTCTGACCAAGTTAGCCACACCGGCCAGGGCGCTACTATAAGTGTTTTGCTCATGATTATACACACACACACACACACACACACACATATATATACACATATATACACACACACATATATATACACACACATATAAATGAAATTCTGAGAACACTTAAAATTAGTTACTATAGTAACTAAATAACTCCTGTTAATAATAACCTGATCCAAAAGCGTCACTTACTCTTGCCCTCTTATAATTACTCATTCGAGGAAAGTGCCTACAATTAATAAGTTGTTCCTAAAATTCCAGGTAGAGACATACCATAGGAAGAAAAAGCTGGCACTAAGAGTGAATGTTATACTGAGTGGATACAATGTTTTGTTCCATTCCTAGAGAAAAAAAGGGGATACTCAAGAAAATGTTAAAACTTGTAAGAACAACTAGAGGCCTGTGCATAATGGTTGTGCATGGGTAGGGTCCCTAGGCCTGGCCTGCCATCGGGGCTGATCTATGGGGTGACCGTTGGGCCCCCCACTGGCACCTGCCTTGGCTGGCCTGGCGCCACCCACTTGCTGGCCCCGCCTCCCGCCACTGCTGCCAGTCGCTTCCCTCAGCGGGATGATTGGAGGGGCCCCCTGCTCTCACCCTCCTTGGCTGGCCTGGGGCCTGCTGGCTGGGGGCAGCTCCTGAGTTGAGTGTCTGCCCCCTGCTAGTCAGTGCTCATCATAGTGACCGGTCGTACTGCCATTCGGTCAATTTGCATATTAGGCTTTTATTATATAGGATGTTGTAACTTATGCTGGAGTGATTATGGCTATGAAAATTCCAGTTAAAGTTCTGGAAAATATTATCAGGCATTATTTTTAAAAGTTAACCATGTGTTTTATTTTAATGTTTCCCATAGGTAATTCCAGTTTTTATATTTTCTTTGCGTCATCCTAAATTGTGGGATGTCACAAGTATGGGATGAAGCATTTTGGCATGTGTTAGGAACCTTATTCTGAACTTAGATTGAAATATTAATATAGATGTTTGCTATCTGTGTTTCAATCTAAATGAAAACTTTTGTATTCTCTGAGGTGAGGCCTTTGCTTGAGATGTATTAGTTCCTCTTTTATCTCCCTTCATAGCAGTCTTAAAGCATTCCAAGATTATAGGAGACCTGCCTGAATGTGGAGACTTGTAGTCTAGGAATATTCCCAGGCCTAATCCTACTATGAGGGTTCCTCAGGTTGAAACCATTTCAAAGTTCTTTCCATACTATATTAGTCATAGATGCCCAGACTTAGACAGCAAAGGATATTTGCTTACTTGTCATGTCTACCATTGCTTATAGCTTGACATTTTAGTTGATGCTGAGAATTTGTTCATTTAACAAGCTTTTATTTTTTTAAAATATATTTTATTGATTTTTTACAGAGAGGAAGGGAGAGGGATAGAGAATCAGAAACATCGATGAGAGAGAAACATCGATCAGCTGCCTCCTGCACACCCCCTACTGGGGATGTGCCTGCATCCAAGGTACATGCCCTTGACCGGAATCGAACCTGGGACCTTTCAGTCCGCAGGCTGATGCTCTATCCACTGAGCCAAACTGGTTACGGCTAACAAGCTTTTAAATTTGACAAGATACGAAGAAAAAGTATTTGGCACAATAGACAATGGGGGCTCAGGAAGACTATATTCTCTAACAAATATGTTTTGACATATTTTTGTTTTTCTAGAGGGAGAAGCAGTGTCTGACTTTTTTCTCTCCCATTTAACAGCTTCGTCTACTTTGTATCTTGTGTGTGCTTTTTAGTAAGTTCTATTGATTTGAGAGAGAGAAAGAGAAATATCGATGTATTGTTACACTTATTCATTCATTGGTTGATTCTTGTATGTGCCCTGACTGGGACTCGAACCCCCAGCTGACCAACTGACCTACCTGGCCAAGGCTTCAGTAAAAATTTTAAATGACATGAGCAGAAAGCCTTCTAACCTCAATGAATTTATTTTATTTTATTTTATTTTATATATAGTTATTGATTTCATAGAGGAAGGGAGGAGAGATAGTGGCTCTGTGGTTGAATGTTGACCTCCCAGTTCAGAGCCGGCCGGACTCAATTAATTTAGAATATAGCACCCAGTGTTTGTTTTTTTTAACATGTGCTTAAGTAACTATAGCACAAAGTAGATTGAATGTTATCGAATTAAAAGAATTATGGCTGCCAGGCCAGTTATTTTGTAGAATTTCCTTCAGTCCACAGGCCAATGCTCTACCACTAAGTGAAACCAGCTAGGGCCATCTTTTTAAAAAAATTTTTTTTAATTGATTTTTTTAGAGAGAGGAAAGGAGAAGGAGGGGGAGAGAGAAAAATATTGATGTAAGAGGGAAACATCCATTGGCCAACTCCTGCTGGGGATCAAGCCTGCAACCTGGGCATGTGCCCTCGCCGGCGATTGAACTGGTATGGTAGTCCTTTGGTGCACGGGGCGACGCGCAACTAACTGAGCCACACTAGTCAGGGCACTTAATACATCTGACAGATCTGAAGCTTTAACATAATTTATCCCCAGTAGTGGGTGTACAGGAGGCAGCCGCAGCCGAGTGATGTTTCTATCTCCCTCTCCCTTCTCTGTAAAAGTCAATTTAAAAAAAAGAATAACCCTGCCCAGCCGGTGTGGCTCGGTGGTGGGGCATTGACCTATGAACCAGGAGATCAGGGTTTGATTCCTGTTCAGGGCACGTGCTTGAGTTGCAGGCTTGATCCTCAGTGTGGGGTGTGCAGGAGGCAGCCGATCAACAATTCTCTCTCATTGATGTTTCTCTCTCCCTCTCCCTTCCTCTCTGAAATCAATAAAAATGTTTAAAAAAAAAAAAAAGAAGAAGAAACACTTAAGGGTGTTTTAGAGTAGGTTCCTTTCTGTTTTCCAAGTTAATATATCTCTTTGTTTTACGCAAAAGTTAATAGTTGTTTTTTTTAAATGCAAATTTTAGTTAAGTCTTTGTGACCTCCAGCTTTTACTATTGTGGAGTGCCCTTAATCCACTGAATATTTTAATTATTGCACTGTTGCATATAGCTGATATGCTTCATAGTCTGCCCCAAATGGAGCATATAGCACTAATTTTTTGTAATCTTATTTTCATTTGTTTTAAAGTTATTTGTACAGTTAGTCCTCACCTAACATTGATAGTTTTTTTTTCCTAAATATATTTTTATTGATTTCAGAGAGAGAGAGAGAAAATCATTGATTGGCTGCCTACTGCATGCCCCACACTGGGAATGAGCCCGCAACTGGGTCAGATGACCGGGAATTGAACAGTGACCTCCTGGTTCATAGGTTAATGCTCAGTCACTGAGCCACACTGGTTGGGCAATAGATTCTTCAACTTTAAGCAAGAGGACATGTAATGAAATCAATTTTACTATAGGCTAATTGATATAAACAAGAGTTAGGTTTCTACAGCATCTCACCAACTTTATAACAATGTTACATGAAGACCTGCTGTTTGTAATTCATGGTGTTGCCTTGGAACATTTTGGGAGAAAAGGGCTTGCCAATTCCAAGAGGAAGTACTGATGGGTAAAGTTTAGAGGAGATAAGGAGAAAATCTATAATCTGAGGGGCATGTGAATGTAAAGAATCTTTAATAGGTCCCAATCAAAGGAAACAAACGTTTTGAATTATACAATGACTTCATAATTGTTTCCTAAATGGCCTTTTTAATTTAATTGAGCTCTTAACTGGACTTTAATATATCTAACAACTTGTTAAAATGATTTTGTCATTGTGTGTTTTTCTTTTTTCCTGGAATGGACACAGAGAAGCTGTGTGATTGTTCATTAGGCTTAATTTTCATTAGCCGGTATGCTAAAATAATTTTAAGCTGAAAAAACTCACAATGCTGAATCAGATTAATCTGAATTTTTACTCTTTAAAGCAAGGGGTGGGGAACGTTGTATAGTCTGGCCCTGCCAAGGCATTAGAGGTGAGTTAATTAAATGTTTTACCAATAGCAGGTTAATTTTTAAGTTGATAATTTTGGATGGCCCTTAAATGATGTAATAAATATCCAAATGGCCCTGGGCAGAAAAAACAGTTTCCTACCCCTGCTTTAAAGTTTGAAAAGAGTAATCATCTGAATGTCTAACTTTTTTTTTTCCTAGCATAAAAAATGTTGCTTGGTTTAGTGAATTTTACTTTTCTAAACAAATTTTTTTTTCTTCTCATCTTCCTCAAGCATGGGAGGTAAAATACCACCTGCTACTCGTAAAACTAAATCAGAAGAAAATAAGGTAAGTTATGAGTTTTATTTGTATGTTCAGTAGTAAACTACTATAAGGTTTCTTAGGAACTTCTTTTTTTTAATCCTCACCCGAGATTATTTTTCCATTGATTTTTTTTTAGAGTAGAAGGGAGGGGGCGGGGGAGAGAGAGAGAGAAACATTGATGTGAGAGAGACACATCGATTGTTTGCCTCCTTCATGAGCCCAGACTGGGCCTGAGGATTGAGCCTGCAACCGAAGTACGTGCCCTTGAACAGAATCAAACCCAGGACCCTTCCGTCTGTGGGCCAACACTCTATTCCACTGGGCCAAACTGGCTAGGGCTCTTAGGGATATTTTTTTAACTGCTGCTCTCAAATTACCACTGTTGATTTCCCCAAGATCACTTGGAAATAAGATATTTGTAAAATTTCTATTTGGACATCAAATCCCTGAAAACTGATTTAAAACTGAGAATTTGGGGTTGAATGTTCACTGTGTTTTAGAATAAATACTCTTTGTATACATGACCTGTAAGTGGCACGCTCAGTGATTAAGTGCATGTTTAGTCTTCAGCATTGTATAGTTAGCATCTAGCACAGTGTTTTATGCATTGTGGATACTTTATTAATTTTGCCAAGTAAATGAACAAATATTCAAAATCAGTAATTCCCAATTTATTCTGTGCTACCACATGAGAGATATTTTTTAGTATGATTCATGGTGTTACTGTTTTATTTAGAATCCTAAACTAGGCTTATCTATTTTTATATGAAAGTAGAAGTTATATCTTTGAACAAGTGAAATGAAAGAAGTAAAGCCAAAGCTCCAAAAGTAATTATTTTCTTATAGAAGTCATTTGTCAGAGTTTGATAGTTTCTGAGCCCTAGGTAGGATTATTTTGCCATGTGATAAACATGTTTAAAACAAAAGTATACTTAACCCTATACCTCTCCTCTGCTAAAGAAAATTTTTATAATGAAAACATTCTGACTTCGAAATTATGAGTGGTATGTTTCTCAGTATATGGTACAGCATCTGGCACCTTGTACATGGTAGAGACTCAACGAATGGATATTCAAACCACACTGGCTACTTACAGGATGGGAAGGAAATTTGGATGTACTCTTTAAATTCTTTGAATTTTCATCATTTGTGTATTATAGTTCCATGGTTCCTTATTGGGAATTCCAAAGCTAAAAAACCCTTGAAAATATAAAATTTTTTAGTTGATTTGTTTGACCGTAAAACCTTTGAATAAACATGGGGCTACTTAACATTTTATTTTATTATTATTTTTAAAATAAGTTTTTGTTGATTTTAGAGAGAGCAGAAAGGAGAGGGAGAAGAGGGAAACATCAACCAGCCCCCTCCTGCATGCCCCCTACCACCCCAGCCCACGGTACTACGCTCAACCAACTGAGCCCCACCTGCCAGGGCACACTCCAAGATAGGTTTTCCTATTGATTTTTAGAGAGAGGGAGAGACAAAAACATAGATATGAGAGAGAAATGGTTGCCTCCCATGCGCACCTCCACCTGGTATCAGACCCACAACGTAGGTGTGTGTGTCCTAACTGGGAATCGAACCCACAACCTTTTGATGTGCGGGACAATGCTCCAACTGACTGAGCCACCCGAAAAGGGCAAGGCTATTAGTAGTTTTAATCCCACTTATTATGAGTGCTCAAACTCTATTTTGCAGAAGTAATGTTTGATTATGGAGAGTTGTGGGCTTCAGTGCCTTTTGAAGGTGTTATAATTGTATATACATCTGTATTTGCTTTCTAAAATCCAAAATATTTTAAATCCTAAAACATTATCTAAAAGGTTTGGATGAGGGGCTGGACCTACATAAAACTTTAAAAGAAATGAAAACAGAAAACCAAAACTCATTTACCAGAACAAAACAAGAAAGGCAGTATGCATGAAATCTAATGCATGTGAATAGTTTATACATAAAACTGTATAAATTAGTATAGATATATTGGGTGTGTTATTACAAACTGACAGTATTGTGTGCCTTCCCTTTGCTAGGAGGAAAAAACAGATAGTCAAAAGGTGGAGGAAGACATAAAGACAGATGAACCATCAAGTGAGGAAAGTGACCTAGGTGAGATGGTAGTTTGTACTTGATAACCCTCGTGATAAGATCCTGTGTTGATTTTTCTAATAGCACTAAATCGGTGCTGTGTATTAGAAATATGATGTGAGCTACATATGAAACTTAAAATTTTCTAGCAACCACATTTTAAAAAGTAGGTGAAATTAACTGAAATAATATATTTAAACTTATAAATATTAACTTTTTAATATGTAGTCAATATGGAAAGATAATTTTTTTTAATTGATTTTTTACAGAGAAGAAGGGAGAGGAATAGAGAGTTAGAAACATCGGTCAGCTGCCTCCTGCACACCCCCCACTGGGGATATGCCCGCAACCAAGGCACATGCCCTTGCCCAGAATTGAACCCGGGACCTTCAGTCCACAGGCTGACACTCTATCCACTGAGCCAAACTGGCTAGAGCAAAAAAAAAAAATTTTTTTTTTAAATATATTTTATTGATTTTTTACAGAGAGGAAGGGAGAGGGATGAGAGCTAGAAACATCGATGAGAGAGAAACATCGACCAGCTGCCTCCTGCACACCTCCCACTAGGGATATGCCCGCAACCAAGGCACATGCCCTTGACCAGAATCGAACCCGGACCCTTCAGTCCGCAGGCAGACGCTCTATCCACTGAGCCAAACCGGTCTGGCAAAAAAAAAAAAAAAAATTTTTTTTAAACAGTACAATACATTGGTGTATAGAGCAAAATACTTGAACCGAATCAGTTTGTTAAATCAGTGGTGTATCATGTGTAATACTAGAAACTATGCACTTGCCAATATTCTCACTACAATATACTGATAAATGCCTTAACGTAATTTAACAGCTGAAATTAAATGTAGTCTTACCAAAATGCTGAAGTTGTGTTTAATGGAGAAATACTTTCTAATGTATTAGTTTAAATAAAATTAATATAAAGTAAGATATTCAGTTAATTAGTTGTAGTAACTATAGTTCATTAGTTTTTAATAGTCTTATGTGTCATTTTTTTCTTTGGCAGAAATCGACAATGAGGGTGTGATTGAACCAGACACTGACGCCCCTCAAGAAATGGGAGATGAAAATGTAGAGGTAAGTTCGATGGCTTGTTTTAAGGAATGTGAAGGTCCCACCTATTGCAGTGATTTTATGACATAACTGGGGGCGGGGGGGGGGGGGGGGGGGGACGGGACAGTGCACGAAATTGGTGCACGGGGCGGGGGGTCCCTCAGCCTGACCTGCACCCTCTCCAATCTGGGAGCCCTCAGGGGATGGCCTACTAGTGGCTTAAGCCTGCTCCCTGTGGTTCTCTGCTCTCTGCGGACCTGCCTGCTTGACGCCACTGCGGGCCCTGGTGTCTGTTCTCTGTGGGGGCCTGCTTGCCCTTTGCCGCCAGGGCCAGGGTCAAACAGCGCCCTGCTGTCTGCTCTTTGTGAGGGCCCTGCGGGAGACTGCTTGCCCCTTGCTGCCACGGCCAGGGGCAAGCAGGGCCATGCTGTCTGCTCGCTCTCTGTGGGGGATGTTCCCATCCCACCCCCAGCCGCTTGCGCGTGTGCCAGCTCAGAGCGCCTGGGTTGCGGAGATGTTCCTGCCCTGCCCCTGGCCGCTGGGTGCCTGGAGAGGCCGGGGGCGTTCCAAGACTCCAGGCCTACGCGTGGGCCTACAGGCTCAGAGCGGCCTGGCCCCCAATGACGCCTGTCCCTGGGACACAGGCCGCTTGGCGCTGGCGTGCACACAAGCGGCTGCCCCGCCCCCATCAGTTTGGTGCCTGCACATGCAAGTTAATCAGTTGGCTTTGGTGGATTAATTTGCATACGCACTCCTGATTGGCTTTGTGGGTGTCACGGAGGGAAGGTCAATTTGCATATTTCTCTTTTATTAGTGTAGGTTCTTCCAGGAGAAGCACATAATAAATCTTTCTCTGACTTAAAGCACTTAGGAAAGCATTTTATTTTACTAAAAATATTTGTGAAAATTGCCATTATTTTTAATCATATGCTAATAATTTCTGAAATCCTTGTTTTCCTTTTACCTGCCTTTTTCATTTGCATCTTATTTGACTGTGCTAGCTTTGGGGAATTGTCTATTAATGGGATATTTAATACCAAATTATTTTCCTAATTTTCATGCCCTTAAGGTGGTGAAAATTGATTCTTGAGAAGGGGGATTGAAAAATACTTAGATATAGCCGAAACCGGTTTGGCTCAGTGGATAGAGCGTCGGCCTGCGGACTGAAAGGTCCCAGGTTCGATTCCGGTCAAGGGCATGTACCTGGGTTGTGGGCACATCCCCCAGTAGGGGGTGTGCAGGAGGCAGCTGATCGATGTTTCTCTCTCATCGATGTTTCTAGCTCTCTATCTCTCTCCCTTCCTCTCTGTAAAAAATCAATAAAACATATTTAAAAAAAAAAAAAAAAAAAAAGAAAAATACTTAGATATTAAAATGATGACTGGTCTTCCAAAGGGACATAATACATTAAAATATATGTTTTATATCTGTGGTATTAAAATAGAGGGGGTAAAAATTAAGAAAACTTTTTCTAAAACAGCTCTTTGGGGGTTGAGAAACACTATAAGGTAGTAATAGCAGCTTAAAAGGTTGGTCTGTATCCTCACCAGTGCTTGATACTGTTAGATTTCATCTTTGCTGATCTTACTGTGTGAAATATTGCATCTTTGTTACCTTTTTGTTTAAGATTATTTTATTGATTTTTTAAAAAATATATTTTATTTATTTATCTTTTTTTTAATTAAATCTTTATTGTTCAGATTATTACATTTGTTCCTCTTTTTTTCCCCCCCCATAGCTCCCCTCCTCCCAGTTCCCGCCCCACCCTCCGCCCTCACTCCCCACCCACTGTCCTCATCCATAGGTGCACGATGTCTCTTCCCACATCTCCCACACCCCTTTCCCCCCCAAGAATAGTCAGTCCATTCCCTTTCTATGTCCCTGATTCTATTATAATCAACAGTTCATTCTGTTCATCAGATTATTAATTCACTTGATTCTTAGATTCACTTGTTGATAGATGCATATTTGTTGTTCATAATTTGTATCTTTACCTTTTTCTTCCTCTTCCTCTTCTTAAAGGATACCTTTCAGCATTTCATATAATCCTGGTTTGGTGGTGATGAACTCCTTTAGCTTTTCCTTCTCTGTGAAGCTCTTTATCTGACCTTCAATTCTGAATGATAGCTTTGCTGGATAAAGTAATCTTGGTTGTAGGTTCTTGGTATTCATCACTTTGAATATTTCTTGCCACTCCCTTCTGGCCTGCAAAGTTTCTGTTGAGAAATCAGCTGACAGTCGTATGGGTATTCCCTTGTAGGTAACTGAGTTTCTTTCTCTTGCTGTTTTTAAGATTCTCTCTTTATCTTTTGCTCTTGGCATTTTAATTATGATGTGTCTTGGTGTGGTCCTCTTTGGATTCCTTTTGTTTGGGGTTCTCCGTGCTTCTTGGACCTGTAAGTCCATTTCTTTCACCAGGTGGGGGAAGTTTTCTGTCATTATTTCTTCAAATAGGTTTTCAATATCTTGCTCTCTCTCATCTTCTGGCACCCCTATAATTCTGATGTTGGTACGCTTGAAGCTGTCCCAGAGGCTCCTTACACTATCCTCGCATTTTTGGATTCTTTTTTCATTTTGCTTTTCCGGTTGGATGTTTTTTGCTTCCTCGCATTTCAAATCATTGACTTGATTCTTGCGCTCCTCTGGTCTGCTGTTGGGCATCTGTATAATATTCGTTATTTCAGTCCGTGTATGCTTAATTTCTCGTTGGTTCCCCAATATAAGATCGAGGGTCTTATTAGTTTTCATGTAGATCTCATTAAGTTTATCGACAGCTTCTAAACAGTTCTTGAGAGACCTTAAAAGTGTGGTTCTGAACTCTATATCTTCCATTGACAATTTTGTCCTGTTTCTTTGTCTCCGCATTTTGTTATGCTTCCTTGGTGTACCCCCTAGTGGTCTTTGTTCGAAGTCTTATCTAAAAAATATATTTTATTGATTTTTTTACAGAGAGGAAGGGAGAGGGATAGAGAGTTAGAAACATCAATGAGAGAGAAACATCGATCAGCTGCCTCCTGCACACCTCCTACCGGGGATATGCCTGCAACCAAGGTACATGCCCTTGACCAGAATCGAACGTGGGACCCTTCAGTCCACAGGCCTATGCTCTATCCACTGAGCCAAACCGGTTAGGGCTTTATTGATCTTTTTGAGAGAGGGGGGAAGGGAGAGGGAGAGGGAGAGAAACATTCATGTGAGAGTGAACATTGATAGGCTGCTTCCTGCACACCTCCTGGGATCTAGCCCACAACCTGGGCATGTGCCTTGGCCCGGAATTGGACTGGCAGCCTTTCAGTGCAGGGGCTGACACCCAAACAACTGACCACACCAGCCAAGGCTATGTCTTTGTGGCTTTTAATTTTCACTTTCTTAATTCCTCATGAAGCCAAGCATATTCTGATGTTTACTGGACATTCAAGGCATTTATGAAAGGCCTATTGTGACTTTCCCAGTTTTCTTTTGAGTTGTTTTTTTTCTTACTGATTTGTAGTTCATTTTATATTCTGGATACTAAAAATTTGTTGTCTATATGTATTCCACATATTTCCTACTACTTTGTGGCTGTCTTTGCTTTCTTTATGTTTCTTAATGAATAAAATTTTTTAGTGCATTTAAATAATTCTTTTATATATTATACTTTATTACTTCAAGGTTATAATATATTGTTTTTTCCTTCTGAAAGTTTTATACATTTGCCTTTCAGCCTTATCCACCTGTCAGCACTATTATTGAATTCCTTTCCTCAACAATGTTTTCATATGTGTGTGGGTCTGTTTTAGTGATCTTTTGTTCTATTTGTCTAAATTTTCCCATGTACTAGTAACGCATTGTCTAGTATAGCTTTATGCTAAATGTTATTTGGCAGGGCAAAGACCCCCAACACTTGAGTAATATTTTGGCTGTTCTTTGTTATTCCATATAAGTTTTAGAATGAGATTGTCAAGTTCCTTCCTAAAAAATAGGATTTTTCCCCTTATTCAAGTTGCATTAAATCTAAATCAGGAAGAAGATACATCTCACTATTGAGATTATCCATTAATGTCGTATCTCGTGTGTTTTTTTTTCTGTTTATCCTCACCCGAGAATATTTTTTCCATTGATTTTGAGAGAGAGTGGGAGGGAGGGGGGTGAGAGAGAGCGAAATATCCATGTGAGGGAGACACATCAATTGGTTGCCTCCTGCTCACACCCCTACAGGGCTGGGGAACCTGCAACTGAGGTACATGCCCTTGACTGGGAATCGAACCTGAGACCCTGAGTCTGCGGGCCAACGCTCCAACTAATGTGCAGGGCAGTATCTAATTTTTAGGTCATTTTTTGTCATCTTTCAGTAACTTACATTTTCTCCATGAAGGTCTTGTGCATCTTAAAGAACAAATATAAGTGCTTTACGTCACTATTTATAAAGAATTTTTAAAATGTGTGTTCCATTTATTGGTGGTGCTGTGTTATTTCAGGGTGTCTAGATTTATAATACTCTATCTTGCTTGGGATTAATTGGTCATCTTAAATTCTAGGGTTGTTAACTTTCTTTAGCTCTTGAACATTTTCAGAATATCTGTTTCAGATATTGCCTCTTCTCCGTTTTCTGCATTGTCATTCTGGAGTCCTACTTAGAGATATATGCTAGGTTTTTTCACTAAGTTCCATCTCTTTATCATTCTACTGAATTATATATGCGTTCTTTGTCTTTTTTTCCCATTGATATTTCAATTGAAATGCTTATGTTTTTTATTTTGATAATTTCATTTTGATTCTTTTTAAAGTCCACTGGGGCCCTGCCTGAGTGGCTCAGTTGGTGCACAGTGTCCTGTGCACAGACAGGTTGCCAGTTTGGTTCCTGGTCAGGGCACATACCTGTGGTGTGGGTTTGCTCCTCGCTCGAGGGCATATGGAGGCAGCGATTGATGTTTCTCTCTCTTCCTTCCTTTCTCCAAGCATATCCTCAGATAAGGTTAAAAATAATAATAAATAAGTCCACTTGTTTACTTATAAATCTCTTGCTCCTTATTCATTTCAGAACTTGCCTTAATTCTCTCAAACACGTTAAGTACTTTGTCATTCTTTTTGCTGATTTTTCTATAATTTTTCCTGACACTGGCTAATTGAGGTACCATGTTTACTTTTGGATTTTCTGTGTGTTATTTAAACTATGAGTTTTTGGAAATGTCACTTGTGGGAAGTTTTTGAGGTATAGGTAGAAGGCATATTCCTTCAGAAAGGGAAATACTTGCTTCCATGTAGACTCTGAGATGCCGCTGCCACAAGGACTGCTTTTAATTCTCAGCATGGTTTTTTTGTTGTTTGCATAAGTAATGTGAATTGTACTGGAAAGGCAGGCTTGTGGTAATGAATTTACAGAGGTGATGTTTTCTATTTGACTATCCCTTTCTTTGGTGGTGCTGTGTTATTTATTGGTTTATCATTATGCTTATAGCTATAGGCATTTGGGGTTCCAGATTTATATTGGAGGGTATCTGATTAGACAACACCTAAATCTAATGTTTGTTTCATGTATCCCGCACTACCTTCAAAAACAGAATTGCGTGGCTACCAGGTTTGACACCTGCCACACGGGTGAAAGCAGATGGAGCACTTGGCTATCTCACTGGATTTCAAGCCTTTATTTAATCTTGTTCCTTGAGGATTTCTACATTCTTAGGTCAAAGATTGCTTTTATTTCCTTTTTTTACATTTATTTTTTTGTATATACTTTTGTTGTTTTTTAATTTTGTTTGTTGTGGGGGTTTTTTTGTTGTTGTTTTGTTAGTCCTCACCTGAGCCTATTTTTTCATTGATTTTTTAGAGAGACTGGAACAGAGTGGGAGAGACAGAGAGAAAGAGAGACATCGATGTGAGAGACATGATTGGTTGCCTCCTGCACAGGACCAGGGATCGAACCATAGGCCGATGCTCTATCCACTGAGCAAACCGTCCCGGGCTGTTGTTTTCTAAAGATTGCTTTTAAAAGGTGGTTTTTAGATTTGTTCAGGGTATCATGGGCACCATATTGCTGTAAACCAAGCATGTCAAACTGATGTCATCATCTTTTTAAAAATTTTTATTACTCTGGCTTTGTAGACTGTCTTACTACCTAGTAAAGTGTTTCTTTGTTTTGTTTTGTTTTTAAATTTTAAAGTTGTCTAAAACTTAAAGTAATTTTTGTTGGAATTGCTTTGAATTTATTGAGTAACTTGGGGATAGGTTGAAATATTCGAGGTAATCTTTCCATGAATGTTATATATATTTGGTGTCCTATTATAGAATTTTACTTTTTCCCCCCATGAAAATTTTATGTGATCTTAGAGTGGTATCTTGTTATATTTTGTAATTGATTTTTGCTGATTTGGAGGAACTCTGGGTTTATTTTTTATGTTGCTCTTGTTTCTGCAAACTTTATTGAGTAATCTTAGGAGATCTAGTAACTTGTCACTTCATTGGATTTTCTAGGTAAATATAAATAAAGATAACTGAATACTTTACTTCCAGTTCTTTTTTTATATATTTTATTGGAGGGTATCAATATTTTATTGATTTTTTACAGAGAGCAAGGGAGAAGAATAGAGAGTTAAACATCGATTAGCTGCCTCCTGCACATCCCCTACTGGGGATGTGCCCGCAACCAAGGTACATACTCTTGACTGGAATCGAACCTGGGACCCTTCAGTCTGCAGGCTGACGCTCTATTCACTGAGCCAAACCGGTCAGGGCTCCTTCCAGTTCTTAAACATATCAAGTTATTGTCGTAATAAATTAATCAGCACCTCTAGTAATGTTTTACACAGTGATGATGATAGAGTTTTTTGTTGTTGTTTTTCTTTTTCCTTATGTTAAAGAAACTACTTCTGGCCCTAGTCAGTTTGGCTCAGTGAATAGAGCATAGGCCCATGGACTGAAGGGTCTCGGGTTCAATTCTGGTCAAGGGCACATACCTCAGTTGCAGGCTCGATCCCTGGCCCTGGTCAAGGGTGTTAGAGAGGCAACCAATCAATGTGTCTCTCTCATATCAATGTTTCTCTGTCTTTCCCCCTCCCTTCCACTCTCTCTAAAAGTCAATGGAAAAATATCCTCGGGTGAGGATTAACCAAAAAAAAAAGAAAAGAAAACTACTTCTTGACTTTCCATTTTAGGTAGGATATTTGCTATAAGTTTTTCTACTTATCATTTACTGTCAGCATCTTATATAGTGTTTGTTCTTTCTAGTATAGATACTCAATAGATGGTTGTGGGAACAAATTATGAGATATTTCTTTTTCTCAAAATTCAAACCTAAAAGAAACTAGCTTTACTTCTTGTAGGGAGATTGAGTTTTAATATTTGTGAATAACTAAAAAGGACTTGGTAAGACAAGGGCAGAACAATCTCTTAGGTTGGGATGGAGGGGAGCAAAGGTAATATTTAAGGCCGAACGTAGGGAGGGAAATTTGTTGTTTCATGTAAAAGATTACAACTCATTCTGTATACTGTGTTATTCAGTTACTAGGGGCCTAGTGCACGAATTTGTGCACCTTGATAGGAACTGTGGGCCATGAGGCTGTGGAGGACACAGGGGCGGGTCTCAGCCCATCCTCCGTGCCCCCGCTCAGCCCCTCCCGCCATGGGCCCTGGTCCCCTGTCTGCTGACAGCCCTACTCCCACTGCTGCCATAGGTCCCACGTGCTGACAGTGTGGAGCAATTGGGTCTGGCGCCAGCAGCAGGTATGGGCAGGGCCGGCACCGTCAGCAGGTTTGAGTGGCAGCTGCTGCCCCAATCACACCTCATGAGCAGGTGGAGGTGGAGAAGCCCACAGGGGTGATCAGGGCCAGCAGCCGCCACTCACCCCCACTGATGGCACTGAACAATTGGGACCGGTGCCGGGCGCCGGTAGCGGGTGTGAGCGCCGGGCAGAACTGCAGGACGCAGGAGCAAAGAATTTTGAGTAACCAACAGAGGCTTGCCCTGATGACAGTGACCGGCACCCCACCTTGGTCTGGCGCCTCCTGGTGGTCAGCACACATTATAGTGACCAGTTGTTCGATTGTTCTGGCATTTGGTCTATTTGCATATTAGGGTTTTATATATAGACTAGGGGCCCGGTGCACGAAATTCGTGCACTGGGTGTGGGGGGGCGGGGGGGGGAGTGTCTTCAGCCCAGCTTGCCCCCTCTCACATACTGGGAGCCCGCAGGCGTTGACCCCCATCACCTTCCAATCGCAGGATCAGCCCCTTGCCCAGGCCTGACGCCTCTGCCAGAGGTGTCAGGCTTGGACAGGGGACCCCTATCTCCCCCCGATCCCTGGCTCTGGCCCCCACCCAGGCCTGAGGCCTCTGGCCCAGGAATCATGCCTGGGCAGGGGACCCCCATCTCCTTCTGATCGCTTGCTCCACCCCCCGCCCAAGCCTGACGCCTCTGACCCAGGCTTCAGGCCTGGGCAAGGGGACCATCATATCCCCCCAATCCCAGGCTCAGCCCCCCGCCCAGGCCTGATGCCTCGGCCAGAGGAGTTGACCCTCATCACCCTCCGATCACCAATCACCGGATCGGCCCCTTGACCAGGCCTGAGGCCTCCCGCAGAGGTGTCAGACCTGGGCAGGGGACCCCCAGCTCCCCCCGGTTGCAGGCTCCGCCCCTGCCCAGGCCTAACGCCTCTGGCCTAGGCATCCGGCTCGGGCAGCGGGGACCCGCAACTGCAGCGGCCCCGCGATCGTGGGCTCCGCTTTAGGCCCAGGCAAGGGACCCCTAGCTCCCGGGACTGTCAGCTTCGACCGTGTCCAGCTCCCATCGCTGGCTCCACCCCTACTTCCTGCTATCACTGGCCAGGGCGGAAAAGGCACCTGATTCTCTGATCATGACTGGGGGGCAGGGCAAAGGCGGCCCCAGGGCCGCCTTTGCCCTTCCCCCCAGCTCTTAGCTCCCCCCTGGGTTTCCGATCACTGTCAGTGGCAGGGGGCTTCTTCCTGCTTTCCCTTTCGCCTCCCTGCATTGTGCCTACATATGCAAATTAACCGCCATCTCGTTGGCAGTTAACTGCCAATCTTAGTTGGCAGTTAATTTGCATATAGCCCTGATTAGCCAATGAAAAGGGTATCATCGTACGCCAATTACCATTTTTCTCTTTTATTATATAGGATCATATTTCTCTTGGCTTTCTGGAGATTAGAGAAAAATGAATAAAAAATGGTGTTTGTGACTACCTCATTCCTAAAAACTCCAAATTGTTTTCTTCTGTTTGCTCTCTTTACTATTCTAAGTCTGCCTTCAATTTTCCCCTAGATAACTGACGAGATGATGGATCAGGCAAATGACAAAAAAGTGGCTGCTATTGATGCCCTAAATGATGGTGAGTGATTTTTTTATACTTTGCTACATTTCTGTGATATTCCGGATTTTCTCTTCTCTGCCGTGGTAACTGTTAAATACTGGGAAAGGGAAAAGGAATTTAAATTTATTGAATATCTTATACTGAAGAAAGTGCCTATTTTCCTCCCAACCCTTACCCATTAGTGGAGAGGCTGAAATCACTCAGGTGTCAATCACCTTGCCTCAGAGCATAGACAGATTCTGATGTGAGTTGCTTATTAGACATCCCAGAGTAATAACTTGTACTGGACATCTGTAATAAATAGTAAGACTGAACATGTTTCATGAGTTCTGTTAAGGTGCTTTATACAATATATTGTCAAAGTGAATTGTGCATTTACTTTAAAATTCTGTGTTTATCTTGCCTTCCATGTTTCCTTTGTCCAAGTAAATTAGACTTTATGCAAAGAACTGTTCTAATTCTATAGTACATTTTATTTGTTGAATGACTCCACTGAAGGAACTAATAAAGAAGCTAACTGTTTGAATAGATATAATGATGTGGGTTATGGTCTTCAATGAGTTCTAGTTTTCTTAAATTTTTGTAACATTCTTATGAATTCAAATAATAAATTTTTACAGAAGCTCTGTATTTAGTAGGAATACATTTTTTGTTAAGTTGAATTTTAACCTTTTAACTTAATGGATAAAAAAATTTCTGGAATAAAATTGATTTATTCTTTAAATTTTATCCATTTACTTTTTCTTAATTAAAATCAATTATGAGAATTAAGAGTATGCTATTGTCTTGTGTTGAGTGATTTACAGTGTTATAAGTTTGGTAAAGGTTTGCTTTGAAGAGCCTAGTTTGAATATTAATTTAGAAACTAGTCTTTTTTTTCTGGTCTAAATAAAGTATGTGAAAGACTAATGAGACAAGAGATTAACAATTTTTCTTAATATTTTTTATCCTCTGGCTATTTCCAATAACTCTTGTTTCACTTTAGGTGAACTACAGAAAGCCATAGACTTGTTCACAGATGCCATCAAGCTGAATCCTCGTTTGGCCATTCTGTATGCCAAGAGAGCCAGGTGAGAGCTCTAAACAAAATTGCACCCCCTAGTGAATAATTTCTTTTTAAAGATATTTTTATTGATTTCAGAGAGGAAGGGAGAGGGGAGAGAGGTAGACAAATCAATAATGAGAATCATTGATCAGCCACCTCCTGCACAACCCTCACTGGGGATTGAGCCTGCAACCTGGGCATGTGCCCTGACTGGGAATTGAACTGTGATCTCCTGGTTCATAGCTTGACACTCAACCAATGAGCCACACTGTCTGAGCCCCTGCGAATAATTTCTGATCATTTATTATAATAGACTTGGCTTCTGTAGCAATCCCAAAGGTGTTATTGTTTTAAATGAATACTTTTTAATATCACACTTATTTTTTAGTGTCTTCATCAAATTACAGAAGCCAAATGCTGCCATCCGAGACTGTGACAGAGCTATTGAAATAAATCCTGATTCAGCTCAGCCTTACAAGTGGCGAGGGAAGGCACACAGGTAAGTAATATAATTTATTTATTTTTAGAACCCTTTATTTAAATCTGGTGTTTTTAAATATGCTTTCTTATACAAAATTGCCTAAAGATTTAATTTCAAAGTAATAATTATATGTACGCAACATGAAGAATTCATAAGGAACAAATAAAAATTCTTTACTCCTTTTACTCAAAGAAAACCACTGTTACAGTTTTTGACCACATATAACCAGATTTAAGATGAGGATTTTTCTCAAAATTATCTCCAGGAAAAGAGAGTGGCCTTTATCGACCAAACTCACAGTCAGGACTTTGTCTGGAAATAAATGACAAAGATGTATTCAAGGGTCTTATGGGATGTTCCTAGAGTCAGTTAAAACAAGAATAATTGTTTCCTTGTGCCTCAGCCCACTTGAAGTTAATAATTTAGAAGCTTGACCATAGTTACTCCATTTTATTTCTTCACTCTATTCCTTACCTTGTATCAGATTTTCTCTTATTTTCAGATTTTCTATCTGCAACTTAACATTAAATAACCTGTATATTATAGAAGAAGGAATTCACTAGCCTCCAACTACTTCAGTCAATGCTACGTCATCTGAAATATCAGGAGAGGGAGCAAATAAAGAGGTGAATTTAGCCTAGATTAGTAATCATTCCTGGAAGTGAAACAGTGTTATACAAATGGGTATTTGTGGTTTGAGATGAAATGTCCAATGACATTGACATCTTTCATGGAATGAAAAGTACTATACTTCAAGTGTGAGTGGAGATGAAGATGGACATGCTTGGACCAACTGTGCTTAGGTGACTCAAAAAAGTAGCTTTAGAGATTTTTAAGACATATGTCAAAGATACAGATAAAATGTATTAATGCTCTGCCAGTACAGGAAAGCTTGTGCATTGCCATTGATCCTTGAGACCCCCAGTAGTATTTGAGCATTTCCTTGTCTTCTCGTAGAACGTAGTATGGGCTCATCTTGAACTTTGCTTGTCTCAGATTGGTAGTAAACCATTTCTTCAAGAAACATTGGTTAAGTTTAGTGATGATTATTTTTATAGAAACTAAAGTTGGGTCACCAAATGTGTTCATTACTTCTGTGGTGTCCTTACTTTCTGTCATTCCAGTGGACAGAATTAGAAAAAAAAATTTTTTTAATAATAATTTTAAGGAAAAAGTTATAAATTTTAAATTTATATTGAAAATTTTTCATTAAAATTCAATATTAAATGTATTTTGTATTTTTGATAGTTATCCTAAAGTCAAAATCTTTGCCCCTAATATGTTTACTTGTGTTACCTTACCATATACATAAAATTTTCAAAATCATACCTGAGAGGTAATATAATCTTTAAAGTTTAAAGTTTTTGTTGCTGCAGTTTTTATCTATATCCCACTGAAGATAATACTGTCATAATATAGTTTTAAATTACTTGAATTATTTTAAAACTTTGTTTTATTGATTTTTAGAGAGGAAGGAAGAGGTAAAGAGAGAGAGAGAAACATTGATGAGAGAGAGAACCATCGATTGGCTGCCTCCTGTATATCCCCTACAGGGATCGGGTCCACAGTCCAGCATGTACCCTAACTGGGAATCAAACCAGAGACTTCTCGGTGCATGGGTCATCCCTCAACTGTTGAGCCATACTGGCCAGGCTGTGACATTCCTTTCTCATAATGAGGAACAAGGACACTGAGCTGCATAAGTGGATATGTATAAAATACTCTAAAATGAATTTCAATCTGTTTCAGACTTCTGGGCCACTGGGAGGAAGCAGCCCATGACCTTGCCCTTGCATGTAAATTGGATTATGATGAAGATGCTAGTGCAATGCTGAAAGAAGTTCAACCAAAGGTGTGTTAAAGTGGAGAAAGGAAAGTCATTACTGTAATGCTCCGTGGCTCTAGCACTTAGCCCCTGGCAGTAAATTATCTGCAAAACATATGCAAAGAAACAAACATTTGGAAATTATTATCTGTAATCACTGAAGTTTGTGCTCAACTCAGGAAATCATATTTTGTTTTCATGCTTTCCTTTTTCATGCTATATTATAGCAAGCTCTGTTACTTTGTTTGCACACCTTCAACAGAATTATAACCAAAAACAAACGAAAAAGGGGGCAAATGGAAAAATGTATAAAATGTGAGCCAAGATTGAGTTTGATCTGTATTTATCATAGGTATATATAGCCACATTATAAAATATGAGGGCCCTGTGATAGTTAACATGTTCAACATTTGAAAAAATGATAATATTGAATCCAAAAGCTAGAATATTGTCTTAAGATAATTTCTGTCTAAAATTGTCAGTGAAATTAATTTTAATGCATTCACATGGTAAATCCTTCAGCTTTGTGGGTAGTTCTATCCAGAATTCATTCCCAAAGGTTTTAAGATAGGGCAAATTTTATTTTAGTTAGCTACTGTTAGAGACTGTTATTTCTTTTTTCTTCTCATGGCAGGGCTAACTCAGCAAGATTATTGTGTGAGATGTTCTGGAATGTGAGGTTCTTAAAAAATCACAAGTAAACTAATGGTTGAATATGAATCTCATTTAATAGTGTTATTCTCTGAATAATTAATAGATTCCAAGAATTTGTTGTGAATGATGTACTAGTGCCTGGCACATATATTTTCTTAGTTCTTTTTTTTTTTAATATTTATTTTTATTGATTACAGAGAGGGAGAGGGAGAGAGAAACATCAATGATGAGAGAGAATCATTGATCTGCTGCCTCCTGCTGGGGATTGAGCCCACAACCTGGGCATGTGCCCTTGACTGGAATCAAACCCTGGACCCTTCAGTCAGCAGGCCAATGCTCTATCCACTGAGCCAAACCAGCTAGGGCTCTCTCTTAGTTCTTACAGCATTTCTGTAAGACTTGGATGTTTCTCATTTTATGGATGAGGAAAATTAAGTATTGTTAGACTGGCAAATAACTGGTATATGTGTTTCTAGTTTCTGCCTTCCCAGGGCAGGTATCAGATGAGAATTGTTTTGCAATTTGAAACCTAATTGTCCTCCTGGCCATATTTAATTGTTTCACAGTGGACTTGTTAAAGCCTGAGTTACCTCAGGTGTTTTTCTGTCAGGTAAATCTGTCATTATTCAAAACTATGTCAAACACCTCTCCACAAAGAAAAGTAATTCTTTAACAAAACTGTAGATACGTATTGACTTTATTCAATTTTTAGAACATTTTTCTGTGGCTCTTTTTTCCTAGGCCCAGAAAATTGCAGAACATCGGAGAAAGTATGAGCGGAAACGGGAAGAGCGAGAGATCAAAGAAAGAATGGAAAGGGTTAAGAAGGCTCGGGAAGAACATGAGAAAGCCCAGAGGGTAAAGTTTCTATAACTAAACCATTAATGGAAAATACAGTAGGTTAGAGCTTTTAGGATATTCTCCTAATTCTTGGCTCTTTCATGCTGCATGCAGTTCTGTACAATAATGGTGAAGGGGGTTTTCTTTCCCTTTATTTACTTTGTGGGGATACTTTTAGTCTTTAAATTCTTAAGTGAGTTTATATTTCACCAATTATATTCTTGTGTTCTCCTTAAATCAGGGATTTTTTCTTGTCAAATAATTAAAACTTGGCAGTAATTATTTGTTTTCTTGAAGATGCTTGCCCTAATGTGTAGCTGTTGTGGTTCCTCCTATTCCAGCTGTTTAGTCATAGCTTTTTAAAATTGATGCTAGCTGTTTATTTTTAATTACAAAGTCATCTATATATATGAAAGGCTAAGTGACCAACCGTACATGTATATGTATCACCAGCTGGCAGGTACATATGACGCGAAGTGGCAGTTTAAAAATAAACGTTGACTCACGCATGCACCATACATATAAAGCTCTCGCTGGCTCCAATCACATGCGTGCGTTTTGATCTGTCATTGTTGATCCTGAATTTGGTTGTTTTTGTTGACATTTCTATTATAGAAAAGGGCAAATAGTGATATTAAAATATTTCCTTTCAATGTGCACAAATCCGTGCACCGGGCAATTAGTGTTATATAAAATTTAGAAAAAAAAGAAGTTATCCATAATTTATCTACAATACTGTTATTCTTAAGATTTCTCCTAGTCATTTTCTATATTACTAGCCTTTTGCATTGATGCTGTCAGTTTTCATCTTTTTTTTTTTTTTTAAATAGTTCATTGAGTTTTTACAGAAAGGAAGGGAGAAGGATAGAGAGTTAGAAACATAGATGAGAGAGAAACATCGATTCAGCTGCCTCCTGTACACTCTCTACTGGGGATATGCCCGCAACCAAGGTACATGCCCTTGACCGGAATCGAACCTGGGACCCTTCAGTCCGAAGGCCGATGCTCTATCCACTGAGCCAAAACAGTCAGGGCTCTGCTTATTTTTAACATTGGTAGATAATAAAAGCCTGATATGCAAATTGTCCCCTCAGGCAGTCGTTCAACCAGGAGACCAGGAGTTCGACCACTCGCTATGATGTGTGCTGATCACCAGGGGGGCGGTGTGGAACACAGCAGGCATCGGTGACACGCTGTGATCTCTTGCAGGCTACCTGGGGTTGGGGGTGACAGGGATGGAGGTGTGGTGAGAATGTGGAGTGTCTACCAAGCTCGCTCTCACTCCCCCTGCTACCCTTCCCCGGGACACCAGGGCTTGCGTGTCGGGGAAGACCCTGCTCTCAGGTGCCTTTGAGGAACACAGACTGCAGGGGCTAGTCAGGCTCCCCGTGAGTT
Organism: Myotis daubentonii; assembly: GCF_963259705.1. Taxonomy (NCBI): domain Eukaryota; kingdom Metazoa; phylum Chordata; class Mammalia; order Chiroptera; family Vespertilionidae; genus Myotis; species Myotis daubentonii. The sequence continues at coordinate 5,265,504 of NC_081841.1, forward strand.
TGCCGAGGAGCTCGTCTGCAAGGCCAGCCAGGAGAGAGAGTGCTGCTTGCCTGGCTTCCCTCACTGTGCCCCAGCCTGCAGCGTCTGGTCAGGCTCACTGCATCTCCGCGTGGGGACTTGGGTGCTGTTACTCAGGTGGAGGGGGTGTGGAAGGGGCCCGGAGCTCCAGATGCTACCTGGGGCCCAGAGATCAGCTTAGATCTGCCCTTCCATGCCAGACACTCACACTTCAATCGCTGGCCAGGCCTAGGGACCACACGCATGCACTAATTTTGTGCACCGGGCCTCTAGTTGTTAGATAAAAGGACATAAAGCTGTGTTATAATTATACTACAGGCCTGAGGAATGAAATTTGTGCAAGGGGCTCGGCCCTCGCAACCCCGGCTTTGTCCAAAAGGTCGTTCAGACAGTCGTTCTGTTCGGTCTAATTAGCATATTCTTTATTATATAGGACTAGAGGTCTGGTGCACAGATTTGTGCACGAGCGGGGTTCCTTGTGGTGGCCTGTGGAGATCGGGCCCCAGCTTGCACCCCTAGCCCTGCAGCCCCACCTGGCACTCTGTCTTGGCCTGGTGCCGCCCCCTCACTTGCTCCACCATCCTGTCTGCAGAGTGATTGATTGGGGCTGGGCCCCCCGCCACTGCTGCTGGTCGCTGTCTGCGGGGCAATTGGCGGAGCGATCGGGCCCCCCCTCGCACCAGCCTTAGCCTGGTGCTGCCCACTCACCTGCTCCACCATCCCGCTACGGTCCCGTTCTCGTTCGGGCCCATCAGGGCCGGCAGTGCCTCCACTCCCGCCTGCTGCCGGCACCATGTCGTTGACGCCCACCATGTTTTGCATCACTCCCCGGTGGTCAGCGCATGTCATAGTGAGCAGTCGAATTCCCGGTCTCCTGGTCGAACGACTGCTCAAGGGGATAATTTGCATATTAGGCTTTTATTATATAAGATAACACTAGAGGCCCAGTGCATGGATTTGTGCACTGGTGGGATCCCTCGCCGTCACCTGCGGGGATCAGGCCGAAACTGGCAGTGCCATGCCTCTTGCCGCTCCTGTCTGCTGCTCCCGCTCATCCCTGCCCTGCTGCACCTGCCACGGGCTCGCACCCTGTCAATCCCCTGCAGCGCTCACCAGCTGTGAGCCCTGTGTCTGGCGCCGGTCTATCAGCTGAACAGTGCTCCCACTGTGGGAGCGCACTGACTACCAAAGGGCAGCTCCTTCGTTCAGCACCTGCCCCTGGTGGTCAGTGCATATCATAGCAACCGGTCGTTCAGTCACTTGGTCACTTAGGCTTTTATGTATAGAGATTATACCCTAATTTTTGTTGTCATTTAATATTTTTAAGCATCATGCTTGATTTTGGGGATTATAGTTTATAATCTTCAAAAGTAATTTTTATGTATCTCCAAATTATAATTGGTTATGAGGGAAGTTTATGTATATTTCTTTTTACTTTGTGTTTAAGAAAACAACAGAAATCATTCAGTAAATCTCTAGTTGCATTTGTTGTTGAATTACATAGAGTATGGAAAAGATGAACCTGGGAAACAAAAGTTATGGCAGTTTTAGTAATCTAACCATGTGCTTTTATTTTGGAATTTAAAAATAATAAGAATGTAGTTTTTATAAGCATGGACCAACAAATCAGTATTATAAATTCATTTCCAGGTTTTTGTTCCTTTCCCAAGTAGAAGGAAAACACTTGAAATCATTATCAAAGGAATGCTCATTGAGAAATTCATTTGGAAATTTGGGGTGGGGGGTGGATTGTGAAGGTGTGTATATTTTAGTCCATTATTTCCACTTGAAGTTTTTCATTCTTGTAATACTATAACTACCTTATTTTTACAAATTGTTCCATGATTCTGCATGGGTAAGGTACGGGTGGACAGCAGGACTTTTTCCCTCCTTGTAACATAATTTGTTTTTCTGTTAAAGGAGGAAGAAGCCAGACGACAATCAGGAGCTCAGTATGGCTCTTTTCCAGGTATTTTAAAAAAAATTAAGCCTATTAGTATTGTAAATAATTGGAGAATGTTCTGCTTTGGGGGCTCTGATATGTTTATTATATTTAATACCATCAGTCCCTAGGACACTGAAGAATCTTTAGGGTGTTAGCTTCTAGTAAGTTTCATTCTAATAAAAATTTTATGTTAGTGGAAATAACAGTATATTATTTTCCTCATACATTGAGCAGTATACTTTTTTTTTAAGTATATTTTTATTGATTTTTTACAGAGAGGAAGGGAGAGGGATAGAGAGTTAGAAACATCTGTGAGAGAGAAACATTGACCAGCTGCCTCCTGCACACCTCCTACTGGGGATGTACCTACAACCAAGGTACATGCCCTTGATCGGAATCGAACCTGGGACCCTTCAGTTTGCAGGCTGACGCTCAATCCACCTAGCCAAACCGGTTTTGGCGAGCAGTATACTTTTTAAAAATAGCTGACATTTATTGAGGCCCAAGCATTGTACCTTTATTAAAAGAGTATAATGATTGTGATGGATTCAAAGAATTTCTAAATATAATGGAATTTTGTGTATTCATGAGATAGTAAGTAAAAGTGCTGTGTGGAATTAGCACAAACATGTTTTAAGTCCAGTGTAAAAATAATATACACTCTTCCCTTTCTTGTGTCAAGTGATCTGAAATTACCAGTGAGACAAAGCCTTGAATGATACCAGTCCTAATAATACAAGTAGTAGAGCAGTTAAAAGCACTCAGAGAATGAATGAATACTTCCTTATTGAGGCAGTTTGAAATTTATATAAAAACTAGGAAGAGATTTTTTTTAAGTTCATAATTCTTTTTTTATTATTATTAAATCTTTATTGTTCAGATTATTATATTTTGTTCCTCTCCCCCCCCCATAACTCCCCTCCACCCAGTTCCCACCCCACCCTCCGCCCTCACTCCCCACCCACTGTCCTCACCTATAGGTGTGCAATTTTTGTCCAGTCTCTTCCCGCATCCCCCACACCCCTTACCCCCCCAAGAATAGTCAGTCCATTCCCTTTCTATGCCCCTGATTCTATTATAATCACCAGTTCATTCTGTTCATAAGATTATTTATTCACTTGATTTTTAGATTCACTTGTTGATAGATGTGTATTTGTTGTTCATAATTTGTATCTTTACCTTTTTCTTCTTTTTCCTCTTCTTAAAGGATACCTTTCAGCATTTCATATAATACTGGTTTAGTGGTGATGAACTCCTTTAGCTTTTTCTTCTCTGTGAAGCTCTTTATCTGACCTTCAGTTCTGAATGATAGTTTTGCTGGATAAAGTAATCTTGGTTGTTGGTTCTTGGCTTTCATCACTTTGAATATTTCTTGCCACTCCCTTCTGGCCTGCAAAGTTTCTGTTGAGAAATCAGCTGACAGTCATATGGGTACTCCCTTGCAGGTAACTGACTGTTATTCTCTTGCTGCTTTTAAGATTCTCTCTTTGTCTTTTGCTCTTGGCATTTTAATTACGATGTGTCTTGGTGTGGTCCTCTTTGGATTCCTTTTGTTTGGGGTTCTCTGCGCTTCCTGGACTTGTAAGTCTATTTCTTTCACCAGGTAGGGGAAGTTTTTTATCATTATTTCTTCAAATAGGTTTTTCAATATCTTGCTCTCTCTCTTCTTCTGGCACCCCTATAATTCGGATGTTGGTATGCTTGAAACTGTCCCGGAGGCTCCGTACACTATCTTCGTATTTTTAGATTCTTTTTTCATTTTGCTTCTCCGGTTGGGTGTTTTTTGCCTCTTCGTATTTCAAATCTTTGACTTGGTTCTTGCGATCCTCTGGTCTGCTGTTGGGAGTCTGTACAATATTCTTTATTTCAGTCAGTGTATGCTTAATTTCTAGTTGGTCCTTTATCACAACATCGAGGGTCTTACTAGATTTCTTGAGGGTCTCATTAAGCTTATTGGCGGTTTCTAGAAAATTCTTGAAAAACCTATAACCATGGTTTTGAACTCTATATCCAGTTGTTTGCTTTCCTCTATTTCTGTCATTTGTGTCCTGTTTCTTTGTCTCGGCATTTTTTATGCTTCACTGGGTTGATAGAGTGGCTTCTTTCTGTGCTAAGTGTCCTATAGGGCCCAGTGGCTTAGCCTCCCCAATTACCTGAGGTGGACACTCTTGGTGCACTCCCTTGTGGGCTTTGTGCACAGTCTTGTTATAGTTAATTCTTGATTGTTGTAGGTAAGACTGGGAGGAATTGACCTCCAGGCCAATTGGCGGTGAGAATCAGCTGTGTCTGCAGTGGGAGAACTTCTGTGCTGAGAACACCCTTCTGGGGCAAGACTTGCTTCAGTGGGGCTTTGGTGCTCACTGAGTCTGCCCCTGAGTGTGTCCCTTGTGGATCTGAGGAGTTGTAATTGGATGGTCCCACTCTGACCACTGGGTACACTGGCTCTTGGTTCTAAGGAGGTGCTAATCTAGCCTCTGCCTGAGGCTACCCAGCAGAAGCCAGCAGTAAAGCAATGCAAGTTGCCCTGGGGCCTTGGGGCAGCTGCAGTTTGTTAAGTAATTTTCAGATTACAAAGGGCCAGGCCTTTCATATGCAAAAGCCTCCGTGCATGGTTTGGGCGGGGTCCCAGGGGATCAACAGGGCAGATGGAGTGAGCAGTGTGGCTTTTCTCAGTCCTGTCCTCAGAGGCCCCGGCAGTCGCTGTGAGCGCCTCTGAGAGAAAGCTGCCCTCGAGTTCCTACCGATGCCAGACAGTCCCGTTTCTCCCCTATGAGTCTGGGTTCCCAGAGACGAGTCTGGGTTCCCAGAGACTCGCCCGGAGCGAGTCTGGAGCTCATAGCTTGAGACTCCCTCCCGATTGAAAAAGATTGAAAAAGACAACTGTGTCCTCAGCCGCCAGCCCTCTCCACATGCACCTCCGCACCTTAGTATTTTACTTCCGCACTGCACCTCCTTGCTTTTCTCTTTCCTTCTAGTTGTAAAATTTCCACTCAGCTAGCCTTCCTGTGGTTCTGGATGATGACCGTTCCGTCTATTAGTTGTAATTTTGAAGTGGTTGTGCGAGGCAGCAATCTCTGGTGTTTACCTATGCCGCCATCTTGGTTCTCTCTTAAGTTCACAATTCTAATGGGGAATCAGCAGTTTAATAGTAGTAACCAGCTTCCTCTTAAGGAGGGTTAGAAGCAGCCATACACTGCTTATGTTTATATGCCTGCCACTGGCTAAAATGGTAGCCTCTATTCTAAAAGGTCATGTGCCAAGCAACTAAAAAGGAAGAACATATATTGGGGCTGAGTGCAATTTGGAGAAAAGGCAAGAAAATTTTAGTTCATAGTTTACTTCTTATTTAAAATATAAATGATCTTATGTCAGGTACCTTTGTTTTAGAAAGTGACCACTAACGTAGACTAGTGTAGAGGTAATTTTTTGTTACGTATTTTTTATTACCTAGATTGACAAGCAGACTAGTTAACTATTACTGCATTGGGTCAGTAATTTTTATGGGTATAAACCAGTTTTTTAGTCAGTAGGAGCAGCAAGAGAAGATTTTAGACCACTTAGATCTCCTTATCTGTGATTATTAGTTACTTATGCACATGTTTAAATTATTGAGCCAGATAGTAATGACTTTGTGCCATATTTTGCTTTGGAGGGGGGCGCTTAATTACAGTGACTCTTGATCTGTAGAATACATTGATGTTACCTGTATTTCCTTTTAGAATTATATTGGTATAATTGTTATTTCAGAATACTTCCAGCGGACATAAAAATAGTGAAAAACTGAGTAGAAAATAATTTTGGCTTATAATCTAAAAAACATGCTGGTAGTATTAAATCCTTTTTGCTAGAACATTATTCTCAATATAAAGAAGAAACACCAGGAGTGCTTGTTAAAAATGCAGATTTTCAGTTTCACTTTCAGAAATATTTTTTCTTTCTGTTGTGGAGATAAAAATCCACAGCTTTTTAAAACAAGCATTCCATGTAGTTGTTAAAGGAATAACTGCTCTAGAAGAATATAGTTTTTTGTTTTTTAAGGAATAACTAAACTTGAATGAATTAACTTTAAATTGAGGCAGAAATAATATTAAAGAAATTTTGTAATTCCAAGGACTGAGCTTTTTATTTTAAGGTAAGATTAGTTTTCTTTTTAAGAGTTTTATTGCTAGGGATAAAAATGAACCCAGAAGGTAGCAAAGTCTGATTTACAGCCTAATTTTTTAAGAAAAAAATTGAATCCAAAACATTTTATCTTGTTACATCCAGTTAGAATGTTCAGACTATGTGTTTAGTAGCGTAACCTCCTTTTTCTTTGTGCATGTACGTGTGTGTCATTTTAATTGGTAGTGTGGACATAAGAAATGCCCAAACCTGTAGATAATTTATTTATTTTAATCACCCAAGGACACGTTCATTGATTTTGAGAGAGAGAAACATTGATGTGAGAGAGAAACATCTAGGTATGTGCCCTTACTGGGAATTGAACCCTCAACCTTTCCCTGTATGGGATGACGCTCTAACCAACTGAACCATACTGGCCAGAGCCAAACCTGCACACTCACCACTGGGGATGTGCCCGCAACCAAGGTACATGCCCTTGACCAGAATTGAACCTGAGACCCTTCAGTCCGCAGGCTGCTGCTCTATCCATTGAGCCAAACCTGTTAGGGTTATAGAGAATTTTTTATAAGAGTTTATTTGAGTCAAAACTGATGAGAGTTGCTCATCTCATGCTTTGGAGAATGACAGTTTTGCAGTTTCGTATATGCATTTCTTTTCTGAAATTGAGGGAACATTACATGAAGTTGGGGAAAAGCAAGATTGGGAATTGGATTACAGGAGAGTTAACAAAAATCATGTGCTCTCTTGAGCAAGGTTGGTACTTATTTCAAAGGAATCTTAACCTAGACAGGACTGGCTTAGGGCAAAGAAATAAATCTTTTGCTAAAGAAGTTACACACCTGGGGCCTAACTACCCAGTGACCTACCCAGTTAGGAATTTGTGATTGGATCACCCTGTGAAGTTACTTTCTATAACTTCCCCTTTTCATCCATAGTAGAAAATGGTATACTATTAGGTTACTTCAAAATGTGGTTGATGTCTATATAATCTTTTCATTTATTTTTGTAGGTGGCTTTCCTGGGGGAATGCCTGGTAATTTTCCTGGAGGAATGCCTGGAATGGGAGGAGGCATGCCTGGAATGGCAGGAATGCCTGGGCTCAATGAAATTCTTAGTGATCCAGAGGTTCTTGCAGCCATGCAGGTAAGACATAGAAAAACAGAGTGGAACTTTATATCACTATGGCATTTCTTTCATAATTCTGTGTGGGGACAAAGGTTAACTCTGTTAGCCAAATTGTATTGATCTGAATTGCCAAATAGCTTGTGATACTCATTTTCTTTGAGAATGAGTAGCTTAAAATTTTTTTAAAAAGATTTTTTTATTGATTTTTAGAGAGAGAGAGAAATAACTGATCTGAGAGTGAAACATGTATTGACTGCCTCCTGCAGGCCCTCTACCAGGAATGGAGCCTGAACCACCAGCCAGGTGCCCTGACTGGAATCGAACCAGCAACCTACTGGTGTATGGGATAATGCTCAATCAACTGGGCCACACTGGCCAGGGCACTTAAATTTTTAAAAATTGTTTTATAGGAAATACTTTGTAATAGTTGGTAATTGTATTTGGTTGTCCTTTTCTTTATATCAAGACTTGATATTTTTTTTTTCATTAGGTAAAATGATGTAATTGAGTGACTTTGAAGTGCACATTTAATAATATTTCTAGTTCTGGGACTTGTCCAAATCCCAAATAACTTGACCATGACAAAATTATAGGTCTAAATAAATAGGTAGGATTTAAGATAAAAACTTGTTGATCCATAAAACTTAAGTACTTTAAAACAAAACCTTTCTTTGCAGGATCCAGAAGTTATGGTGGCCTTCCAGGATGTGGCTCAGAACCCAGCAAATATGTCAAAATATCAGAGCAACCCAAAGGTTATGAATCTCATCAGTAAATTGTCAGCCAAATTTGGAGGTCAAGCATAATGCCCTTCTGACAAATAAAGCCCTTGCTGAAGGAAAAGCAACTTGGATCACCCAATGGATGTCGCAATAATACAACCCAGTGTACCTCTGACCTTCTCATGAAGAACGCTGGGGTGCTTTGAAGAGAATCCCGACCCCTCTGCCCCAAACGCAGGTGTAACATTTTACAGTGGTTTGCCATTATGGTATTCATTCAGATAATGTTTTCCTACTAGGAATTACAAAGTTTAAACACTTTAAACCTTAAAAATACCTAAAAACAAATTAAAAGGGTGTGTTAAACCCTACATTTTTCTTTACTAATCATTTTGGTGTTTTCCTTTGAATTATTGGGCAAAAGATACTTCAGGATGGAAGATTTATTGCTCAGAGTGAAGTAAAGGTTTATTAGTGGAAAGCGAATATAACATTTAAATAAAGTTTGAGTTAGATATATGGCTTACCTCAGTAACCATATATTGTAACCATTTCGATTTCTCTTTTTAAATGCTTTATTTAAAAAAAAAAATGATTTATTTTGATAAAACTACTGGGACCTGGGTAGGGACTGGAAGTACTAGGCAGGGCAGCAGCAATCTTACTACATTTTATATAACACGTACCCTTGTGCAGATGCATTTAAATCTTACACTGGTGAAGGGGTGATTTTTATAATGCTACAGTAGAGTTGGATTACTTAGCTCTGTTCTTGTCTGATAAATCAAATAAATGTTTCATATTATTTCCATATAGGGGAAATAAGGAATACTTTTCTTTTTATATTTCTATGTTTAAAATTACCTTTTCTGGTCAAAAAATAACCAACTCTTTGTCAGCTTTCTACTTGTTTTTACATTTCCCCCTTACTCTTGGGCTAAAGATAGTCCTTTTTCACTAGCATCATCACTGCTAGTGAATAATTCACAGCATAATTGTGCAAGCATATTTAATGCTGGGTTTAATTTAATATGTAATACATATAGTGACTGACTATGTAGGGTAATACCCATAACAGCTGTAGTTTCCTACTTGGCCAAGAGAATTCATATTTAAGTATTAGATGTCTACTTTGGTGAAATCTTATAACAGAAGATGTTGGAAGGAGGGATTCCCTTTGGTGTTTGGTCTTTTACTTAGGAAATATCAGTTGAGTTTATCTTTGTATTTTGGAGAGAGTCTGAGGTTTGAATTACTTGAGATACATAGAGGGGAACCTAAGTTTTTGCTCCAACATGAATTATAAACTTGATGAGATCCATGGTTCTTTATTGTAGAGTTGTTGGTATTATAAAGGATTCATTGTTCTCTTATTCAGCTCTGAAATACTGCAACCATATTTTCACCTCTTTTTCCCTCTCCAAGGATAAAGAAAATGATAAATTTTCTGTTGTATATTCAGTTCCTATATTAAATGAGACTAAGTCCAGGAACTGTACAAGGAATTTTTAGGTTTCTACCTATCTTTCATTTAAATGCTAATGTACTTTGCTTATTTGAAGAATCAGTGGTAGGAACAGTAAAGTAATTCCATTGAATACAATTTTTAAGTAGCACACATCTGAAATTACAAGTCAATTCAGATTCTAATCCTTTGCTGTACACAAGCAGATAGAAATGCATCTTATATAAGAGAAAAAGCTGTATGCTAATTAAGCATGCTTTTTAAACCCTTTAAAAATACTCAGCATATAAACTTAGCATTTGAGCTTGCCAGTGTTCTTTTTGTTAATGTGTGTTCTTTCTCAAAATTTCCAATGTAGGCTGTGAATAATAATAACTCAAGAAGACCAGTTGCTTTTGAATTCCTTATTTGATTTATTTACTTGACTACACATTACCTAAGTATATTCTAACATTGCAAATATTAACCATAAATTGGTAAAACTAAAACTGGTCTTCTGAAAATGTGTTCTGTGCTTTTAGACTTTTAAGTTCCACAAATAAAAAATACATTCATTTTCATAGAAACTCAATATATCATTTTAAACAAATGTTCTTTTTTTGTGCTAATAATGCTGTAAGAAGGAAAAAAGTAAAGGGGTTTTTCCTGCTTAAAACTATATAGTTGTTGGATATTTCTAGCTACATTAAAAATAAAGTATGGTTTCAAACTGGATATTGACTCCGCCACCCCCCTATTTCCCCCCAGCACATGTTCTATTTCTTTTGTCTCTAGCATTCATCTTATTTACGGGGCATAGTAGATTTCATATTATAAAATGCTGTTAACAGGGACCCACAAAAAATACATTAGTCAGCAATTTTCAACCTTTTTCATCTTATGGCACATAAACTAATTACTAAAATTCTGTGGCACAACAAAAATATGTTTTTTGCCAATCTGATAAAAAATAGGCATAATTTTTATTAATTTACACAAAGAATAATTAATAGTGATTACCCTTTTTGTTCCAAAGTGACTTTTTAAAAAATATTAGGTGCTTATACTTGTATATAAGGATTCCTGGTACCAAGAATTAACCAATCAGATGTAACCTTATTATGCAACGTGGCCAATAAGATGCAACTCCTGTTATATTACCTATGGTTCAAGGCAGGGCATTCACACCAGATAGCTATTCACTGTTGTCATTTTTAAATGGGCAATCTAAGGGAAAAGAGGTCAGTGCCCCTGATTAAGTAGTCAGATATTGCATATTTTAAAAATTCTTGGTGGCACACTGGTTGAAAATTGCTGGCCTGAATAAATCAGCTTTAATTTTTTTCAGTCCAGAGGTAAACAGTTCTACCGTATTCGGTTTTCTGGGTCCAAAGATGCTTGTTCTGCAAGCATATCTATCCTGAGGAAACAGAAGAGAGCTCCAGGGAATCATATGCTGAAATACTTAGGATAATATATGGAATTAGCATTGTATTCTCATATCCTGTTGATCAGCTTTATCTTTGTCTTGAGGCTTAAATTTTTTAGCTGCAGAGCAAGCATAGCTGTGTGGTCATGAGCCCAACAAAATATTACCACAGAAGAAATGGAGAAAAGACCTGGAGTAACATTCAGCAATCTGCCACATGAGGAAATACTGGCCTAATGGGACATAGAAACAACTTACATATTAGAGATTTAACCATATCTGAAATTAATGCACCCAAGCAGGTACATATATCAAGTAAGTAGTGCTTTTTGCCAAGCACTTTGTAATCAGTTTGCAAATATTGACAATTCTGGTAATGACCATAAGGTAAGTGCTCTTGTCTCCATTTTATACAGATGAAGAAACAAGCACTTAGTAAATAGTCCAGGATAACACCCCTGATTATTTGTGGAGCTGGGATTTTTAACCAAGCTTGTGGTTTCAAAGGTCTTTCTCTTAAATTCTATGCTCTCCTGCCCCTATCTGTATGAGGTTGCTTCTTGCGGAATTGTTGATTACATCATGAGGTGTGCTGATGTGCACATCCAACAGGTGTTTCTCCTAATACGGATGTAACAATTGGAAGTGCTTGATCCACTTGTGACAGACACAAGAATAGGGACAAGAAAAAATAAGTTTTAAAAATGACGGTGCAGTAACCGGTTTGGCTCAGTGGATAGAGCGTCGGCCTGCGGACTGAAAGGTCCCAGGTTCTGGTTAAGGGCATTTACCTTGGTTGTAGGCACATCCCCAGTGGGGCTTGTGCAGGAGGCAGCTGGTCGATGTGTCTCATCCATGTTTCTGACTATCCCTCTCCCTTCCTTTCTGTAAAAATCAATAAAATATATATAAAAAAAATGACGGTGCAGTTAACCTATCAGTAAACACTCAAGAATTGTCAGCGAGGATGTTATAAAACTTGCTGGTACCAAAACTGATAGAGACATGTGACTGGTATTCCAGTAAAGAAATGAAATTGGAGTCCTGAAACATTGTATCTCACAATATAATTTAGAATGCTAGTTTAGAAATATGGTATCTCTAGTACTGTGGTGTTTGGTTCCTCATTTTACAACATGGGAAAAATTTTAAGTATAAAGTACGGCTATATAAATTAGCTTTTGTAATCCTCACAGCAAATGAAGTTAGTAGTACTGTATTAACATCGATTTCACAAAAGGAGAAACCAAGAGTTTAAAGACTTGTTGCCAACGAGTATGTTCCCACCTGCATCTGATTATTTTGACTTTCCGAGGCCAATTTCTTTTTCCACTACACGCCAGGGTTTTTCAGTGGGAGAACCTTGCCCAATTGATATCTCTGCTTAAATATGACTAAAACTACTAGCGAGAGAAAAAAATATTCTAGCGAGAGAAAATATGAATCAAGTTGCAGAGAAACAGGAAGATTTGAGTCCCCCATCTTGCCAGTCATCAGTTTGTATTACAGATGAAAGTGAGAAAAAGACCATCTAGGCCAGTGGTTCTCAACCCTCCTAATGACAGCGACCCTTTAATACAGTTCCTCATGTTGTGGTGACCCCCAATTTCATTGTTACAAATTGAACATAAAGCATAGTGATTAATCACAAAAACTAATTCTATATGTGTTTTCCGATGATCTTAGGCGACCCCTGTGAAAGGGTCATTTGACCCCCAAAGGGGTCGCGACCCACAGGTTGAGAACCGCTGGTCTAGGCTTTCTGAAGTCCCCAGAGTTGGGTAGGTGTGAAGCAAGCCTGCCCAGATTTTGGAACTTCTAGGGGGCTGTCCCACCGCTCCGTGGGGTGGAGCCAACACTGCGCTGCTCCGCCCCGCACATGCTGTACGGGCCAATCAGAGCCAAGGGGGCGGTTTCAGCGCCCTTCCCCCCCCCCCCCCCGCGTCCTCCCCCCCCGTCCTCTAGCTGGGAGACAGGGCGCCCTATGACCCGGAAGTGGTTCTTCCGGAGGAGGCGGGGCCGGGAGGGTGGAGCTTGTGACGCTTCGCCCGGGACTCTGGCTCCTCTTTCCTCACCCGCCTGGCCTCGGCTCCTGCGGGAAAAGTGTGGCTCAGTCTGAGGGGAACCGCACCAATGGCTTCCGTGCTGTCCTACGAAAGCTTGGTCCACGCTGTGGCCGGAGCCGTGGTGAGGCGGGGTTTTCACGCCCAGGCCGCTGCGGGTCTTGGGTTTCTCCGGGGTCACTGCCGGGTTGTGTCTGGGGGATGGGGATGAGGGAGATCGTGTGGGTTCGGGTCTGGGCTCTCCTGTCGTGACGGTGGGACGGGAAGGAAGGGGGCCGAGGCGAAAGTTGCGGAGAGAATTTGGCGTGAGGGCTGGCACTCGCCCTCCGGCCCTGGCTACCGCTCCGGCTTCTTGAGAGACCAGCTGGGATGTAGACAGGTGGTCCCACATACCCACAGGGGTCGGGCAGAAGATCAGTGCTGCTTCCTTTGCCTTCTGAAATGTAGTGGTCACCCAGCCAACCCAACACACCAGCTTCTCACATGGGCCGCGGGACACCTAGATGTGATGCTGTGTTGCCGAATCACATGCTTAACTACACCTATTGCCACACACTGAACTGCAGGCATGTGGAAGTGCCTACCGAATAGGATATCTCTGGCTAATATTATTGATAGAAGATACACTTTTTTAAAAAATCCGGGTCAGAATTGCTGTCCGTCGTACGTGTGTTTACTGTGAGGCATGTGCTGGGTTCTTGGGCTTCTGGTGTCTCAGTTCCATTTGACACCCCTCCCCCTTTTCCTGGAAACTTTCCATTCTTGACTTGGGTAAGTTCCTCTTCGGGCTCTCATCTTCTTTCTCTGCCGCCCTTTCTGCTCTCTTTCTCTAACTGTCAACACACACCTGCAGCTGTGGGAATTGGTGTGACTTCAGAGGAGTATCACTGATCGCTCTCCCTAGAGCCCCTCGAAACTCACGGAGAGCTCATGTACTGTGCAGACTAATCAGGGCTGAACCCCAACTCCATTACTTGTTAGATGGGGGGCCCGTGAACCTCACTTTCCCAATCTGTAAAGTGGGGGTATTGAAACTTCCCTCACAGAGTGGTTATGAGAATTAGATGATACAGTAGTTCATGGCAGTGCGAGACTCAAGAATCTCGGTTCCTTCCTTAAATGAGAAGAGCCTTTCGCCAGAGTAAAGAGGCTGAGTGGGAAGTTTGCTTGACTTGCTCTGGGGTGGGCGTGGAGGCCTGTGTTCTTGGAGTGGAGGGAACAAAGGCAATAGGTTTCAGGGGACCACATTGTGTGAGGCTTTAACTCCGAGTGGGAAAGGGAGCTAGCTAGCAGTTACAGCAACTTGCTGATTTACATTTTATTTTATTTTTTAAAATATATTTTTTATTAATTTTAGAGAGGAAGGGAGAGGGAGAGATAGAAACATCAGTGAGAGAATCATTGATCAGCTGCCTCCGGCACACCCTCCTGGGGGATTGAGGTTGCAACTCAGGCATGTGCCCTTGGCTGGAATTGAACCTGGGACCCTTCAGTCTGCAGGCCGATGCTTTATCCACTGAACCAAACTGGCTGGGGCTGCTTTACATTGTAAACGTGATCACCCTTGACTGCTCTCTCTGTTCAGAGTGAACTATAAGGGAGCAAAGGTGGAAGCAAGGAAACTGTCAGGGAGCTATTACATCATCTCAGGCAAGAGATGATGATGGCTTGGACCAGGATGGTATGGAGGTGGTGAAAAGTGATCGTTAAACTGGAATATATAAGGTTGAGCCACCAGGGTTTGATGGTGGATTGGATATGGGGTGTAACAGAATGAGGGTTGGTTGACTCCCAATGGTTTTTGGCTTCAGCAACTGGAAGGATGATGTTCCCATATATTGAGCTGGTGAAGACTGTGACGGACCAGGTTTTGGGGGACATAAGTTTGGTTTTGGTTTTGGACTAGTTAATTTGAAATGCCTAAGTGTAGTCGTGAGACTAGATGAGTTCACCAAGAAAATGAGTGTGGCCCTAACTGGTTTGGCTCAGTGGATAGAACGTCAGCCTGCGGACTGAAGGGTCCCAGGTTCAATTCCAGTCAAGGGCATGTACCTTGGTTGCGGGAACATCCCCAGCAGGGAGTGTGCAGGAGGCAGCTGAATCGATGTTTCTCTTATCGATGTTTCTAACTCTCTATCCTTCTCTCTTTCCCTTCCTCTCTGTAAAAAAATCAATAAAATATGTTTTTAAAAAATGAGTATGAACTGAGAGAAAAGTCTCTCAGACCAAGCCTTGGAGCACCAACATTAAGAGGTTAGGAAAGTGAGATAGCACCAGCAAAGGAGACTGTGGAGAGGCCAGTAGGGGTAGGAGGAAAACTTAAGAGACTGTGATGTTTTGAATGTCACGTGGAGATGGGTATAGACCTACTGGGTCAGATGCTACGGATGGGTCAGATAAGAGGATTTTAGTAACCATTGGACTTTCATGTTGGTAAAACATGAAAGTCCAATGGTTACTTGAGAAGCGTTTTTTTGTTTTTGGGTGTTTTTTTTAGCGTTTTGATGGTAGAGTGAATAATTGGAGTACATCCAAGATAGAATGGGAAATATTTGTTGTGGCCATAGTTTTCTGACCCTTGCTATAGAGAGTGACTGGGGGAAGAGATGATATATTTCTATTTAACCTACAAAGACATATCCCTTTTCCCCTCTTTTTATTGCCTATTTTTCTCTTATTAAAAGTTCTTGAAATTATGCACCCCGAATTGGCTATGGCCTTTCTTTCGCCCATAAGCTATGTTAGAGTTTTCAATAGAAAGATTTGTAAGAATACTTTTTTTCTCTAGCTTTCCTTGGGGGCAGTACTATTCCTAGCACATATCTGAGTGAGAATTTGCATTGTATTTTGTTACTCATTTGTGGTTCTCAACTCTTTGCAAACCTCTGTATTAAGTAAGGTTAAGCCACACACCATGGACCCTATTTTCTTCTGGTTGCTTCCAAAGGAAAAAGTTTCATCACAAAAATGTCACAACATTGCTTTTATTATTTTTTAAAAATATATTTTTTATTGATTTCAGAGAGGGAAAGAGAGATAGAAACATCAATGAGAGAAAATCATTGATCGGCTGCCTCCTGCACACCCCATACTGGGGATCAAACCCACAGCCCAGGCAGGTGCCCTGACCGGAAATCAAACCGGTGAACTTTTGGTGCACCAGCCAGGATGCACTGGACTTTTTACCATATACACAAAGTACCTGCCTTTAGAAATAGAAACCAAGTAGATTTGGTTTGTTGATTCACTGTACAAGGCCTTCTGGATATAAAGGTCAGTGTAAGAGTCCTTGTCCTCAAGAAGCTCTTAAGTACAAAGTGGAAGAGTGGACAAGGCCCCTGGTGGTACCAAGGAAGAAGAGGTGCTGCACCTGTGAAGGTGACAGGAAATCCCCGTGGTTGGCATATATAGACCAGGTCTTGAAGGAAGAATAGGAATTTGCTAGGCAAAGTGAAATAGGAAGGCAATACGAGACTATTTTAGACAGGACAAAACATGTTCAAAGGCCCCAATATATACATCAGCATTCAGGGAACTTCGGGCTAGTTCTGACATAGCTGGTGTAAAAGATGGGAGAGAGTAGGATATGAAGTCTAAGAGTCTCATATACTATGCAAAGATATTTGGGTTAAAGTTTATTAGAAACTTTGTTAAAAAGTGGTTGTATCTTCCTCATTCTCTGTGTTTATATTTATATACAAATAAGTATTTACAAATAGGTTTTTTTGTTTATATAACTGGTATGGATTCTGGAGTTTTCTTTCATGTGTTTGTTTGTTTTTGTTTTTTTAAAAATATATTTTATTGATTTTTTTACAGAGAGGAAGAGAGAGAGATAGAGAGTTAGAAACATCGATGAGAGAGAAACATCGATCAGCTGCCTCCTGCACACCCCCCACTGGGGATGTGTCCGCAACCCAGGTACATGCCCTTGACCGGAATCGAACCTGGGACCTTTCAGTCCACAGGCCGACGCTCTATCCACTGAGCCAAACCGGTTTCGGCTGATGTGTTTGTTTCAGAATATATAGCATTTCTCCATGGATATCAGAGTTCTCTGGTTACAAGCTGGAGAAACAGCGTTTGGGTAATTTAACAAAACGGGAAGTCTTTTGGCAGGTTCTTTGGGAGCTCTCAGGTTCAGTAGGGAGGCTGAAGACTTGAAATAGGAAGGAACCAACAGACTCCCAAGAGATTTTTGAAGCAGTCGCTACAGAATGTCTGTTGGGCACCACCACTGGAAACAGTGGATTCTACCCCTATTTCTTCTGCCCCTCCAGCCCCTCTAGCCCCTATTAGTCATGCTCAAGACCATGTGCTCACCCCTTGACTGTAACAGGTAGAGGGTGGGCACCTGGATTTACCATCCTACCAAGATTGTATGCAGTGGGAAGAAGTAAAGGAAATCAGCCCACCCTTAGGAAAGGGCAATGGTGCTATATGGCCCCAAACATCAGATATGTACTATATCAGTGATGGCGAACCTATGACACGTGTGTCAGAGGTGACACGCGAACTCATTTTTTTGGTTGATTTTTCTTTGTTAAATGGCATTTAAATATATAAAATAAATATCAAAAATATAAATCTTTGTTTTACTATGGTTGCAAATATCAAAAAATTTCTATATGTGACACGGCACCAGAGTTAAGTTAGGGTTTTTCAAAATGCTGACACGCCGAGCTCAAAAGGTTCACCATCACTGTACTATATCCTGTCATTAAAAAGACTTCAGAAACCAATCGTAAAGGTTTTATGCAGTCTTTTTTTTTTTTAGCTTTTATTTTTTTATTGAATGTATTATGTTTACATTGGTTAATAATATTATATAGGTTTCAAGTGTACAATTGTATAATACATCATCTGTATATTGTGTGTTCACCATCCTAAGTTTAATTAGTTTTCTAACTTTCTATGAAACAGGGACAATAACACTTCACTTACTGGGTTCTCCTGAGAAGTAAATGTGGTAACACTTGTAGAGCACCTAGCACAATACTTGGAATAGTGTAGTAAGGCCATAATCATTCATTTCTTTTTCAGATATTTCTTGCAAATACACTATTTGTACCCAGGTTTAGAAGTCCAGTGGAATTGAGGTTTTCTCCCATTCCCTTCACTTGTAGCAGATCTCACTTTTTATTTTCTAGACTAGAGGCCCAGTGCACAAAAATTTGTGCACTCCGGGGTGTCCCTCAGCCTGGCCTATGTCCTCTTGCAGTCTGAGACCCCTCGGAGGATGTCCACCTGCTGGCTTAGGCCTGCTCCCTGGGGGATCGGGCCCAAGGTGGCAGTCAGACATCCCTCAGGCAGCCTGGAAGCCCTTGCCAGCAGGGAGCAGACTTAAGCTGCAGTCAGACATCCTTAGTGCTGCTGTGGAGGCAGGAGAGGCTCCCGCCACCACTGCTGTGCTGGCAGCCATCAGGCTGGCTTGTGGCTGAGCAGAGCTCCCCCTGTGGGAGCGCACTGACCACCAGAGGGAAGCTCCTGCATTGAGCGTCTGCCCCCTCGTGGTCAGTGTGTGTCATAGTGACCAGTCATTCCCAGTCGTTCTGCTGTTAGGGTCAAATTGCATATTACCCTTTTATTATATAGAATAGAGGCCTGGTGCACGGGTTGGGGCTGACTGGTTTGCCCTGAAGGGTGTCCTGGATCAGGGTGGGGGTTCCGCTGGGGTGCCTGGCCAGCCTGGGTGAGGGGCTGATGGCTGTTTGCAGGTTGGTCAAGCCCCTCAGTGGGGACCCTCACCCCATGGGGGTTTGGCCAGCCTGGGTGAAGGGCTGATGGCTGTTTTCAGGCTGCCCAAAGCCCCTTCAGGGTGGGGGTCCCCACTGGGGTGCCTGGCCAGCCTGGGTGAGGGGCTGAGGGCTGTTTTCAGACTGACCAAGCCCCCTGGCGACCGAAGCTCCCAGCCTTTCTTTTTTTTTTTTATTCGCTCCAGCTCCATGGCCATGGCGACTGGAAGCAGGTATCTGGGGTTTATTTACCTTCTATAATTGAAACTTTGTGGCTTGAGAGGAGGCAGCAGCTGGCCAGGAAGCTTGGCTTCTTCCATCATTGGGGCAACCAAGCCTCCTGCTTGCTCCAGCTCCGTGGCTGCCGGCCGCCATCTTGGTTGGGTTAATTTGCATATAGTCACTCTGATTGGCTGGTGGGTGTGGCTTAAGGCATAGCAAAAGTATGGTCAATTTGCATGTTTGTCTATTATTAGTTAAGATAAAATAGAGGCTACATGAGATGAGCTTTCTGACTTTTCTGGGGTTTTTTTCTAATTACAGAATCAACTAGAGTTGTACACACATTTCGCTACATTCTGTTTTTCTCAGGAAAACAGACGCATCCACCTCTGCTGCTTTGGATCTTGATCCTTCCCCATTACCCAAACCCAGTTATCTTTTGGGACTTTGCTCCATTAATTTTCACCTCTTTCCTATCACTTTAATCTTTCTACACTGCTCACTTCCTTTCGTCCTGCAAACACACTTAGCCCTGTCTTGTCATAAAACCATACCAATATGGTCTGGAGACTCTGCCTTTCTTAGCTGTTGCTCATTCCCCTTCCCGTTATGCTAACTTTATTGAAAGAATATTCTGTACTTAACTGCCTCTCCTCCTGATCCTACTCTGACCACTGGAACTGCTCTTTAGAGGCCATCACCAACTTTCTAATGGCTTAGTCTACTGACTTTTTCCATTCTTATTTGATTTGATTTCTTTATAGTTGTACTAGTGACCCAGTGCACGATTCGTGCACATTAAATGGAAATTAATTAGAAGGTGGTCGGCGGGGCGGGACTGGGTGAGATGCTTGATATGATGCTCGGTGCTTTCCAAAAGTTAATTCTCACTCCTTACAGCAACCTCAACAATTAGGTGTTGGTCCCAAAATTTCAAATGAGGAAATTGAGGCATGGAGATTTATAGTTCCTTATTATACAGTATGTATTATAACTGGAACCTGAACCTTGGTGTGTTTTTTATTCCAAAGCCCATGCTCTTTCCATTAGACACTCAGGTGTGTTATCCATTAGGCCTTTTGTTTAACTTGTATATTTGTCTGTGTGTAGGTGTGAGAGTTAGCTTGATTGTTATATCAGGGGAAAGACATGTTATAACATGGATTAAGTGAAAAATATGTTTTTGAATATGAAGCCACAGTAAGTGGTTTTAAATCTTTGGAATTTTATTAGCTCAAGATCTACCACTGAAAATATATTTTAGTTGTTTTTCTTTTCTTTTTAAAATAATCCTTCTGTCCAATAATGCCATGTACTCTATCAGGAGGTGCTGTCCACTGATTTCAATGGTGCTTCTACAACTCAAATAGCTTTGGACTCCTCTTGGAAATTGCTATTGGGACTGGCATTGCATTTTTTAAATTTATATTTTTACTATTTTTCATCCTTCAAGGGTGAATAAACATTTTAGAAATGGTAGAATTTGGTGACTTGGTTGGAAGGCCAACCCAAATATCATTATATATACTTAAAAGGCATGATTCTCTGCTTCTATATCTATGTGTGTCCATCTCTTTTATTCCATAATATTGCACATGCATAGGGGACCAAACACCAGGCTTACCCCACTATTTCATTCTGGCTCTGTCTGTGGTGTTAGGTACTTCAGTTCAACTCCATGAGTGTTTGTGTTGGCCAAATTAAAAAGTAGACTTTGGATGTTTATTTACCTTTATAGGAGAGACTCTACCCAGAAAATGTGTAAACTATCTATGTTTTTTATATATAATCTGAAATGTAGATACTGATACATTAAGAAATCCAGGTGTCCACTCTGGGATTATTTATAACAGAGAGAGAGAACCAGAAATGCCCAGGAATTTAGGCTGAAAATGATTTATGTGACTTTTCTTGCCATTCTTATCTCTAGCTGTCATCTCTCTCCTAGGCTGCAGTATGGTACTGCCAACTGACTTCGCTTGTGGTGTGTACGGGATGCAACTGGTCAATGTGTCTCTCTTACATTGACGTTTCTCTCTCTCTCTCTCTCTCTCTCTCTCTCTCTCTCTCTCTCTCTAAATCATTAAAAACATATCCTTGGGTGAGGATTAAAAAATAATACTCTTTTTAAAGCTATTTAGTCATTAAATAATTGCTTAATTGTTAGGTTTCTGCCCTTGGCATATATATATATATATATATATATGTGTGTGTGTGTGTGTGTGTGTGTGTGTGTGTGTGTGTGTGTGTATGCTTAAGTGACCATCCAATGGGCTGAGCAGTTGACTGGTAGCTATGACACACACTGACCATTAGGGGGCAGACACTCAACGCAGGAGCTGCAGAGTTGCCTTGACTTGGCAGCTGCTGTTCTCAGGTGAGGCACCTAGAACCAGAGAGGAGGGAGCCTGATTCCAGGGTGCATCACCCGAGAACCACCCTCTCGCAATCCAGGACCCCTCGGGAGATGTCGGAAAGCTGGTTGCAGCCCAATCCCTGCAGACCAGGCCAAAGAACCCCACCGGTGCACCGGGCCTCGAGCCCATTGGCTCTCCACTTTGGGTCTGGCTCCCCACCAGGCCTCTAGCCCATTGCAGAGGTCGTGGGTGTGGCCCTTACAGAAGCTTTTCAACTGGATTAGCTAAATGATGAGACGTGCAGGACCTATTGGCTGCGGCCCCAATGTCTGGCGCCGTCCCATCTGCTTAATATCGACTTCCAGTGGAGGCAGTGAATGTTCCCACTACCACTCTCGGCTGGGAAACCGGCTGCAGCTTCCCTCCTTCCTTGCGGACAGTTGTGGCAGTGGGCAACCCCCGGGGAGGGAAGGAGGCAAAGGAGCAGCTCAGGCGGGAAGAAGGAGGTTCCCACTGTCACAGGACTCTGCCTGCGGGAAGGGCCTGGGCACGAGCCTGACATTGAGCAGGGTCCTGCCCGAGGCCGACTAGATTCCAGGCTAAGTAAACCCTGTTTGCTAAATAATTGCATTTTTCAGCTAAATGCCCACAAGTCGTCAGTTACCGCCAAAATTAGGGTAAAGTGAGATGAAAGAAGCGAGACCGATACAGAGAGAAAGTGACATAATATTGGGAGAAGAGAGAAGGGAGCTGGATTCCGTGGTGTGTCACCCGAGAACTGCCCTCTCGCAATCCAGGACCCCTCAGGGAATGTTGGAGAGCTGGTTTCAGCCCAATCCCCACAGGCCAGGCCGAGGAACCCCACCGGTGCACGGATCTGTGCACCAAGCCTCTAGTGGTCTAATAAGGAAGAAAAACTCTTTAACCAAGTACAGTATAGTGCAATGATTGCTAAGACATAGAATCTTGTGCACAGGCTGTATGATACCATTAGAACCCAGGTGAGTGTAGTTAATTTATCATCTCAAATTCACTATGTCTAAGGTTGAACTAGTAATTTCTTAAAATGAGGTCCCTCTTTTGACATTCTTATTTCTGTCAATGGTGTCTTTATTCCTGTGACTCTCTTCTCTCTTGTAGTCCACATCCAGTAAATCAGCAAGAAATATTGATTCTCCCCGTTATAGTTCCTCTAGCAGATATCCCTTTGTTTTTCTAGCTACAACTCAAACTGATTCAATGACTTGCTATTTTATATCAGATGTAATTTGCTAGAGCAGTGCTTGCATTTGTGTTCTGGTCTTTCTGGTTGGAAGCTCCTGAGGTAACTTGGATAACTTCCTGAATATCACATGATGTGTCATTAATCAGATACCTGTGTACAAAGTGCCTGCCTTCAGATTTCTGCAGGGGGATGGGAGGGAGATCCTCTCTGATTTTGTCATTTTCCTAATTTTCATATCCAAGGTAAACTGGTTGCTGTTTTATGTTTGTTTTGATTTGCTTTTGTTTAGTACTTGTTACTCTACTAACTTATAAACTTTTGGGAGGTAGGGGGTTAAGTTCGAAATATATTTACATATACAGGGAATATAGAAGTATCATGTTAGATATTATGGGGAAATAGATTCAAAATATGATATGTTACCAACTTGCTCTTCTAGAAGTTTATTATGAAATAAGAATGAAGTAGAATGCCGAAACCGGTTTGGCTCAGTGGATAGAGCGTCGGCCTGCGGACTGAAAGGTCCCAGGTTCGATTCCGGTCAAGGGCATGTACGTTGGTTGCGGGCACATCCCCAGTGGGAGATGTGCAGGAGGCAGCTGATCGATGTTTCTCTCTCATCGATGTTTCTAACTCTCTATCTCTCTCCCTCCCTCTCTGTAAAAAAATCAATAAAAATATAAAAAAATAAAATAAAAATAAAGAATGAAGTAGAATAAACTGTAAAAGGTAAACACATTCACAAATTTTAAATATTTTAATAATATTTTAAATAATTTAATAATCAATATTTTAATAGTTACATTGTAAAATACATTGTGATTTCTGTTTCTAATTCAGGAGCTAATCAAAACTTCTGAAAATTTCCCTTTATAATAAAAACTTGTATAAAATGTTTTTTAAAAAATAACTTCTTAAAACTATTAATAAGGTGACAAGAATATAAGGAACACTCAGACTGTAGAATGAGTAAAGGCAGGACCCAGGGGCAAGGAGAGCAGAAATTGCTTAACCAGATAAACATGAACTTTAGGTTTGTAGCTTCCAGAGATACAGGGAAGGCGAGAAAGTCTGTCCAAGACGACTTTCCCAAAGGAATATGCTATAAAGGTGAATAGGAAATAATCTTACTTCTCCCCAGGAAAATCAGCTATCTCCAACCTTGGCACTGATTAGGGTCCGGGAGTGGGGTGGGGAGTGGATCACCAGTGAGATTTTGAAACCACAAGCCCTCCCACTACTTGCATCATTTGAAAACCTAAAACCATTAACTTAAGAGTGATTCCAGCAGGATGGAGCCAAAGTGCCTAACATATCCTTTCCAGAGATACTTATCTTCATGGGGTCAAAAGAATGCCCCAAAATAAAATTCTAAGGTAAGTAACCAGCTCCATCCAACTAACTGAACTCAAAGAGAAACAAGGCACTGTGAGCAAGAAGCATAGACAACAGCAACAAATGAAGTGCTCAGTCACAATCTTAAAAAGCTGTTTAGTGCTCTAGCCAGATGGCTCAGTTGGTTGGCAAGTCGTTATTCTGTACACCAAAAGGTTGTGGGTTTGATCCTTGGTTGAGGACATAGGAGAGGCAACCGATCAATGTTTCTCACTCACGTTGATGTGTTGTTTTTTCCTCCCTCCCTTCCTCTCTAAAATCAATTTTAAAAAATTTTGGACGAGGATTAAAAAAACTATTATGTATAAGAAAATGGAATATTTTTCAACCATAATATAAGTGCTGTAAGAGATGTAAACAAGTGCTGTGGGAATGTAGAGGAATGAACTATCAATTGTAACCTAGTGGGGGGGGGGCGGTGATGGTAACATTTAATCTGAGTTTTGAAGAATACTAATAAGACAGTACAGTGTTCTCCCTGTCAAGCTGGCTGAGCTATTTATTTATTTATTTTTTAAATTAAATCTTATTGTTCAGATTATTACAGGTGTTCCTCTTTTTACCCCCCATAGCTCCCCTCCACCCGGTTCCCACCCCATCCTCTGCCCTTATCCCCGCCCGATCCTCATCCATAGGTGTATGATTTTTGTCCAGTCTTTTCCCGCCCCCCACACACCCCTTCCCCCCCGCCCGAGAATTGTCATTCCACTCCCTTTCTATGCCCCTGATTCTATTATATTCACCAGTTTATTCTGTTCATCAGATTTTTTATTCACTTGATTTTTAGATTCACTTGTTGATAGATATGTATTTGTTGTTCATAATTTTTATCTTTACCTTTTTCTTCTTCCTCTTCTTAAAGAATACTTTTCAGCATTTCATATAATACTGGTTTGGTGGTGATGAACTCCTTTAGCTTTTTCTTCTCTGTGAAGTTCGTTATCTGACCTTCAATTCTGAATTATAGCTTTGCTGGGTAAAGTAATCTTGGTTGTAGGTTCTTGGTATTCATCACTTTGAATATTTCTTGCCACTCACTTCTGGCCTGCATAGTTTCTGTTGAGAAATCAGCTGAAAGTCGTATGGGTACTCCCTTGTAGGTAACTGACTTTTTTTCTCTTGCTGCTTTTAAGATTCTCTCTTTATCTTTTGCTCTTGGCATTTTAATTATGATGTGTCTTGGTGTGGTCCTCTTTGGATTCCTTTTGTTTGGGGTTCTCCGCGCTTCTTGGACCTGTAAGTCCATTTCTTTCACCAGGTGGGGGAAGTTTTCTGTCATTATTTCTTCAAATAGGTTTTCAATATCTTGCTCTCTCTCATCTTCTGGCACCCCTATAATTCTGATGTTGGTACGCTTGAAGCTGTCCCAGAGGCTCCTTACACTATCCTCGCATTTTTGGATTCTTTTTTCATTTTGCTTTTCTGGTTGGATGTTTTTTGCTTCCTCGCATTTCAAATCATTGACTTGATTCTTGCGCTCCTCTGGTCTGCTGTCGGGCGTCTGTATAATATTCGTTATTTCAGTCCGTGTATGCTTAATTTCTAGTTGGTTCCCCAGTATAAGATCGAGGGTCTTATTAGTTTTCGTGTAGATCTCATTAAGTTTATCGGCAGCTTCTAAACAGTTCTTGAGAGACCTTAAAAGTGTGGTTCTGAACTCTATATCTTCCATTGACAATTTTGTCCTGTTTCTTTGTCTCCACATTTTGTTATGCTTCCTTGGTGCACCCCCTAGTGGTCTTTGTTCGCAGTCTTATAGTTAAATCTTGATTGTTGTAGCTAATTCCAGGGAGGGTTTGACCTCCAGGCCAAGTGGCTATGAGAATCAGCTGTGTCAGCAGTGAGAGAACTTCTGTCCTCTAGGGAGGTGCTAATCTAGCCTTTGCCTGAGGCTATCCGGCAAATGCCTCTGTGCAGGGCTTGGGTGGGGCGGGTCGCACAGGATCAACAGGGTGGGCCGGAGAGAGCAGTTATGGCGGCTCTCAGTCCTGTCCCCAGGGGCTCTGCCTCTCTGAGTCCCAGCACCCGCTGCAAAGCTCGGAGAGAAAGCTGCACTCGCTCTGACCGAAGCCAGACAGTCCTGCTTCTCCTGTTTGAGTCTGGGTCCCTAATGACTCGCCCGGATCTGGTGCTCAGAGTCTGCGACTCCCTCCCGATTGAAAACAACAACCGCACCCTCCGCCGCCAGCCCGCTCCGCGCCCTCCGCACCTCAGAATTTGACTTCAGCACTGCGCCTCCTCTGAGTGTCCGTGTGCGTTTCTCTTTCCTCCTAGTTGTAAGACTTCCACTCAGCCAGCGTTCCTGTGGTTCTGGGTGATGTCCCTTCCGTTTTTTGGTTTCACTTTTGAAGTAGTTGTTCAAAGCAGCAAACTCCTGCGTTAACCTATGCCGCCATCTTGGTTCTCCCCTTCTGAAATCTCTTCCCTTGTTCATTTTTTCATTGTGTTATCTTGGATGAATTATTTATGTAATTTCTAGTAAAGAGATTGTATCTTTTATTTAAAGCACAGCAAACAAAATTATAAAGAATAATATGATAAGCCAGTCAGAGAAAGGCAAATACCATATGATCTCACTTATACGTGGAATCTAATGAACAAAATAAAGTGATGAACGAAATAGAAATAGAGGCATAGATACTTTGGAACAAACTGACAGCTGTCAGAGGGGAGGGGAAGGGGGGACTGGATGAAAGAAGATGAAGAGATTAGTCAAAGAACATATATGCATAACTCATAGACACAGACCAGATGGCCAGAGGGAAGGGGATTGGGGAATAGGTGGCCATGGGGGAGGTGAGCATTGAGACATCTGTAATAGTGTCAACAATAAAAAAGTAAAAAATAATAATAATAATAATTTTTTAAAAAGAACAATATGGTTCTTACGCTTTTACTTTGTGGTGAATATCTTGATTGAACACAGAGAATAGAAATAGTTATTTGTATGATTATTGGATATTTTTATTCCAGTGGATAAGAATAGCAGCTGACCTGTGAAAGATTACAAATCCATTTACCTGTTATCTTTGACAAGTGTCCTAGGTTCCAAACCCTTAAGATTGTCATCGCTAGGGAACCACCACAAGCTTTTTCAATATCAGAGAGAAATATATTTCTTCCAGAAAATGTAATACTTCTGTTTAGGTACATAACTATAGAAGTGTGAACAATAATAATCCCAATAGGTTAAAATGTTGCATGTATTTGTTCACTGAAAACCTAATTTGACCCATTGTTAATAGTGAACTTTTGTTCCTTTAAAAGTTATGGCTCATTGCCTTGTGATGTGTAATGCCTAAAGCCTTTTTAAACGTTTCAGGGCAGCGTGACAGCAATGACAGTGTTTTTTCCTTTGGATACAGCTCGACTTCGACTTCAAGGTGAGTATCTTTTGTAGAGTCAGGAAGCAATCATATTTTTCTAGTAAGTTCTAAAATAACACAAAGATATTTTGTTTCATTAGAGATCCGTTGTCCATTTTCACTGACACTTTAAATACTCATCATCATTGCTATTTCCTAATTAATTGAGAGAGGTTCATGAGTCAGTCATAGCCTCAGCCATTTTCTATTCTGAGACAACCTGGTTGGGCTTGCATTAATAGTTTTGAATCATTGCGATTATTTCTAATAAAATGACTTTTAAAAGGCACAGTGGAGAGTTTTTGCTGGGGATGGATTTTCTCAAAAGAGAAGAGAGAATAGGAAACATAGTGGAGCCAAATACCCAAACCTATGCCAAAATGTACATGAAGAGATAAGAGTAAGATGAGGTGTTTTTTTAAAATGTATTTTATTGATTTTTTACAGAGAGGAAGGGAGAGAGATAGAGAGTTAGAAACATCGATGAGAGAGAAACATTGATCAGCTGCCTCTTGCACATCTCCCACTGGGGATGTGCCTGCAACCCAGGTACATGCCCTTGACTGGAATCGAACCTGGGACCGTTTAGTCCAAAGGCCGACGCTCTATCCACTGAGCCAAACTGGTTTTGGCTAAGGTGAGTTTTGAATAAACTAATTCCTATGTTATAACCCTTCATGACTACTATTTTTAATTAATTTTAGAGTCTTAGGATAGATAATAATTTCATCTGACTCAACTCAAAAAACAAAATATTAAAAATATATACAGTACAGTGAAAAATTTCACTTTAGTCTTCCCCCTTTTTCCTTTTTTCTTCCCTGCAGATAATGTCCTTATTAGTTTCTCAAATAGTTTTGCAGAGTTTCTTTATGGAGTAACAAGCAAATAGAATATATATTCTTTTCTTCCTTATGCCAAAAGCATACTTTTCCCACAGTTCGGTACCTTGCATTTTTCACTTAGCAGCATATTTTGGATACCTTCCAAATCAGTACATTGGGAGCCTCTTCTAACTGTAGAATGATCCATGGTGTGGATACACCATAACCTATTTACCAACCCCCCGCCCCCCCGCCCCCAATTGGAGATTCTTGGGTTGGTTGGTTCTTTTGTAGAATAGATTTATTCATATGCCACTGTTTCTGTAAATTCTATGAAATAAATTCCTAGAAGTGGGATTGCTGATCAAAGGATAAATGTGTTTTTAATTTTGATAGTTATTGCCAGATTCCTTCTATATAGGTTTCCTAATTTGCTATCGTATAAGCCATATAGGTACCAATTTAATTATTTTTTGTTGTTGTTTTTGTTCATCCTCACCCGAGGATATTTTCTCCATTGATTTTTAGAGAGAGTGGAAGGGAGAGAGCACAACAAGGCTAAAAGTTTGGAAACTTGAGGTTTGTTTTTTTTTTTCTTTAATTGATTTTTAGAGAGAGAGGAAGGAAGAGTAAGAGAGAGAAAGATTGACGTGAGAATGAGCCATCGATGGGCTGCCTCTAGCACACCCTCTACCAGGGATCAAGCTGGCAACCTTGGCATGTGCCCTGCCTGGGAATCGAACCGGCAATATTTCAGTGCACTGGACGATGCCCAACCAACTGAACAACACTGGTCAGAGCTGGAAACTTGAGGGTTTTTTTTTTCTTTTTTTGGAAGCTTGAGTTTTAATCCTGACTTTGCTACCAATCACGTGTCCTTCACAGCTTTTGTTTCTACAGCCTTTTCTCTAAAAGGGAGATGATAGTTTATTTCCTCTCTATAAGATGTTAAGATAAAAATGAGAATATTTAACTTTGGGTGGGGGTGGACAAAAGAGCCTTATGAATATAAGAAATAAATTTCTTTTTTAAAATTTTATCTTTATTGAAAATATTACAGATATCCCCTCCCTGTTCCTCCCCCCCGCATTAAACCCCTTCAGTCTACCCCTGCTGCCGGGGTCCAACCCCAGCAGGTCCAGGGGTTCCCAAAGGCGTAGACGGAGTCGGCGAAGAAGGAAGGACACGGAGACAGTGTTCAGTTGATCAGCAGCCTAGCCAGGATCTCCAGCCAAGTTCTGGTCTGGATCTCCAGAGAGGTTCTGCTTCGGAGCTCCAGCCAGGTTCTGTAGCCATGTTCCCTCGCTAGGTTCTCCGGCCAGGTTCTGTCCAGGTGCTCCAGCCAGGTTCGGTAGCCATGTTCCCTCGCTAGGTTCTCCAGCCAGGTTCTGTCCAGGTTCTCCAGCCAGGTTCAGTCACCAAGTTCTAGTCAGGTTCTCTTGCCAATTTCTGTAGTCAGGTTCAGTCCAGGATCTTTTGCCATGTTCTCTCCAGCGAAGTTCTTCTGTCTCTAGAGAACATTCTGTGTAGGTTCTGTGCCTAGGTTCTGTGTTCTAAGTTCTGTGTCTTTCTGTCTTGTTACATCTGTATTTATACCAGTTGATTCAATCTTATCAATCTCTATTACAAAGGTTAGGGCGTTTCTTATCTCCATTCCAGGGAGTAAAGATTATGTAGCTTAAGCATGATTGTTTGTAGTTAAAGTGATTAATTACCCGCCTGGCACTTAGTTGAGGGGTTTTATTCCCTCCCTAACTTCAGGGGAAAATCCCTACCTGGGGAAACAACCTTTCTCAGAGAGGAGACCTTGGTTAAAAGACATAGTGCCAAGAAGGTGAGCAAACATTTTAAGAACAGTATGCCGTATATGCCAGGTCCTTTGAAACAGCAAGGATGGACCGGCTCCCGGCAAATTCCCCCTTTTTTATTTTTTAAAAGCAGGCATTAGAAAGAAAAATCCCAAATGCTCTCTTGTATCCATTTTAAGAGTAGGATTGGCGCTTTCCGCTATTACCTGAGTCCTGATCTATCACCTCAGGGAGAGCTTGCCAATCCTGCACTTTCCCGGGGTGGAAAGCCTGCTGTGGGGTTAAGGATAAGGCTCCTTGGGCCTACCTCCTCCCATGCCTTTACATTTACCTTTCCTTCCTCAGAAAAGCATGGACATACTTCTTGTATAAAACGTTCTGACTGGGAGTAACCTTAATTCCTCTGCTAGCAAGCATATATGTTAAAAGATCAATACAGAGTCTTTTTTCTTTAGACTCAGTATGGCACATCTTCTTAATCTAAAGATCAATACAGAGTCTTCTTTCTTTGGACTAACTATGGCACATCTTCTCAATCTAAGTTCTGTACTATCCACCTTCTTACCCTATTTATCCTCTATAGGGGGGTCTGTAGCACCCTGGTGGAGTCCTATCCGTCCCGAGTGTGGGGGGTTTCAAGGGGGGGGGGCTTACCTAGGGGAATCCTGTTCCAGGCATTCCCAAAGGTGTGGACGGAGTCAGCGAAGACTATCCACCCTCTTCCTACGGTGGAGTCCTATCCTTCCCGAGTGCAGGGCGCTTACCTAGGGGTCCCTGTTCAGGCGCCAGATGCCGGGGTCCAACCCCAGCAGGTCCAGGGGTCCCCAAAGGTGTGGACGGAGTCGGCGAAGAAGGAAGGACACGGAGATAGCGTTCAGTTGATCAGCAGCCTAGCCAGGATCTCTAGCCAAGTTCTGGTCAGGATCTCCAGCGAAGTTCTGGTTAGGATCTCCGGCCAGGTTCTGTCTGAGATCTCCAGCAAAGTTCTGTTTCGGATCTCCAGAGAGGTTCTGGTTAGGATCTCCAGTCAGGTTCTGTGTCCATGTTCTCTTGCTAGGTTCTCCAGGTTCTCCAGCCAGGTTCAGTCACCAGGCTTTAGTCAGGTTCTCTTGCCAATTTCTGTAGTCAGGTTCAGCCCAGGATCTTTTGCCATGTTCTCTCCAGCGAAGTTCTTCTGTCTCTAGAGAACGTTCTGTGTAGGTTCTGTGCCTAGGTTCTGTGTTCTAAGTTCTGTGTCTTTCTGTCTTGTTACATCTATATTTATACCAGTTGATTCAATCTTATCAACCTCTATTACAAAGGTTAGGGCGTTTCTTATCTCCATTCCAGGGAGTAAAGATTATGTAGCTTAAGCATGATTGTTTGTAGTTAAAGTGATTAATTACCCGCCTGGCACTTAGTTGAGGGGTTTTATTCCCTCCCTAACTTCAGGGGAAAATCCCTACCTGGGGAAACAACCTTTCTCAGAGAGGAGACCTTGGTTAAAAGACATAGTGCCAAGAAGGTGAGCAAACATTTTAAGAACAGTATGCCGTATATGCCAGGTCCTTTGAAACAGCAAGGATGGACCGGCTCCCGGCACCCTGCCGCCCCCCAAGGAATAAATTTCTTTTGTCACATCTTTTACTCTGGGTATTAGGTATTGAATTAAAATGCTATGATCCATGAATAACAGACATATTTTTCCTCTTGTAGTTGATGAGAAAAGAAAGTCCAAAACTACACACATGGTGCTCCTGGAGATCATTAAAGAAGAAGGCCTGTGAGTACTACCACCTTCATCTTTGTTAGAAAAGCACCTCCCTAGGAGATTCACAGCCTACACTCCTTTCTGTACGTTCTCATAGCCTTGTAGTGTGAATTTGTAATTACTTGACTGGTAAGTACAAGTCCTGTGGTTCGCCATTTTGAATCTTGATTGAAATCAATATTTCAATCTTCCATGAAATCAATATTTTGTTTTTTGTACAGTAAACTGAAGAAGGTAATAGCTGTGTAGTTCATTCCTATCAGGTGCATCTAGGTTATATACTACTTTTAACTTTTTATTTGGAAATAATTTCAAATTTACAAAAAGATGCAAAACTTGATTACTAGTATGTGCTTTACCCAGATTCACCTATTGTTTTTTTTTTTTTAAATATATATTTTATTGATTTTTTTACAGAGAGGAAGGGAGTGAGATAGAGAGTTAGAAACATCGATGAGAGAGAAACATCGATCAGCTGCCTCTTGCACATCTCCTACTGGGGATGTGCCCGCAACCCAGGTACATGCCCTTGACCGGAATCGAACCCGGGACCTTCCAGTCCGCAGGCCGACGCTCTATCCACTGAGCCAAACCGGTTTCAGCTCACCTATTGTTAATAATTTTTTTTTTTGTCATTGGCTCATGCATTCTTTCCTCCTTTCCTCTCTCCTTCCTTTTCTCTCTCTACCACACACACACCATACACAGATTTTTTAAAAATTATTTTAGAATAAGTTTCATACATCAAAACCCTTTACCCTTATGACATTGACTTTTTTAAAAGTTTTTTTCAATATGTTTTTATTGATTTTTAAAGAGAGAGGAAGGGAGGGAGAGAGAAACATCGATGTAAGAGAGAAACATGGATCGATGGTTGCTTCCTACATGTACCCCCACTGGGGATCAAGCCAGTAACCCAGGCATGTGCTCTGACTGGGAATTGAACTGGCGACCTTTCGGTGCACAGGATGACACTCAATCAACTGAGTCACACAGGGCTGCCATTGACACTTTTAAAGAATATAGTCAATCTTTCTCCCACTTTTAAAAAATAAAATGCTGCTTATTTTAAGTCTGCCTCATGTTTCTTCATGTTTCTTCATCTTTATTAGTTATTCATGATTTTTTAAAAATATGATAATCATTTATTGACTGCCTCCTACCCATCCCCTACTGAGGATCATGATCCAGCCTGAAGCTGGGGCATGTGCCCTGACCGGGAATCTAACTGTGACCTCCTGGTTCAGAGGTCAATGCTCAACTACTGAGCCACACCTGCTGGGCTAATCATGATTTTTTTAGATTTGAGTTAGCCACTGAATAATTTTATGTTTCCTCTGTTGCAATTATAAGCACTCTCTGAGCAGTTCCTTTAGTTAATATCAATATAGACTCAGAAATTTCTGTTTTACTAGTGATTTACAATTGATTACTATACTTTATTATTTTGGTGCTCAAATTGTTCCAGGTTTGACCAGTGGGAATCCCTTAGTCTGGTTCCTGTACTCTTATAATATGCCCCCACCACTTTTTTTGCACTTATATTCTATATTTACTTTATTTTAAATATTATTGCCCTGTAATAAAATGTGAATGATGCTGTATTAGCTAACAGCCATGAAGAAATTATCTTTAGTATTACTAAAGGAAAGCAGTAAATAAGCCATTGAAAGTTTATTGTTTCTTTGGTGTCATTGGTGCTAGAAAAGATTTCTTGGTTTGGGCATCCTTCAAAATGTAAGATGTGTATAGTGTAAAGTACATTGTAGTGTAGGAGTGAACTTTGAAAATATGTGAATGATAATCAGCCTTTCCTAGGACTTAACTCATTTCTAGTGGCTTTTGTCCATCATCTTTATTTTACTTATTGTTTTTTCCCTAGCCTGGCCCCATATCGAGGATGGTTTCCAGTTATCTCCAGTCTCTGCTGCTCCAATTTTGTCTATTTCTACACTTTTAATAGCCTCAAAACAGTCTGGGTCAAAGGTCAACATTCTACTACTGGAAAAGATCTGGTGGTTGGATTTGTTGCAGGTAACAAAGTTTTCTGAGCATAAAATATTTTTATATCTTAACACTTTGTCCATATATCCTCTGTGAGGTTATTTTAGCACAGAGTTACGCTACAAAGAATATAATTAGTTTTCTGACTTGGCTGTGTGTGTGTGTGTGTGTGTGTACGTGTGTGTGTGTGTGTGTTAAAAGCACATAACATAAAATTTACCATCCTAATAATTTTAAACTGTATACTTTAGTAGTAAGTTTCTGTACATTGATGTGAAACTGATCTCTAGAGCATTGTCATCTGACAAATGCGAAACACTAGACCCATTAAACAACTCCCCTTTCCCTCCCCCAGCCCCTGGTAACCACCATTCTGCTTTCATTTGACTACTTTAGATGCCTCGTATAAGTGGAATCATACAGTATTTGTATTTTTGTGACTGGCTTATTTTACTCAGCATAATGCCCTCAAGGTTCATTCATTTTATAGGATATAAAAGGATTTCCTTCTTCTTTAAGGCTGAATAATATTCTGTTGTATGTGTATATACCACATTTTGTTTATCCATTCATTTGTTGATGAACATTTAGATTGTTTCCACCTCTTGGCTACTGTGAATAGTTGCTGATATGAAAATGGGTTGTGCAAATACCTCTTTGAGTCCCTGCTTTCAATTCTTTTGGATATTTACCCAGCAGCTCTTTTTTAAGTTTTGTGAGGAACCACCATCCTGTTTCCACAGCAGTTGTGCCATTTTATAATTCCACCAGCAGTGCACAGCAGTTCCAGTTTCTCCACATCCTCGCCAACACTTGTTATTTTGTTGTTGTTTTTTTGTTTTTGATAGAAGCCATCCTAATGAATATGAAGTGACACTTCACTGTGGTTTTGATTTGCATTTCTCTCATTTTTCATTTGCTTGTTGGCTTTTCATAAATTGAGCTATTTGATTTTTTTCTTGTTGAGCTGTAGGTATGTCTTTTTTATATATTCTGGATATTAGCCCTTATCAGATATATGATTTGCAAATATTTTCTAAACTGCATCCAGCACGGCCAGTGATGAACTTGAGGTGGGGCGGTGAAGGATTAAAGAAAATAGACAAGAGAATACAGTTGGGGCCAGGTGGATCACTGTGCCTGTATGAGGACATAGTCACACAGCCTGTAAGCAAGTCTTTATTTTATAGTCAGATCACACAAAGCAAAACAAGGGCAAGATGTTTACAGTGTTCTTGCGAATTTCAAATCTGCTTCTTTCCTATTGTTGCCATTCTCTGAACTCTATCAAGCTTTGTTTAGGCAGCATTGCTGTACCTCCCTCAGCCCACATCCCTTAGCTACCTAGGACTGCAGGGTCGGACTGTAAGGTCAAGCTTACAACCATAGCTTTTTGGCTATAATTTGCGCTCCAGGCTGGGACTTGTATGTGGCTTTGCCACAAGTCAGTCTGAGGCTTGATCCTGTCCGAATGCTGTAGCCGCTCTCCACATTTTTCTCCTATTTTATTGGCTGCCTTGCACTCTGTTGATTATATTTTTTTATATATATATTTTATTGATTTTTTACAGAGAGGAAGGGAGAGAGACAGAGAGTTAGAAACACATTGATGAGAGAGAAACATCGATCAGCTGCCTCCTGCACATCTCCCACTGGGGATGTGCCCGCAACCCAGGTACATGCCCTTGACCGGAATCAAACCTGGGACCCTTCAGTCCACAAGCCGACGCTCTATCCACTGAGCCAAACCGGTTTCGGCTGATTATATTCTTTGATACTCAAAAGTTTTTGTTTGAGTTTTAAGTTTGTACTATTTGTCTTATTTTTGCTTTTTTGCTTGTGCTTTTGGTGTCATGTCCAAGAAATCATTGCTGAGTCTAATATCATGAAAGCTTTTCCTCCTATGTTTTCTTCTAGGAGTTTTATAGTTTTAGGTCTTACTTTCATTTTTCATCCACTTAGATGTATAATAATAGTCTGCATATTTGCCTTTATCTTTTACTAGGTAGTGAACCATTTAAAGGCAGAGATTAGAGCCAATTTTTGTATGTGGTATAAAATAAGGGTCCAATTTCATTCTTTTGGGTGTAGATAATCCAGTTTTTCTTTTTTTCTTTTTTAAATATATTTCACTGATTTCCCACAGAGAGGAAGGGAGAGAGATAGAGAGCCAGAAACATCGATGAGAGAGAAACATCGATCAGCTGCCTCCTGCACATCTCCCACTGGGGATGTGCCCGCAACCAAGGCACATGCCCTTGACCGGAATCGAACCTGGGACCTTTCAGTCCGCAGGCCGACGCTCTATCCACTGAGCCAAACCGGTTTCGGCGATAATCCAGTTTTTCTAACACCATTTGTTGATGATACTGTCCTTTTCCCATTGAGTGGGTCTTGGCACCCTTGTGGAAGATCCATTGACCATATACACAAATGTTTATTTCTGAGCTGACTTTGCTTATTTTTATCTTTTTAATCCAGAGAGGAAGATAAGTTATCCTTGTTTAGCAGCCTATACCCAGAATATATGGAAGTTAAGGTTTCTTTTTAAAAAAAGAGGGATTTCAATAACTTCCTTGCTTATTTTCCATATATATATACACACACACACATATATACACATACACACACACTTAAACTGGGGTTCACATGAGATGTTTACATGTTAACATGAACAGGACTGGCTACATAATTTGCAGTGCCCAGTACAAAATGAAGATATGGGACTCCTTGTTCACAATTTAGTAAGCATTTCAAGATGGATGACACCAAAGCGTTAGACAGGTTGCACACCCATGAAGCCCACCCTGAGTATGAAAGCATTTAGTCAAATGTGACAAAAGTATTTATTGCACAGTCCTAGGTAGTTTGTATCATAATAGTTGTTGATGCTTTAAAGGGTTCATAGCAGGATGAGAGGTCACTTTTGGCTATGGGGAGAGGGGGGTATCTTTTAAAAAAAAAAAAAAAAAATATATATATATATATATATATATATATATATATATATATATATATATATATATTTATTGATTTCAGAGAGGGAGAGAGAGATAGAAACATCAGTGATGAAAGAGAATCATCGATCGGTTGCCACCTACTCGTCCCCTACTGGGGATCGAGCCCACAACCTGGGCACGTGCCCTTGATCAGAATCAAACCGTGACCTCCTGGTTCATAGGTTGACACCCAACCACTGAGCAACAGCAGCCAGGCGGGGTGGGGGTGGGGGGCGGGCAGGGCGTGGTATCTTATACAAACCAATGGCTCTTGAATTAAGCCTTAATAGGATTAGGCTTAATTAGTAACATTTATAGATGAATAATGACAGTTTCCTGATGAAGGGAATGATAGAGAATTGAGAAAATCCATGTTTAGAACAGTGAGTTCTCTTAGTTAATGAGTGAAGTGAGTATAGGAACATGAACAATAAAATTGTAGAGGTGAGTAGGAGCTAGATTTTAGAAGGCTTTGGATCCTTGTTATCTGAGACTTCAGAGCTACTAGGGAACCATTAACCTGGTATTGTGAGTATTTAGTTACTGTCTCCCTCTACTTAGTGGAATGGCTCAGTGCTTACTCTACTGTATATTAATAGTCTGCATATTTGTCTTTATCTTTCAGTAGGTAGTGAACCGCTTAAAGGCTGAGATTACATTTTTGTTATCTCTTCATCCCTAGTGTTTTAACACAGTGTCTAGTACATGGAAGGTACTGATTAATTGTTGAACAAATGAATGAAATTTAAAGACCTGCTCCTCCTGTATCCTGCAGTTTACTAAGTGGCAACTCTAGTCTTCTACTTGCCCTACCAGAGATCTCAAATTTTCCTCTCTCTCTCTGACCCCACTTCCAGTCTGTGAGCAGATCCTGTTGCCTCTCTCTGCTACGGTATCCAGTGCAGCCACTTGTCTCACTATGGCCTGAATCCAAACCACCATAAAATCTTGACTGGATTATCTTCAGAGCCTCCTGGACTGATGTCCTGCTTTCAATTTTGTCCCCTTTAATCTGTCTTCAACATAACAGCCAGTGTGATCATGTTAAAACTAAAGCAAGATCATATTTTTTCTCAGAGCCCTCCAGTTGCTGCTTCCCATCTTGCTCAGAGTAAAAGCCAAAGTCCTTACCTTGTCCTACAATGCCAGGTGTGACCTGGCCCTCCTATTCTTCTCTTCATTCACACCACTGCACCACACTGCCTCTTCTCTTTGAGCACCACTGGCATGCTTCTGCCTCAGGGCCCATGTGCCTGCCTTTTCCTCTGCCTGGCAACCGCCTGGCTCACTCCTTTACCTCCTTTAAGGTCTTTCCCCCAAAATGGCCACCATGTCCGAAATAGACACCTCAATAATCTGCTAAAATTTTCTCCTTAACTCTTATTCTCTAACATCCTATATATTTTATTTATCTTGTCTCATTACAACATTAAAATGTAAGCTTCATGAGGACAGGGATTTTATTTTTTATTTACTGCTCTATCGTCAGCACCTAGAACAGAGTTGATCACATACTAGACACACAATATATGTTTGGTGAGCAGACCATGAATGAATGACTTGCAGAAGAAAGACTGTACTTGTTCTATATTACCCAAAGGAATTGGGCCAGGATAACAGTACACATAAAGTGCTGGGGTCCAGCCCCAGTGGGTCCAGGGGTCCCCAAAGGTGTGGACGGAGTCGGCGAAGAAGGAATGACACGGAGACAGCGTTCAGTTGATCAGCAGCCTAGCCAGGTTCTGTAGCCACAATCTCCAGCCAGGTTCTGTCCAGGATCTCCAGCGAGGTTCAGTCACCATGTTCCCTCGCTAGGTTCTCCAGCCAGGTTCTGTCTGAGATCTCCAGCCAGGTTCGGTCACCAGGTTCTAGTCAGGTTCTCTTGCCATATTTCTGTAGTCAGGTTCAGTCCAGGATCTTTTGCCATGTTCTCTCCAGCGAAGTTCTTCTGTCTCTAGGTTCTGTGTAGGTTCTGTCTTCTGAGTTCTGACTTCTAAGTTCTGTGTCTTGCTGTCTTGTTACATCTATATTTATACCAGTTGATTCAATCCTATCAATCTCTATTACAAAGGTTAGGGCGTTTCTTATCTCCATTCCAGGGAGTAAAGATTATGTAGTTTAAGCATGATTGTTCGTAGTTAAAGTGATTAATTACCCCCCTGGCACTTAGTTGAGGGGTTTTATTCCCTCCCTAACTTCAGGGGAAAATCCCTACCTGGGGAAACAACCTTTCTCAGAGAGGAGACCTTGGTTAAAACACATAGTGCCAAGAAGGTGAGCAAACATATTAAGAACAGTATGCCATATATGCCAGGTCCCTTGAAACAGCAAGGATGGACCAGCTCCCGGCAATAAAGTCATTTCAGAGTTGCTAATTCATATCTTGGGTAAAAATCATTTACTAGCTAATTTCATATATGTTTCCAGTTGTTTAAGAAGATAGACTTAATATCAATAAAAATAACATTTCTAACAGGGCTTAGAAAAAAATAGATCATTGGGGTAAGAGTTGTCTTTTGAAACTTTCAAAAATAAAGTGAATAATCACTTGGTGATTGGATTAGAACAGTGGTTCTCAACTGAGGCTGCTTTGATCCACAGGGACCATATGGCAAATGTCTGGAGATAGTTTTGGTTGTCACAACTGGGGGATGCTACTGGCATCTAGTGAGTAGAGGCCAGGGATACTGCTAACCATCTTACACAATAGCACCCCTCACACACACCCAAATAAAGAATTATCTGGCCCAAAATATCAGTAGTGTCATAGTTGAGACCCTTGGTCAAAAGAGTTTCTGTAGGTAGTGAATTCCTGGGAACCTACTTTTGTGAGTTTTAAACTTCTCCTTATAACATTTTTTATATCTTAATACTTATGCATTCTTACAGTAATTAGAATAGCTTTTACTTCCTTCTGTGATCCCTATCATTGTATTATAATCACTGTAGAAATAAGTTTCATTATTTCCAAGGAAAACTAGGAACAGTACAGGGGTGGGCAAAAGTAGGTGTACAGGTTGTAAGTATGCAAAACAGAGTTTTTTCTTTTTTTTTCTTTTTTTATAAATGAGGCAATTTATTAACCCAGCACTTGTTCTAATGCTTCTTGTTGGCAGCTGCCACCTGCCCTGCGATCCTGTCCAGATCTCTCTGTC
The DNA here is from genome assembly GCF_963259705.1 of Myotis daubentonii. Lineage (NCBI taxonomy): Eukaryota > Metazoa > Chordata > Mammalia > Chiroptera > Vespertilionidae > Myotis > Myotis daubentonii. Next base: position 5,305,211 of record NC_081841.1, read on the forward strand.
CCTGAGGTGTCAATTTCAGGCCCCCATCCTGATCCTTTTCCACCATTTTCAGCCCCTCCAGGGCTTGGAGGACTCTGCGGGCCACGTTCTTAGAGCCTCTGCTAAAGTGGCTGGGCATGACACCATTTCTCTGTCGTCCTCCATAGATCTTGGTCATGGAGCCAACCCCAGTGCCTCCCCGAAGGTACAGGTGCCGCGCTGTGGAAGCAGCTCGTGTGTAGAACCAATTCTCATCGTAGGGAGCAAGCTCTTTATGCTTGGCCAGCTTGACAGTGTCCCCCATTCAGGGACTGTCAGCTTCCCGGACTTTTTGAGGAAGGCTGCCAGTGCTCTGATGAACTCCTGCTGGTTCACGTCTTTTACAGGAACTCCGGGCATCGTGCGGCCTCCGCGCTGCCAGCCAGGGGGAAAAAAAAGCCAGAGTTTTTTCTTGCATTATTATAATCATAACCTGCATGTCTTTTTTCTTTCTTTTTTTTTTAAAATATATTTCTTTATTGATTTCAGAGAGGAAGGGTGAAGGAGAGAGAGATAGAAACATCAATGATGACAGAGAATCATTGATAAGCTGCCTCCTGCATGCCCCCTACTGGGGATGGAGCCCGCAACCCAGGCATGTGCCCCTGGCTGGAATCGAACCTGGGACCCTTCAGTCCACAGGCTGATGCTCTATCCACTGAGCCCAGCCAGCTAGGGCGATAACCTGCATGTCTTTTTTCATACAAACAACAGTAAACCTATTTTTGCCCACCTCTCTATTGTTACTCAAATTCTTCTTGAAACTTAGAAATTTATTTAATTTATTTATTTATTTTCACAGAAGAAAACTCATGTAGCTTGATACCCTGGGGAAGAATTTGGGAAAAGAACCTTACAAATAACTTAAATGAAGAAGATACTGACCATTTTTATGCAATTGGGATTTTTAAAAATAACTATTTTTGAATGCCAGTGATGTTATCGTTGTTGTGACAGTTCATGTTCATATTCCTGCCCTCCATCCTTACCTCTGGTAAGGCAGATTTGTTCCTTTTATATATCTAGTTGCATTCTTTCATAGGGAGACAAATGGTTAGATTTATGGTCTTGATCTGCCATTTTCTTTTTTCTTAAATATGTATTTTGTTGATTTTTAGAGAGAGAGGAAGGGAGAGGAATAGAGAGATAGAAACATCATCGATCAGCTGCCTCCTGCACGCCCCTAATGGGGATTGAGCCCGCAACCCCGGGCATGTGCCCTGACTGGGAATCGAGCCAGTAACCTCCTGCTTCCTGGGTCACCGCTCAACCACTGGGCCACACCAGCTGGGCGTGATCTGCCATTTTCTTATGTCAGGGGTCATTGTGCACATTTCCCAGAAGTGCACTTCATTTTTGTTTTCTCTCCTTACTGAAGGAGACTCACTACTGATAAACTATTTGTTTTGAAGATTTCAGAAGTAAATAGCTGTGTTTTAATTATTCCTTGAATCAGTGAATAATTTTAGTGAGCGGGTTCAGTTATTATTCTTCATGTCTTAATTTTGGTTCTGTTTACCTGTAAATGATTTTTACAACAAAAACAAAACAAAAAAAAAGAAGACAAAGAAAGAAAATAGAATCATTTGAATTGGAAGAAAATCGGTCTCCTGTCATGAAGTATTAGTACCCTGTATTCGCATCTTAGAGCTGAAGTCACAGCCACAGCCTGGCACTAGAAAAAGACTTTTCTATACAGACTCATAAATAAGCAGACAGCATTCTTTATCCTTCAGCCTTATCTTTAATACTTTAGTAAGAGTTAGAATCACTCATCATGACCATTTATAGTTGTTTTTCCAACTTGAAATGTTGTCCTTTGCTTGATAACAGAGGGTGTAAGTTTCCAATAAAGTTTCGGATCCTCAAGTATTTTGAGTGCCTTTTCCAAGAACTCATAAAATTATAGTGTTTAAGAAATACCTCTCTATCTATTTTGGCTTAAAGGATGAACAGAGTACTTGAACTTCTCAGATAAAAAGCTTTGAAATACAAAATGTTCTTACAAGGATTTTATATTCTCTTTAAATGATGTAGTGCATTTTTGTACTTGAGATTGTCCTTAGGACCCTCTTAGTCTTTCAACTCGTGTTAATAAAAGGAATACGAAAACAGAATTTTAAATAATGGTTAAATATTAATCTTGGCTGCCTTGCCTCTGACATGTTTTCTGTGTGCCTACCCCTTGAATAGAACATGAAGGAAATTTTGATTTCTAAAGAATTTATTTAATAGGCAACCTATTTTATTTGTTTTGAAATGTATGTAGTGCTACCCTAATTGGTTTGGCTCAGTGGATAGAGCCTTGGCCTGCGAATTGAAGGGTTCCAGGTTTGATTCCGGTCAAGGGCACATGCCTGGGTTGCGGGCTCGATACCCAGTGGGGGGATGTGCAGGAGGCAACCAATCAATGGTTCCCTCTTATCATTGATGTTTCTATCTTCCTCTCTGAAATCAAGGTATGCAGTGCTAGATAGACATGAGCAGAGCAAGGACAGTGGCCCGGTACAGAGACTCACCAGGGCAGAAAGCCCCGGATGCCTAGCAAGGGGCAAAATTGGAAAACAAGAACCTCACCTCCACGGTAACCTGTCTTCCCCTGGGCCAGTGGTCGGCAAACTCATCTGTCAGCAGAGCCAAATATCAACAGCACAACGATTGAAATTTCTTTTGAGAGCCAAATTTTTTAAACTTAAACTATATAGGTAGGCACATTGTTATTAACTTAATTAGGGTACTCCTAAGATGGCCTTTGCTAAAAACGTCCTCAATCTGATTGAGGTACGTTCGCTGAGGTCGACCCCTTCCAACTCTCCCATCCACACTTGTCTTGCATACTTGTTTCGTCTATCTCCTTTCGTTCATCCTCTTTATATGTCCAAACCATCTCAACATACCTTTCTCAATCCTTGACACTACACACTACATCTTCTTTCACTCCACAATGTTCCCTAAAATTAACTTAATAAACTTTACTTTAAGTTTTAAGTCAACTTCACACTGTACGTGCGCGCCTGCATGTGGTGGTATTTTGTGGAAAAGCCACACTCAAGGGGCCAAAGAGCCCATGTGGCTCACGAGCCGCGGTTTGCCGACCACTGCCCTAGCATATCCGTCGTCATGCAGTTTAGACCTCCTGACCTTTTCCTCCCTAAAGATTACATCCAAGCCACAGTTGTATTTCAGCTCTAGGCCCAGAAAAGCAGCAAAACCAGACCAGCAACCCCATGGCTGACCTCAGGACCAGCTGATTGATTGGCTGGCACCACCCATGTCCTGGTGCCAGCCAATCAATCAGTGGAGACCACAACCCTGAAAGGACATACCTGGAAAGCTGCTGAATATTCTATTACCATCTCTCCTGGGACCGCCCCTAAGATTTCCACCCTTAAAACCCTTTGGCTGGAGGGAGCACACCTGTGCCTTTCCCTTTCCCTCCCTTCCCCCAGTCTCCAAGGATCACTACCTTGTCATTCCCTTCTCCCTCCCTTCCCGCACAGGCATGCATCCCCTAACCCAGGGGTGGGCAAACTTTTTGACTCGAGGGCCACAATGGGTTCTTAAACTGGACCGGAGGGCCGGAACAAAAGCATGGATGGAGTGTTTGTGTGAACTAATATAAATTCAAAGTAAACATCATTACATAAAAGGGTACGGTCTCTTTTTTTTTAGTTTTATTCATTTCAAACGGGCCGGATCCGGCCCGCGGGCTGTAGTTTGCCCACGGCTGCCCTAACCTCTAAGGGACCCCATGAGACTTGCAACCAGGGGAGCAATGGGCAGCAGCAGCTCATCCCAGGCTAACCCCCTGAACCTATCTCCAAGGCCCCCTTCTCTTTGACTTCTCAGTAAGCCAAAGCAGCCCAGCCTAGGCTTTCGTGTTGCCTAAGTATATTTTTCCTGCCATCATCGACCCTATGTCCCCTTGGCTCATGCTGTGCAGCCCTTTCATTTGGATATCCCATCCTCCATCTCTTTTCTCTAAAAAAAGTAAAATTTTCTTTAATCACCGTCTGAGATGGCTATTTAGCCTGCCTGTATGTACCATCACACCATCCATGTTAATCTTTCCTGTACACTGTGCCTGCCTACAGTATCCATGACTCTTGTGATCTCTGCTTCTGAACACTCCCGTCTTCATCTATAAAAGATGCAGTTTGCTCAGTAGTACTTTTTAGTCTGGTTTTGCTCGCTATTGATTTTTCTGTTAAGTGATGTGTACCATGCATTGAATAGGAATCCTATCTAATAAAAGAGAAACATGGTAATTAGCCGTACCTCCGCTACCCTTCCCATTGGCTAATCAGGGCGATATGCAAATTAACTGCCAGCCAAGATGGCGGCCGGCAACCAGGCAGCTTGAAGTGAACATGAGGCTTTCTTGCTTCAGTGACGGAGGACTCCAACGTTCCCCACTGCCGGCCTCTGAGCTTGCAGTTTGAAACATTGTTACAAATATAGAAGCTAAACAAAACCCCAGAAACCTGCTTTCAGCCAGCCGGGATCTCAGAGCTGGAGTTGAAACAGTGTTTCGATTATAGAACCCAAACAAACCAGATACCTGCTTTCAGCAGCTGAGGCTTAAGAGCTGGAGCCAAGCCTCAGAGCTAAAGCTGGCCCAGAATAAAAAAAGAAAAAAAGGAGCAGTTGGGAGCTTCAGTCACCCCCAGCCTGAAAACAGCCCTCAGCCCCTCACCCAGACTGGCCAGGCACCCCAGTGGGGACCCCCACCCTGAAGGAGGTGTGACCAGCTGCAAACAGCCATCATCCCCTCATCCAGGCTGGCCAGGCACCCCAGTGGGGACCCCCCACCCTGATCCAGGACACCCTTCAGGGCAAACCAGCCAGCCCCCACCCATGCACCAGGCCTCTATCCTATATAGTAAAAGGGTAATATGCCTCCCAGCACCGGGATCAGCGGAGCTGCGAGGCCTCCCGGCACCAGGATCAGCGTGACAGGGGGCAGCGCCCAAACTCCCTGATTGCCCTGCGGCTCTGTGTGTGACAGGGGGTGGAGCCACAACCTCCCTATCCGCCCTGTTCTGTTCGTGACAGGGAAAGGCACCCCAACCCCCTGATTAGCCCTGCTCTGTGCCTGATAGGGGGAAGCTCCCCAACCCCCTGATCGCCCTGCGGCTCTGTGTGTGACAGGGTGTGGCACCCCAACCCCCTGATCGGCCCTACTCTGTGTGTGACAGGGTGCAGCACCCCAACCCCCCCCCCCCCCCACGGGCCCTGCTCTGTGTGTGAAAGGGTAGAGCCATAACCTCCCCATCAGCCCTGCCCTGAGTGTGACAGGGTGCGGCTCCCCCACCCCCTGATCCGCCCTGCTCTGTGTGTGACAGGGGGTGGTGCCCCAACTCCCCTATCGGACCTACTCTGTGAGTGACGGGGGAGCTCTCCAACCCCCTGATTGACCCTGCTCTGTGTGTGACAGGGTACAGAGCCCCAACCCCCCTGATGAGCCCTACTCTGTGAGTGACAGGGGGCAGCGCCCCAACCCCCTGATCCGCCCTGCTCTGTGTGTGACAGGGGGTGGTGCCCCAACTCCCCTATCGGACCTACTCTGTGAGTGACGGGGGGAGCTCCCCAACCCCCTGATGGGCCCTGCTCTGTACATGACAGGGGGCAGCGCCCCAATCCCCTGATTGGCCCTGCTCTGTGCATGACAGGGGGTGATGCCGCAACCTCCCCATCAACCCTGCCTTGAGTGTGACAGGAGGCGCTGCCCCACCCCCCCAATCGGCCCTACTCTGAGCGTGACTGAGGGTGGCATCCCAACCTCCCGATCCACCCTGCTCTGTGCATGACAGGAGGCGGTGCCCCAACTCCCCAATCAGCCCTGCTCTAAGCCCGACCAGGGGCTGCACCTAGGAATTGGGCCTGCCCTCTGCCACCCGGGAGCAGGCCTAAGCCAGCAGGTTGTTATCTCCTGAGGGGTCCCAGACTGCGAGAGGGCACAGGCTGGGCTGAGGGACCCCCCCCTCCCGAGTGCACAAATTTTTGTGCACCGGGCCTCTAGTCCTATATAATAAAAGCCTAATATGCAAAGTGTCCGGTTGTCCTGTTGGCCATTCAACCAATCAAAGCATACTATGCTGCCCTGACCGGTTAGGCTCAGTGGATAGAGCGTCAGCCTGCGGACTCAAGGGTCCCGGGTTCGATTCCAGTCAAGGGCATGTACCTTGGTTGCGGGCACATCCCCAGTGGGAGGTGTGCAGGAGGCAGCTGATCAGTGTTTCTCTCTCATTGATGTTTCTAGCTCTCTATCCCTCTCCCTTCCTCTCTGTAAAAAAAAAAAAAAAAAAAAAATCAATAAAATATATTTAAAAAAAATAAAAATAAAAATAAAGCGTACTATGCTAATGATATGCTAAGGCCACTCAACTGCTCGCTATGACGTGCTCTGACCACCAGGGGGCAGACAGTCGACCAGTTGCTATGACATGCACTGACCACCAGGGGCAGATGCTCTGACTGGTAGGTTAGCTTGCTGCTGGGGTCCAGCTGATCAGGACTGAGTGAGACAGGCCAAACACGCCCTGGAGCCCTCCTGCTGTCCCTCCCTGGCTGGCCAACCTCCCCCTGTCCCTCCCTGACCCTGATCGTGCATTGGTGGGGTCTCTTGGCCTGGCCTGCACCCTCTCGCAATCCGGGCTGGGGGACCCCCACCCCTCTGAGTGCATGAATTTCGTGCACCGGGCCTCTAGTACAGTGATGGCGAACCTATGACACACATGTCAGAGGTGACACGCGAACTCATTTTTTTGGTTGATTTTTCTTTGTTAAATGGCATTTAAATATATAAAATAAATATCAAAAATATAAGTCTTTGTTTTACTATGGTTGCAAATATCAAAAAATTTCTATATGTGACAGGGCACCAGAGTTAAGTTAGGGTTTTTCAAAATGCTGACACGCCGAGCTCAAAAGGTTCGCCATCACTGCTCTAGTACGTTATAAAGTCTGGGCAAATGGGCCTGTATTGATATTCTTTTATCTTGGCCTCTTGGGCACTGGTGCTTTTAAAAAATGAGACCAGCAGGAATCTCTGGTTAAGACTTATTCAGATTATGATCAATGCCTGAAGTGACAATGTATGACTACATTGAGTCCTAATTAATGACGACTTCTTGGTGGAATGCCTCTCTATAAAAATATGACAAATACAGCTCATAAAATTATTTGATAATGTCTTTTATTTTGAGAAATATGTTCCCATAATGCTTCCAAGAGAGCAGTAGCAAAATATTTTACTTTTGCTCTGTATGCAACAAATGAAAACAATTTTAATATCTTGGCTGTCACACAGGCTTATTCTTGGTTAGACTGTATTTTCAGTATACAGTGGAACCTGGGTTCTTGAACTTAATTTGTTCCAGAAGGCTGTTTGAGAAACGATTTGTTCGAAAACCAAATCATTTTTCCCCATTAGAAATAATGTCAATTGAATTAATCCATTCCAGACCCTTAAATGGTTTTCTGTTTTAAACTTTCTAATGTACTGTTTAATCTATAGGCAAATACTTCTTTTCCTAAATTTATCGAACCACCCCCTACTAGCCTTGAATGAATCACTTTCAGCACTCATTCCAGGGGGGTAGCATCTTGCTTTTTCACATAGCATTGCCTCTGAAATTGTAACCAGCCAACTGCTTTACACTTACCCAAATCAACAGCAGTTTTTTCCACCTCTTCAGTAGCCTGTGATCACTGTTTTATGAGCACTTTCACACCCTTAGCAACTTCAGCACACTTGATGGCCTCTTTATGTTTTAAAATTGCGAAAAGTGTACATTTCACCAGCAACAAAATCAAACAAAACACACAAAACATTAAAATATTCACAGCACGCTCTCCTGATTTCCTGAGATGTTCACACAGGAGGTTTAGCAGTAAACTGACTCGAATTTTCTCCTTTGTGGCCCGAGAGATGTTTTTGTCATGCTGATGTGTCAGCATGAAAGGGTTGTCAGGTTGAGAACTGAAGTCCTGTTAGAAAACTGAGACCTTTTTTCCTATGAACAACTTGGTCAAGAACCAGATTGTTCCAGATGGGAAACATTCTAGAACCGAGGTTTGACTGTAGTATGTTTTGCGATTCCTTAAATCAAAACCTTTCTCCTGTTGTGTTTAAATGGCTTTTAGTAAAAGAGATTTCTCTTCCTTAGGATTGCAGCTCTTGGTTCTTCACAGCATGACTAGGGCCAGATAGCTCCATGTATGGTTGTTTGATGAGTTTGTTCATAGGTTCATTTGTTCAATATTTATTTGACAAGTATTTATAAAGTATATACTATGTGTCAGGCACTTTGTTACAACTCTGTTTTGGTGTGTGTTTTTTTAATCATTTCAGGACTGATGAGGAATATATTAATATCTCAAGATGGTGTTAAATTTGGATTATGTGTTTTCAAAAGGAAGCATCTGAATCATTGTATTGTTCCACTCTGAGGCAACCTTGGGGGACCATGATCCCCATTCTTAAGCTTGTAAGGATCATGATGCTTGCAAAGCTGTTTCGGGTGTTTTATGACAGTTCATAACTACTGCTTGCTGCCTGCCTGTCCTAATCCCCTAAGTGATGAGGAACTCTTTTGTAATCATCTAGTCACTGTCGAAGCACTTTCCAATGTCACCACTTGTCATCCATTATACCAGATCCATATGCATTTAAAACCATGTAAACTACTTATGAGAGAATTGTTAATTGTGTGTTTTATCTGATGTTGTCATGGACTTAGCATGTGATCAATAAGCCACTTGTCTCTTAAAGCTGTTTTTGAAAAATTGTATTTAAAACTATATCAAAATTGCTACTTTGGATGCGATATAAATTGACAGATTACCTCCTGTTACACAAATAAGAAAACTTACTGCCCATTTCATGTGAAGAGGTACTATTGCCAGCCGTTTTGCCATCAGCAAGTCTTCTGAATTGCTTCTAACAGTAGTGGCTTATGTTGTACCCTGGCACAAAGAGACACCGTACCGTGGGTCTCCTAGTAGGTCAGTAGCAGAAGAATAAATGAAACATTGGTATGTAGCTTCAATATAAGACAGCAAAGCTCAAAAGGTTACATTTTGCTTTCTCTTTGTCTCTCCCTCCTTTTTAAAGGAGTGGTGAATGTGTTGCTGACAACTCCACTCTGGGTGGTAAACACCAGACTAAAGCTGCAAGGGGCAAAATTTAGGAATGAAGACATTGTACCAACTAACTACAAAGGTATTATTGGTAAGTGTCTCTGTGTGAGTTTTTATTTAAAGGTTTTCTTTGTATTTGGAATTTATTGCCACAATGATCCTATATAATAAAAGGCGAATATGCAAATTGACCGAACAGCGGAATGACCGGTCGCTATGATGTGCACTGACCACCAGGGGGCAGACGCTCAACGCAGGAGCTGCCCCCTGATGGTCAGTACGCTCTCACAGGGGGAGCGCTGCTCAGCCAGAAGCCGGGCTCATGGCTAGCGAGCACAGCAGCAGTGGCGGGAGCCTCTCCCACCTCTTCAGCAGCGCTAAGTTGTCAGTCAGACATCCCTCGAGGGCTCCCAGACTGTGAGAGGGCGCAGGCCGGGCTGAGGAACCTCGCCCCCCCCTCCAGTGCACTAATTTCATGCACCAGGCCTCTAGTGTTATATAAAAGACAACGTCAAATCTCAACATTCAATAGTAAGCATTTGTTTAGTTTAGCTCATGTGTCTTAGAATTGACAGGGATTTGACTCCTCTAGGCCAACCCCAGCCTGGGAGTCTCAGCTCCATGTGTCTCATCACCTTTCTGGCACCAGCTTGAGGCATATTCTTCTCTTGGTAATGGTGATGCACAAGAGGACACACCCAGTTGTACAAGCATACTTCGAGTCCCTTTTTGAATCTTGACTGCTAACATCCTGTTGGCCAAAGCATATTACATGGCCAAGCTCAAAGACATGGGGTAGAGAAGTAACTACTGCCTTGGAGTGTGGGTGGGAGGGGTTGAATATATCTGAAGAATAATCTACTGTACTTTTTTTCCTAGTGTTAGCTTTAGATAAAGATACCAGGTTAATGTCTGCTCTCTATGAGCGTCTGCTTTCTAATAGTATCACACTGCCAGGCTCTCTTTTCCTGTGTTGGCAATGACAGTGATTTCCTTATAAGTCAGTCCTATAAAATGGACTCCAAGGAACTATGTTATCAATTTTGTTTTACTGGCCTTTGTTGTGAAACACGTAGGCTATCAGTTCACAATTCTCTGTAATACAGAGTTTCCAGTGTTGGTGATTACTTAGGAACACTTGACATTCTGACTCCAGATTGTCAAAAGGAGTTCCCTGATTAAAGTTGTCTCTCAGTAACTTAGTAATGTCAGTATCTGATAATTATCAAAGAGTAGTTAACTGATGAACTTGCCCCTAAAGTATCATTACAAGAAGGAAATTTTATATATAGATTTGATTTCAGAGAGGAAGGGAGAGGGAGAGAGAGATAGAAACATCAGTGATGACAGAGAATCATTGATCGGCTACCTCCTGCACGCCCCACACTGGTGATTGAGCCCACAACTCGGGCATATACCCTGACTGGGAATTGAACCATGACCTCCTGATTCATAGGTCAACACTCAACCACTGAGCCATGCCAGCTGGGCAAGAAGGAAATCTTGATAGAACCATTTGCACAGAATTCGCCTTGTCTTCTCTAGTTATGGGATTGTCATCAGATGTCCTTGATTTCTTGCTTAGATGCTTTTCAACAGATCATTCGAGATGAAGGAATCTTGTCTTTATGGAATGGCACGTTTCCCTCCTTGCTGCTGGTTTTCAATCCTGCCATCCAGTTCATGTTCTATGAAGGTTTAAAACGGCAACTTTTAAAGAAAAGAATGAAGGTAATACTGATTTTGAAAGCAGCAAACAGTAATCTTCTGTTCTTGTTATTTGGATTGACATGATTCGTCTTTCTTTGCTTTCCAGCTTTCTTCTTTGGATGTGTTCATCATTGGTGCAGTAGCCAAAGCAATTGCCACCACAGTTACCTATCCCATGCAGACAGTCCAGTCGATTCTGAGGGTGAGTGCTGGGGTTCTTCCTGCATTTAGTCAAACAGCATTCTAAAACACATGATTTCTCTGTTTAAAGCAAGTTAAACTTTCCTCATTCATTTTCCCATTTGTCTTATATTCTGCCAACCAGGCTGGCTATCACTTGGTGTCCTATTTGATTTGGAACAAAGTTTACATTCGCAATTTCTTAAGTAACACAGTGTCTCAGAAAACCCAAATGTAGAGGAAGGTTCTTGACTCAGGAAAGTGTACGTTTGCATCCTTCTCATTCACGTTAATTTGCTTGGTGCCCAGGGCAAATTATCCTTTGCAAAATCAGAGGTTGATTCCTGTAGTTTATTCTAGAGGAATTAATGGTTTTGCTTTTTTTTTTTTTTTACTGCTCCAGTCAACAAAAGAAATTTTATTGAGGCCCCAGGGTCACAGTTCAGCCGGAAGGCTGCCCTGCTGGCCTGAGGAAGTGGTGGAGGGCCTTATTTAACTTCTTCTTGGGGCACAGGTTGTTGGTGTGGCCGCCCTTCTTCTTGCGGCCAGGGGTGCAGGCAGGTGTAATCTTGTTGCAGTTATACTTCTAGGCTAGCTGGCGGAGGGAGGGTTCGATGATACCACCCCTCAAACAAAGCACCAAGTGCAGGGTGGACTCTCTGAATATTGTAGTCTAGGAGAGTGTGGCCATCCTCCAGTTGTTTGCCTGCAAAAATCGGACACTGTTGGTCAGGCAGGATGCCCTCCTTGTTTCGGATTTAGCTTTGGCATTCTCAGTGGTGTCACTGGGCTCAACCTCAGGGTGGTGGTCTTGCCAGTCAGGGTCTTCACAAGATCTGCATCTCTGCGTCTGCTAATGGTTTTGCTTTTTTGGACACTTCCAAATTTCTGGGTTATTCATTGAAATGTTTATTAAGTGCCCGCTCCGTGTGAAGATCTGGGTACACATGGTGAAGAAAATAGTCATAATCCCTGCCTCCACGAGGTCATTAAGGAGAGAATGAGCAAGTAAATAAGCAAAATAAATACAAACTGAGAAGATAACTACAAAGAAAGTAAGCAGCATTCCGTGACTTGGTGGAGAGGTGCGTGATGGGGATCTCCTTAGACAGAAGAGTTGGGATGGGCTCCTCAGAGGAGGCATTATCAAGACTGAAAGTGAGATAAGGATCCAGCTATGCGAAGAGCATTGTAGGTAGAGGGAACATGATGTGCTAAGCGTTTGGTGAATCCTAGGAACCGAAAGGAGGCCACTGTGGGTGGAGAATGGCTCAGGATGAGTTTAGAAAAGTAGCAGGAAGGTCTAGAGTTTACTCTCAATGCATGGGAAGCCCTTGAAGGGCTTTACACTAGGGAGTAATGTGTTCTGATTTACAATTGTAGATCAGTGTGGCTATTCTGATGAGTTGGTCAAAGGCTAAGAGAAAAGGGGGCTGGGAATCAGGTAGGAGGCCATTTCAGCAGTACAGGTGAGAGGTGATGGTGGCCCAGATTAAAGTGGTAGCAGTGGAGAGGAGAGAGGAGATATGGAAGGAGTTATGATCTGGCCCAGCGGGCGTGGCTCAGTGGTTGAGCATCGACCTATGAACCAGGAGGTTACGGTTCGATTCCTGGTCAGGGTATATGCCCGGGTTATGGGCTTGATCCCCAGTGTGGGGTGTGCAGGAGGCAGCCTGTCAATGATTCTCTCTCATCATTGATGTTTCTATCTCTCTCTTCCTCTCTGAAATGGAGAAAAAAAAATTCAAAGAACTCATCGATGGATAAAATGGGGGAAGTAGTGAGAGTATGTCAGTTCAAAAAATGATAATCTCTTAAAAGTATTTTGACTAATGTATTATTTAAATCTTAGTACTTAATATAAAGGAATTCAGTAGCATTCAAATAATGTATTTTGACACTTTATCAGATAAACATAACGTGAAGAGCTTAAACTTTAGTGGTTCTAACTGGTTAGTATTTATCAGAACTTCTTAAAGGACTGGAAATTAAGTCATACATACTATCAATATTTATATCTTCATCATGGGTGCGTATTTTTTCTTTTGAGGTAGAATTTTCCCCATAATTCTCTGTCAAGTGAAAATTCTCTTGCTTGCTTCATTGAAACGTATTTCTTATTTTCACTTATTTCACTGAAACAGAGTATTAATTAAATCTACATACTAATTGGACATTTTTATTACTGTATGGTGTGTAAGACATCACTCCCAACAGAATTTCCTCTGCAGGTACAAATTAATATAAAGAAAGCAGTACTACACAGTCTTTTTTTTTTTCTCCTTCCCCAGTTTGGACGTCACAGACTCAACCCAGAAAACAGAACATTGGGGAGTCTCCGCAATGTTCTCTATCTTCTTCACCAGCGAGTGAGGTGCGTTTTCAACAGCCCCCTCTGCTGGGGAGCGCTTGGGTCTGCTGACCTGGCACTACCGCCTAGACAGTGGCAGCCTGGAAGCCTCTCCCTTGGATTCTGTGCTCAGGCATTTCTCATTTTAGGGCTTTGGTGCAATATGACAGTACTTTGGGAAATTAGGGAAAAGTTCAGGTCCTTGTACTTTGTTATAAATATGCAGAACTCCTGTATAACGGGAACCCTCCAAAATCTTATATAGAGACCATTGTGCTTGAGTGCATATCCTGTGATCTCTCTCAGAGATAGAAATAAGCAGGAATTACAGAGCAGTAGTCATAGTGAGGAAGGAAGCGGGGAGTAGGGAGAGTAATAATAATTATAATTATGACAGTGATGATGCTGTTAAGAGTAACTATCACTTTTGAGTGTTTGCTTTGTGGCAGACACTGATTTTAAAGCTTTATGTGAGCAATATCACTTAATCCGAACGGTAGTCCTGTGAGGCATGTACTTTCGTCATTTCCTTGTTTTGTTTAAAGAAACTGATCATTAGGGACATCAAATAAGGCAGGAGCCTCCTTTGAAAGAGGAAGTGGGATTATAACTTGGCATTTGAAAAGCTATATTGGACAGCAGCTTGGCATTTTCCTAAAAAGTTAGACACACTGCCCATTGGACCCAGCCATTCCACTTCAAGGTATTGACCCGAGGGACAGGAAATGTGTCTGCACAAAAACTTGCACACAAATGTTAATAGCAGCTTTATTTGTAAGAGTCAAAAACTGGAAACAACTCAAATGTTCATCGTCAGGTGAATAGATACATAAATTGTGATATCTCTGTATAATGGCATACTGAGAAATAAAAAAGTAGGAATTATTGATTCATGCAGCAACATGGATGAATCTCAAAATAATTATGCCGAGTGAAAGGAGTCAGACATGATTTCATTTATATAAAACTTAGAAAATGCAAATCCGTAGCGACAGGAAGCAAATCAGTAGTGACCTGGGGCGGGGGTAGGAGGAGGGCGGGAATGATTACACAGAGGCCCGAGGACACTCCGGGGGTGATGAGATGTTCACTGTCCTGAATGTAGTAATGGCTTTGTGGGTATGTACATCAGTCAAAACTCATCGTCACTTCTGTCCGACTTGGCTACAAGTCTGAGGTTCCCATGCCTCCATCCTCCTGGGATTTGATTATTTGCTAGAGTGTCTCACAGATCTCAGGAAAACATTTATGTTACCAGTTTATTAAAGGATGTCATGATATCTGAACAGCCAGATGAAGAGCTGCGCAGGGTGAGGTCTGGGAGGATCCCATCACAGGAGCATCTGTGCCCATGGAGTTGGAGTGCATCACCCTTGCGGGGCGTGGATGTGCTCACCCACCTGAGAGCTCTTTGAACCCCATACTGTTGGGTTTTATGAAGGCTTCATCCTGTGGGCACAATCTGTCCACTCTTTTTCTGGCTCTCTCCCCTCTCTGGAGGATGGAGATGGGGCTGGAAATTCCAAGCTTCTGATCATGGCTTATCCCCCCCACCCCCCCTGCGCCATCCAGGAGCCCACCAAGAGTCATCTCATTACAATAGAAGACACTGCACTTATTCTGATATTTAGAAAGACTGTCAGGATCCGGGGTCAGAGACCAAATATTACAACAAGAAATGATCCTGTTGCTCTCATCACTCAAGTAATCACAAGGGTTTTAGGAGCTCTCTGTGCCAGGAACCAGGAACAGAGACCAATATACATACTTTCTGTTATCTCACAGCAGACCTCACCTTGAGAAACACTGAAGTGGACTTTCTTAGGGGAACATAATTCATGTTAATTAATGAACTAAAAATTCATGAGTCAAGGCTTTTCATTGCTATTTATCACATGATTTGCCCCAAATAATAGGTTTTCACACACAGCAAATATAATAAAATACAGCATAGCTTGTGCATGGAGCACTTGATCAGCTGTACTATCTCAGTGCTCATGCTGTATACAGGCCTGGAGTTGCTGATGAACTAGCATATGAGATCAGTTCACTCTCAACATGCAGCAGCTGTGGAGAAGTTATGAGTTTTGACTGATGTACGCTGAGCTTTTGGTTTTAGCTGAAGCAGTCTTCCCTGTGGTTAGAGCAGTGGTTCTAAATGGCTGGTCTCCACCTGGGAACTTATTAGAAATGCAGATTCTTGAGTCCCATCCCAAGCTTAATACATCGGAAACTCTGGGGATGTGACCCAGCAATCGGTGGTTTAAGGTGATTCTGATGTACGCTAAATTTGAGAACCCCTGGGCTAGAAGACCAAATGTATAGGAAGACTGAAAATTAGGTAGCTTTCACTTTTGTCATTTTGCCTAGTTCTGTTGAAGCTAAAATGATCTAAACCAATTTGTAGTTTTCCTACCATTTAAGGACTGTTAAGTTAAATAACTGAGTTGGGAGAGTGTCAAAGATCTAAAAGTTCTTAGATCTCAGATCTTGGCATTAAGATGGTTTTAGGATTTGCATCCTATCTGGGATATTGTCAGCATTCTGCTAATTAATGGTGATTATAAAGACAAAGGATTGGTGGCTCATGAATACTGAACTTTAATTGGTCTTCAAGTGCCTTGACAGATAATAAATAGTTGGACAACAGAAGTCTGTTGCTGTCTAAAACTTCCATTGCTTGTTTTAATTCTGAGGATCAACCTTTGCAAAGTTGCTATCAAAGTAGTGACTGTTTCTTTGATGCAGGAGTTCACTTTTATAAAGAAAATCTTTTATTTTACTTTTCAAATTTCTTTTCTTTTAGGAGATTTGGAATAATAGGACTCTACAAAGGCCTTGAAGCCAAACTGCTGCAGACAGTCCTCACTGCTGCTCTCATGTTCCTTGTGTATGAGAAACTGGTGGCTGCTACCTTCACAGTTATGGGACTGAAGAGTGTATACAAGCACTGAGACACCTTACCCTGCAGAGTGAGGACAGGTGCTCAAGATGGGGGTTTCTTTCTGTGCGAAGAGAAGTGATTCTGTTTTTTAATCTTGCTCTTCCCACCGTGAATTTTTACCCTTGTTGGCTTTAAAAGTATTTAAGGGTAAATATAGAGGATAGCCAACTGAACCTGTCACCAACTTAATTTTTATGATGATTGGTTGAGTTTTGTGGGGAAGGTTGGACTGGTGGTCATATGAAGAGAAAGCATTATTGAAAACCTAAAATTTAAAGTTTGTAGGATTGATTAGTTTTAATGAACTATTAAGAAAGAATGGACTATTGCTCTCATGTGTAATATTTTCTAGTTAAAATCTTTCTTAAATTTACCAACTGTTCTCTTTCCTTAACCTCTCCCCCAGGTTCTAGAACAAATTTTATGCCATGAAATTCTCCTCATATGCCTTTTATGTGTTAATCTTGTTATTTTCCTCACTGAAAATAATATTATGACTATGTCATGAGAGCATGATTTTATTTTTGTTGGATTTTTTTCTGCTTAAGGAAAAGTGTCTTCTTTAGTACATGAGCTATTTATTTGGGGGGAGAAATTAAAATTATTAATCCCAAATGATTCTCTTATAAACTATTTGTAAACATCACTTATTCGTTAGTATTTGACATAATTTTAAAATATTTATTTTGAATCAACTCTTTGATTATGAAAGGCTTGAAGTTTTATGTTTGTCCAAACATGCCTCAATCAAGTCAAGCCCCAATAAATTGTCAGCACCTTTATTAAGGTATTACATTGGATTGACAACTACCTGGTAAAAATCACAGAAAAGGGGAAGGGAGCAAATATCTTGTTTAGGCTCTGGAATATTATCTCCCTTTCCAAACTCTTGGAGGAGGCTGTATTTTTTTTTTTTTTTTTTTTTACAATAAACATCTGATTGAGATTATTTCTATTGGGAAATATTCCTTTGAGTCCTCTACTGAAAGTGTGGTGTGTCAAGCAGTAGCATTGAGAGCTGGTTGAACATGTAGGCCCAGATCTTCTGAATTATAGTCTGCATTTTAACAAGATTGATAGGTGATTCATACTCACATGAAAGTTGCAGAGACCTTAGCACACCTGACCCAACAGAGGATATGATTGCTTTCAATTATGGAAACCAAGACAAAGATTTTTCTCAAAGGAAAGATGGACTAATATATTAAAACAACCTCTGAAAAAACTGGGAGTCCTATGTCATTTACTTTTCCCTCATAGCACAGGTTAAGGTGGTAGGACTTGTAGTATGTAGCTAGGAGGGAATTAGACATCTCAAGCCACTCAAGAAACAAACTCTTGACATTAGTAAACTAGTTTTTTGGGTTCCTATGACTTAATTTTTATCCCTATAACAAAATGACAGGCTTTTTATGTATAAATATAATTCACTCAGAGAGAATAATGATGAAGTATCTGTGGACTGGTATTTCATTTTGAGAGTAGAAATGTCTCTTATTTTTCCTCTGGCCACTTTGGGAATTTCAAAATATGTGATTATCAAACTAGTAATAATCTATATTATAAAAGGCCAGTGACTGTAACACAGTAACAACCAAATGACCGGTCCAGGAGGTGCATTGATGGGTCTGGGTCTTGCGTGATTTCACGCGCTGGGCCTCTAGTTGAAAGATCATTGTGTTGTTCTAGAAAACAAGAACTGGGAGGAGCTACTAACTAGGGACTAAACTGAATACTCATCCTCTATTTAAAACAGAATGGTAGCCGAAACCGGTTTGGCTCAGTGGATAGAGCGTCGGCCTGCGGACTGAAAGGTCCCAGGTTCGATTCCGGTCAAGGGCATGTGCCTGGGTTGCGGGCACATCCCCAGTGGGAGATGTGCAGGAGGCAGCTGATCGATGTTTCTCTCTCATCGATGTTTCTAACTCTCTATCTCTCTCCCTTCCTCTCTGTAAAAACTCAATAAAATACATATAAAAAAATTAAAAAAACAAAAAACAAAACAGAATGGTAGGCAGAATTGGCCCATTACTACTTTTTATTTTACTTAAGGTTTCTGAGTATCTGTGGTGGGGCTTGGGTGGGAAGCACAGAATTTATTTTGATTTTTATGCAGGAGAAGAATGATCATAACGGGGCCATGTGTACTTTTGTTTTTGTTTTAATTATACAGTTCACTTTGGAACTTGAATTTTGAGCTCAGGGTATTGTGGAATGGTATGTTTGCATAGTTTCCAAGTCAAATTTTATAGTTACTAGAGGCCTGGTGCACGACATTTGTGCACTCAACCCAGCCTGCGCCCTTTCACAGTCTGGGAGCCTCGGGCCTAAGCCGTCCGTCAGACATCCTTAGCACTGCCACGGAGGCAGGCCGCTGCGCTCGCCAGCCATCAGCCCAGCTTGTGGCTGAGGGGCGCTCCCCCTGTAGGAGTGCACTGACCACCAGGGGGTAGTTCCTGCGTTCAGCATCTGCCCCCGGTGGTCAGTGCGCGTCTTAGCGACTGGTCATTCCGTCATTTGGTTGATTTGTATATTACCCTTTTATTATATAGGATGTTAAGTTTTTATGATGTGAGAATGTATTTGATGTTTTTTTCTGATTTTGTGAGGGAACAACTTAATATTGAGGTTTTATGTTCCCTTACAGACTCACTAGTTGAAACTTAGGTAGTGACTTGGCCAGTTTAATAATCTTTGATTAATAAGGTATTTGAGAAAACTAGAGTTGGGAAATTGAAATTTTTCTTTTTGATTCTTTGTGCAGTTTCTCTAGAGTGTGAGCATTAAGAGCCTTAGAGATTATATAAGTGTCACTGCAGTAGAAAATTTAATTTCTGTAAGTATTTAATCTGGGTTTTGAATTGACATGAAAATTTCTACCCATGTCTATTTTACAGTTGTTTGAAACACAGAAATAGGATTTACCATAAGAACATAAGCAGTGGGAGTTAGAATCTTGAGTTTTATTCCCAGCTCTTCCGCTGACTAGCAAATTACATCATCTCTTTGTGCTTCAGCTTTTTGATAAGTGGAGATAATAATACTCACTACCCACTTCAGAGGATGTTTGAGAGCTAATAATGTCAGCTAAATCCCTTTATGATCATGGGAGAGGAAAGAGGGAAGATC
Organism: Myotis daubentonii; assembly: GCF_963259705.1. Lineage (NCBI taxonomy): Eukaryota > Metazoa > Chordata > Mammalia > Chiroptera > Vespertilionidae > Myotis > Myotis daubentonii. The sequence continues at coordinate 5,324,686 of NC_081841.1, forward strand.
CCTTTATGATCATGGGAGAGGGAAGATCTGAGTGAAACTTGTGACAGTGCCTAGATTTATAAAGCAATTTTCCTTCTTAAAGCTTATACACGTTCTCATTTTATGATCCCAATATCTCTGTGAAATAGGTAGAGACAAATAACAATATCCCCATTTAATTAACAAGGAAATTGAACTATCAAATGACTTGCCTGGTTGGAGCCAGAACCAGAGTGAGTATCCTGTAGTCTAAAGTAGTGATTAAAAGAATGGGTTCTAAAAAAACAAAACAAAAAAGAATGGGTTCTGGAATTAGTTCAACTCTGGTCCTGTTTCTTACCAGCTGTGGGAGCAAAGTAATTACTGAACTTGTATAAAAATTTGTTTCCTCAACTGTGAAATAGAGATCTTGATAAAACTACCTCACAATGTGGTTGTGAGGATTAAATAAGATCATATAAATTGTTTAACACGGTGCTTGCCACATGAGAAGAGCTAGATAAATGTTAGCAATGACTACTACTATACTAGAGGCCTGGTGCACGAAAATTCATGCACTTGCGGGGTGGGGGGGAATCCCTCAGCCAGGCCTGCGCCCAGGACCCCTCAAGAGATGACCAACTTACGGCTTAGGCCTGCTCCCCAGGGGATCAGGCCTAAGCTGGCAGTCAGACATCCCTCTGGCAGCCCGGGAGCCCTCAGGGGATGTCCGACTAACAGCTTAGGCCTGCTCCCCCTGAGCGGGCCTAAGCCGGTAGTCAAACAACCCTTGCGTTGTCGCGAAGGCAGAAGAGGTCCCGCGGCCACCACTGTGCTGGCCAGCCATGAGCCGGCTTCTGGCTGAGCGGCGCTCCCCCTATGGAAGCACACTGACCACCAGAGGGCAGCTCCTGCATTGAGCATCTGCCCCCTGGTGGTCAGTGTGTGTCATAGGAACTGGTGGTTCCTGGTTGTTCTGCCTAGGGTCAATTTGCATATTACCCTTTTATTATATAGGATGGGTGAGGGATACGGATATGTGGATAGATATGGTTTAGTGAAAAGCACTCTGCATTTTGAACCAGATCTGGATTCAGATTTCCATTCTACTACTTAATAGTATCACAGCCACAGACTAGTCACTTCGTGCACCAGTGAGGTCACTCAGCCAGGCCTGCACCCTCTCGCAATCTGGGACCCCTCGGAGGATGTAGTAGTGCAAGAGGCAGCAGGTGACCAGGGAGGAGCCAAGCTTGGGCGTCTGAGTTGACGCCCTCATCTGCCCAATAGCAATGCTGTTATATATCACTCAGCCTTGTGAGGTAATCATCACAATAAGTCTAGTTAGTATCTATTACTAAAATATCCATTGGATAGCCCTGGCCAGTGTGGCTCCGTTGATTGGGCATTGTCCCATGCACCAAAAGGTTGCTGGTTCAATTCCTGATCAGGGTACATGCCAGGTAGGGGGCCTGCAGGAGGCAGCTAATCAATATCATTCTGCTCTCACATTGATATTTCTCTTTCCCTCTCTCTTTCTCTCTAAAAATTAATAAAAATATTTGAAATATATATCCATCAGATAATATCGTTTGAATCAAGAAAATCAACTAGGTTTTTCTTTGGGGCAGCATTTTCTCTTTCCATTTGTTTTAATTGTGAACATTTCTGAGAGCCTTTTAATGTGTCTCCTCAAAAGAGAAGCCAGATCCAGTAATTTTATGTTTATTGAGTATTCAAAGTAAGTCCCCCAAATATTTACCAGTTAGCCAGTAAAATATGGCTGGTTCGACAAGAGAAAGTCACTGGCTAAGCTAGTGTCTCACCTTGTCTCTGGAAAAGCTAAAGAACCATGACTTGGTGGAGCCAAACACCAGGTATCTAAGGAGAGCCTTCCCTCTGGGCAGGTGAGTTACTTAACTGGCAGTGTTGATTGTCACCAGAGAACCAAATAGACACGAAGACACATTCGTAGGATATTTATGTGTGTAGTAAATATAACATTGTGACTCTGCAAGGTTTTTACTGCCGTAGAAGTGCAAGGGCTTTGGGTTAGTGCTGGTCTTTGTGGGGCATACTGGTAGCCCCTGAAAAGTACGTTCAGTGGAACATCGTGGACAAGAAAAAAAGTTCTTCATGGCCCTGGCTGGGTAGCTTAGTTGGTTAGAGCATTGTTCTGATATGCCAAGGTTGTGGGTTTGATCCACCCCCCCCCCCTTCTCTCTCTAAAAATCAATTAAAAGAGGAAAAGTTTTCTGTGACCTGGGTGAGAGAAGAAAGAAAATTACTGCTCTGGCTGGCATTGTTCAGTGATTAGAGCATCGGCCTATGCACCAAAGTGTCACAGGTTCGATTCTGGTAAAGAGCATGTATCTGGGTTGCAGGTTCGATTCCTGGCCTCGGTCGGGGCTGTGCAGGCAGCAGCCAATGGATGTGTCTCTCTTACATTGATGTTTCTCTCTCTCCCACTCTCTCTCCTTCCTCCCTTGTTTCCACTCTCTCTGAAAATCAATGGAAAAAATATTCTCCAGTGAGGGTTAAAAGAAAAAGAAAATTACTATTTAAAGACAGAAGGTGAAAAAGGAAATTAAGAGATGAATATGAGGAATGGGGAAGGAGGGACAAGGCACCAACTCCTAGCACAGGACTTAAAGCAGACACACTCAAAACAAAGTGTGATGCTACATAGACTGGGCATTGCACAGTGGAACCCAGCCAAGTGAGGTCCAATCTGTAATGACGTAAAAAGGGAAGGAAAACTCAGCTTGAAACTAATTATGAGACAGTAATGGGGCTTCCATGCATTGAGGGCCTACTAAATGCCAGGCATAATTGATTTATACACATTTTTAAAAAATATATTTTTATGATTTCAGAGGAAGGGAAAGGGAGAAAGAGAGAGACATCAATGATGAGAGAGAATCATAGATCGGCTGCCTCCTGTACGCCCCCCACTGGGGATCGAGCCTGAAACCCAGGCATGTGCCCTGACCTGTACTCGAACCGTGGCTTCCTGGTTCATAGGTCAGTGTTCAACCTCTGAGCCACACCGGCTGGGCAGATTTATACACATTTGAATATCTTTTCTTTTTTTTAAAATTGATTTCAGAGAGGAAGGGAGAGGGAGAGAGAGATGGAAACATCAATGATAGGAGAGAATCATGGATCTACTGCCTCCTGCACACCCCACACTGGGGATTGAGCCTGTAACCCAGGCAAGTGCCCTGTCCAGGAATCGAACCTGGAACTCTTCACTCTGCAGGCTGACACTGTATCCACTGAGCCAAACCGGATAGGGCCTCAGTGCCTTTTTTATGCTTCCTGGTGAATTCCTGCCCAAAACAGGCATAACTTTTTCCTGGAAGCCTTTCTGGAACTTTGCTCCCTGCCACCCACCCACCCCTAAAGACCTTTCCACTCCTAAAATAGTTTGTGCTATGTCTATCATTGCACCTGCTACATCCTATTTGGAATTCCATCTGTGTCTCAGTCTTCCCTTAAATATGTTTTTTTCTCTGTGTGTGTGTGTGTGTGTGTGTGTGTGTGTTTTATTTCAGAGAGGAAGGGAAAGGAAGAGAGATAGAAACATCAATGATGAGAGAGAATCATCGGTCATCTGCCTCCTGCATGCCTCCTACTGGGGATGGAGACGGAAACTTGGGCATGTGCCCTGCCTGGGAATCAAACCATGACTTCCTGGTTCATGGATGGACCCTCAACTATCCACACTGGCCAGGCATCTCTGTCTTCCCTTAGATATCAAGTTCTTTCAGGACAGGAAATGAGTCAACTAGCAGAATGTCTCACTTGTGATAAGCACTCAGTTGTTACATGAGTGTTTTTGGCTTAAAACAGTGCTGACCTTTCTCCAAGCAAATCAATCTGTTAATTAAGAGTTTATGTTTTTAGAATTCTTGCACTCTGGTGTTTGCTTGGTGATGATCAGTTTTTCACATTTGGGTGTTTTTTGTTTAGATTAATTAGTTCTCACTTCTTTGAAGTATATTTTATTTTGCTAGTCACTAGATTTTTAATCTTTTTTTTTTTTTTGCTTTAATTGGAATCACTAAAATTATCTACCTCAGTAGCATCATTTATTTAATTCTTTCACGTGTACTTCATTCTTTTTTTGTTTTAGTTTCTGTTGAACCCGTTGGTAGAGTAGGTGGCCAGCTACATAGGCGTTCCCTTATATGGATGTTGTATGGAAGACCACATACCAGTAAAATTGCAAATTTTTATTCTAGGAATAACATTCTATTTATTTATTCAAGAAATTATTTTTGAGCCCTGACCAGTGTTGCTCAGGTTAGAGCGACAGCCCTCACACCAAAGGGTCTTGGATTCAATTCCCAGTCAAGGGCATATACCTGGGTTGCAGGTTCAATCCCAGTTGGGGTGAGTTTGCGAAACAACCATCGATGTGTTTCTCTCATATTGATGTTCCTCTCTTTCTCTCTCCTCCTCCTGCTCCCTCTCTCCTAAAAAATCAATGGAAAAAATAATCTCTGGTGATTAACAAAAACAAAAGATCATTTTTGAATACCTACCTTTATGCCAATTGCTGGGATTATCCAGAAGAATAATACTCAGTCTCTACCCTGGTGTAGCTCATTGTTCAGCGTGGGGTCAGACAAAAACAATTTGGAATTCTATCACTGATGAGTTCTGATGAGAACGTACTATAAATGTGCAGGAGTTACTTTGGGAGTATGGACAGGCCGGGCCCAACTCTGTCTTGGTCTATGTGATCAGAAGGCAACATTTAAATTAGGAACACACTAAATAGTGGGTAGAGGACCTTCTTGACAGAGGAAATAACGTTTGCAAAGACGAAAGAAGATGCTTTCTTATTTGTAAATTGGCTTGAATTCTCCAAGTTGAACAGATGCTGGAATGGGGGAGGGGAACCAGTATTAGGCCATTGAGAGACTGCATGCAACAAGGAAAAGAGGTGATCAGGACTCCTGTCATAGTTAGCAGTTCTGTCTACAGTTAGACTTCGGTCTAGAGAAAGAGGATACGAAGAAGAAGAAAAAAAGATACAGGGAAGGGTAAAAGTAGGTTTACAGTTGTATGAGAAAGTTTTTTCTTGTATTATTATTTATTAATATATTCCATATGAACAACTGGAAACCTACTTTTGCCCCACACTGTATATTCCCTGTACTCAATGAATTTAAAATATAAACATACTTTGAAAATTAGACATAACATGAATCGTTTCGTTCTACCGCTGAAGATTAGCCAGCAAGAGCAGTTTAGGCTAACTGTGCTTTGCTGTGACTGTCAGGGTCACCTTATCTACTCAGTGTGAAAATGTTTACTTGAAAATAGTTTGGAGCCTAGTTGAGGCTAAAACCCCGAGTACTTTATCATGCATTTGTTACCAGATTAAAAATTATACAAGTGGTGGAAACGTAAGGAAAAGGGAATTTAAAAATTGATGAAGTCCTCTGTTTCTTTTTATTTTTGCAATTAGTTCATAGGTGTGACATTTACAGACTTTCTAACACATTCATTGTCATTTTATTCTCTACTGTGAGATTTATTTTAATAACTTATACTGTATAGATAGGGAAATTGAGACACAAATCTGGCTCAGGTCCCATAGCAGAGGATTAGGATTTGAAAACAAGAATTCAGACCTCTTGATGTTCTATTTAATAGTCTTTCACTCATTTGTACTACTTGAAGATAGCTGTATTTATAATTTTGGTTTAAAATTTTTCTTATAGCTTCTGTTTTTTCTTATAATACATAGTCATAAAAACTTCAGAAAATATAGAAAAGAATGAAGAGAATAAAGATATATTGCTAATATTTCAGCATATCTGTTTTCAGTCTTGTTTAAATATATGCATACATAGGTTACATATACAGGTATATTTATATATAGGTTTTTTAAAAGGAGATCAATCTAATTTTGTAAATTTTCATCTCAAATATAATTTAATGTCAATATCTATCTCACATTATTTTAGTCACTCCGTAGAATTGCATTGTGTGAGTGTATCATTATTAGACTCCTGTTAGTGGACTTTTAGGTTGTTTCTAATTTTTTGCTTTTATACATGCATGTAATATAAAATCCTTACTATCTGCATCTTTTTATACTTTTCTGTTGTTCTTTTGAGAAAAATGTTCAGGAATCCAGTTACTGGGTCAAAAAATATGCTGTGACATGTAATTAAATTAAAATGTCATTCTGTCTCTTTATGTTCATTGTTATTTTGGACTACATAAATTCTCCCTTCCTTCCTTCCTCCCTCCCTCCCTCCTTCCCTCCCTCCCTCCCTCCCCCTCTTTCTTTCTTTCTTTCTTTCTTTCTTTCTTTCTTTCTTTCTTTCTTTCTTTCTTTCTTTCTTTCTTCTTTCCTTTTTTACCTCTATGTTGTTATATGCCAGGGGCTGGGCTTTCTATGCGTTTTCATTTAATTCTCACAATAGCCTATGAAATAGAGTTAAATGAGGCATATCAAAAGTAAGTCTTATAGGAGTTTAGAGCTGAAAATTATATATCTTCCAGCAGGTAGCTAAGATCAATAAATACTACATACTAAAGTATAATAATAATGGCTAGCATTTATTGAGCACCTACTATGTACCAGTTGCCATATTGAAAGCTTTGTGTGTGTATGTGTGTGTGTGTGTGTGTGTGTGTGTGTGTGTGTGTGTATATATATTTTAATCCTCACCCGAGGATATTTTTTCCATTGACTTTTAGAGAGAGTGGAAGGGAGAGGGAGGAGAGAGAAAACATCAGTGTGAGAGAAACATATTGATTGGTTGCCTCCTGAAAGTTCCTTGACTGGAGCCAGGGATCAAACCTGCAACCCAGGTACATGCTCTTGACCAGGAATCGAACCCATGACCCTTTGGTGTGAGGGCCAACACTTTAACCATTGAGCAACACCTGCCAGGGCTATATATTCTTATTTAATTCTTCTACAAAGGCTCTAAAGCCCATGCTCTTTTCTCAATTTTCCCCTTTGAGCTTTAGTTCCAGATCTGCATCCTAGTTCCTGTGCCTTTGTTAGATGACAAAGTCTAGAGGGCAGGGACTTGCTTTTAATCATTTTTTGAATCACCATGAATGTGGTGTTCCACTGGGCAAGTGTCTCTGTAGAAACACTTTATAATCATGATCGTTATGAAAATCAAAGAAAACTTGTACAATTTATCTTTGTTGACTTTTTAATTTATAAATGAGCTCCTATTTGATAGAAAACGTCTGGAGTTCTTTATTTTGCAATTGCAGATATAGAGAAACCGTTAGGCCACCAGAGGGCATTGTAGTTGGGTCCTATATCATCATTATAAATCACTGCTGTTAGAGATGCCTAGTGAAATTTGTTCCCAGTTAAACAAACATTCTTCGACTCAATGAATAGGAACTGTGGCTTGAACTTGGTGGACCACTACCTTGAAGCACCCTTTTTATCTATAAAAGCAAAGAGTGGAGTAAGTAGTATTTTGCTGAAATTACATTTTTACTTTCCTCAAGCATAATTATTTTGTCACTCATAATTTATAATTTTCTCCTGGTCAGATAATAAAGCCGGTAGCTCTCAATATCAATCGAAATTAACCGGCCGGTGTGGGTCAGGGGTTGAGCATCAACCCACAAAACAAGAGATTCTCCATCAGGGCACATGCCTGGGTTTTAGGCTCAATCCCCAGTAGGAGGTGTGCAGGAGGTAGCCAATCGATATTTCTCTCCCATCAGTGTTTCTTTCTCTTCATCTCTCTCCCTTCCTCTCTCTCTAAAATTAATAAAAACTCATTTTTTAATATATATTTTATTGAATTTTTTTACAGAGAGGAAGGGAGAGGGATAGAGAGTTAAAACATCAATGAGAGAGGAACATCAATCAGCTGCCTCCTGCACAGCCCCTACTGGGTTCCCCTACTGAGGATGTTCCCGCAGCCAAGGTACATGCCCTTGACCGGAATCGAACCTGGGACTTTTCAGTCCGTAGGCCTACACTCTATCCACTGAGCCAAACCAGTTAGGGCTAAAAACTCATTTTTTAAAATAGAAATTAAAGTCAGAGAAATGAAAGGACACAGTTCTTGGCCACCAACATCCATCTGTTTACTGGTTTTTATTGACACTAATAAAAATTTGCAGCCCCAGCTGGTTTGGCTCAGTGAATAGAGCATCAGCCTGCAGACTGAATGGTCCCAAGTTCGATTCCAATCAAGGGCACATGCCCAGGTTGCAGGCTCAATCTCCAGTAGGGGGCGTGCAGGAGATAGGCAGTCAATGATTCTCTCTCTGTCTCCCTCTCCCCTCCTTTCTGAAATCAATAAAAATATATTTAACAAAAAAGGTTTTTTAAAAAAGTACCAATTTGTTTTAAAACAAACTAAAAAAAACTTGCAAAATTGACTAATCCACCATTGAATAAGTCCCTCATTTTTGTTCACTACCTAGTGGAAGTGCCAATAAGCAGATAAATGATTAAGAAAAAAGCAGAGCAGGAGGTAAAAGAGGTTTAACCCTTTTCGGTCCAACGTGGAGGCTGACTCGACAGACCAGGCGCTAGGAGCAGGTCCAACGTCGAGGCCGAGGTCGACACCGCAAACCGGTTCAACATTCAATCCCGTCAGTTAATTTGGACCAGACTGTTGGAATTCCAAAAATAAAATTGGACCACAAAGGGTTAAGGCATTTTGACAACCGTGAATTTAAAAATCAATTTAAATCTGTATTAAGTGGTTTTGATGTAAACAGTAAATCTTTCCGCATCTTTTTAAAAATATATATTTTTTATTGATTTCAGAGAGGAAGGGAGGGAGAGATAGAAAGAAACCTCAATTATGGGAGA